>NC_140593.1:742104315-742786893 GCF_964204655.1 Triturus cristatus
GATCCCGTTTTCGGGAATACATTCACTATTGTAACACTACTTCAGTTACATGTATTAGCCACTACAAAATGGCGCTTGCTTCTCACACAATAGTCCACCCTCTCTCTTTATTTCTCTGATTGATGGCCCTTCGCCCTGATCATGTGATTGGTTTCACTTTATTAGTCCACCGAACATGGCGTTTCTTGGTCTGACGTTGTTTTTCTCGGGAGCGTTATCAAGCGCACGAGTTAGGAGACTGACTACCGTCTTTTCACTTATGGTGAGTCTTTGTTTGGTTCAGTCGTGTGCTTTCGTTTAGACTATTTCGTTTTATTGGGGACCTGCCGTTTCCTTTTCTCTTACCTATGGTTCATTTTACTTTTAGATGTTTCTGTATTTTATGGACATCATCTATTGACCCTTTACTCCCGTACTAAGACTCTTTGTTACGATTAGAGCCCGACTTTGAGAATGTCTTACGTCTTTTACTTTTGGTGAGTAATTGTTTGGTTCCAGCTGGCACTAATAATAAGGTTACTAGCTACATTGGGATCCCTCATTTCTCTCTTACGAATGGTTCATTTTGTTTTCAGATTTTATTGTACCGAATGGACATTATCCATTGACCCTCTACCCCCGTATTCAAGATTATAAAGACTTTTGGGATATTATATAGGTGAGTTGCTGTTATGGGCGTGACATTGGCTTGTGTTTCTAATTATCATGACTATTACTATCTAACTATGGATTTTTGTGCCCTTCTGGTCATGTCTACGCCACTACTGGGTTCCTTTTAACTCATCACCCAATACACCTTTGCCTTTATATTTTGGCACTATAGGTGTACTCCTTTATGGATCACTATATTGTATACGTTGCCACCGATGTTTATTTGTATATCTGACTCCCTTTTTTACCCGATGTTTTGCGGTGTACTCATATATATATTGCGTTTATTATGCAGTTAGACCAAGACCAATTCGTTTTTATGTTTTTTCATCAGATACCTTGATGCTCTCTTTTTACTCAAATCGAGCCACACCTTATGTACTTCTTATGAAACTTTTTGGACTCCATTGCAAATTATTTTCTTACATAGGTATGTGACTCATATATTTCTCTAGGATTCGTCATTTTAGACTTCGTTTTTTTCTTTATTCTAACACATTTTATTTCACTTTACAATTTACTCTTCATATTTAAGACTTATCACTCTGCTAGTCCACTTACTAAATTAGATAGTCTACTTACATATGTCCCTTCTTCATTTTCACTCTACAAACTCTGACCTCTCTCTATTTCCTCGTACGGCTTTCTGCTCTCCCTTGACACGGGCTCTGGTATACTTACCATCAATCTTGTTAATTATCTACTATCTTTTCACACTTTGGTGTGTTTAATAATTGGGACGTTGGCCTCTGTTCACATTCTTTGGTACTATTTTTAAACTCAATCGGTGCCTCTTCATGATTTCATTTTTTTGGTACCGTCTTCTGGTTTATATTACTTAATGTATATGTTTTATGCCAATTTTTATATATCTAGTTTTTTATACTATATTTGTTTGTTTACAGCCTTGAGAAAGTCTTTAGTACCAATAATGTACTGACGAAACACGTGTTGGCTGTTTTCGCTTTTGGATTCTGATACAACTATCGAATAAAAGAATGTTTTGCATCACAAACAACATGGACCTTTCATCATACTTTTTCTGAATAGAAGATTTCCACAGACGAACTTTTGATATATATATATATATCTGTTTCTGATCCTGAATAACGCATGTGTTTATTATTGGTTATTCAGTTTGACTTCATATATACTATTCATGGTTGTGCTGTAATAGCTTTATTTTTTCAACCACAAGGAGTAAGAAAATCCCATTTAACAATTTCTCTTACAAAAGCATTTGCCACCCCATCTGTCGCCTAAGCATGATCAGGTCAACTCTAACATTCCAGGCATTGAAGTAAAGGTAACTAACAGGGGGATGGAGGGCCTGCACTGTCTGCAAACCTCCAATCTAGCCCGAGAAAGGATTCACATAAAGCATGAGTGGGACACTAAGTGTGTGATCGGCTTAGCACTGTAATTTTCTCTCAGATTCTTCTGGTTTTTCGAATGTTGCATGTGGAACCTAATATTCATCAAATGCTGCCATTTGTGTTACTATTTACAATCATGTTTTTCAGGCCAGTGTTAATATTATTCGAATAAACAATAGTTGGAGTGAGGGAGTCCACAGAAGCACACAGCTCTTGAGAGCAACACTGAGGGGGAGCAAGGGTTAATCAAGCATACAAGAGAGACATATAGAAAAAACATGCACTCGCATGGAGTGCTTCATGAAAAAAGAGATCCTGAAAAGCCACCACATGTGGAAGAATAGAAGGAGCCAATGAGAAAGTTGGTGGTAAAGGGGCTATGCTTCAAGGGAGGGACAAAGGCATGCTGGACAGAATAAACTAATAAAGCCAGTAAATAGAAAGGATGCAAATGTGAGTGTAAAAATTCAAAGCCAATGGCAAGCAATGGGTGGAATGCATCCCTAGGTAGACTTTCAGCATGTGCCCTGTATGTCTTTCCTACCTGACAGTTGCGCTGTCTGGTAGACTTTGACCTAAAAGGAAGGTCTTGTCTTTGCCATTGGTCTAAATGGCAAAGTGGAGCTAGCAGTTTAAAAACTGCTGTGCCAGTTGGTCATGGCAGCCTGGGAGCTTGTGGTGGCACAATAAGTGCTGCAGTCCTAGAGGGACACTTTTGATTTACAGGCCTTGGGTACCTCTAGTATACTAGGGACTTATAAGTAAGTTAGCGTATACCAATCGTGGGTGAGCAAATTAGACATATACCTTTTTAAGGGTCAGAGCGCTGGCACTGCGGCCTGATTGGCAGGACTCAATGTACTTTCAGAGTAAACTTGAGGGTGATCATGCAAAAAGTGGCATTTCCTTACAGTGTATATCACTTTGGCCATTAAATAAAAATAACACATTTTTTGCATTAAAGCGCAAAATGATTAAAAGGACTGCAGATTTGGGCAGAAGTGGAGGAGCAAGTGTGGGATGGGGGAGAAAAGCAGCACACGAGGGAGACGGCAACACAGGGATGGGGTGAGAAGCACAAAATGAAGAGAAGAATGTGGGGAGCGAGGAATGAGAGCAACACATGGAATGAGAAGAAGCAAACAAAAGTGAGAGCAACATGGGGGGAGAAGCACATTAGGGAGAAGCAACATGGAGCTTGGGTTTGGGAGGTGTAGTATATACTAGAGAGCAGCACACATGAGAGCAACACAGAGTGCTGGTGCAGGCATTTGTTTGGGGAGCACGAGGGAGATGGCTGGAAAACTCATGCTTTCTCATGAAGTGCTTAAGCAAAAAGAAAACTAAAAGATCTCTAAATGTGTGCAGTAAAAGGATACAAGTGAGCCAATCAAAGTAACACTAAAAAGTGTATGATCAAGCAGGGAACAAACACATGATGGATAAGGTGGAACAAGGAAAATCGTCACATAAGAAGCAAGGAAACAAGAATTTCAATAAATCTAACCTACAATAGGTATTTTGCTATCTGATAGGTGAGACCTAAAAAATACCTTGTTGCATCTTCCCAAGCACAGGAGCATGCAAAGAAACATACCACACACGGACCTCTGTAACAGACATCTTTATTCCTCAGCATAAGATCACCCACTACACTCATTGTGTCATAACGTTTATAACCACACCTTAACACCTCCCAGCAGCTTCCTTTTTAGAGCAGTAGCAGCAGCCATAAAAAGAAAGCGGGGGGCAGGGGACGGGCGGATGGGGGTCGAGGGTTGGGGGAAATAATAATTTTTTTAAATGTACTTTTCCTTTCGCTACCACTGCCACTGCCTTCGACGCCCCCCTCGGTGCTCTCCCAGCAGTTTCTGGGAAAGAAGGCTTCCTACTCAATCCAGATGCGCCAGAATTGGTCTAAGCTGCCTGCTCTGCCGCTCCTGCAGTCTCTGGGAGCCTGTGGCTTTTCTCCAACCCGGCTGTGAACACAGCTGGGTTGGAGAAATAGAAATGCATATTTCTGTTATGCCCGCCTAGGACGTCCGCTCAAACTTACATGCACACTTCTAAGTGCCCACCACTCCTCCAGCTCCCATCCCACACTACACACATGTGTAAGGCAATCACAGAAAAATAAAATGCTGTTTTATTATCATTTTATTTTTGTGACTGACGAGTGGGGAGACGCTACTCCGCCATTACGGAAAAGCTGTGCCTGGTTTAGAGTCTGCCCAGAATCACAGTTTTCAATTTTTTGATTTAGAAGACAGAAAATTGGGAAAAACTAAGGGGCACATTCTCAAGGACTTATCGCCGAGTTAGCGGTACTTTATCTCAGCCAAAGTGGCGATAGATGTATCGCCCTATTCACAAGCTGGTGCTAACAGCTGATATCGCCAGTTTTCCTGCGATAGCAGCCACAAAAAACATCGCCACAGATGACACCGGCGACTAACGCTAATGAGATGCAGAGTAGGCGTTCCCGTGCAAAAAGCCATGATAACACCACTTCGCAATATTCTCAACGACCAGCCAGATCGGAGATAAGGTCCCAAAACAGGCGATAAGACGAGTTAGCAGCAGGCATTTAACACCTGCTCCTTCCTGGTGTTAAGTCGGACGACAGCCTGCACCATAAAAGGGAGCCCAGCCCAGAGCCACATCTGAAGAACAACAGATGCCATGGAGCCACTGATCATGCAGCTCAGAGCTCCAAGAGGGCCACAACACCCCCGCCCCCCAGGCCCGCCACCCCCCGATCCTCCCCTGGACTACCACAGAGGCAATGCAGACAAAGACAGCGGGCCTTCAGAAAATGCACCAGCCTCGTAGACTTAACACCAGAGAATGTCATTGCCCACTATAGGCTCAAAAGGACAACCATTCTCCGCATCTTGACCATCATTGCCCACAGGGTGACGGTACCAACACAGCGGACAACCAACATCCCTCTGCAGACAAAGCTCCTGGTGTGCCGCTGGACCCCAACCTCCAATCTGCATTGCTGCTTTCATGTTGGCATCGAGTTCCTTCTTGGCTTTGCCCTTCACATCATTCCAGCGCCTCTTGACCTCTTCCATTGTCCTCCTCAACGCTGCAACTGCATTCACATGGTCCAAGATAGTCTGCCATATTTGTGACTTTGTTGCCAATGACATGATGGCGGTGACGAACAGTTGTTGGTAGTGTTCTATCACCTCCGTAACGATGATCCTGTTTTCCTGCGGACTGAACCGCGTCTTCCTCTTCCTCTTCTCCTTGGCCTTCCCTGACCCCGAGGTTCCTTTTTGTCATCTGTGGGGCTTGTGGGGTTCGTGTTGTCCTCTGCACTCATTCCAGGTGCATCCATGGTGCTACGCAGTTTCTTTCTTTTGCCTTTTTTGCCTGCTTTTATAGTGCATTTTCCCGCATGACGCGTGGGAATTGCAGGCCTGTCACTGGTTATCGCTGATTTTTGTATCGTGATTTGGGACATCGCAACTTTTTTCGCATTTCTGTTTCGCATTTTTTCAGCGTCACGTTAATTTAGATGCGGTCATTTGGCACGTTATCGTGAGACTATCTCATGGTGCCACCGGGTTGAAAATACAACGTTAACACAGTGTTATTTTGTTGCGATAGACTGCGATGTGCAAAGTTGCGTTAAGCTAATTTTGCGATAATTATCACACATTCTTGAGAATATCCCCCATGGTACATTGAATTTTACCAGTCTAATAAAATCGGAGATCCACCCAAATACTACAGCTCGAGTAAGGTTTGAAACAGGAGGTCAGCCGTTTTTCCCACATATATTGTAGTTAAATAAGGCAAAATACTGATCCCAAATTTACTTAACCTCTGCTGTAACAATTTGTCTGACACACCTGCACACAGAGAGCAAATTCAGCATCTTGATATATGCAGATGATGCATGCCTTGTGGCAACGTGTTGTTGAAACTCTGTTGGAAGTCTATACCTATAACTCATGCCCCTGAACAGTGTTGTCATAAATTATGCCTTTTCAGATGGTATTAGTGATGTTCTCAATGCTATCATTGAACATGTCATGAGTGATGTAATATGTGAGGGTATAAGCAGTGCATGGTGAAGGTGTGAGTTATAGTTACTTCATAGGGTGAGTGATAGTTACTTCAGTTAAATTTAACTGGTGAATTTCAGGTTTTTATTTTTTATTTTAAAATGTTATGTTGTAAGTGACATTTTCACCTATTTATAATGTGACTTTGTCACATTTTCAGTGAATTTCGACTATTTTTTTTGTGCCTATATCTAACTATAACTGTCAACTCAAGCTTTGTTTTTTTCAGTGAATTTCTGATTTTTTTTTATGTAAAGTCATCTCAGTATATAAAAGGCAGGCCTACAACATCAGTATACAAGAAAAACCTATTGACTTTGGCAAGGAGTCAGAACATCAGTATATAAAGGAAAGCCTACAGGCTTTTTTTAGGAGTCAGGAAATCAATATACAAAGGAGTCTATTGGATTGTGTGAAGGAGGCAGGACTTCAATATTTAGAGAGAAGCCTATAAGCTCTGTCAATCATTCAGAAATATTATTCAGAACTTCAATATATAAAGGCAGACTTTATTAAAGGGTAACCCCCTACATAAAACAACTTTTAACATGTATCAGAGCCTTTCTTTTACACTCCTCAGGCCCAAAAGTGCAGCCATAAAACCATACTCAATGGGCTTATGCATATCCAGAGCTGAGCTAATAACATAACACAACTCTGGAAGTTCTTGAAAGCAACATGCCAAGATCTAGCATTTTTTGCTCAACAAGACCCATACAATAGAAGAGGTCTTGCTAGGGTGCTATTTGGTTGCTAGTAACATAATGAAGAAAGTTGATGTTTCATGTTGTTTTTTGGTAAAAATTGTGTAGTACCGTGATGTGTACTGTCACAGTCTGTCACCTTTGAATGTCAATATTGTAAATATTCAAATGTATTTGTTGTGTATGTGGAATAATGTCATTTGGTTATTGTCTCTAACTTACAAAATAATTTTTTCAAATACAAATGATTTTTTCAATTTGAATTGTCATATATTTTCAGTGGTGTGCTGTTTAAACATATGTTGAAAGTCCCACCCGTAGGGGGACATAAATGATAAGATATTAGGTGGCAGAACCACTGTTCCTATACTGGCTATGGGGTCACCAGGGCCCTTACATGACTCTTTGAGGTTACCCCATGCCCCTCCCTAATTATAAAATGCTTTGACCTATGGGATTGGGGTCACCAAGCCCTTAGATGGTTCGGGTAGGGGTCCCACGCTCTACTTCCTAAACAAATTGACAGCTCAGGGGATGAGGGCCTCGGGGACATTCAATTGCTCAGACACAAGAGCTGCACGCCCTCCTACCCTGTCCCCCTATATGTTTTTTACATTATTTTCAGGGCACCCCCGCCAGCTCCTTGACGGGAGTCAGACGCCTTCTTATTGGTAGTTGCCCTGTGCCAACCCAGGGCACCCACATGTGGAAGCATGTTTGGGGCTTCTGGGGGAGCTCCAGGGCCCCTTGACCAATGCCAGCTCCCTGGTGGGAGAAGGCAACTTTTCTTTTGGTGGGTGGCACCTTGGGACCACACATGGTGAAGCATGTTGGGGCAATGAGGGGGAGCCCCAAGGTCTCTGTGGCCCCTGCTGGCATCCAATGTACTCTTACCATGCAGGCAGGGGGAAAAAGAGTAAAAGACTGCTCCTGGCAGATTGATGGATCACCCCAAACCTTTCCAGGAAGGAGCTAAAGTGGATGAGATTTTTTGGGGGAAAGTTGTTGTGTAGATTTGGCAAACAGTACCAA
Source organism: Triturus cristatus (assembly GCF_964204655.1). Classification (NCBI taxonomy): domain Eukaryota; kingdom Metazoa; phylum Chordata; class Amphibia; order Caudata; family Salamandridae; genus Triturus; species Triturus cristatus. The sequence continues at coordinate 742,112,161 of NC_140593.1, forward strand.
GGTTATTAGCAAACCAAAAAATCAATATTCAATTAAAGCATGATCCTAACTATAACTACCCAGTGGCGTTTCTTTTACATTTCTGCACTGTCACGCTACACTCATGATAAAATAAAAAGCATTTTGGAGAGCTTGTGAATGCCCCAATTGTTCCTTGTTGCTCAACCAGCCTGAACTTTAGAAGTCAGAGTGAACCCGATAATGGAGCATGCCACTATTAGAGTGGGTGAGGGTATATAAAAAAAAGGGTTTCTTTCCCTTCCCTACTTCCGTAGGAGTGGTGCATAGGTTTGGCACGTAATGCTCCTTCCTTTGTATAGGTACTTGAGCTCCAGAAGGGATACCCATGGGTCAATAGTACATTTGCGTAGGGAGGACGTATCCCTTAATCCTTGGTTAAAGGATCTCTTCACCCTTCAGGTGCTATGAGGATTTTTCTAAACCGCCAGACCTTTACGTTTTGAGGGCATCTCAGTGCCTGCATATTTTATGAACACATATAATGTGAAATAATACTTTCTCATTAGCATAACTATAACTTGATTCTGCCATGTTTTTCTAACAGTGCTTACAAATGCCTAAAGGAAGAGCCTACCTCTGACGTTTCGAGACTTCTTTTCACAGCTAGGCTCCTGGGCAGAAAAAGTGTTACTTCGCTTGCCCAGCCGAAATGATTACAATCTTCTCGCAAATTAAGATTATCTTTTTCCTTTATTATTATATAATTTTTTGCTTTAGATAAGGGTGTGCCTCCTTTTTGAAGCTATCTGGTGTTGTGTTCTGCATTGCAGGCATGTTTTTATAATTCTATAAAAATCTGTATCTTGCCCTTACTTACTGAGCATGCTCCATTCAAGCTTCCCAGGGTGACCAGCTGTATCTGTGATGCTTTGATACTTTTTCTTTTGTTAATAAAACGTTTAATACTAAGAATTTGCGTGAGCAGATTTTCTTTCACAGATGAGTTATATAGGTAAGAATTGCAACATGCAAGAATCGTATTCCACAGTAAGCATGGTCTGGACGTTCAAATTGTATGTCGAAATAATTGGGAAATGTGTTGGCGGAGCAAGCCATATACTCCCCACACCTGAAATGGCAAATAACTGGCACTAGCCTCGACATCTTTGTTACGCTTTGGCATCCAACAAACTGCAATATATATAGTGTGACTTTTTGAAAGTAAAAGGAAGCTTCACAGTTTGATTCGGGATGGTTCGACAGCTGCTTCTCTAAAATAACAAAAAATTATTTTGAAGTAACATACCCTACACTATCATCTTTGATTACATACATGTACGTACCGGTATATCTCAAGCAAGCCTGATGTGTCTTATTCCACTCGGGCCTGACTGGCTATTCTACCACTGGCATTTCTTGTGCAGGTTAGGGACTGCATTCACAGCAGGATGGACCATCCCCTTAGTCCATTCTAGCCACGCCTCCTGTGGTATAGAGTTGGTTTGAACATTTTTGCCTGGATTGATTTTAAGTCTGGCCCTCATTTCACCAGCCATACCGGCCTTTTAACCCATCTTCCGTGTATAGGAACTGACTCTGATGTCCGATCCATCTGTGAAAGGCAAGGCTTGTCAGGGGTCATAGGCCTACCTGGCGGTAAGCAGTACAAACGCACACAACACTTGGGGGCATATGTACAAGCCTCTAACGCCACCACAACGGACCTATATTGGTGTTGTGGTGGTGATAGGGGCTGCGCCTTATGTACAAGCTGCCTTATACATAAGGCCTCCTTTCACACTATGGTTAGAGTGAAAGGCGTGGGCAGTTGGTGTTGCGGTGGACGTTCCACCGCAACACCCATTCATTTTGACGCTGCCCCCTATGTACATAGAAGGCAGCGCCAAAATTAAGACCAGGTAAAAACTGGTCTTAAGATGGCGAAATGAGGAGAAATTCATTATTTCTTATTGCTTTTGCTTTTTCCATGTGTGCTGCCTTGTGCGGTACACATGGAGAAAGCAAAATGCCATTATTTGTTTATGTGTAGGAAGGTGTCCCTTCCTGCACATAAACAAACTTTTTTTTAAATGCCATTTTGTCACTTTCATCTGTGCTGCATGAAGCAGCACACATGAAAGTGACAGAATGGCATTTCTAGGATTGTTTATGTGCAGGTAGGGACACCTTCCTACACATAACTAATCCTCCCCTGCACGCAGACACCCTTGCGCTCTGGAGCAAGAGTGCCTGCGTTGGTGCTAAGTTGCCATCGCAGGGGGATACGCAAGGCTGCACCACATTCTTGTAAATATGGTGCAGCCTTGCGTTTCAGAAGTGGAGGAGAGAGTAGTTAAGCCAGGAAGGGTAATGCCGCTGTCCTCCACTTCCTTGAACATATCCTCCTTGGTGTCTGCTCGGCCATTGGTCACGTGCGACCCTAGCCCTTTTATTTATACCCTCGGGCCGAGCCTGGCCACGAGGGGTGCCTGCCGATACAATGTAGAGGAGAGGCCGAGTTTCTCTCTACGCCATCGTACTTGCCTGTCAGGCACCTCTCAGAAGCCCAGAACTGCATGAGTTCTCCATTTCCCTATACTTCCATCCCCAACTAGCTCAGCACCAGAACCGGGGTGATTTGAAGGGCTCGTGTGGGTGCGCTAGGTATACCCGCTCTTAGATTGAACCCGTTGAATACGAGAACTGAAAGAGCTCGGCTATGCGGTGATAGCTGTATGCACTCTGTGCTAGGAATAGATAACAAAAAAAGAAGACGCCTCGTCAGGGGTATTATGCGTTACATAAATGTAATTTTAAAGGCAAAAAAAGACTGGGAGGAAACACAATTAAACTCCACGCTGTCTAAACTCCGTCAAGACAGACAGCTGAAAAGTAAGGCGAACAAACATCAGTTCCCGCCCTGGCAGTTCACTAACTACACAAACAGCCTTTTCACGCTCCCCTGATGACCTGTTAAGAGCGACAGTGGAATATTTTGCAGAATGCAGGTGGCCGCGGAAGTGTGTTTTTAAATGTTTTACCCTTTGGCACGTACGACCAACAGCTTTCTCTCCCGGCGCGCGCTTTTGCAGCCTGCACGCGCCATCAAGGTTCTTCTGTGGTGTCACCTACTGAAACACCTGGAAACTGAAAAGGAAGCAATGTAGAAGTATGCAGGAGTAGAGATGATTAAGGGATCGGGTACGGCAGAGACAAGGGAAGGGAGGGACAAAAAGGTAAGGGAAATTGACCAAATTGCCTAATGAGAATTACAAAATCGCGTAACTCCCATTTAATGGATGCAACATGTAAACCATGCGGAAAAGTGATTTTCACTCGGACTCAACCACTGGGAGGTGCAGGCTAAGGAGGGTTAAAAGCAGGGGAAGGAGTTGGCCAAGCGTATTTGGTGGCGATTGAGCACTAAATTGAACATCAGCATTCTAATTGTATAGAATGTATACTGCTATCACTACCCAGAGTGCTGTAGTGCATTTCTCAAGTAAACAATTGTTATTCGGACAACTCAGATGAATTTAGATGCATTAGGCTGGGTCAGGGACGACAAGGTCAGTTTAGGGCAGGGATGGGTGAGGGCTAGAGGTGGTATGCGTAACTGGCTATGGGAAGTTATTAAAAACGTTTCCAACCACAGTAAAGATAAAGGTTTTATTGGATGATTTATACATGGATTTAAAAGATTTATTCAATTGAGATGTTTGCTTTAGTTACAGGGAATCTAGAATTCGAAGTGCGTTGGAACTTTGAGGTTTGTGTGAGTATGCTAGAAATAGTGGGCAAGAAAGTGAGCTATAAGGTGGAAGGAAGAAGGTAGAATCATGGGGTCATTTATGAATGGCTTTTGAACAACCTTATAGTGTTAGCATTGGAAGTTGCACTGAAAAAAGCAGCAGCGTCATTCACCATCTGTTGTGTCTGGAAGGAGATCAGACAAATGCTTTGCTTGCATTAGGGATAGTACAGTGCATTATGTCAGGCTCGATAAGGCTAGGGAGATTGTGAGAGATATTGGTAGAGGCACCAAAATGATAAAGTGTGATATCAAGGTGCCTTTGCGGCTATCTCCAGGGCCTTAAATTTGCTTGGGATGCAGTCTGAGCAACAAATGTATTTGTCTAAAACTATGCTGTTGGAACTCTTAGCTTAGTTTGCGTTCTAGCACTTCAGTACGTTTTTTTTACACTGGGCATTCACATGAGCGGCAGAATCAATGTAAGTAAAACAAGACTTGAATCACTTTTTTATCAGATGAACAGTAGAGGTGGATGAGCATTGTGATTTTCTTTAAAATTCAGTTGCTGAGCTGGGGATTCCTTTAGAACTAGATAAGATAAGTATGCATGGCCTGCTCCGTCACTATGGCGGAAGAGCGTCTCCCCATTGGAACCAGCAGACACACTTAAAATAAAATGATAATAAAGTAGTTAATAAAACTGCTTTCTAATCATTATATTTTACTGCTACTGAGTCTTGAGGGCAGAGCTTCTGGCAGCAGGAGAAGGGGTGGACTCAGGGCGCGACCAGTGCGCATGTAGGTCTGGCTGGCCGTCCATGGCTGCCCAAACCAACATGCACGCATGGATATCTCTAAGCTATTGCTTGGAGATATCCTCAGGAGCACTGGCTCCCAGTCCCTGCTGGAGCATGGAACCAGCCAGCTCTACACAATCCCTATGTTTTTCTCATGCTGGGTAATATCAGCATGAGAGTAGCGTCTGGATTTGCGCAGGGCACTCTGGGAGCCTGTGTGAGAATTGTCATATCGGCGGCTGAGCTGAAGCTGCGGCGAGGTGGCAGTCATCAGGATTCAGGTACGTTTTTTTATACCCCCGACGATTTACCCAGCTAGCGGCTGCCACTGTAAGTATGCAGCTTTTCTTCTTAAATATAGCAATAGACTCTGAGGAAATGTGAGCTATGCTTGCCCATATCGCCTCGTAAGTGGTGGGCACATAAGCTGTGAGTTTGTAATGGCAGGGTTGATGATGCGCTTTTAATTAGCGAGGGAGGAGTATGCAGGAAAGTAGCAGTATTGCCTTTTTGGTATTCTCCTTGCTGGTGGCCTTGGTGTTGTGCTACAAAGTTTTGACCAAAGCAAACACAAGGAGATGATGGACAGAGTGCTGAAACTTTTTTAACACTCACCCCCAGTCACAGATCTGGGTTGAATCCATCATTATATATATTTTTTGATGGACAGAGTGCTGAAACTCTTCGAAAACTCACCCCAAGTCACAGATCAGGGTTGAATCCATCATCATTCTTTAGCTCACTTTGCCACCCCAGTTCAGACACAGTTATATGCAAATCAGTCTTGACCCTCTGGAGGAGAACAGAGACACCGGATGCGTTCCCCGGGTGAGCTGATTCAGGTGCAGTGGCCGAGGGTGGCCTGGATGAAAGGTCACAATTGACTGCGATTTATCTCACGCTCCTCACCGATGGTCTAGTTCCACGGCTGCGACTTAGTTCCAACTATGCCTTCATGAAATATCTTCATTCAGTGTCTCTGTTCTCCTCCACCTTGGGAGCCCATCAGCCCCGTTTTTTGAGATTCAGCCAGGATTTTTCGAGGTTTCCTTTTTAAGGGTGCCCTCCCCCCCTCCACCCCTGCGACCCTGTCCTGATGAAGACCCCGGCAATAAGGACTTAAAATACCTATCAACCCACCTGGGTTTAAGGGGTCGAAACGTCGACTTATCATCTATACCAGTACCTCAATAGTGTATTTTACACTGTGTTTTCTTCTATGTACATGGTTGTTTAAATGATTACATGTCTCAATGAATCTATTTCTGTCTGAATATGTGGCATGAAATACTTTGCCAAAACAATTAATTTGTGATACTGTTCGAATTTTTGTGTCACTTGCCTCCCCCCTCCTGACTATCACTATCAACACGATTCCCTTCCCCCCTTCCCCTGGGCACTATCTTGCACCTAATTTTGCATAATTGAATGTGTTGTTGTATCTAAAATGAGATGATACTTTTGCAGAGTGTGATTAAATAACACTCTTGCTTCCTCTATTGTCGTTCTAATTTCTTAATTTGCCTTATTTACTGTGCTCTTTATTATACATACTCTGGGACCTTTCTCCCTATACTATCAATCCTGAGGGCAGGGTTCGTGGTTTACAATGTGAGGGGGTGCCTCTGTCGTGACGCTAGCAGCTTGCGACCTGTGATAGCCACTAACCTCTGTAGAACACCAGCAGGAACGATGACTGACGAATAACCCCTTAGATTCCCCAGGGCGCAGCACCTCACAGGGAAATGGGAATACTCTCCGCTATGGGAACTGCCCTCTGGGGAAGGTACGGAAGAAGGGGAAATAATGTGTGACACCACAGCGTTCTCCGGTCTTCCGGGTAACTTAAGTATTCAGCCAGGTCAGTGAAGGAAACTGCACAGGGGAAGAGAGAGAGAGAAGAACAATTGAGAAGGTAGGCAGACCCACCCCAGTTCCTCCCTTTTGCGGGACCTCGGTTTCCTGACGTTGTCTGTACCTGTGAGAGAGTTGGGGTGTTCTGGGAATGGAGCTGGAAATGAAGCACGGGGATGACTGGACCGGTTCTCCCAGCAGCAATCAGGGTGACGTCGAAGGAATAGTGCTCCGGGGAATAATAAGTGAAATCAAGGAAGAACAGGCAACTCGAGGTAGGTAATGCACCCAAAAATCAGCAAGGAGGAAAAGCGCAAGCGCTAGAAGTATCACGTGACTTTGGCCCGTGAGCTTCTCTGAAAACCAAAACAAAAACAACAAGAAACAAAACCAAAATCAGCAAGGCCTTGGGGATTCAGGGCCTGTTCGTTACCTGACCGTAGCGTCCGTCGTGCAGTAGGGAATGTCGGATTCCATACGGTTACGTCACCGCAGAATCCAAGGTACCGGGGCGACGATGGAGGGAAGCGTCTGCAACCGCTACCCTTGTCCTGAGGTCTGTGGCAGGAGTGAGACTCGGTCGTCCTGCGGGGACAACACCTTCCGCCGACCGAGTCTCGTGGAATGGGGGCAAATATCCCGAAGGCTTGGCACCAGGAAAACAAACACCGAAGCCTGAGGATGCGCCGCTCCTGGCGACGCGCTGGTTGTGGCTTTACAGCGAGCAGCTCAAGGATCCGGAACTTCTGGATTGACAAGCCCCCTCCTGTGGGAGCAGCGCTTCTTTGTAGTTCCGGCTGGGCGGGGGCAACTTCCTGTTTCCGGGATGACGGGTTCCGGGGCTTCTGGGGATTGTAGTGTAATACCTCCTTTGGCCGATGATCGTGACAGAACCCCCCCTTACCGACCGCCGTCCCGGCGGACGTCCGGGTTTACCGGGGTGCGTCCTGTGGAACCGCTGTAAGAGCTGCGGGCAATGGAGGTTACCGGCTGGTTCCCACGATCTTTCCTCAACCCCATAGCCCTTCCAGTCGATGAGATATTGCACTCTTCCTCTTAGGAGACGAGAATCGAGTATGGCCCGGACTTCGTATTCTTCCTGTCCATCTATGTCCAGTGCAGTCGGCGTGACAGGTAACCTCATTGTTCCAGGGCATGGTCTCAGCAAGGACACATGAAACACAGGGTGGATTTGCCAAGTGGGGGGTAAGGTGAGCCGTACCGCTACAGGGTTTATGATTGCCTCTATCTCATATGGCCAACGTATTTTGGTGCTAGTTTACCTGCCCCTTTTAGGGGGAGGTTCTTTGTGGACAGCCATACTTTGTCCCCAATCTGATATGTGGGTTCGAGTGTTCTTTTGGTGTCTGCTACCCGTTTCTGTGTGGTCTGGGCCTGGGCCAAATGCTGTTTGGCGTCTGTGAGCACCGCTCTTAGGTGGGCGTGATGTTCCTGTATAGACGGATGTCGTGATTTCACTGGCCAGTCGAATGGTAGCATGTTTGGGTGGAACCCATTTAAGCAAAAGAAGGGGGAGCAACCTAGCGTGGAGTGTTCTGCGTTGTTGTACGCAAATTCGGCTGTCCAAATCAAGGAATACCAGTCCTCACTGTTTTGGAGAGAGAAACATCGCAAGTACTGCTCTAGTGTTTGATTGAGCCGCTCGGTTTTCCCATCTGTTTGGGGATGGTAACTTGTGGATAACCGGGCGTCTAGGTCCATCGAGGTGCACAAGGCCCTCCAAAACCGGGATGTGAACTGGGAACCCCGGTCGGTTATGAGGATCCGGGGGATCCCATGGGCTTTCACGATATGCTGTAGGAAGAGCAAGGCTAATTCTGCGGAAGAGGGCAGTTTTTTAAGGGGGATGAAATGTCCCATCTTAGTTAGATGATCCACCACCACTAGGACGGTCGTGTATCCTTCACTGGGGGGCATCTCTACCACAAAGTCCATAGAGACCGTATGCCAGGGAACTGGTGGGATTGGTATGGGCCGTAAGAGCCCTACAGGTTTGGTATGTATGGTTTTCCCTTGTGCACACACTGCACATTGTTTCACATACTCTCTGGTGTCTTTGTGCAGTGTAGGCCACCAAAAGGATCTCTTGATGTTAGCAATGGTCTTGTTTTCCCCTAAATGGCCCCCCAACTTGGAGTCGTGAGCCTAGTGTAACGCTCGTTGTTGTAGAGCAGCATTAGGTATGTACAACGCTTGTTGGTGGTACAACAATTCCCCGTTGGAGGTTCTGTGTTCCGGGTCTTCGCGTAACCAGGTCTGGATGTCGATGTAGGTTCCTGCATTCTTCACTTCGTCTATGAAATCCTGGGACATCACTAAGGCGATGCATTTATTCCGAAATGCTGCGGCTGAGATGATGGGTGGAGGTTCGGGGATTTCTTCCGGGGTCTCACTCGGTTCATCTTCTTGCCGGGACAGGGCGTCGGCTTTTCCATTCTGGGGTCCGGGTTTGTATTTGATCAGAAAATCATAATCCGAAAAGAACAGGGACCATCGTAGCTGTCGGGGAGTTAGAGCTCGAGCGTTTTTTAAAAAGAGGAGGTTGCGGTGATCGGTGTAGATCTCCACCGTATGTCTTGCTCCTAGTAAGTAATGTCTCCACTCCTCACAGGCCCGTTTGATGGCCAGTAGTTCTTTATCCGACACCGTATAATTGATCTCACTTGGAGCAAGCTTTTTGGAGAAGTATGCAACAGGATGGAGCTGTCCCGTCTCGGGGTGTCTTTGGGATAGTATGCCCCCCAAGGCATATTGTGATGCGTCCGTTTCTACCACAAACGGCAAGGAAGTATCGGGATGCCTGAGGATAGGGGCCTGAGTGAATTTTTGTTTCAATGTCTCGAACGCTTGGTTGGCTTCTGCGTCCCACTGGAACCGGACGTTCTTCCTTAGGAGCCTTGAGATGGGATGTATGACCTTAGAGAAGTCCTTGATAAAACGCCTGTAGTAATTGGCGAATCCCAGAAAGCTTTGAACTGCCTTTACGGTACGAGGCGGATTCCATCCATTTATGGCCTCGACCTTCCCTGCGTCCATTTGAAAGCCTTGAGCATTCACGACATACCCCAAGAAGGTGACCTCTTCCACATGGAACAAGCATTTTTCTAGTTTGGCGTACAAAGAGTGGGCACGGAGTCGGTCTAGCACCTTCTTGACGTGGATAATGTGTTCTGGTAGGTTGTCCGAGTATACCAAGATATCGTCGATATACACAATACAGTGAGTGTCCAAGAGGCCGCGGAGAACGTCATCCATAAAATACTGGAACGCTGCAGGGGCATTACACAATCCGAAAGGCATCACTTGGTACTCGTAAAGGCCGTATTTGGTTCGAAATGCGGTTTTCCACTCGTCTCCAGCCTTCACTCGCACCAAGTGATATGCCCCCCGCAGATCCAGTTTGGTGAAGATCCGAGCCCCTCGCAGTTGGTCCAACAGGACTGGAATCAGAGGCAGCGGGTATCGATTTTTTATCGTTACTTTGTTAAGTGCCCGGTAATCTATGCAGGTCCTGAGCTTGTCACAGTCCTTCTTCGAAATGAAAAAGAGGGGAGACGAAGCCGGGGATGTTGAGTGACGTATGAATCCAGATGCGAGATGTTCCTTCAGGTACTCCTGGAGATACCGCGTTTCTGGTTCAGTAATCGCGTACACTCTACTGCAGGGGATATTTGCTCCAGGAACGAGGTCGATGCGGCAATCGTAGGATCGATGGGGCGGCAACTGTGTTGCTTTTCGTTTGTCAAATACCTCTCCGTATTCCTGGTAGTCCTCGGGCAAGACGGGTGGACATTGGTACTTGTCAGGGCTGCAACTTATCGCCAGTAACTCCGCTTGCGTGGTGGTCTGTAGCTCAGGCATCACCTGTTTTTGAGTACAATGGTTTTGGCAAAACGTGGATGTAAGAGAGACGGATCGTTCTGCCCATCGGATGACTGGGTCGTGTAGCGTCAGCCACGGCATTCCCAGGATGAGGCGAAAATGTGGAGCATCTATCAGGTCGAATCGTATGGTTTCGAAATGCCCCCCTATCTGTAGGGTAATGGGCAGGGTATGCAGTGTGACTGGTCCTGAGGTCAAGGCCTTTCCGTCAACTGCTGTCACTGCTACTGGGGTCCTTTTTCGTTCGCAGGACACTCCGACCTGTTTTGCGTATTGCTGGTCGATGTAGTTTCCTGTAGCCCCCGAATCCAGCATCGCTGAGGTACTGAGAGGGGTGGCGTCTAAGATCCACAACTCGACATTTACTGTGATATGGGCTACTGCCGGTTGGATGATGTTGGCCAGTTGCGCCGGGACCATAGAGGAAGCAAAACCCAAGGCGTTGGTCCCATCGCTCCTTGGGTTCGTTAGTTTTCCGACTCCTGAAATATCGTAGCCTGTGGTTTTTGGATGGAGCCTCTGTCGGGACCTCTCTCTCGTGCTCGGCATTCTCTAATGAAATGTCCGCTTTTCCCGCAGTACAAGCAGAGTTTTTGCTGTCGTCTTTTTTCTCTCTCTTCCGCTGACAGGGGCCCTCTTAATCCTCCGATCTGCATGGGCTCCGGCCTGTCGGAGGGTTTTTGTGCGTCTCCCTGGGTGGGTCGTGATCGCACAGTGAAGGGGCGTATATCACCTCGGCTCCTGTCCCCTTTCCGCTCTTGCACTCGATGGTCTAATTGCACTGTGAGTTCGATTAGTTCCTCACAGGACTGGGGAAGCTGTACCACTTGGGCTAGTACGTCTTTAAGTTCATTTCGGAGCCCTTGGTAAAACAGCGTGGTTCTCTTCTCGGGGGGCCAGCCGGTTTCTACCACCAAACGATTGAACGCGGTGATGTACGTTAACAGGTCCTGCGTTCCTTGCCGAAGGGTGAGGAGTTCTTTGTCCAATGATAACATGTGCGTCTTTCTGTCGAAGAGTTTCCTCATCTCGAGACAAAAGGCCGTAAAATCGTGTAGGACGGGATCATTCCTTTCCATTAAGGGGATGGTCCAGTTGGCCGCATTCCCTCCCATATAGGACATCATGAATGAAGTCTTCGCCGCATCCTCCTGAAAGATGGCAGGTTTGCAGAGGAAATGGAGACGACTTTGGTTCAAGAAGGACTCGAACTTCTTTGGTTCCCCATAGAACCGTTCGGGGGGGGCCAATGGTATCCCTGGGTTATGTATCACCTGCACTGTGGGGGGAGTTCCTACGGTTGGAGGATTGAGAGTGGGTGTGGAAAAGAAACCCGGGGCCGGGCTACCAGCCCCTAAAGAGGTGGTCGGTGGGGGCAAAGTCCAGTCCTTGATGTACTGACTTTTCCCTTGTACGGGGTTCTTTCCACTACGGGAGATGCCTGCGACTTCTCTGCGTAAGGTCCCAATCTCGGCTCTCAGCCCTTGGGATTCTTGTCTGGAGGTGTGAACCTCCTGTTGTAAGGCAGCCAGGCTCTCCACTAAGGAGGCTAACACTGTGTTGGTATCCATCGTCCAGGCTGATGGTGTACGTGGGCTTGTCAATCTGTCGTGACGCTAGCAGCTTGCGACCTGTGATAGCCACTAACCTCTGTAGAACACCAGCAGGAACGATGACTGACGAATAACCCCTTAGATTCCCCAGGGCGCAGCACCTCACAGGGAAATGGGAATACTCTCCGCTATGGGAACTGCCCTCTGGGGAAGGTACGGAAGAAGGGGAAATAATGTGTGACACCACAGCGTTCTCCGGTCTTCCGGGTAACTTAAGTATTCAGCCAGGTCAGTGAAGGAAACTGCACAGGGGAAGAGAGAGAGAGAAGAACAATTGAGAAGGTAGGCAGACCCACCCCAGTTCCTCCCTTTTGCGGGACCTCGGTTTCCTGACGTTGTCTGTACCTGTGAGAGAGTTGGGGTGTTCTGGGAATGGAGCTGGAAATGAAGCACGGGGATGACTGGACCGGTTCTCCCAGCAGCAATCAGGGTGACGTCGAAGGAATAGTGCTCCGGGGAATAATAAGTGAAATCAAGGAAGAACAGGCAACTCGAGGTAGGTAATGCACCCAAAAATCAGCAAGGAGGAAAAGCGCAAGCGCTAGAAGTATCACGTGACTTTGGCCCGTGAGCTTCTCTGAAAACAAAAACAAAAACAACAAGAAACAAAACCAAAATCAGCAAGGCCTTGGGGATTCAGGGCCTGTTCGTTACCTGACCGTAGCGTCCGTCGTGCAGTAGGGAATGTCGGATTCCATACGGTTACGCCACCGCAGAATCCAAGGTACCGGGGCGACGATGGAGGGAAGCGTCTGCAACCGCTACCCTTGTCCTGAGGTCTGTGGCAGGAGTGAGACTCGGTCGTCCTGCGGGGACAACACCTTCCGCCGACCGAGTCTCGTGGAATGGGGGCAAATATCCCGAAGGCTTGGCACCAGGAAAACAAACACCGAAGCCTGAGGATGCGCCGCTCCTGGCGACGCGCTGGTTGTGGCTTTACAGCGAGCAGCTCAAGGATCCGGAACTTCTGGATTGACAAGCCCCCTCCTGTGGGAGCAGCGCTTCTTTGTAGTTCCGGCTGGGCGGGAGCAACTTCCTGTTTCCGGGATGACGGGTTCCGGGGCTTCTGGGGATTGTAGTGTAATACCTCCTTTGGCCGATGATCGCGACAGCCTCTGCATGAGCAGGGCCCCTCTGCAGCTGGCAGAGTCTATTCTCTGTGGCTGTTTGTGGATGCGGTTAAACCATATACTCTTAAGTGCATTAAAATGCTTACTTTGGAATGACTGCATCAAAACATGTCGTGTTTGGTGTCAAACACCTTGGAATCATACCCCCACATCAGTCCATGATGTGGGAGCAAGATCCCACCCTTCTAGAGGGGACAACATGTGCCTACTGTGGTAACACGGTAGAAATCTGAAAGAGCCCAGGCATCACAAAATGGATGCCACCAGCGCAGACACTGGGCTGCCCTCCTTCTGCTGACTGAAACTCGCAGTGGAGGAGGCCCAACAATAGGCATTTTGTCACAGGGAGGTGTCATCGCCTTCCAGACAGGATTTAGTGTATTGGAGCTGGGTGGGTGCACTTCTAGCGTGCTTTGAAGTCCTGCACTGGGGAACAGTAGGCTCCTCTGTGCATATGCCAGCTCAAACCGGTTCAGGGGCTACCTGTCCCTGCTTTGGCGTGAAACTGGACAAAGGGAAGTGGGTGTAACCACCCCCTACCCTGACCCTCCCAGAGGAGTGGTCATAGAGCTAGTCCCTCCCCTATCTTCAGTATAAGATAACAAACTTTGCCATTGGAAAACAGATAACCCTGGACAACACTCTACAAAGAAGAATCCTGGCCCTTCAACGCTCCACTACCTTTGGAAGACAGAAGAATCTCCCTTGGAGTCAAGGAGTGACTCCCCTGCTTGGCAGGCACCAGAAACTCTAATCAACAAACTTTCCCGCTCCCGCTGGAGTCCAAAGTCCCTGCAGCCCTGGAAGTAGATTTCCTGACTTCTCGACGGCCATTGTGAGTCCCCAGCAGAGCTGAGGCAAGTAGACCCCACGAGTGACGCGGAACAGCAATACCAGGGTACCGTGCACTATTGTCGAGTGCAACCCCTTCACGACGTTCTACGAACTTGTGCATTAGATCACTTGTGGCCCACACCTCCAGCAGGTTTTACAGTGAAAATCAGAGGCCTACCCCATCCCGAGTGACCGTGGGTTCCTGTGAAGCATTTCCTCAAGAGGCATCTTTGCGATCCCTTACCCATTGGCTTGTGGGTCCCCCGAAGACTTTCTTATCAACTCAAAGGGCTCCCCTAGTTGCGCCAGGCCTGCCCTCACACACCCTTGCTGGGTGAGTCCCTCAGACCTTGCTGGTCTGCACCATCGAATTTCTTCACTCCACACAAGACTTGCTGTTGCCAAGGCTTGTTGGGTCCAATCCTGTTGCTGACACCGCAGTCAGCTGCAGAAATTGTGGAACACTCCGAATCCAGCTGCTGGTCATTGTCAATCCTTCCTGGACCTCGTGAGCGAAGAGTCAAAACACCCTTGATCACCTGAAATCACCTGACATCCGTGGGCATCCATCTTCCTGGCCCCGGGTCACTGGCAAGTGAATGTGAACACTGTCCCTTCAATTTTCAGGTCTTCCAAATCTAGAATCCAGCCTTGGATTCCACCGGACACTTCTTCAGTCTCCTCAAGCTGCAATTCTTCTTTGGTCTCCATAGAAAACAGCGACGCGACCCGACACCAAAAGACACCTATGCACCCGGCTTCCCTGGGTGAGGTAACTCGTGCACTCCGGTGCCCTAGTGTCTGTTGGCCCTCGAATTACTTACCTTGCTTGTAGACTTCCTCGAAGTACCCTAAAACTTTAAAAATCAAACCGTATCTTGCTCCACTGTAATCAATAGGGAACCCGCGGCTGTGTTCACACACTGCATGCGTCTCCCGTGGGTCTGTTACTTACCTGCTTTCACTGCAGTAGTGAAGCCCCAGCGATTCTACAGGCCCTAGGCCTTGTCATTCTGCAAGTCGACTTTCCTAAACCTCTTCTTTAGTATGTGGTCTGGTACGCCCCTAGGGCCACAGCCATATTTGTGCTTAACGTATTGTGAAACATTGATATTTGAATGTGTTCCTGACTTCTAATCTCATAAAGAGATTAGTAGAGTGTGTCTAAAAATAAATACATATATATTTGATATATATACCTGTGTGGTGTCCTTTCATTTGGTAATTCAAGAGATTATAAGGTAAAACAAGCTGCTTTACATGCCTCTGAGACTTAGCCTGAAGGCTCCTCTCCACAGCTACCACAAGGATAGCTTTCTTTAAACGGTTGTCTTAAACCTATCTACCATAAGAGTCGAATTGGACTGGTGCAAGGTGGCCACTATAACTAGTGACCTGCATATGCCAGGCCAACTTCTCACATTGGTGGGCAGCGTGTGGGATTCCAGCTTGCCATTGTTTTACCAGAAAATCTCTATTTGAATTACTAACTGAAAACCACTAAAGGTACTCAAGGTACATATAAAAGTCAAGCTTAGTATCAATAAGTTCTACTGAACTTCGAGTTGTTTGTGAAGGGATAGCACACCCTTGCTACAGCTCAAGCTAGGATCAGTAGGCCACAAACTAGTGTAGGTAGTGCAACACTGCATAACACTGGAATGTCCTCAAGGGATGGAGCCAGTGGGTCCACCCAACCCCAGTATAAGGACATGACCTTCTTTGACTAGAAGGCCATGTGTGTTGCAAGACACCTGGGATTAGGACAGAGTCCCTCCACACTACACCTGATAAATCTACTTGTAGCAGATGATCTTAGACTAACTATAGGAGCTAGTGGATCTGAATCAGGGGGTGGGTCAGCCATAGTCTCTGGGTCTGATGTTGAAAATCAAGATTACCTGGAGTCTGGGATTGAAGGGCCGGACCCAGAAAGGTCTGAACAGGACAGAGGAATTCTCCTTAAGAGAGTTGGCAGAGTGGAAGAGAGGCCTAGGTCCCCTTCAATGGAATCTAACCACTCATATCACTCTGACAAGGATTCTGTCCATCAGAGGAACTCATACTTACATAGAGAGACCTCCTCTGAAAGAAGGCACAAGATGCTCCAGTATGAGGAAGCTAGGCTTGCCCTCAGATCCAAGCAATTGGCGTTAGATAGAGAAGCCTTTGAGCTCCAGAGAGCTTCTAGAAAAGAGGGGTTAGATACCCCTGATGGCAGCAACAGTGTCCCTAGAGGCAGGTATTACATTCCAGACCATAGGAACCTGTCCAAGGTTGTTCCTCCCTACCAGAGTGGGGATGATATCCACAAATGGATAACAGCTATGGAGAGGGCCTGTAAAGTTCAACAGGTCCCCCAGAAACAGTGGGCAGCAATCTTGTGACTCTCCTTTTCTGATAAAGGTAGAGACAAGCTCCTCACTGTTAGAGAAGAGGATGCTAATGACTATGAAGCCCTGAAGAGTGCATTAATAGGTGGGTTTGGCTTAACCACTGAACAGTACAGGTTGAAGTTCAGAGATACCCAGAAGGCACAGACTCAGGATTGGACTGACTTTGTTGATTGTGCAACCAAGGCTCTAGAAGGTTGGCTGGTTGGTAGTAGAGTTACTGATTTTAAGGGATTGTATAAACTTATCATGAGAGAACAGATCCTTAATAATTGCCAAAACCAGTTGTTGCATCAGTACCTGGTAGACTCTGATCTGACCTCTCCCCAAGAATTGGGAAAGAAGGCAGACAGATGGGTCAGAACCAGGGTTAGGCAGAAACCCCAGAACCAAGGGGGTGACACCAAGAAGCAAGATCCTAAAGGCTCAGATAAAGGTGGGGATAAAGCAAAAGGCCAGAAGTCTTCACAAGGACCCCAAAAATCTGCATCTGGTGGGGATTCACAGTCTACAAAGGAAAAAGGCCAAAAGAAGCCCTGGTGCAAATTCTGTAAACAGAAAGGGCACTAGACTTCTGATTGTACCAAGTCCAAAGACCAAACCACCACCACTCCAGCCCCTAAGGCACCTATTCCCCCTAGTTCAGCCATTGGTGGAGGTGGTAATCAGAATAAAGGTGTAGTAGGGTTGACCCTGGGTTCTGATGTGGACTCTGGCCTAGTCAGACTACCAACACAGGCATTGCTAGTTTGTGAGGGAGACCTTGATATGTCCTTCCTAGTGAGCCCCAGTAATCTGGGCAAGTACAAACAGCAGCCTATCATAAATGGCAAACAGGCTTTGGCATTCTGGGACACAGGTGCTAGTGTCACCATGGTGGCAGAGGATCTAGTGGACCCTGCACAGATCATCCTGGGTGAAATGTACCAGGTTACCAATGCAAGCAATGTCAGGACCAACCATAGTCTGGCAGTTGTGAATTTCTCCTGGAGAGGGGTAACTGGCCTCAAAAAGGTAGTAGTCAGTGCAGACCTCCCTGTCAAATGTTTGTTGGGCAATGATCTGGAGACTTCAGCCTGGTCTGAAGTGAAATTATGGACTCATGCTGAGATGTTGGGCATACCTGCAGAGGTATTTGCTGTGACCAGGTCACAGGCCAAAATGCATAAAGCTGAACCAGCTCTGGATCCTGAAACTATGGACCAGATGCTACCCAAGAGGAGGAGCAGTAGGGTCAAGGTATGCCTTCCCCTCTGCCTCAGATCTCAGATTCCCCTCCTGAGGGAGGAGAAGCAGAGCCTGAAGAAGGAACTGCCCCAGAGGAATTTGAGCCTGGTCAGGTTGAGTTCTTGGGGGCAGGGGGTCCTTCCAGGGAAGATCTGAGTAAGGAGCAACAGTGCTGCCCCTCTTTTGAACCCCTCAGACAGCAAGCTGCTGCTGGGAGTGCTAGTGGGTTCAATAACGTTTATTGGGATGAGGGACTCCTATATTCTGAGGCTAGAGATCCTACCCCTGGAGCCACCAGGAGGTTTGTAATACCTCAGAAGTTTAGGGGGTTCCTCTTGACCCTAGCACATGATATCCCATTGGTAGGACACTTGGGCCAAAACAAAACCTGGGGCAGGCTTGTCCCTCATTTTCATTGGCCACACATGTCAGAGGACACCAAGGAGTTTTGTCGCTCCTGTGTCGCTTGCCAAGCCAGTGGCAAGTCAGGTGGCACAACAAAGGCCCCCTTGATACCACTACCTGTGGTGGGGGTTCCCTTTGAAAGGGTAGGGATTGACATTGTTGGTCCCCTTGACCCTCCAATAGCATCTGGGCACAGGTTTATCCTGGTGGTAGTGGAACATGCCACCAGGTACCCAGAAGCAATTCCCCTCAGGACCACTACAGCCCCTGTAGTGGCAAGAGACCTCATTGGAGTCTTCTCCAGAGTGGGTTTCCCTAAGGAGGTTATATCTGACAGTGGTACAAACTTCATGTCAGGGTATCTAAAAGCAATGTGGAAGGAGTGTGGTGTCAACTACAAATTCACTACTCCCTATCACCCATAATGCAATGGGTTAGTTGAAAGGTTCAACAAAACCCTAAAGGGAATGATTAAAGGCCTCCCAGAAAAGCTTAGGCGAAAATGGGACCTTTTACTTCCCTGTCTTCTGTTTGCATACAGGGAGGTCCCAGAGAAGGGGGTTGGCTACAGCCCTTTTGATCTTCTGTTTGGGCACCCTGTCAGAGGCCCATTATGTTTGGTGAAGGAGGGCTGGGAGTTACCGCTCAAACCTCCCAAACAGGATGTGATGGACTATGTACTTGGTCTCCGCTCCCGGATGGCAGTGTACATGAAGAAGGCAACTAAAAACCTTGAGGCTAGCCAAGAATTACAAAAAGCTTGGCATGACCAAAAGGCTGTCCTGACTGTTTATCAGTCAGTCCAGAAAGTGTGGGCGTTGGAGCCTGTGGCCCCAGCAGCTCTCCAGAACAAATGGAGTGGCCCCCATACAATTGTTGAGAAGAAGGGATAAGTCACCTACTTGGTGGATCTTGGAACTCCCAGGAGCCCCCTTAGGGTGCTCCATGTCAACAGATTAAAGCCATATGTGGACAGGGCTGACATGAGCTTGCTCATGGCAACTGATGAGGACCAGGAGGAGGAGAGTGACCCTCTCCCTGACCTGCTCTCACAGAACCCTGATGATGGGTCAGTCGATGGTGTTGCTTTGGCAAGCGTCATCACTGATCATCAGCAAACTGAATGCAGACAAGTTCTGCAACAGTTCAGACATATGTTTAGCCTGACCCCAAATCAGACTTCCTGGTGCACCCATGAGGTGGACACTGGAGAAAGTCTACCTGTAAAGAGTAAAATCTACAGGCAACCTGACCATGTCAGGGACTGTATCAGGACTGAAGTCCAGAAAATGTTGGAACTAGGTGTTATTGAGCCTTCAGATAGCCCATGGGCTAGTCCAGTAGTCCTTGTGCCTAAACCACATACCCAGGGTGGAAAGGAAGAAAGAAATGAGGTTTTGTGTTGACTACAGAGGCCTCAATGCAGTCACCAGGACTGATGCCTACCCAATTCCATGGGCAGATGAACTAATAGATACTTTGGCTTCAGCCTAGTACCTCAGTACATTTGACCTAACAGCTGGCTACTGGCAAATCAAGTTAGCTGATGATGCCAAGACCAAAACAGCATTCTCATCCCCTGGTGGGCACTATCACTTTCTGGTAATGCCCTTTGGTTTGAAAAATGCACCTGCCACTTTTCAGAGGTTGGTGAATAAAGTTCTGACTGGTATGGAAACTTACTGCTCAGCTTATCCAGATGATATTGCTGTCTTTAGTTCCACCTGGCAGGATCACCTGGTCCACCTCAGAAATGTTTTGGAGGCCCTGCAAAAAGCAGGCCTTACTATCAAGGCCACTAAGTGACAGATATGGCTTAGTCAGGTTGTGTACCTGGGCCACCTTGTAGGTGGAGGCCAGGTTCAACCATTGCAGATCAAAATCCAGACCATAATGGAATGGGTAGCTCCAACAACCCAGACACTGGTTAGAGCCTTTTTAGGCCTGACTGGGTACTATAGGAGGTTTGTTAAGGGATATGGATCTATAATGACCCCCTTAAATGATCTTACCTCTAGGAAAATGCCAAAAAAGGTTCAGTGGACAGCTAGCTGTCAAAAGGCATTTGATGACCTCAAGCAGGCAATGTGCACTTCCCCCATCTTGCAGAGTCCAGACTACCAAAAGAAGTTGATTGTTTAAACAGATGCTTCAGAGCTGGGTGTGGGAGCTGTACTGTCTCAACTTAATGATGAAGGTCAGGACCAGCCAGTAGATTTCATAAGCAGAAGGCTGACCCCTAGAGAGAAACGTTGGTCAGCTATAGAGAGGGAGGCCTTTGCTATGGTGTGGGCCCTGAAGAAGCTGAGGCCATACTTGTTTGGCGCTCACTTCATAGTTCAGACTGACCACAAGCCCCTCCTATGGCTCAAACAGATGAAAGGTGAAAATTCTAAACTTCTCAGGTGGTCCATTTCCCTACAGGGGATGGACTATACAGTGGAACATAGACCTGGGACCCAACATGCCAATGCAGATGGACTCAGAATCAGAATCAGAAAATAGCTTTATTCGATTTAGTCAACGAAATCACAAAAGCACAATTAAATATCATATCAACTGTTATAAAAAACTATTAAAAAAACAATCCATTAAAAACTTTAAAAAGGTTTCCGAATGGTCAACCAGATAACATTTTCAGTTCATTGATAGTCTGCATCTAATTACACTTTTTAAAAACATGGCAACCAAATATGTTGACGTTTCATCTTCCAACATGCGTAATTTTAGCAGTGCCAATCTACATTGTCTCATTCCCCAATGTTTCAATAAAAGTTTTAGATACTTGTTTCGTGGCAGTGTATAAAATTTACAAAACAAAGTGCAGTGTATCAATGATTGTTGTGAAATATCGTCACAGGGGCAGAGTATCATCTCTTTCGACCAATTATTCGGTTCCGGAAATGTAATCCATCTGAAAAAAGTGCCTCCCCTAAAACGGGTCAATAACATCCTAGAATAACAACTCTGGGTATTTACTTGATAATCCTGTAGCCCAGGTCTCTGTAAAATTAAATGATTTTCCATTACCGATACCTTCTTTCCTTCTACTTGCCACCGTTTGGTCTCTAAGGTAATAAGACAAATCTCTTTTAGTTTTTTTCGTGATGTTGTTGTTAAGGCAGCACGGTATTTTTACTCTCCTGAGGTGGATGCCGAGAGATCTTTCTATCACTATACTTTGATTTAAAAAAAAAAACTGCATGTGCTATTGTGATTATTACGTGCTCCATTGCGCTTTACCATCAGCTCCTACCTCTATTGTGTGTTGACATCCGCTAAGAGATCTTTCCCCTCCATTGTTGCCTGGTCACTCTCAGCCGAGTATCGACGCTGAGAGACCAGGTTCGGGCGGGCGAGTCTCGGTCGGCGACCATATTGGGTGGGGGCTTTTGCTGGACGCGCTCTAGCCGCGCATAAAAGGGGCACTTAGATGCCCTGCGCTCGACTAGGCAGCACGGTATTTTTACTCTCCTGAGGCGGATGCCGGGAGATCTTTCTATCACTATACTTTGATTTTTTTTTAAAACTGCATGTGCTATTGTGATTATTACGTGCTCCATTGCGCTTTTCCATCAGCTCCTACCTCTATTGTGTGTTGACATCCGCTAAGAGATCTTTCCCCTCCATTGTTGCCTGGTCACTCTCAGCCGAGGATCGACGCTGAGAGACCAGGTTCGGGCGGGCGAGTCTCGGACGGCTGCCATATTGGGTGGGGGCTTTTGCTGGATGCGCTCTAGCCGCGCATAAAAAAGGACGGTCATGTCTCCGCGCAGCAGACGCGATCATCGGTCGCGCCGTATCTGCGCCGGAGTCGTGCCAGAGTCCTGCCCGTCTGCGCTAAGGAGGCGCCTTGTGCCATGGTCAGTGTGCCTCATAAATGCGCTGGCAGGCCGTACTTGAGAGAGGAACTACTTAGTTTGCGGCAGCTGTCCTCTTTCTGTGAGCACCCCTCTCGTGACACGTTGTGTGGCCCCTTTCGATGCCCTTGTGGCAATTTTGTTTTTAGCTCCCCCACCCCTATTAGAGCACTACGCGAGACCCCACTTAAGGTACTCCCGTCCAACATTCGTTCGTCTCCTTGGGATCTTAAAATTTGGAATCTCAACGTTAGGTCTCTGATCAAACACCATTCCGCTATCCATGATCTTATCTCAGCGGAGGCTCCTGATAGTTTCTTCATGACCGAAACTTGGCTTCACGATGAGACCGTTGTGGAAGTGAAGTTAGCAATCCCTTCTGATTATTCTATTTTCACCCATAATCGTAATTCCAGAGGTGGGGGCATTGCAGTGGTAGTTAAATCATGCTACCCTTGTATCTGGAAGAAGCTAGTTATGGATGGTTGCGAGAGTGCCCATTTTTGTATTACGGTAAATCATCACCTTACCTTCTCCGGACTTCTGATTTATAGGCCCCCTGGTAATGACCTTGCTTTCAGGAAAGCTCTTCCTGAAATAGTGAGCTCTCTTGCGATCGGATCGGCCAATTTTACTATTCTTGGCGATCTCAACCTCCATTTTGACCTCTGCCACACCCCTGCTATTAGTAGTACTCTTGCAGATTTAGAGGCGCTGCAGTTAAGTCAGGTGGTCGCCCACCCTACACATGTGGGTTGACATATACTAGACCCTATCTTTACTAACCTGCCAGTGACTAATGTTTTGCCGCCGATTCCGGTAGCTTGGTCAGACCATTTTTTAGTAGAACTAAATCTTGTGATCAGAAACCCCCTTCCTAAAACCCTTGATAGACCCATTTTTAAACGTCCTTGGAAGAAACTTAAGCTTGAGGATTTTCTTCGGGTTCTTAGCGAATACCCGCTGGGCCCTTTCAACGACATTGAATCCGGCTATGATCTCTTTTGTGATTGGGTCACCCGGGCTCTTGACTCTTTGATCCCTGCTACGTGGAGTAAAAATCGGTCTTCTGAACCCAGTCCATGGTATGATAGCGCACTATCGCTCTTAAAAAAATCATGTAAACAAGCGGAAAGAGACTGGCGTAAATCCTATGATGTAGAGAAAAAAATACTGTATCTCGCTAAAACAAAAATCTACCATGGAGCTATATGTAGAGCTTGTACGGCTTATTACTCCCAGGAGTTTAAACGCAACCCTAATCCTGCAAAGTTGATTTTTAAAGTTGTTAAAGATCTTACCGCTAAAAGAGCCTCAGCCGCTGAGATATGCTCAGTGTCCCATTGTGAAGAGCTTGCCACCTTTTTTTTGGAAAAGGTACATACTATCTATCGTTCTTTTCCTACTATCATCCCTCAGTGTGAGGACCTGAGGCTGAATTCTACTGCTAATGTGGCTTTGGCCACACTTTCTGGAATCTCTGGGGTAGAGTTTGATAGGCTGACGGCCAAAGTTAATTCCGGGTCCCCTGCTGACCCGCTTAGACCTGTGCAGCTAAGAGAATCGTCTGCTTTATGTTTCCCCCCTGTGCGTCAACTTATCGATCTTTCGCTATCCTCAGGGACGGTACCTACTAAGTGGAAATAAACCTATGTCACTCCTATCTTGAAGAAACCCGCCTTGGACCCTTTCCCATGGGCCGCCAAGATTGCGGAGGCCCATGTTAATGGAATCTTGACTCAACACCTCCAGACTGCTAATATCCTGGATTCCTCCCAGAATGGATTTCGGGCAGGCCACAGCACGGAGACTGCTCTCCTTGCGATGACGGAACATCTGCGCTCCGTGCTTGATGCCGGTCAAACTGCGGCACTGGTGTTACTTGACCTTAGTGCCGCGTTTGACACGGTCTCACACGCGATACTATTGCAGCGACTGGGTGAAGCAGGTGTCTCTGGCATGGCACTGGAATGGTTTCGGTCATTTTTAGCAGGTCGCTCATTCCGGGTCGCTACACCTCCATTTGAGTCTAAACCCTATCTCATCGAGCTGGGAGTGCCTCAGGGGTCGGCTCTTAGCCCCACGTTGTTCAATCTCTACGTGCAGCCGCTGGCTGCAGTCGCCAAGCAATGGGGCCTGACTATGGTTTCCTATGCGGACGACACGCAGCTGGTGGTTGCACTTAATGGGGTTTCCGACTCTGAGGCCCTAAGGTTTAGGGAGGGTTTGTCAGCAGTGGCTGGCTGGATGACGGCCAATTGTTTACAACTCAATGCCAAGAAAACGGAGGTCCTTATTGTCGGTAAGCTGAGCAACCTCTGGGGTACTCAGTGGTGGCCCCCAGAGTTGGGTTCAGCCCCTATCCCGGTACCCGAGGTTAAAAATTTGGGTATCTGGTTAGACCCTGCCCTGAGCTTCTGTGGACACACTAAAAAAGTGGCTGCTACTTGCTTTGGTATCCTGCGTGGGCCTAGGCCAGCCCTTACATTTTTTGACGCCCCCACTAGACAGCTGATAATTCAGGCCACTATACTTTCTCGGCTCGATTATGCGAGTTCGCTTCTGCTGGGGGCCAATCAGGCGAAAGTTACCCGGATGCAGCGCATACAGAACGCGGCGGCCAGAGCCTTGGTGGGCCTACCTAGGTTCTGTTCTGCTAAGGAAACCATTCGGAAACTTCATTGGCTGCCCATGGCTCAAAGGAATGAGTTTAAGACATTATGTCTTTCCTTCAAGATTCTTAGGCTGTCCTCTCCCCTGATTTTAGAGTATCTTCTTACCCCCTATGTCCCCTCCCGCCCTCTGAGGTCATTGGGTCAAAATCTAGCAGTAGTTCCACGGTTCAAACGCTGCAGAGCGGGAGGGCGCTCCTTCCGCTATTTGGCGGCTAGGCTCTGGAACTCATTACCTGCCCACATTCCCTCTTTGGATGATTTGCTTACGTTCAGGAGGGCTATTAAAACCCATCTTTTCCCCTATGGTTCTTAATTTTTGTTTTGGACCTTTTTTATCATGCCCGTTGCTTCCTCTTTTTTTCTGATCCTCTTCTTTTTCTGTTCTATGTATCCTTCCCTGCTAGTCAGAGCGCCGGGACACCCCTTTGCTGGGGCAGCTGCGCGCTATAGAAGCATGATTAACATAACATAACATAAGAGATCTGGGGAGTCAAAGAATTCAGGGTACCCAATCTCCTTAAAAAAAGCTTTAACATAAGTAAGCCACTTAATGTTTAATGCACCCTGTAAATTTAAACAATCTTGAAATATATTCCTATTTAATTCTGTCTCCTTAGTCGTCCACACTTTATGCCACAGTAAAATAGGACTCATTTTAATAAGATCTGTAACATAGGTCAGACCTAACTCCTTGTGGCAAACATACGTAGAGGTTGACTTTGGTACTGCTAACAGGTATCTGAGAAAAGTGTTCTCACAGAGTTGAATCTCTCGAGTGTCTGCTATCCCCCACATTCCTGCCCCATAAGTTACTGTTGAAATACATTTTAATTTGTAGATTTCAAGTAAGATATGTACTGGCCTGCCTCCCACTTTATTGGCAAATTGTTGTATTGCCCCAATAGCACGATAAAAAGGCTAGTTTTCTTGTGTGCGCGGCAGCGGACCAAGACCCATTTTGTTCAAACACTATTCCCAGATAAGAAAAGGTTTTGGTTTGTTCTATCCTTGATTTCCCTAAAAAGATCTTACATTGGGTATTCCTTTTATGTGTACAACACATAGTAAAGGTTTTCCCTATGTTAATTTTTAAGTCCCTATCACTCATGTAGTCAGAGAAAGAAAAAAGTGTTTGCTGTAATCCCCTCTGGGTCCTGGCCATGATTACCGCGTCATCCGCATAAAGTAAGATGGGGGTTGAATTTCCTCCTATTTGACGATAATCTTGACTTTCATTAACTAAATGGGTTGCCACGTTATTAATATAAAGGTTGAACAGAAATGGGGCTAAAATGCAACCCTGTCGTACTCCTTTTTTTATGGGGAATTTCCTTGAGCATTGGCCCTCTTTACTAAATTTTACTCTTGCTCCCGCCCCTCTATATAATTCCTTGACAAAAAGTAATATGTGGTGATCAATGCCTAATTCCATTAAGGTATCCCACAGGATTTCGTGACTAAGGCAATCAAACGCCGAACTAAGATCGACGAAAGTTAAAAAGAGGTTGCCTTTTTTCGCCTCCACATATTTTCCTCTAATGATGGCTAAGTTACACCCTTGTTCCTCAGTGCCCAATCCGGCTTTGAAGCCATATTGGAACCTTGAAAGGATCCCTGAGTCTTCTGCCCATGTTTGCAGCCTATTTAGTATTACTCTCCCTGCTATTTTCATAAAAGAGTCTAGCAACGAGATGGGCCTGTAGCATTTAGGGTCGTTTCGGTCCCCCTTCTTAAAAATTGGAACCACTATTGCCTCTTGCCATGTTTGTAGAAAACCTTGTTTATTGCAACTATTTAGGACATTAGTTAACAGGGGCGCCCATAAGTCCATATTCATCTTATATATGTCCACAGGTACTCCGTCTGGACCGGGGGCCTTTCCTGCTGCACTGTCTATGATGGCTATTTCCACCTCAGCTACTGTAAAATAAATTTCCAAGGGAAACAGGCCATCTAAGCTCTCACAAGAATGGGCTGGTTCTTCCTCCTCTGCCTCTTGCGGAGCGTCTTTTTAGGTCTCGCCTTGCTATCGCATAAGCGATTGCAAAGCGAGACTATAGAATACGGGTTTCAAAAGTGCTCCCAAAAAGCGGATTGCATGGCTAGCACGCGCACAATCACGCGCATCGTGCCGCCATGCAATCCGCCTTTTGGGAGCACTTCAAAGGGTCCGCTCCCCCGCCCCCAAGCGCGCACGCGCGCCACGCTCCACCGGTCTTGTTTTTCTAACTTCAAGCGCGAGGCGCACGTGCGGCCAATGCTTGAGTATGTTTTAAATATTGGTAGAACGAGCAGCCTATCAGATCACTAAATGGTTCTGTGAAACTACCCAGGTGATGCCAATCCTTAATTCATAACGGCAGCCGCGAGCGCGCAGAGCGCGCGCTGACTGTCTCCCAGCTGGCAGATGCCGGGCCTCGAGCAAAACGCGCAATCTGTTCCCGAGCACTGCAAACGCAGGGCTGGCTGCAGACGCGAAGCTCGCAGCTCACATCAATCACGGATCTTGGTAAATACATTTAACCCTAGGAAAAACAGAAAGCTTGGTTTTCGTCGTTTTTTATCATGCAAGTTCATACTGGGAAATGACGAACGTCTGCGAGGAAAATATGGACTGTCACTGGTGATATCGTATGCACACTCGGCCGGTTTTCAATGCAACAAGGATTTTTTCCTTCGATTTTGAAGCCTTGTTTCTTTTAAACTTTCACATGCACGGGTGCTGCAGATCGGCACATATAAATTCTCCCTACTTCCACGGATAGAGTAAACCTACAGTCGCACGCACATACACTCACCATACGCTAGGGCCCATCACACTAACATTCATTACTATTACTCTATCCACACTGTATATACGAGAGAAACCTATACCAATCTGCATCCAGTGAGAGGTCAATGTGACCATAGAGATATGTCCTGAGTCATGATTTTAAACACAAGAAATACATTCGAAACTCAATAAATGACAAAAAAATAACCACCAGACACTGATATTCAAACAAAGATCATTTTTTATCTAAATGAGTTCAATGAAAGTCAATCAAATAGCAAGATCATTATTCTCATAATTACCTATTCTTGCTAAATGGGTCAGGACAGGTCTCTCAGTATAGTCTCCCAAGTCGCCGTCCTCTCGATCAGCATCGATCCTCACGAGCATAGGTTCAGGAAGAAGTGGCCTCAAATGCAAAATGCTACAGACCCTCTCTAGTCTAGTAATATTTATAACAAAACTAGCGAAATAAAAGTAACAAACAAACTCTGTACGTCCGTTGAGCCGCTGAGCAGAGCGAGCAGGAAAGGATGTTGTCTGGCAACATTCAGAAAACCTCCGCTCAGAAAAAATCACAAAAATAAAAACACGGAAGAAGGAAACTCAAGTTGGAAAGCGATACATTCATGAATGCTCTTCCTTGGTACCATAGCGAAGCCACCGCAGGTTTATCTCAGTTCATTGTGGCTTTATTCTTTTCCAAGGGCAATTGGAAGCATGCCCGGAGCTGCTGTCCTCACGGAAACTTTTAATTCAGCCAGAAGCCATGGTCAGGTGACTTTCAACCATGTTCAGCAAGGCCTCTCGTCACATTTCAATCACTCGAGTGCAGGCTGTAAATAGCAGCCATCTTGGTTTAGGCCAAAACGGACCATCTTAATTAAAAGAAACACAAAACGTTACCACATCATAATGATTATACAGTGTTAATCCCCACTAATACCCTTATGTGTATGTAATTACCTAGCCATCTGCAACACAAAGAAAGCATTTTAGCACGTTATTTTAATAGCACAAACACGAAACAAATAGCACTTTAGCAACACTTATTTAATTAAATTGCACACCAACTTAGTTCACATATTATTAAGCAACATATATGCATTCCCACGTGTAATTTCTCTCATTAGTAATGTTGGTTAATCAAGACTTTTAACAAAAC
Source organism: Triturus cristatus (assembly GCF_964204655.1). Classification (NCBI taxonomy): domain Eukaryota; kingdom Metazoa; phylum Chordata; class Amphibia; order Caudata; family Salamandridae; genus Triturus; species Triturus cristatus. The sequence continues at coordinate 742,140,505 of NC_140593.1, forward strand.
TAATAATTAGTGATTATAAATCAGTAATTTTAATCATAACATATAAACAAAACTGGAGCTTAAAACTCAATAAATTTTCAACAGAAAACTCTGCTCCAGCAATCCCCCCTTTGGTGATATATTATCACCACAAAAACCAACCCAAAAAAAAAAATTAGTCCCAATTTTAGGAGAAATTGAAAATGTCTTTTATGACACAACATTAAACACCAGACTCTCTTTCATCATCCCTCTTTGACTCCAGGTAAACACTCTCCCTCAATTCTTCTAATTCTATTTCTTGTGGATCTCTCTTTGACCTCTTTTGTTTCTTTTCAGTATTCCGCCTAATTATTTTCTTTTTCCCTCCCCTGTTTTTACAACACAAACACCCCAATCTTAGTATCAATAAAGCAACAATCACACATGTCAAAGGAAATAATATTTTACCAATAATGGTACTACCTATTTTAGCAATAAAACTCTTAACAGCAACTATCTTATTAGCTATTTTAGTCCAGATACTTTCAGCTTCCAGTGGCACTAATTCTTCATGCAAATCAGTAATATTTTTGATATAGACCTTTAGATCTTTGCTTTCGTCAGGAATGTAAGTGCAACAATGTTGAACTTTCAGCATTCCACAGACTCCACCCTCCTTGGCCAATAGAATATCAAGGGCAAGTCGATTTTGCATAGACATGGCACGTACGGCAATCATCTCCATATTTACCAAAAGAAACCCTCCAGCGGTACTTGTCGATAAGCGATCCACCACTGTTGACAGTTTCCGAATTCCATATGCCTTTAAAGAAATTCCCACTGCTGGAATTAAAGCTCCAAAAATATCACCCACAATTTCTGACCAAGTTTCTCTCTTAAATCGTGTTAGTAAATTAATGTGTTCTACATCTTCTATCCTATCTATATGGAAGATCTTTGGAAAGACCAGGCCCACATAACACGTGCCATACCAATGGTCAGGCAACTTGTAATAAGCCTTGTTTCCACAAACATAATTTACTCCTGGGAAAACTGGATCTTCTCCACCTTTAAAACCCCATCCTGTTGCAATGAAGTATGTATCATGACACTCACTAGTCCCAACAAAATACCTATCATATTGGGATTTCTTTCTGGTAATGCATAGTTTACCCTTCTGTGGTGCATCTAAAGCCAAAGTTGGACTGGCCCCATTTTTCAATTCCTTTCCCATCTCAATATCCCATATTGTCTCACTCACTTTATATTTCCCTACCTTTTCATGCATGCTCACTCTCCTTTCCTCTACCATGTCTAGGAAAGCCTTCTCTTCTTCTTTCAAACTACAAGTTAAATTGTTTCTAAAAATGTAATCTAATGTTAATTCTTCTTTCTCAATAAAAATCTCACCAAAAATGTTAGCTTCTTTAGCTGGATTCAGCTTTCTATTCATAGGCAATTGGCCAAAAATGTTATCTTTGTTAGACATCTCATAATCTATTTTCCCTAACAAATAAAAAACACTACTTAACACACTACATGAAATCCCATACGTAGCTGGTAAATGGTGATAAGTAACACCTTCTGAAACGGATGCAGGTAATTGCATACAAACGTAGCAATCCCTCACTTCCATTGTCTTTACATATTCGTATAACAACTTTGGAAAAACATTACTAGAAAAGTCATTAATTGACCTATCTTTATGTATGTAAATGTTACTACTTCTAGTTGGAACTACTTTCTGTGAACTCTTCTCTATGTTAGTCACATTTTCAGTATGTATTCCAAAAGTGTCTATCGTAACTCTAAAAGTAACTAGTATAGCTAGTACACCCCATAATAGCATTAATAATCCAGTACAGCAGCAGCACATTCTACACCATCTTTTCAAGAAGGCACATCTACTTTGATTATTTTCTGTGTAAGCCATCTTATTACTTTGGCAGTGTCTTTTGACTTAGCCTCTACTACTCCACTACTGAATTTCTAGAACTCTAGATTATTTCAAACAGCTAATTTTAGATTTTCTTCTTTTCACTTTTCTCCAAGTGACTCCTTTAGGTCACTCAATTTGGATTTTCATCACTTTTCACTTCTTATTCAGCAACATCAAATTGTATCAGATCGTCAACAACATCCTGAGCATCCGACTCTTCTCCAATGTCAGTCAAGATAACTTTCAGGATTCCAACGGTTTTCTCCTCAACCACTTCTCGTACGGTCCCCTCTGGATTTCCTTGACTTTCTGCCTCTTCACCTTCAGACAGTGCCACGTACGTCCATTCCGGTGACCTATACTTCTGGTTAGGTTTTCTGATTCTCTTGAACTCCTCCGGTTCTTTTGTATTCTTCTGTTTATCACTTTTTGCTTGATTCTGACTGGACACCTCGTTCACCTGTTCAGCTTTCGATGAATTTGCTCGTGTCAGTCTGTACCTCAGTCTCTTTATTCTGTTAGGCCAAAGATCTCCTCTTACAACCCTCTTTGGTCTCACTTCTTTATTATTTCTTTCTCCAATCCAAGTTCTCTTCCTCAGAACTCGACCCTCTGATTTCTCATTCTCACTCTCATCTGATTCTGTTTCATTTGCCTCTTGTTCTTCAACAATTTTCTTTCGCTCCACAGTCTTTTCCACCACTGATTGAGATTTCCCTAATTCTGTCCCTCCTCGGGTCTCCGACACGCAATCTTCTTGCTGTCTACTTGTCCCTTCACCTAGCTTATCAGGAATGTTCCCTACACCTCCTCGGGGGTCTTCCGCAATCTGCCCCTCTCTATCTTCTACTGACCCTGCTTCTTCAGGTGTAATCTCAAGTGGATTTTCAACCTCTTCATCTGATTCAGGTGTAATCTCTGTGGAATTGCTCTTTTCTCTTCTTTCCTCACCACTCGTTGTTGGAACTTCAGGCACTCTTACAGAATCTGATCTCTCCTCTGAGACTCTCAATGTTTCCCTTGAAGCCTCTCTTGGAAAGAAAAAAGAATCACCTGACTCTCTTTCTCCTTCACCCCTTTCAGGATTCTTTTTTCTTCTCACTGGTTCAGTTTCTGCATCATCACTGGAATCTGACTCTTCAAAATACTCTTCACCAGTCCCTTCTTTTGGATTTGGAACTCTCAGAGTATGACTTGCATGCACCCAGTTTTTCACACCAGCACACTTTACCGCAGTCGTTGTAGTCAAAATAACTTGTCTTGGCCTTCCCCACCTTGGAACCAAGCAATTTCTTCTTCTGTGTACTTTTATCCTCACCCAGTCCCCTGGACTCAGATCATGAGCTTGCTTCTTCTCAAGTGTGGTAGCGTCTTTTCCAACCTGGTGAAACACAGAATGAACTGCGTCAGCCAGGCCTTTACAGTAATCCAAAATCATGTCATCAGTTATTGTCATCAACTTGTTGACAGGCACGAATGCATGTCTCATCGCACGTCCCATTAATATTTCATGTGGACTCAACCCTGTGGTTCTATCTGGAGTAGACCTAATAGTCATTAGCACTAGAGGCAAGACATCAGGCCATTTCATTCCAGTGGCTAAACACATCTTACCAATTCGGTTTTTGATTGTGCCATTCATCTGCTCAACAACTCCAGAAGCCTCTGGTCTGTATGCACAATGTAGCTTCTGCTGTATGCTCAATGCTTCACAAATTAAACCCATGAGCTCATTGTAGAAGTGTCCACCTCTGTCTGACTCAATTGTCACTGGGAACCCATACCTAGGAATCAACTCTCTTAACAGTAACTTTGCCACTGTTATTCCATCATTCCTTCTAGTCGGATAGGCCTCCACCCATCTTGAGAACAAACAGACTACCACTAGAACATACCTCAATCTGTTCACTTGGGGCATTTCAATGAAATCTATTTGCATTCTGGTAAAAGGACCTCCTTCTCTGCCTATTGTTCCTAGGCTCACCACTGTCTTTTTTCCAGTATTGAACTGTTGACAAATCAAACATCTTTGTGTAACGCCCTGAACGTCTCAGGATCGTTTAACAGACACGATAATGAGGACGCAACCACTTGTGAAGGGTAAGTTATTTAATGAAGGCTCAAATAACACAAAGAATAAACAAAAGTTATAGTGACTGGAATCCTCCAGGCTATGTACGTTACCAGCCCACCGCACGGATGGTCCTAACCGTCCTCTGCATATACGCCGGTCCCGGCGTATGCCAACAGAGGGCAGAAATGAAATGGCCGACAATGCCAATCGGTAGGCTGTGAGGGGCACGAAGAGTGTTGGGGAGAATCGAGGAGTCAGGGAAACACCCAGCCGGGGTCTCTACCTGAAGGGAGCAGCCGCTCAACCTCTTCCTCAGACTGCACCGGGACGCGGAGTCACCTCCTGGTGATGCGTCACCGATACCCCAATCAAAAGTAAGAAGACTGAACCGAGAGCAGCCGCTCGATCGATCCTGTGGACTTCCGAGTCTGTAACGCGGCAAACACCTCCTGGTGTGCGTGACAGCTGGCAGTCCCTGTATCTCTGGTCGGGCTGGGAGTTACGACTCCAACCAGCAAAAGCGCCACTGCGCTTTGACTCAGCCGAGTCAGAAAGCGAAGCTCAATGGTTGACCGGTAGAGCTTCCGGGTCCTTCACAGGTGACGATGGGGCAAGACACGGCCCAGGGAGTAACGACTCGACCTACCTCCGTTCTTGCCTTACTGGAGCACCTCTCCGGAACACTGCTCTTCACGAAGCAGGTACGTCGGTGTAAACACAATATCCGACAGCGTTGGACCTCCCGGTTCCTCCTTTTATAGGGCGTGTTTTCCTTGAGTTATGTAACAGCTCTCCTGTTTACATAAGGGCGTGTTTCCTTGAGTTATGTAACAGCTCTCCTGTTTACATAAGGGCGTGTTTCCTTGAGTTATGTAACAGCTCTCCTGTTTACATAAGGGCGTGTTTCCTTGAGTTATGTAACAGCTCTCCTGTTTACATAAGGGCGTGTTTTCCTTGAGTTATGTAACAGCTCTCCTGTTTACATAAGGGCGTGTTTTCCTTGAGTTCTGTAACAGCTCTCCTGTTTTCATAACCTCTCAACCGCTAAGCATCCTGGGAGATGTAGTCCGTTGTCGCTGGTTACCGTTTTCCTCCCCACGCATGACAGGAATTCTCGACACTTTGACAGATGCTCTCTGCAATCAGCCTGAACTTTGCATTGTACCAGGTTTGTTTGAAGGACCTAATCATTGCATCCCTCCCCAGATGTCCCTGGGCATGATACATTCTTGCCATTGTCGACAGCATGGAATTAGGCATGACCGGTCTACCATCTCTATAGATCCAAACATGATCTGTTTCTCTCGGGGCACAACCTGCCTTAATCCAATCTCTCATTTCCTCATCTCCTGCCTCATCCTGCAACTGTTTCACTTCATCCCACGTTTCGAGGACATTAGTAAACATCACAGAACAAAAAGACATCTCCCTTTCTCGTGCCCTATTAATCGAATGATTGTTCTTTGCACAATACTGTGCTATGTCATTGGCAAAACGATTACCAAGAGTAACAAAATCATCTCCTTGTCCATGAGCAGCACACTTCACAACTGCTAATTCTTTAGGCAGCTGTATCGCCTCAAGCAACTTTCCAATCACTTCAGCATTCTTTATTGGAGTCCCACTCGACGTCAAGAAACCTCTCTGTAGCCAAAGTTGGCCAAAATCATGAACGACTCCAAATCCATACTGACTATCAGTCATCACAGTCACTCTCAGATTTTTCCCAATCTTGCAAGCTTTCGTCAATGCCACCAATTCAGCCACTTGAGCAGATCTTACTCCTTTCAAAGGCGAAGCTTCCATAACTTCTGAAACCTTGCACACCGCATATGCTGCACTCAGCACACCATCATCAGTTCTCAGACAAGATCCATCCACAAACAACACATGATCACTCTCAGGCAATGGCAAATCTCTTATGTCTGGTCTTGGTTTTGTACAGTAATCAAGCACATCCAAACAATCATGATCAACATCATCTCCCACATTCACATTGTCAGCATCTGGTAACAGAGTTGCTGGATTCACATTCACACATCTCTCAAGAGTCACATTTGATGCTCCCAGAATGATTTTCTCATATTTAGTCAGCCGACTATGTGACATGTACTGAGTTCTGCTTCTTGTCAAAAGAATCGCCACATCATGAGGTACGAATACCCGTACAGGATATCCCATTATTATACCCTCACTCTGTTCCAGGCTTCTGCATGTAGCAGCTACTGCTTTCAGGCAACCTGGCAAACCCACAGCTACGGGGTCAAGTGTCGATGAGAAGTACGCAATTGGCCTTCTCAGTTGTCCATGTTTCTGAATTAACACTGAAAGTGCACATCCATTTCTCTCACTGCAGTACAACTCAAACTCTTTCTCATAGTCTGGCATTCCCAAAGCAGGGGCTTCACACATTCTGCTCTTCAACTCCTCAAATGCTGCCATTTGTTCACCATCCAATTCCAATGGGTCTCTCACCTCACTTTTGGTCAATTTAATCAGTGGCTTTGCTATCAGGGAGAAATTACTTATCCACTGACGACAATAACCCACCATCCCCAGAAACATCCTCACTTCTCTCTGGGTCATCGGGGCTCTCATTCCTCTGATAATTTTGATCCTGTCATCAGTCACCTTTCTCAGACCCTTTTCAATATTGTGTCCAAGATAATGCACCTCTCTCTTGCAAAATTGCAATTTGGCTGGAGATACCTTTAACCCTCCATCTGCCAGATGATTCAGTAAAGCTATGGTATCTACTTCACAAGCTTCACGTGTTTTTGATGCCACAAGTAGGTCATCGATGTACTGCACTAGTACTGAGCTTTCAGGCATGATCAAACTCTCCAATGATTTCTTCAATAACTGATTGAATATTGAAGGACTCTCTGTATACCCCTGTGGGATACGACACCATGCTAAAATACGCTGTCCAAACCGAAATGCAAAAATCGGCTGGCTATCATGATGCAATGGAATTGAAAAGAAAGCATGACACAAATCAATCACCGTGTACCACTCAGCATCATGAGGAATCTGATACAAAATCACTGACGGATTTGGTACAATGGGACAACATGCCACCACAATTTTGTTAACCTTTCTCAAATCTTGTACAATCCTGAACTTTCCATTAGGTTTCTTTAGCCCCATTATCGGTGAATTACACGGGCTACTCAGTAACTCTCTCAAAACACCCTGTTGAATCATCTTGTCAATTATAGGAGTTATTCCCTCAATTATCTCTGGTGTCAATCTGTACTGAGGAATATTAGGATAAACAATCCCCTCTTTCACTGAAATCTTCACTGGATCTACATTATTCATCAATCCCACATCTTCTCCAGTAAAATCCCAAACCACTGTTTTTACTGTGTGTCTCAACTCCTGAGGCAAATCGTCTGGATTAAACACAGCATATGTACCAACAATCTCACTCTCTCTATTATCTAGAGTCATCCTGTACAAAACATCTTCATCTGGTGTCTCAAAAGCTATTCCATCCGGAGTAAAAAAAATTGTGCAGTTCATCTTACACAATAAGTCCCTACCTAACAAGTTCACTGGACTAGTGTCACAGACTACAAACCTGTGCATGTCTGAAAATTTCCCTATTCTTACCCTTACTGGTTCAGTAAGACGAGTCTTAATCTGTGTATTGGCTACACCAACCACTTGGATTGCTTCGTCCGAGAGAGGAAGATTTCTAATATCTGCTGACCTGACAGTTGATCTCGTCGCTCCTGTGTCTACCAAAAAAGTAACACTCTCCCCATTTATTTTCCCATCTACAAATGGTCCTGCCTGGTCTATTTCTAGAGTTGCACCAAGTATGCACTCTTCCTCCTCTCTTCGGCATCGTCAATAGTCCCCTTCAGACTCACTCCCCTCATTCTTTAACCAGTACTGCTGTACCGGGTTTGAACGTCTCGGTTTGTTTACCTGCTCATCATTGTAGAATCCTGAGTCCTGGTTATACTTTTGAGACCCTCTATTCTGCGGCAAGGGCGGTTTTGGCTCTTGGCTCTGCTGTCTGACAACCTTCTGCTGTTGTTGCTGATGATTACACCCCTCGTTCTGCACCTGTTGATTCAAGGGTTTATTCTCATTACTCACTAATGGTGGATTGGTACACTCGGATCTCCAATGCCCCAATTGTCCACAGTTGTGACAAGGGAACTTTTTCTTTGCTTCCTCTAGATTCCCCATTCCTTTTCCTGCATATCTGGGTCTATTTCCTGGATTATTTGCCTGTTCCACCAACTGTGCTTCTTGTCTTTCAGCAACCTTCACCTGTGCCCACATTGCCTTTTCTTTCAGCTTTCTCTGTTTTGCCTCAATCTCATCACTGAAGTACTTTGCATGTCTCAAGATTTCATCAATCTTTTTACTCTGCCAATCAACTGTATGCTCACGAATTCTTTCACTGATTTCAGGTCTCAAGCCATATACAAATCTGTATGCAAAATGACTCAAATCCTTATCACCCAGGTGTTCATCTCCACTGAACTGTTTAAAAGCCAGTATCAGCCTTTCATAAAAAGCATGAACTGATTCTTTCGCTTCCTGATGTGTTCGATCTATCTTAACCCAATCTGTCTCTTTCGGGGGTACCTTATTTTTCAGGAACACAATAACCTGATCATATTTTTTCATCACCTCTGGATCTGGTGCTCCTGTTTTCGGATCTCTTGGATACTCCTTAGCAGGCCAATCTACAACTATTTTACACTCTGCCCACAAGTCTGCTGGAACAATTATATCAAACAGACTATTCAGGTCAATCCACAGCACTTTTGACAATTTCACAAACCTGTCTACCTGCCTATACCACTCGACGGGCTTTTCTCTCAGTTGAGGGAAATCATTCGTAAATGACAAAATATCCTGTCTAGTCCATGGGACATGTACATATCCTCCTCCAGGAATCTCTCTCATAGGATAAGCATCCACTGTTTTTTCTTTTTCTCTCATAGGAAAAGCTGAGTAAGTCCTGTCCACTGAATCTTCCCTTTTCTTATACCACCTATCCTTCCATTTTTCCACATCACCCCATTTTCGCAATAAGGCAATCATTTCCTTAATCTGTCCTGTTCTGCCAGCACCATTTACATTCTCAATATCTTTATCGGAGAAATCCACCCTGTAAGGCTTCTGCAAAGCTTTTACCTTATCCATTTCAACTCCTTGTTCACTCGCTATTGCTCTTAACATGTCATGTGTACTTTTAGCCCTCCAGGTGATACTCTTGCACATGAATAACAACTCTCCATCATGATGGTTTTTCAGTATATCTGTAGGAATTGTTCCTGCAATAAGCTCCTCCAATTCTATACGCAACCTGGCTACATCAATTGCCTGTGAATCTTTATCCTTCTTTTGAAGAACTTTCAACCAAACATTCAAATCCTCAGCTGTTATTTCCGTAGACTTTTTCACTGCACCCACTTGTTCTGCCATCCTCTGTGGTTCCAAAATCGTTCCTCCCAAACAACCAGTATTCAATCCTGAATTAGGCTGTACATCTGATCCTCCACTACATGTGTCATGTCTTGACTGTCTCAAATTATTTCCTCCTGTTCTCATTCCTGACTCCCCCAAAGAACAAGTACCAACCAAACCATTTCCAACATAAGGAACTGTCAAACCATTTCCCCCCATTCTTTGCTTATCAAAAATAGGCACAACTGGACCTATGGTTACAGGCACTGTAACAGCTTCCAGATTTTTCGTCAGCTCTCTAATTTTCTCAGTCAGCTCAGATGTAGTTCTGGCTAATTCTCTTGTTTTCTCGTCACTTACTCGATTCTCTCTCTCCCGCTCTCTCTCTCTCTCCCTTTCCGTGAAAGAGCTACCACTTTTCAGATCAGGTGTCATAACCTCAGTTTTAATAATTCGCAAAGTATCTCTTACAGGAGTAGCAACTGGCGTGCTCTCTTCTGGTTCTGGTCTATATGGAGGTGGTCTCTTGTAAATCATGTCATCCAAGACATCATCCTCGTAATCATTAGCCCCATACCTTCTCACTTCTGCATCAGGCACCTTTTCTGTACCCTTCCTCCCTTCCGCTTCCTCAACAGTTCTCATAGGATATAATCCCTCTGACATACTAGCATCTCGCCATCTCCTCATTCGATCATGATGAGTTTCCCGATCATATTTCCTCCCAAATATATACCTATAATTGCCTCCACTCCTCTGCTTTTCTCGCTCATGCACCTCATCTTCCCATTCCACCAACGCCTCGAACTGTGTCGGCCTTGGTCTAGGCTCTAGACACATCATCTTTTCCCGTAAATTTCTCAACACGGCCAAATTAAATGAACCATGTTCCGGGAACGCTAAAACACCATCGTCCTTAGTGTACTTAGCCCAGTTATCTAACCATATACAGGTATGATACCCATATTTTGCAACCATGAAGGATGCAGGAGTTCTTGTCGGAGGTAGCAATTCTCCTTCTCTAGTTATTATGTTTTTATCCTTGTCGAACCACCTTTTAATTTTACTGAACAATGATTTCTTCTTCTTTTCCTCCGGTTGGTAATACATTTTAACGTTTACCAATATTCTCTAGTCCCGTCCGCAACTGTACGATCTTCTGTCCAATAACAGCGCGACTCACACCAACGCACCAATCCTGGAGCGTCTACGTCACCCTGTACTCCTTCCAATCCCTGCGCGGCTCACACCAACGCACCAATCCCAGCGCGAGCACTGTTCTGATCCACTACCCAATCACAGCGCGGTCTGTATGACGTCAGTAGTCGCTGCAGTCGCTTCTGCTCTGTCTCCTGTCACTCGTCTACCCCTCCTTTACAAAAGCCTTCTCAGTAGACTTCGTTTTAGATTCTACAAAATCTATTAGTTACAACATATAAACATCTCCATTGTCTGCTTCGCTAACCACAGAATAGTAAAGAAATTCTCTTCTCACAAGAATCCCGCTTTTCTTTAGAACAGCGCTTGCCTCTGCTCTACCACGGAATTATTACTTTCGTTGACACAGTAGCACATCCCTCTACTCTGCCCTTCTAACATGCATTCATTAACTGTTTCCTCTAGGACCGCTCCAAAGAGTCTTACAATCAACTAAATGCTCATACATTCACGCACTTTCACACCAGAAAATGTAGCACATGCACACAGAATCCTGCCTTTCCCGAGAACAGCGAACAGTCTGTCCCACTACAGAATTATAACACACGTTAACCAAGCAGCGCTTACCTCTGCCCAGTCCTTCAGACGAGCTCAGAGAATACCTATTACTACTCCAGCAGTATGCTTTAACGGCGAACCTTACGGATCCCTGGGACTTAAGACTAAAGTTTCACAGATAACCTTCGCTACCATACACACTCCTTTTATACTGAAAATATGTCTCTAGTAGTAACACACGACGATGTCACTTATTCCGAACCCAGACAATGTGACGCGCAACTTCAATTGTCACACGTTTTTCCTGCATACATACAGGTAATTCCAACAATCCCGTTTTTCCCGAGAGCAGCACTCACCTCCCTCTGCCCTACTACGGAACCGTCACCAGCTCCCCACGTTTCAGAAGCCGTACACACTACATATAACTCAACACGACGACTTCAACATATAGTATTAGTACATATACCAACATCAATCAATAAATCAATGAATCCAAAGCCTATTTACAAGCAATCTATCAGATCAAGACAATAATCTCTAACCATCATACTGCTACCAGGAAACTGCTGCAGATCGGCGCATATAAATTCTCCCTACTTCCACGGACAGAGTAAACCTACAGTCGCACGCACATACACTCACCATACGCTAGGGCCCATCACACTAACATTCATTACTATTACTCTATCCACACTGTATATACGAGCGAAACCTATACCAATCTGCATCCAGTGAGAGGTCAATGTGACCATAGAGATATGTCCTGAGTCATGATTTTAAACACAAGAAATACATTCGAAACTCAATAAATGACAAAAAAATAACCACCCGACACTGATATTCAAACAAAGATCATTTTTTATCTAAATTAGTTCAATGAAAGTCAATCAAATAGCAAGATCATTATTCTCATAATTACCTATTCTAGCTAAATGGGTCAGGACAGGTCTCTCAGTATAGTCTCCCAAGTCGCCGTCCTCTCGATCAGCATCGATCCTCACGAGCATAGGTTCAGGAAGAAGTGGCCTCAAATGCAAACTGCTACAGACCCTCTCTAGTCTAGTAATATTTATAACAAAACTAGCGAAATAAAAGTAACAAACAAACTCTGTACGTCCATTGAGCCGCTGAGCAGAGCGAGCAGGAAAGGATGTTGTCTGGCAACATTCAGAAAACCTCCGCTCAGAAAAAATCATAAAAAATAAAAACACGGAAGAAGGAAACTCAAGTTGGAAAGCGATACATTCATGAATGCTCTTCCTTGGTACCATAGCGAAGCCACCGCAGGTTTATCTCAGTTCATTGTGGCTTTATTCTTTTCCAAGGGCAATTGGAAGCATGCCCGGAGCTGCTGTCCTCACGGAAACTTTTAATTCAGCCAGAAGCCATGGTCAGGTGACTTTCAACCATGTTCAGCAAGGCCTCTCGTCACATTTCAATCACTCGAGTGCAGGCTGTAAATAGCAGCCATCTTGGTTTAGGCCAAAACGGACCATCTTAATTAAAAGAAACACAAAACAACGTTACCACATCATAATGATTATACAGTGTTAATCCCCACTAATACCCTTATGTGTATGTAATTACCTAGCCATCTGCAACACAAAGAAAGCATTTTAGCACGTTATTTTAATAGCACAAACACGAAACAAATAGCACTTTAGCAACACTTATTTAATTAAATTGCACACCAACTTAGTTCACATATTATTAAGCAACATATATGCATTCCCACGTGTAATTTCTCTCATTAGTAATGTTGGTTAATCAAGACTTTTAACAAAACTAATAATTAGTGATTATAAATCAGTAATTTTAATCATAACATATAAACAAAACTGGAGCTTAAAACTCAATAAATTTTCAACAGAAAACTCTGCTCCAGCACGGGCGCCACGCTACATGCTTTAGCGCGGTGCCCTCTTTTGTGCTTATTTTAGTTTTTTTCATTTTCCACGGCCTGCCATTGTTCTCCCCCTGCCGCCGCCAGCGGCAGCCTATCATGCAGCAGTACCGTGTCCGGTTCCCCCAGTGACAGGGACGAATACGGATCCAGACGCTTTTGCTTAATACCGTCCGCCCACCGACGACTGGCCTACATCTACATAGACCGCAGGTCTCCTGCGCTTTGCCGGCACCACCAGCCCAGAATCCAGCACCTCCACACAGTCTCCTGTTAGCCAACAGCAACCCCTATGCCGGCCTCCGATAAGGACTTCCTTGGTGAAGGCTGGCACGGAGCCTGCTGTTGGTAAACAGGAGGTGGCAGTCAAGACTGCCACTTTCCGGAAACACGGATTTTGAGCTGGTGGGGCCGGCAAAGCGCTGGGGACCTGCGGCCTATGTATATGTAGGCTGTGAGGCTTGTAAAGTTGGAGGAGCGTTGCCCCTCTGCCCATCACCAGGAACCCCCCTGCGAGCACACGACACCGGGCCGTTCGTCATACCGAGGGCTGGGCTCAGGGGCCTACGTGTTAACCCCTTTGAAGGTTGGGGAACAGTCGCAGGGTGACCTTGCCTCGCCAGCTGCTTTGACAAGCGGCAGCCGTGTTCTGCCCTCGGTATCAACAGCCTTCCTCTACTCCCAGAAACACGGAGAGATTCTGCTGCAGACCACAAGCTGCATGCAGCTGGGCTCAGCGCCAGCACTTTTTAATCAAAAACTGCATTAAAAATGTAAAATTAAAATAAATGCAGGTGCCTGGCAGAAGAGTGATGCTAATAGCACTTCTTTTACAAGCGCGCACTGTATTCTGTTTACAGCATGTGACCCTCCCTTTCCTAACTCGTCACTAGGTTGGGTGACGACTTCAGAAAGGGTGGGGTAATGATGAGAGGCAGCTTTGGAGTTAGCAGGCAGGCAGCCCCGGGAAGTACTGAGCTAATATTGTGCAAGCCCGGTGCTGCTTAAAACAGTAGGACATTTATCACGTTATAAAAGGGTGGTCCCTGGCGATCTCCATTATTGCAGACCCGGGCTGTCACCATGTCTGCATGTAGCCTGCTTAGAATAAATTCTACCCTGCCGATAAATAACTGGCACTAATGCATGTGCCCCTCTGCCCATCACCAGGAACCGCCCCTGTGTGCTCGGAATATAGTGCAAGGCATTAAGGAAAACGACATAAGACAAAATCACGCAAACAGACACAGTATGAATGCAAAAGTAACTTGCCTAATGACCATAACATGATAGACACACTTACAGGCACAAACCGAACATTTTTTAGGATATAGCCTCTGGAACTTTTCCATCAACACAGTTCAAGTAAACATTGAGCTTTCTCGATTTTACAAGGATGTCTGGTCACCCTATACAAACTCCCCCCTAAAAGTTGATTCAACGGCTATAGCCCTAAACTAGTATGCCTTTAATTGCTAGTAAACATTTCACATTCATTCGCGTCCACTACCAAAAAGGTCAGCTAAATTTAGCGCAAATGTTCTTGCTAAATAGCAGCTCCTTCCTTCTCATGGTGTGTGGTTAAGTCCGAGACCATGAAGCTACCACACAGTGTAACGTTGAAAGAGAGCTGCAGAACCTCCCAGGCTACCTATGCCACAAATACAGTGTAATGACAGGCCTTAACAAACATTTGCAATGCAAGAGGTCTTGCATTTGCGCGAGTGTAAGCTATTGGCATTATAAATGACAATGCCTTTTATTTGGGTTTTCAAAAGCAACACATATATAAAAAAAACATTGTCATTTACAATGCCAATAGCTCAAACTCGCGTGAATGCGAGACCTATTGCATTGCAAATGCTTTTTCACTTTGACATCGGTTCCACTGCTGGAACAAGCCACCTCTTGCCCCGTCCCCCCATTGTGAGTGTCAGCCCGGGCTGTGACAGTCCCGGGCACACACACAGCTGCACCCGAGTACTGATCCCTTTTCCTCTGCGCCATCTCACTCCCGTGCCTCTGCCATACCCACTCCGTGCCTCTGCGCTCTTGCCGGGATCCTTTTCCCAGCCCTGCGGTGTCTCCGTGCTTTCCTACAGTATTTCCAGGCCGCTCCTCTTTCCCTGTGCCATCGCCCTCTCTGCCTTTTTCCCAGATCTGCCCTCGCTCTCCCCTTTCCATTGTTAGGCTGTGAGGCTTGATACCAGCACAAGGGGAGAGCCCGGCTTGGTTCCTGCACTCATAATTACAGGGTCACAAGCAGCACAAAGGAAGCTGCTGTGCTCCGGGGACTGGTCATGGAGGGGGAGGGGACGTGGTTCCCAAACTTATTTTCGTTTTCTTTTTAGGATGAGTCGTCGCCCTCCCCAGCCCTGACCCTCTGCTCCACCTCTGTTAATCCGCTCTGTAATCTTGGGCTGATTTCGCCTCTTCACATGGGGCGTGCGCCCTCCCCGGCGGGGTGACCCCGCCGGGTACTCCATTGTCAAATGGCCCAGTGGAGCAGATCACTTTGTCACCTCAGGCTCATGTCCCCTCTCCCACCACCCGCCCCAACTAAAAACGACTGTGTGGTTTTAACAGGCTGTGAGACTTAAGTCTGTCGAGCAGGTAAAGCGTTCCTTTGAAAGTGTTCTCTTCTTTACAAAGCACTGGACTCTGAAACATTTCCCATTCAATCATTGTCCTCTTTGCTGTGACTGCCAGCCAGAGGAGAGCTTTACACAAGTGGACACATGACCACAGGGCAACGGACTCGGGCCAACAAATTGTATGAGGTCGGCCAGTGATCTGAAGGCGGCGAGGAGTCAGTGCGACCTGACCACACTCCTAATTCATGACTGAAAAGTGATCAGTGAAAAACTCGCTCTTAATATTGAACCCACTATTATTATTGAACTCGTCCTTGCCCCTTATCCCAAACTCTTCTAACTATAGCGCATAAATAATCTTGCATAGCCATGCGCTACACAAGTGTTGCCTACCTCATCACCTCCAAAATCATTTTGATTTTTCACTTTGACATTGACTGCTGGAACAAGCCACCTCTTGCCCCGCCCCGTGCCTTTTAAACACACTGGGCTTTAGCTCCTCCACCCCCCCACCCACCCCCTGTTGTGTGTGTCAGCCTGGGCTGAGACAGTCCGGGGCACACACAGCCGCACCTGAGTATTTCACAGGTCTTTAAACAAGCATCTGCAATGCAATGGGTCTCGCATATACGCGAGTTTGAGCAATTGGCATTTTAAATGACAATGCCTTTTATTTATGTTTTGGTTTTAAAAACATAAATAAAAGGTATTGTCATTTACAATGCCAATAGCTCAAAGTAGCGTAAATGCGAGACCTATTGCATTGCAAATGCTTGTTTATAAAGTTCTGTGAAATGGGCTACCCAGGTGTCTTCATCTATTGCCATTTCAATGGTATCTGTGTTTCTAGCTGCAAAAAAAGGTGCATTTACCGCTTTCCAAAACCCTGTAGTATCTTTTGAGATACAGGCTTGATGTAGAGTATCCCACGCTTCTTTTTTAATTATCTTCTTCAGATTTTTCCTTGCAGCGTGGTAGGACACTCTCGCCTTTCTAATTTCAAAGGGATCTTTTGGTACTCTTTTGAGTGTTTGGATCAGGACTGCATGTGTCTTCCTGCAATCTAAATCAAACCATCCCTTGTCCTTTTGTCTAGGATGCATTTTAAGAGTGCCCGTGAGGGCCTTTTTTATTTCTGCAGAAATACCGCAGAAATAATTTCACTACAGTCCCCATCTGCTGATAAACACAACATGAAGTCTTTGTAGTTATTTTTTATCAGGACTTCCAAGAAATCGACAGGGTCTACTTTGTTTCATTTTATTGAATAACCATTTAATTTGGCTAGAGTTAGTCTGTGTCTATAAAGATTTTCTGTGACATCATGATTTTTTCTGTTAGTAGTCAAAAGTTCTAAACGCAGGCTAATGGGGAAGTGATCACTAAGTGCAATATCGCCTATAGCATGCTGTAAAATGTAACAGTGATAACTATTTGATACCAGTATAAAGTCAATCACTGAATTACAGCCCCTGCCATTAAAGGTAGGGTAAAAAGGCGTCTGTTGGTTGCAGACTTCATTCGCAAAACCCAGATCTAACTCAAAAAGTAAAGTATTAAAACATGTCCCTTCAGTAGTGTGGGTAAAATGAGTACAAGGGTCTCCCACGAGTTTAATCAAACCACACACCCCTGTCTGACTATTAGTGCACAAATAACAATTAAAATCCCCTGCCCAAATCACACAAGACCCCTTCGTGTCGACATCACTGATATTTTTCACACAGTTTGTAAGGTCATCCATTTCTTTAACAAATTCATTTCCAGGGATGTTGTTATAAAAGTTAATCAAATTAATGTCATAATTTCCTCCTATACTAAGGAGGAAGAACTGGTAGTAACATGAATCCCTTATATCATTTTTGATCGTAATGTTTATCATATTTGATATATATGTACAGAGTCCCCCAGAATTTCTGCCCCTTGTTGTTTGTTTCGCAGGTGTATGGAAAGTGCGATAGCCATTTATATGGATAGCTTCCCTTTCCCAGCACTCTTGTAAGCAAATGATAGAGAATTTATTTATGAAGGAGACAAACAAGGGGTCATTTATTTTACTAGCTACTTGAGGGTAGTCAGCCCACCAGGTCCAAGCAGCTAAATCTATTTTGGGTGGGTATCTCTTTCCAGTTAGTTATTGGTAGTTGACCTCTATTTTCCCATCCCTCATGCATTGATTTCTTCGCCCATATCCACTTGCCATCAGGCTCAATTAGATTAGTTTTGGGGTAGAAGTAAGAAAGCAGTCTAGTTTCTATAGATGAACCCGTGTGCTCATTTCCCCGTGAGCAGATATATTCAACTGTGCGGGGATCTTTAAAGTTTACCACCACACAGTCGCCCCGGATTGTTTTTGGGCTGTGCCCCACCCACGAAATTCTCTGCACCATCAATATTTCACTTGTATTATATCGGGGGAGTCTTCGATTTATATTGAGCCAGTGTGTTACCTTATTTTTCAGGGACATATATGATTCATGGCTGGAGCTATCTAATTCTGGAACACCGGTCAATACGACCACGTATGGGCCAGTTTCTGGTGGTAAGTTTAAACAGAGACCCGCCTGAGGCACCCCTACAATAGATGGTTCACTTAGTTCATTTTGGGGGGCACTAGCTGAGATGGGCTTTTCTAGGAGTTGTGAGCAAGTTCTTATGGGAGTTACCGGGATTGTGAGGTGTCAACAATCGGTATTAGGGCAGGTGGGATGATAATTTTTTCTTTTTGTAATTTTTTCCCCTGGGCATTGGCTGTGAGTTGATGATTTTCTTTAATTTCGTCTATTAGGCCCCTATTTGACTGTTCTAACTGCGAGAGCTGATTCTCAATCCGTGCCAGTCTTGATTCTAGGGGTTCTAAGGAAGCTTTTAGCAGAGCTCTCAGGTTTTGTAATAGGGGATTTTCTTCTGCCTCTGCCTCAATCCTATCCATATTCATTATGACATCGACACCCCCACTATTTAAGTCTTGGGGTGGATTTTCCAGGAGATGGATACTATGCCTGGTCAATGACTTTTTACTAATTTCATCCTTTGATTTGGATATGGTATCACGCTTTCCTATGCCTTTGGCAGCCTTTGATTGCCTATTACTGTTTTTTGTCCTAGTTATATTCTTTGTTTTTGGGATAGCACCCTCGCGCCTATCCCTTAGTTTTCTAGTATTACATATCTCCGGGGAGTTTTTACCTGCTGACGTTTGCACACACTCCGTTGTTGTTATCAATTGTGTACTAATTGTAGGTACATTTACTCCAGTGTGTGGGTGGTAAATAGGGGCTTGAATATCTAAGGGATTACCATTCGAAATGCGTTCAGGTGTTCGTACGGTCGCAAGATGGCCCATTGAGGATCTTCTCGCCATGGCCAAGTCTTGCGACACACGTCGCTCCATGAGTATTATGCCTTGATCAATTACCGAGTTCGCTCTGACTATGAAATTGTCCAGGGTACCAGTTAGCATTTTCGCCCTTATTGTGGTATTACTCGTATTTCCAAGGTCCGACATACTGTTTTGGCTCAAAACGGTTAGATGGGACACAATATTAAATATTCCACAAAAGTACCTTTATTTCACAGTAGATGACAGAGGGTGATCCCGGTCCGGTCTCTCTCATGCTCAAACGGGCTCAAACGGGCCCGCCCTTGGTCCGGCCTTCGTCCAGGCTTCGTCCGGCGTGTCCCGCGACGTGGAGGAAGCCTCTCTCTTTTCTGCGCCTCCGGGCGCGAGGAGAACGGGAGTTGGCCGCTAGGCAACCTGGGAGCTGTAGCCTCCCCCTGCTGAGGCCGCGCGATGGTGTGGAGCGGCGGCAGGGGAGGCACACAGCGTCAGGACCCCAGGTGCGGCAAAATGGAGAGCGATATCAGGAGCAGGCAGCAGGTCCGATATATTTTCTGCAGGGTTGAGCTGAATCAAATGAAGTCTCTTCAGATATAACAAAAACTAAACACAATAAAGGAGCTCTTAGTGGAAGAGCTGAAGATGCTCAAACAGCGCCGTCTTGTAAAGTCAGAGGCACTTGTTTCCCCTTTTTAAGGCGGTCAGGTGCTTCATAAAACAAAAAGAAGGAATGTTAGCCTTCTGTGGATGGTAGCGCACTTACTGCGATTGTTGCTGAATCCAAGATTAATTAGAACAAACAGTTCCAGACAGTGAGAATTCCCCATAGGCTTTCGGTGATGAACAAAAGTCTTTTCCAGGCTGTGCAGCTCTGAAGAGAAACAGTGTATCAAGGAAATGCTGTCCTTGAGCTGCTACGCGGACCGGCGCTGAAGACAGCCCTCAACTCGAGCGGGAGTACAGCTGAAAGAGCAGCGAGGCAGCTAGCGTCCATATGGACTCTCAAGGTATTTCCACTTAGAATATGAAGACTCAACTGGTCAAGGTTAGTTTAATGTCCCTGCGTTTGGGGGGGTTGTGTAGGAGAGTAGGATCTGCACTTATGTTGCCCCCACTTTTTTTCTGATGTATACACTGGTTTCTGGCTATAGTCTGGCTGGGTCCCTGCTAATCAGGGCCCCAGTCTCTATGGTCTCTCTAAACGACTTGGTGTGCATTTTAGGTGCACTAGTGATTGGATACTGTGGTACCTTATGAGCCCATAGTATATGGTACCTTAGGTAGCTAGGGCATAGGTACTTCACAGGCCTACCAGGGGCTGAAGCATATATTATGCCACCCCTGGGAAGCAGACTCAATCTGACACCACAGGCCTGCTACTGCAGCCTGTGTGAGGTAGTGTTAGCACTCCTCACTGAGGTATAGGTTTCTATATCTCACCATGCACACACATATAAACCTATCAGCCACCCCTATGGCAGGCCCTATCAATCCTGAGGGCAGGGTGCGTGGTTTACAATGTGAGGGGGTGCTCTGCATGAGCAGGGCCCCTCTGCAGCTGGCAGAGTCTATTCTCTGTGGCTGTTTGTGGATGCGGTTAAACCATATACTCTGAAGTGCATTAAAATGCTAACTTTGGAATGACTGCATCAAAACATGTCGTCTTTGGTGTCAAACAACTTGGAATCATACCCCCACATCAGTCCATGATGTGGGAGCATGATCCCACCCTTCTAGAGGGTGTATTGGAGCTGGGTGGGTGCACTTCTAGAGTGCTTTGAAGTCCTGCACTGGGGGAGCAGTAGGCTCCTCTGTGCATATGCCAGCTCAAACCGGTTCAGGGGCTACCTGTCCCTGCTCTGGCACAAAACTGGACAAAGGGAAGTGGGTGTAACCACCCCCTACCCTGACCCTCCCAGAGGAGGGGTCATAGAGCTAGTCCCTCCCCTATCTTCAGTATAAGATAGCAAACTTTGCCATTGCAAAACAGATAACCCTGGACGACACTCTACAAAGAAGAATCCTGGCCCTACGACGTTCCACTACCTATGGAAGACAGAAGAATCTCCCTTGGAGTCAAGGAGTGACTCCCCTGCTTGGCAGGCACCAGAAACTCTAATCAACAGTCGTAAACTTTCCCACTCCCGCTGGAGTCCAAAGTCCCTGCAGCCCCAGAAGTGGATTTCCTGACTTCTCGACGGCCATTGTGAGTCCCCAGCAGAGCTGAGGCAAGTGGACCCCACGAGTAACGAGGAACAGCAATACCTGGGTACCATGCACTATTGTCAAGTGCAACCCCTTCACAACGTTCTACGAACTTGTGCATTAGACCACTTGTGGCCCAAGCCTCCAGCAGCTTTTGCAGTGAAAATCAGAGGCCTACCCCCATCTCGAGTGACCGTGGGCTCCTGTGAAGCATTTCCTTAAGAGGCGTCTTTGCGATCCCTTGCCCGTTGGCTTGTGGGTCCCCCGAAGACTTTCTTATCAACTCAAAGAGCTCCCCTGGTTGCTCTAGGCCTGCCCTCACTCACTGTCGCTGGGTAAGTCCCTCAGACCTTGCTGGTCTGCACCATCAACTTTTTTCACTCTACAAAAGACTTGCTGTTGCCAAGGCTTGTTGGCTCCAATCCAGTTGCTGACACCACAGTCAGCTGCAGACTTTGTGGGACACTCCGAATACAGCTGCTGGTCATCGTCGATCCTTCCTGGACCTCGTGAGCGAAGAGTCAAAACACCCTTGATCACCTGAAATCACCCGACATCCGTGGGCATCCATCTTACTGGCCCCGGGTCACTGGCAAGTGACTGTGAACACTGTCCCTTCAATTTTCAGGTCTTCTACATCTAGAATCTAGCCTTGGATTCCACCGGACACTTCTTCAGTCGCCGCAAGCAGCAAGTCTTCTTTGGTCTCCATAGAAAACAGCGACACAACCCGACACCAAAAGACACCTATGCACCCGGCTTCCCTGGGTGAGGTAACTCGTGCACTCCAGTGCCCTAGTGTGTGTTGGCCCTCGAATTACTTACCTTGTAAGTGGCTTGCTTGCAGACTTTCTCGAAGTACCCTAAAACTTTAAAAATCAAACCGCGACTTGCTCCATTGTAATCAATAGGGAACCCGCGGCTGTGTTCACACACTGCATGCGTCTCCCGTTGGTCTGTTACTTACCTGCTTTCACTGCAGTAGTGAAGCCCCAGTGATTCTACAGGCCCTAGGTCTTGTCATTCTGCAAGTCGACTTTCCTAAACCTCTTTTTTAGTATATGGTCTGGTACGCTCCTAGGGCCCCAGCCATATTTGTGCTTAACTTATTGTGAAACGTTGATATTTGAATGTGTTCCTGACTTCCAATCTCATAAAGAGATTAGTAGAGTGTGTCTAGAAATAAATACATATATATTTTATATATCTACCTGTGTGGTGTCCTTTCATTTGGTAATTCAAGAGATTATAAGGTAAAACAAGCTGCTTTACATTCCTCTGAGACTTAGCCTGAAGGCTGCTCTCCACAGCTACCACTAGGATAGCTTTCTTTAAAAGGTTGTCTTAAACCTATCTACCATAAGAGTCGAATTGGACTGGTGCATGGTGGCCACTATAACTAGTGACCAGCATATGCCAGGTCAACTTCTCACAAAGGGAAATTCCTAAAGGCTTAAGAGTCTGGTTTTCCAAGAACTCGTTGTGACGTGGATTGACGGATGTAGGAGACCATGCCTGTATTTTGTTAGCATGGACAATGCCTAAATAAGGGCTGGATTTTCTATGCCTAAATAAGGGCAATATGAATTGTACCTATGTGAGGGCATAAATCGGGAAACCTATATACGGAATCTAAATCTACACACAACACCCACTCCAGTTTCGTATGAACTACATTACTAAATTCCAAACATACTAAACATATCTAAAAGAGAGTATCGCATCGCTAAAACATATCTAAAAACATATGTCATAAAATTGCATTACAAAACAATTGCTATGCATAAGGTGCTGTACATATTAAAAACAATATTTCATTCTAAGCATATGTGTGCATTGGAAATGCTAAAAAGAATGAACCAGAAATATATCCACATGATGAAATGGCTCGTTAACACAGAAGAAAAAGGGGCCAAAACCATTTCATATCAGGTTAACACAAATCGATTGTTGATGTGACAAGGTGGCATAATGTCCCTGGAAGATTTTCAAAGAATTCTGTTCTCTATGAATAGTTCTACTATAAGCAGATTACTGTGCCAAAAAATGAAAAAAATACAAATTTGGAAAAGAAAAAATTAATCATAGGAAAAAAATTCCAAAGTTAGTCCCTTGTCTGAAAAGAATGAATGCCAAATTCAGAGTCTCATCGGAACACTGTGTGCCTGAATTAAAAGTCAGTGTGTGGGCCTGGAGAAAACATGAAATCTTCTAATCCTGTAGACAAAAAGTCATCTACCTTTAAGTGAAAGTTGGAATACCTCGTTTAGAAGATTAACTGCACATAGATGTGAACTATCGCCTTCAGCATTGGTTGCATCAGCAATGTTAGAATCGGATGTTACCTGCGTGCCTGATGTTTCTTCTCGTACCTCAGCAGTAGCAATTTGCGTCTGTGAGATCTCAATGAATGCCGTCATTAGGATTGGTAGCTGCTGGGGACAACACAGAGCATGGGCCGTTACCGGGTCCAGCAGAGTATCGATATCCGTAGGTATGACTGATGGGAGTATTAGACAGATGTCTAGCACGCATTCTTCACCGCAGAGCAGGCAGCGTAGAACACGTAAGATGCAATTTTGCCAGATTGGTCTGAATGACAGAAACCATGTGGTGTTTAATTCTCGTAGGCGAGGTAAACCCAAAATTTGGACGATGCGCTCACGACACTTCATCTCCAATAGAGCTCTCTTCATGGTAAATTGGGTGTCGCTGGTGATTTGGCTTGCCATATCGTAGCAGTAGGAGCAAAAATAGGATCCCTGCAACAAGTGCTAAAAGGAGCAGCAGTCTGCCAAACACAGAGTGCACGAAGCTTGGAAATATGCAGAGGACTGCTTGAAAAAGTGCTAACAGTCCTTCAAATCCGTTCTTAAATACATGTACAGTGCCGCTCGTATCAGACATGTTTAAGATACGACCTAACATTTCTGAGAAATGTACAGGGTAGTTTGTATACAAAAGGGTATGTATCTCGACAGAAGTCCTTGCGACTTGGAGATCATAGGTTTCTTTGGCCGAGGTCAGTGGCACTGTTTTCTGTAAAAGAATGGCTTTCATTCTGCTTGGAGTATCAATTCATATAGAAGAGATGTTCAGTGAAGGCCATAAAGGCGACTCCCTGACTGTGTCTGTTTGCGGAAACAAGACTTGCATACAGCAAGTGACCTTGGATGTAACCGTGACTAAATATGGATTACCTGACAATATGCCACAGCAGCTGTGATCATTCAACATAATGTAACTCCCATTAGAAAGTTGGCCAAAAATTAGATTAATCACTGCAGCCGGTGAACCTTGCAGGTGACAGGATACGTTTGTAGTGGAACCATCGCAGGCCCCGTGTAAATTAATACCCTGACAAAGGAGAGAACCGCTCAGTGAGTTTTCACAGTTTTCACCGCTAAGCAACACTTCACGTTCCCCACTCCAACATCTATGTGTGTAAGGTAAATCCCAGGATGTCTTGATGTATCCTTTATCCAACCTTTCATATTTGCCTACTAGTATATGTTTTAGGCAATACTAAAAATGGAAAGTTGTAACAGGCAGAGTAATTTTACCATGTATGATCCACTCAGTAGCTGGTTTTTCTGCCACTGTGAATGGTAATTTTTCCAGTTTTTCAATGCTCAGCACAGTGTAGTCTGCTCCCCTTTGTGCCAGTCTGATCTGTTTATCAGTGAGATTGAATTCTGAAAACAGTGACGTAGGGTTGATTAAATGCCAAGGCACATAGCCTGCACGCAAGTTTTGTAGCGTCCAGCCGAATAGCATGATAGAATGTAGCTGAGACTGACCATGTTACAACATGACCAAGTCTTGTTCCATGATGTCTATGACAGAAGACACAATGCTGTCCAATGAATATATTCTGGATGACAGAGTCGTTAACCCATTGTCTCCTACAGAGAGAGTTTTCTCTAAATTAATACGATCAATTTCTCATATTCGTTCTTCAGTCTCTGCTTGGGTAACCTTCCATGCTTTATGATAAGCAGCGTAGATACCGGCATATATGAAACGTTTTTTACGCAGTTTTCTTGGTCCTAGCAAGAGTTCCCTAAGGTCTGCGCCTTCTTGAAGTAAAGTTAAGTGTTGTTTTACATCCTTCAGTGTAGCTTTCTGTTGCCAATCAAGGCAGAGTTTCCCTACACTGTATGTTGTTACTACCCCTGGATGCTGTCTTTGAACATAGCTTGGGTCTGGCCTATTGATAGTGAAACCCTGTGTTTTGTTCAGCAATCGATCTTGACAGTTGTTTGTGTCTGTGGGCCAGAGCAACCATTTTTTCCATTCTGGATCTGATCTGTTGTGATGTAAAATATTATGTACGTCGACCTCCACCCGTGTAGTGCTGTTACTTGCAGGTATAGGTATGGTCGGTGTAACATGTCTTTGATCTTGGCTAACACAAGGCAAGACGTTAGTTGGACAGTGTCATTCAAAAACATAATTTGCTCAGGGATGATACAGGCTCTAAACAAAGCTTCCACCCCCTGTACTTGCCAATCTTTTGTACCACAGACAGATTTTGTCTCAATGTTGTCTTTCCAAAAGTCGAAACCCTGTCTAGACAGTTGGGCAATAAAGGCTGCAGAATAAATCTGTTTTGTATTGTTTAACATATTTTTAGTTCCTGTCTTGTTCACATTTTTAAAGTAAAACATTTCTGGATTAGACAAATGGTAGCCTGAAAAATATGGAAATTTAATTGCAAAAGTTTCCGAACTACCCTTTGGAGGTGTAAGACAATGTTCCCATTGGTTATACATAAATACATTTCTAGGAGTTGCAGATTTATGCAAGAAATGGTGACCATAGTGGTTATAACAATACATTTGTTCATAGTCTGATGATCCCTCTAAATATTCATGATTTGTGAATACTGCAGACATCTCTAGATCAGACATCATGTTATTAATAGTCTTGAAGTCCCAATCATCAGAAAAGGTACTAGAGGTAATAAAGTCACTTAATGAAATTTTAAATGAGTGTGGAATCTTCAAATGTTCCGACGGGCCAAAGATGTCATATTCAGTTCTGTCCCAAACTATAACCTCTGGTATAGGAACATCTGTGATGTTCACTGCTGACAAGTCTCTTGCTTCACAATGGGATGATTTGTGTGGCTGGAGAAGTAAGTTCACTCTTTTACTTGCTGTGTCCATTTGAATATATCTTCCATTTATCAGCATACCCAGAGTTATTACCAGAGCTAACCAAAGTAGAAAGAGGAATATTCTCAAAACAATCCATGGTTCAATCCATGGTGAAACCAGATAAGTCTTTTTCAGGAGTTGAAAAAGTCTGTTGCTTTTTCTTTGAAGTTCTTTGTGCTGGCGTCGTTTCAGGTTCGCTGGGATCCTCAGAAAATGTTTCAAAGTTAATGAAATAGCCAGAGACAGTTCTGTCAATGGTTTGAATTGCATCCGGATTCGTTGATTCCGTTGGTACCTGTTGATCACTTGTTACTTTGTTGTAGACATGTGTATCAGGACAAACTGTTATTTGGGTTTCAAGAGGGCTGAGTTTCAAAGCTTTGTTGCTTAGTCTTTCATTTCTCACTGCAGAATCTTCAAAGGTGATGAGTCATTCAGTTTGAACCTCTTGGATTGTAGCTAGAGGAGTGCGTCTGCTACATTGGTGGTGTCCACTTGGCCTACTGCTTAGTATTGGCCTCATAGTGTGGTTTGATCAGGTCGATGGACACAAATCTTTTCTCCTTTTTACCAGCAAGGGGCGGCAAAAGCACTGTTCTTGATCCGTGGATTGCTAGGACAGGTACTGGTTGTCTATAAGAAGGCCCAAATTCCTTCTTGTCCGCGATCTTTTCTCTGACTAGATCACCAAGCTTTGGGTTTCAAACAGACCTTGCTGGGACGGCCGGTTTTTCCCCAGTGATGGTTGGCTTCAGGAGCATGTTTCTTTGTTATGTTCTTAGTTCATTTAAGTCCTGTAAAACAGCCAAACGATCTTTGATATCAAACTTTTTATTTTCCATCACTGTGCCTTGCATATCAAGGTCCGGAATCAACATTCTAGTTCCAAATAGGACTTCATATGGAGTGACATCCACTAGAGAACTGTTTGTTGTTAACTGCGCTGGACCCTGAAGTAATCTAAATAGTAATCCCAAGGGCCACACATACCAGTGGCCCGCAATATCAAGTCAATAATAAGCAGTTGGTAACGTAGAAGGTTCAAGCGTTTATTGGCCACAACAGAACTCTACATAGAGGAGCCTCATCGAACTTCACCCATCAGGTGCGCCGAGGAAGACTGCTGGCACTTTGACAGAGTCACACTTATATACATAACTGATTCAGCATACAAAGCATTGTGAGTGGAAAAACACCAGTGAGTCCTAGAGCTCCTAGATGAGCTCATACCATCTGCACACATAAGGTTACTATCTTCTACAGGGAAGGTCGGCGGGGTGACTCCCTTTCGTCTCGGGCCCAGAGGAATTTCGCTTGATACTCCCTACTGCAGATGTGACCTTGGGCCTTGGCCGTAAATACAATTTCACCCTGTCTCTAGGCTGGTACAAGCTAAATCATACAGACGGTGTTCAGAGAGAACCACGTGATCTGAGGCCCGACTGGTCATAATCCAAGATGGCCGTAGTGTGGCTTTTCGGCCCTTTCCATCATACAAAACGCAGGGAACGAATGGGCTATCTTATAAAGCAGTTCTCGATATGTATGGAATAGAGATACAGCCCAAGATACGTTATGCTAACTTTACATACTGACTTGAATCCCACAACCCCATAAAGATTTTTGACCCACCCATCACCCGAACCTAATACCCTAACTGTTATAGACTGCTTTATGTCCCATTTTATTCTTTCCACAACAGATTTCCCTCAGGATGGAATGGAGAAGAATACCACAATGCTACGCCCAATCTGGCCATGACTTCTTTGTAAGCTCGAGAGCTAAACGCAGGACCCTGGTCAGAATGTAGTGTGCCAATTGCGTATGTGCCGATAATGACTCGCAAATCTTTTATAACAGTTCGAGCGTCAGCCGAGCGCTGAGGCCACATCCACGGGAACCTAGATTTAGTGCTCATGGGATTGCATTTGCCCAAGAGGGCGCCTGCACGTAGATAGTTTAATGCTGTCTAATAATGGTGTCTGAAACTGGGGTGGCTATGTTGTAGTCAGGTATCTGGTGGCGTTCTGTACTGCGATCTCTATTGCAGTCTATGCAGTTATTGATGAAGATATGAATCAGTGTATTCATTCCTGGCCACCAGTACATCTCTTTTAGTTCTAAAATTGTTTTAGAGATCCCCTGATGTGCCAGACCAAATCAAAGCTGCTCTTCGTTCCATGTTTGGCATTACCCTATCCCCCACTCCAGGGATTCGAGCAAACGGAACATTGTTCGCATCAATTATATGAGTATTTGAGTGGAAACTTTTTAGGTAATGCTGCACCGCTGCCTTTTTTGAAGCATTGACAGCCAGCATTATTTGACTGTCTATTTTCAATTTTTAATGAGTGATTGCAGCTACGGAAGCCGTTTGCACACCCCTTTCGCGGCTTCATCAGCCAATGAATTCCCTTCAACGTGAACGCCATCACGTTGATGACTCAGCGTGTTTATCGCGTGAGTGTTTTTTAGTCCATTTCGCAACTGAAATACTTGTTCCCAGAGCGTTTTATGCTTGATTGTGCCACCTTTTGCATCTTTGAAACCATTTTGAAGCCAATTCTGTCAATATTAATTGTATGATTGAACACAGTAAAAAGAATCGCACACTATGAGTGTGGGGAATTCGCGACCCGTGTTTTCAAGTGCCATCTTGAATGCTTGTAGTTCAGCTCGCTGAGCTGTACAATCTCCTAGAGATTGAGTTTTTGTGACCATTGGTCTGAATTTGCCATCGCGCATGCGACCTTTAACAATTGCGCATGCTGCACTGTAAGCTTTTTTACTCCCCATAGCGGGTGGTGCAGATCCATCAGTATAAATTATAAATTCGTACTGATCAAGAGGGAGAATTTCAGTAGGCAGAGGACATTCGTGTTCGTATTGCAGGAATGCTTGTGTTTTCAAATAAGGATCAAAAACATATTCAACATCAGTTGCAGCAAGAGAACTAACCCATTGTATCCATCTTGGATGTAAAGCTTTTGCATTCGGAATGCTAGCTTTAGTAACTGTCTGTAAGGCTGGTACAGGAGTCACAACCATAATGCATTTCCCCTGTGCTAGGGCTCTTTCGTTTGCTACAGCGGTTTGAACTGCTGTCAGAATCTTTTCTGTAGAAGTGAATTTCATGTCTGCTTGTGTATAAAAGTGTGATTTGTATGCAATTGGTACTTTTTCACCTTCGTTAAAAGTTAAGTAGGTGAATCCGCATTGACCCGGAATGATTTGGATTACTAAATTGCGTACATTTACGCGTGTTTGCAAGTGTTTAGTTGCTAACATGTCTGTTTGAAGTGAACGCAGAATTTCTGTGTGTTCTTGTGGCCAAGCTGTGGCTTTGAAATCAGGTTTGATTAATTCGTAGAGAGGTTTAACCCTCTCTGCGTAGTTTAGAATGTATGTTCTTCCAAAATTCAGGAAACCTAGAATCGACTGTAAGTTTTTCAGTGTTTTTGGAGGTTGGAGCAGCGCACACTTTTCTAAAAAGTTGGCTGCCATGCTTTTGCCTTCACTTGAAAGGTCATATCCTAAGAAAAGGACGTTGAGATGGGCAATTCTGGACTTTTTAAAGTTGAATTTGTAACCCTCAGACGTGAAGCTCAATATAATGGTGTTCACCCTGTTCAAGTGTCTGTCCAGGTCATCATCTGTCAGATATATATCATCGACAAATGACAATGCCTCATCATCATAAATTTCTAGTAACTCTGTTACTTTTGCTGAGAATAACCCCGGGCTGTTCTTGAACCCCTGTGGGAGTCGACAAAATTGACGCTGGTTCCCCATTATTGAGAAAGCGGTCAAATATCTACTTTCAGGTGCAATATTTTGACAAAAGAAACCGTTTGAAATGTCTAATGTGGTTTTGTACTTTTTACGCACAATGTTATTCATTAATGCCGTACTGTGAGCATTTTGCACTGCAAATGTTTTACAACATGGGTTTAGGTGTCTGTAATCCAAAACTAGACGATATGTATTGTTTGGTTTGGAAACAGGAAACAAAGGATTGTTCATTGATGAGGTGCATGTTTCAATCACCCCTTGGTATTCAAGTTGATCTAAGATCTCCCTGACTTGTTTTTTAGCTTCTTGCTTAATTGGATACTGCCTTTGTGCAGTTGGCTGATTTTCTAACTGGATTTTGTGGTGAGGTGAGTCCTAATCCCATCCTACATGATTTTTGTATAATGCTGGGGCTTGGGCCACTGCCCATTTCCTGGCATAAGTATATTTTAAATGTACTGGAACATGGTTAGAGAAGGCTGGCATAATGATGTCTTCGCCATGTGGGCACTCCCTGACAAATTCTGGTGGCCAGTCTTGTTCTGCTAGAAGTATGTCATAACCCTTTGAAAGTCGCTCCCAAAAGAGTGCTTTCACTTTTCTTGGTATGTCTCCCTCTATCCAGAGTGTTATTTCATATAACCTATGCGGAGAACTAACCCTGGTATCTGCAGTTTAAACTTGAATGTCCTCATTCAAGTCCACTGCCTCCAGAAGCCCCTTCAGGTTCTGGCGAACTACTGTAACTTCTGCTGCGCTGTTCAAAATTGTCTGAGCCCATTCTCAGTTCTTCAGTTGTGTTCTCAGAATCCTCGGCATGTCTGATCTTCAAACCTGCTACTTTTCTTTTTGGAGAATTGAGGTTTTGGTTTGTTTTTCTGAACGTGTTGATTGTCTTTGGACTTCACGCGTTCTTCTTTGTTCTGTTTGTTTTGGAATTGCTATTGTTGGTTGGACTGTGAAAGTCCTCATGACATATTGAACCAATTGTCTAAACCTTTTGATCAACTCTGAGTTGGGCAAGTAATTCTACATCTGTCATTTCTTCAATGTCAGGATGAGGTGTGTAGCTGGGTAAAATCGGCCATGTTGCTCCTGGTCTACCTAGTGGACCGAGCCTGGTAATGTGATTGTGATGTTTTAGGGTGCCTTTAAACCAGAGATCATGCTCCTGGTATGTGAGTGGAATTTCAATATCCTCGAAGGGAATACATTCCTCAGATGGTTCATCTTCTTTGTCAAAGGAAACATTTTAGTTACTGGATTTGATTCTGGGAATACTATCCATGAATAGAATACCTCTGTCTGGTGAGATTCATGTGTCTCTATCACAAAAACTGCTCTACCACCTCTTGGTGTTAGGTCATGTTTTATAAGTTTTAGAGTGATGGCTCTCCTTAAATTTGGAGCGATGATTTTTGCATTTTCATCGGTTTCATCAAAACCTGTATAATCAAAAGCTGTTGCGACATCGTCGGGTACAGCTCCACCGGTATCGGTGTTTGTGCCATTTTCGGTCATTGTTTAATGAAAGTTTCAGAGCAAGTTTCAAGGGAACAAAGATAAGGTGCACAAAATTTTGGAACACTGTATCCTTCAATGTTGAACAAACCAAACAGCTAATACATAGGATTTTTTTCCTACTCAGCTATGGCGGATATTATCCCTACCCACTCCAGACGTCTTATGGAATATTATGTGTAGGGGTCTCTGAAAAAAGCACGACTGAGTTACTTCACAATCTAGCATTAAATTAGTGCCTTACCAAACCGGTGGGCGCCGGGTAGTGTAGTTCCTATATCCCTGATAGGCTCTGCGCATTGGAATAATATACACTATAGTTTTTACATAGGACTGAGGTCAGTATGTCTCTATCGAGTACATTAAACTTAATTACTTGTGTGTGCCATCTAACTCAGAGGTCACTAGAAACTTCTCGAAAATACAAGAAGGGATTAGTTTCTGACAACCTCATAAACATGACAACTTTGTTTCCCTTAGAGTCGGAACAATCTCAGAACTGTGGAAACAATAGATAACAGTTTCACTCAGTCAATCGTGCAAGCTTCGTTTCTACAGAGTTGCACAGAAAGAGAGAGACGGGCATTTCAATAAAAAGGTGTTTATTAAACAGTTTTATTACTCATGCAAGAGATATGAACTGCTACAATCGTAAGATAGGGTGCGAAGTACAATATGTACAGGGTTAGCAGTAAGATAAAATATTACTGCAATAGCATGGTTTGTAGCTATGACATATATTCATAAAATACATACATAAATAACATAGGCCAAAATGTGAATACTCATCTGATGCTTCTAAATAGTTCTACCCTAGTGTACCTAACCTAAGTGTAGTACGAGGTAAGAAGTAGGTGCTGTTTTCTAAAGTATAGCTAGCTATAGTTTTAGTTTTGCCAAGAGTTGCCAAAAGTTTCTCTAAGTTCTAGTCTGCTCCATACCTTAGAACGTGTGAGGTTGGAATCTCTTTCCGGGACTCGATATCTAACACCCCGCAAGGGGAGTCAGAAACACTGGAGCTGGATTCTCTGCTAGGAGGGTCTGGTCAGTGCATCAGGTGGGAACTCGATCTCCTTCCAAACTCGCCGTGGCGAACCGCAAGTAGACAGTCGAACTGGACCGTACCGGAACCATGGTTTGCCAGGGCAAATACAGGTATATTTATACCTTGAAGGTGTTTAGGAATGCCTGTATTGACGTAAAAGTCAGGCATCGGAACGTCATGAATGAACCCCTAAGGAATAGATGTTCATGAATAATAAAGGAGTTCTTGGAGAAATCAATATCCAGGCAAGGGACATTCCTAAAGGCTTAAGAGTCTGGTTTTCCAAGAACTCGTTGTGAAGTGGATTGGCGGATGTAGGAGACCATGCCTGTATTTGATTAGCATGGACAATGCCTAAATAAGGGCTGGATTTTCTATGCCTAAATAAGGGCAATATAAATTGTACCTATATAAGGGCATAAATTGGGAAACCTATATACGGAATCTAAATCTACACACAACAGTCTGGGCATACCCTGCCAACTTAGGGCGAACAAAGCAAACAGAAGGAGATGATGGACGGAGTGCTGAAACTTTTCAAATACTCACCCCCAGTCATACATCTGGGTTGAATCCATCATCATTCTTTAGCTCACTTTGCCACCTGAGTTCTGACACAGCTATATGCAAATCAGTCTTGACCCTGTGCCTCATGAGAACAGTCCAGCCTGAATTGCCAAGCCATGTCTTCCCTGGACCGTAAATGAGCATCCTTGGACCGCTTTTGGGCTAACAGCCCTCTTCAGCCAGGCTAGCTTGAATCCAGTGGCAAAGTGAGCAAGGGACCCACGTATGGGCATACCCTGCCAAATTATGGCGAACAAAGCAAACACAAGGAGATAATGGACGAAGTGCTGAAACTTTTCAAACACTCACCCCCGGTCACAGATCTGGGTTGAATCCATCATCATTCTTTACCCACTTTGCCACCCGAGTTCAGACACAGCTATATGCAAACCAGTCTTGACCCTGTGCCTCATGGGAACAGTCCAGCCCCAACTGCCACGCCATGTCTTCCCTGGACCGGAAACAAGCATCCTGGGACCAGTTTCGGGCTAACAGTCCTCTTCAGCCAGGCTTAATCATAAAAACATGTTTGTTTTTTTATAAACCACTTAGTACACAATGGGGCTGCTTCTTTTAAGTGCCGTAAATAACAGATGTTATTGTGAAAAAATGTATTGGTATTCATTTCACCAACCTAGGAAAGATGGAAGACAGAGTCTGCAATGCCAGGATTTAAATGTGTATCATTCAAATCACAGCAGACGTGACTTAATTTGGACCACTGCCACTTATTTCAGGGAACCTGGCCTCTTTGCAACCTCTCAGAAAGTCCCGCTCTACACTTGCTTGATTTCACAGAGCAGTGGCTGACAGCTGAGCAGTCCTTTTTTTCCTTAAAGGCCAATGGAAATAGAAATACAAGGAATACATTTATACGTTATTACTTGTTGTATTGCTAACTCATCTATTTCCACAAGCCATAATGGAAATAAAAGAAGTGCCGCTGTTCTTCTTGGATGGCGTGCTGGGTACTCTCTGTCCAAGCTGAATGTAGAGCTGGGAGAACAGCTGTTGTTGGAGGGAAGTAAGGCCAGAACCCCATCCTCCACCGTTTGCATGCTCAGCCTCCTAAAAACAAAACTGGGACTGGCACTTAAATGTTTTTTACAAATTAAACAATGACAGCAGATGTCAGTGCAAGAGTTCGCTATTTGTTAAGCTATTTTGCCACCAGCTTTCCACCTTCGATATGAAAATGATGCAGTGTTGGTGTTACATAAAAGGCTCTTATCAAGAGATGAAGGATGTGCTCAATTTGTGATACAGGACACACATCAGAAATGGACACTAACACTAATTGAAGGGAGGCGACCCAGCATGAAAAATTACACTGCAATACTTTTTCTCATTCATAGAGCCAAAGTTCCAAGATTTGGTGCCAGAGGTGGGAGAGAGAAGGACTTGGATGCTGCAGGAGCTTTGGGAGGCAGAAGAGTGAGAGTGCTCTAGTTTGTTGAAGGCTGCTTGGAGGAGTCAACTGAGAAATGGGAGAGGCAGGCATTGGATTGACAGGAGAAGGGTGGATTGGATTGGCGGTCAGGAGAGGAGCGAGGATAATTTAATATTTGTAATATAAAAGATGCCCTTTTTGAAATACATCGTTCATAGAGTTGTGATTGAGGTTGGGGCTAGGTTGGTACATTTACTCTGTTTTATGAGCTCCCTGCATGGGAATAGTGCAGTTTAAATTAGGGGTGGACCTATCTGGGATAATTTGGTATAGTGTAAATATGCAAAATTAAGGCAGAATTACATTGGATTATGCAGAACTACATGAGGAGCATAATCCTGCATTTGGCACTATTTTCTTAACATAAAATGCAACCTTGCATCCAGAATGGACCAGAGGATGTACTAAGTGCAACAGAACAGGAACAACCTCAGCCAGCAGCAGCTCGCACTCGGTTCCTGTGTTCTTGGGGAGGCCTTTTTGCATGATATGAGGGGAAATTATGAGAATGTGTGTAATCACGTATTTTTTTGAAAAATGTAGTGTCACAAGAGTAATTAACAAAATTACTCTAGCATAATCACAATTTTGCCCAGACCTAGTTTAAATGCAGCAGGTCAATTATTACAGGGTGTCTTTTCACTGACTTATACTGCTTGGTATAAATTATAAATCTCAATGGATTGCCTGCTTGTCTTCTATCTAGGTCTTACAAATATAAGATTATGTCAATTTGTTATGTTTTTCACAAGGATCAAAAGTAATTTCACCCCACATCCTATTGCCTTCCCAGCTCCACAACACTTGTAACTATTTACACTGTAGGGGTCGATAAATTAGGATGAAGTAAACAAATACTCCTGCAGTTGTCTTTTACTCGCTCTCACATGACTGTGAATATGCCCTAAAATATCCAAAATAAAAATATTTTTGAAATACTTATAATACGGTTATTAGAAATAGAAATTGTGGCACTCTCTTTTCACTTCTACTAATAGGGAGTTGTACATTTCGGGCCTGGTTCACAAGGGCACGTAAGAGTACATAAATTAGTAGCCCCACATGAACTCATGAATGCTTTTCTCGGTCGGCCCCATTGTGTCGTCGTGAATCACTGCACTTTACATGACCCAATTTTCTTCTGTTCTTCTCTGGACTGGGAATCTCTCTCTCGTGTGTAAGCGACAATACAACTGTAGCTCCAGCTATCATTTATATGGTTTAGTTGACAACTTCTTTAAATCTTTCTTACATCATAGGAAAAAAATCTAAAACAGCATGCCCACATGAACATTAATTATTTCCCCTGACATGCTTCCCACAACCTCTAGCCATCCTCAGTCCCACACCTGAGCAGTCAACCATTTTTGAAAGGACAGACATTCTCCTTCTGGGTCCAGATTACACATCTCAACCTCTGTATAAAAATAGATGCAGGGTATAATGGTGTATAATAAACGAATCTCAGACGTGTTCTAGGCATACTACCAGAATTATAGCAGACCCCACACAGAGGCCTTCAGACTTTATGCTTTGAAAATGTATTTGCGCACTTTGTTGTATCCTGACACCTTCACTACAAACACACGCAGAAGGACATTTGCAGTCTGACACATACAGGGCCGGCGCTGGGCATGGGCAGTGTGGCCGCTGCCTAGGGCCCTGCAGTCAGCCCTCTATCTTGGGGCCTTGCACAAATGCAACACAGTCAGGGTAGGACATGAAAGGTGCCACCTTGCAAGTGCGCCACCTTAGGGGGCCCCCTCCCCTGGCCTCACTGCTAAGGTGTAGCGAGGCAAATCCGGTGGTGGGGGTCTTTCCCACTTGCAAGAAGGCACATTCCTCAGTTTTGTCCTGCAATTAGGCCTCCTCCCCCCACCCACACAGAGGCACAGTGGGAGGACTATTGCCTGGCTGTGCAACCCGCACACCTTCAGCCCTTTATGAACTGTTAAGAGGTGCTTGTAGGTGGCTGAGAGGGAGGGGCTGCAGCTTCAGGAGCAGGGGCATCTATTGAGATGCAGACAGCCCTGAATGGGTCACGTTTATGCAAATTAGAGGGGCCTCACACATTCCCCTTTTCCCAGGGCCCCAAAAATCCTAGAACCGGCCCTAGACAAATAGACACACGAAAAGGCACATGGAAACACCTAGATGAATGTACATTCATGGGGACAACAGACAATAAGGCACACATACAGGAGTGAACCACACTCCCTTACACACAATGGGACACACTGACCAAAGGACAGACGGGCTCCAATCTGGCTTACTGTCGCCCAAAGAGCCACAGACACACAAAGGCACTGACTCACACAAATACTGACACACAGATGACAAAGCATTCCTATAGAGACGCAGACAGGCCAAGGCAACTATACAGGGAGCTAGACGCAAAAAGGCAGGTAGACGCAGAGGCACATACACATAGAATACACAGGCATGCAGGAAGAGGAACACACAAACACACACAGTTACACACATACACAAACAAACAAAAAAACACAGACAATACTAGCACACAGATACAAAGACAGGGAGCACAAAGACAGATACACTGACACGGCACAAACAGGCACGCGGCACACACTGCCTCACCTCAGGACAAATCAGGGCCTTTCCTAAATGTTTCCCAAAGCAAGATGTTTTTCCTTTCGCTTCATCTTCCCAACAACTCATCACGGGCCCAGGGGTTAGCTGCAGTTTGGCCATACCGACCAAAACCTGGAACTGAAGTCCTCGCTGATTAAATACTTGTTTTCGCTGAGAAATGCAGAAGCTGGTACATTAAAAGCACATATTTGGAAGGAGATGCAGATGGATGTACATACATCAGAATGCCAGTAGATGCAGATGGATGCACATACATCAGAATGTCAGGAGATGCAGATGAGTGTACATACATGAGAATGTCTGGAGATGCTGATGGGTGTACATACATCAGAATGCCTGGAGATGCTGATGGGTGTACATACATCAAATGTATGGAGATACAGATGGGTGTACTTACATCGGAATGCCAGGAAATGCTGATGGGTGTACATACATCAGAATGCCTGGAGATGCTGATGGGTGTACATACATCAGAATGCCAGTAGATGCAGATGGATGCACATACATCAGAATGCCAGGAGATGCAGATGGGTGTACATACATGAGAATGTCTGGAGATGCTGATGGGTGTACATACATCAGAATGCCTGGAGATGCTGATGGGTGTACATACATCAAATGTATGGAGATACAGATGGGTGTACTTACATCGGAATGCCAGGAAATGCTGATGGGTGTACATACATCAGAATGCCTGGAGATGCTGATGGGTGTACATACATCAGAATGCCTGGAGATGCTGATGGGTGTACATACATCAGGATGCCTGGAGATGCAGATGGGTGTACATACATCAGAATGTTTGGAGGGCAGCCTTGTTTCTGACTTCAAAGTGCTTTAAGACAAAACCTTATGGGAGCTAAATTCAGCTAAAACAGTTTTAAATCATCCTTGAATAAGCAACGGAAGTGGCTATCCTTCCAGGGAGACAACAAAAAAAATAAGGAAAAGAAGCCACACCTGGATGGTGATTAACTCCTATAAACAGTTACAGTATCAAAGCTATTTGGCAGAAAGCTATAGATCATGGGAACTCAAAACATTTTCCCGGGAGCTGCAAAGTTTGGTCTATGGTGTGACCGAAGGCCGCACTAATACCAGCGGGGAGTGTAAAGTGGGTACAGGGGAATCAAAGCACGTATATCTAGTGGCTATCTCTAAAAATAAAGGTGTTTTTAAAGTTAAGGGCCTGGTTACTTCCTTTCCCTAACTGCAATTAACCTTTAAATAAGTGTTTACTGTATATTTAACTTTTTTTCATGTTATTGCTGAGTCAAGTAAACATCAGCACAGTGCTCCTACTGCCTAGGGGCGGTGCATGTAAAGTTCAGGTGGGCCACATGCAGCCCCCAGGCCGTACTTTGAGGATCACTGCTATAGATGTTACTTTAAATCAAGGCTGATGCAGTTACACATTGATGCATCCCTCTCGTGAGACTGACTTGGTTGACTTCCTGGAGGATCTACATAGGGACACCAAGGCCAAAGTTAGATTTGCCAAGGATCTTCGAGTATCCAGGGATTTGAAAATAGAGAGGGGGGTTAGGCAGGGTTGTATCCTGGCCCCCTTCCTATTTAACTTATATGTTAATGACCTGGAAAAAACTCTGGTAAATACAGGGGCTGATTTCCCTTACGTAGGGCGACAAGGTCTGCCCGTCCTGCTATATGTGGATGACGCGGTCCTGGTCGCCAAGGACGGCAAGGGGATTACAGACCCTACGTGATACATTCCGGAGTTTCATGGAAGATCGTGACCTTGCAGTCAACAACTCTAAATCTTATATAATGCAGGTCGGGATTCGACCGAAGAAACAGTACCCTTTTAAAGTGGGTAATGAGAATGTTCCAGTGACCACGTTATTCTCTTACCTGGGTGTCTTGGTAGATGATCGGTTAAGCTGGGGGCCCTTGATTAAGAGGAAAAAAGGGGAGGTAACAAGGGCGAACGCCGCGATTTTTAACTTTGCTGCAAAGATGGGTAAGCGCCCAATAGCGGCAATGGTGAAAATATATCAGGCCAAAAGTGTTGCCATTGCCAGCTATGGGAGTGAAATCTGGGGCTATGTATCAATTGACGCTTTACAGGTGGCTGAGAATGTTTTTTTAAAACGTCTTTTAGGAGTGCCTAGCGGAACATCAAATCTGGTGGTACACGAAGAATTGGGGTTGCCATTTATAGGGGATACCTTGGCTATGCATCCAATGTTGTTCTGGCTCAATTGTTGGCTAAATAAAGATCTAGGTCTCAATCACCAGTTATTAAGAGAAATCATGAGCCTCGACCATATGAAACGCATCCCATGGTGTAAATACATTAAGGCCTGCTTTGAAGAGCTGGGACGGCCAGACCTTTTTACAAACCCGGATTCTATTACATCGAAGGATGTGGAATTTGTAAAGTATACCTTTACTACGCAGAAAAGGTTCGGTAGAGATGCTATGGAAATTGGAAAATCGAGTGTACGCAAACATATGGTGCTCAAAACATCGCCATCCATTGAGCCCTAACTTTTGTGGCCACTTTCTTCTCATGAACTGTTTTTATTGGTTAGGTTTCGTTTAGATTATTTTCATTTGTTGCTTGCTGCCCCAAAAGGGAGCTGCAGAGGTCAGGTGTTAGCATCCTGTGGCTGCAACGGAGTGTCTCCTCAGGACTTGCTACACTTTATGTTTTTTAAAAAATTTTATGAAGTACCTCGCAGATATTTTTTAAAACCTCTTTTAAAAAAGTTGAATTTTAAACAGGTCCGCCCAGCTCTTTTTTATTTACAATTGTTGAAACCAGAATGTGTAGCTTTTATAGTAGGCTTTCTGAAATCTTCATTGAGATCTAGGACCTGTATGGAGAGCTAGTAAATCATTAATGTTGCTAAGCACCCTTCATTGTGTACTTTTTCCGCTTGATTGATTCTTTGCACAAAATGTATATATTGCTGCTTTCTCTATAGGATCAATTCCCCTTGTTTTTATTGCCATCTATTGTATTGTATGGAATTGTGTAACTTTTATGGTTTTAACTCTAAAGCCGAATAAAGTATATTTTGATTTGATTTGATTTGACTTCCTAAATGGGTGGCTTCGGCTCCTCATGACATGTGCAGGACATGCTGGCTTCATCAAGAAACATGTTTTGCACCTTCTTTGTATCTGTCCCAGCCTCCTACCTGAACACAGATATAGGATGCTGGTTTGCCAATTTGGCATCAGAACCTACCGACAAGCAATCATCTTTTTCCCGAAGGACGACTTTCCCACAATGACAGTCCGCTTGTGTGGTTTATCTGACAGTAACCTAGATGGTAACGCTGGTTCAACTGGTCCCACTCCAGAACCAATTCTTTGGACGTAAGGATCATAAAAAGCGGTTTTAAAAGGTCGGAAAGCAAGTGCAAGTCGAGTGGGGTAGATTGGGATGGTGTGGGGTAGATTGGGTGGATGGGAGTTGGGTAGATTTGGTGGATGGGAGTGTAGTAGATTGGGGTAGACTGGGGTGGATGGGGGTGGAGCCGGGTAGATTGGAGCGGGGTAGATTGGGGAAGATTGCTGTGGGATACATTGAAGAGGAGAAGATTGAGGTGGAGAGGGTAGATTGGGTGGATTGGAGAGGGGTAGACAGGGGTGGAGTGGGGTGGATAGGGCTAGATTTGAGTGGAGTGGAGTGTGGTAGATTGGGGTAGATTGGTGTGGGCTGGAATGGGGTCGATTGGAGTGGGTAGATTTGAGTGGAGTGGGGTAGATTTAAGTGGAGTAGGGTAGACTGGAGTGGAGTGGAATGGGGTAGATTGGGGTGGAGTGTTGTAGATTGGAGTAGAGCAAATTGGGGTAGATTGCAGTGGGGTGAAATAGATTTGGGTGGATTTGGGTATATTGGAGTGGGGTAGATTGGAGTGGATTAGAGTAGACCGGAGTGGGTTAGAGTAGACTGGAGTAGATTGGGGTAGGTTTGAATGGAGTGGGTCAATTTTACGTGGAGTGGGGTATATTGAGGTAGAGTGGAGTGGTTTAGATTGGAATGGAGTGGGGTAGACTGGAGTGGGTTAGGTTGGAGGG
The DNA here is from genome assembly GCF_964204655.1 of Triturus cristatus. Lineage (NCBI taxonomy): Eukaryota > Metazoa > Chordata > Amphibia > Caudata > Salamandridae > Triturus > Triturus cristatus. The sequence goes on from NC_140593.1 coordinate 742,181,882, forward strand.
GAGTGGGGTAGATTGGGATAGATTTGAGTGGAGTGGGGTAGAATAAGGTTGATTGGAGTGGGGTGCGGTAGACTGGAGTGGGATAGGTTTAAATTTGTGTATAGTGGGGCGCATTGGGGTGGACTGGGGTGGGGTAGATTGGAGTGCAGTGTGGTACATTGGAGTAGATTGGAGTAGAGTGCAGTGGATTGGGGTAGATTGGAGTGGGGTAGGGTAGGTGGGAGTGCAGTGGGTAGATTTGAGTGGATTGGAGTGGAGTGGGATAGATTGAAGAGGGGCGGGGTACACTGGGGTAGATTGGACTGGGGTGGTGTAGATAGGGGTGAGGTAGATTGGAGTGGAGAGGGGTAGGTTGGAGTGGGGTGGAATGGGGTTGATTGGAGTTAGGTAGATCAGAGTGGAATGGGATAAATTGAAGTGGGGTGAAGCAGGGTTGATTGTATTGGAATGGGGTAGATTTAAGTTAAGTGGGGTAGATTTGAGTGGAGTCGGGTAGCTTGGAGTGGACTGTGGTAGATTGGAGTGGAGTGGGGTAGATTGGGGTAGAGTGCAGTGGAGTGTGGTAGTTTGGAGTGGGGTGTGGTAGAATTAAGTAGGGTGTGGTAGATTGGAGTGGGGTGAGTTAAATTGGAGTATATTGGAGTGGGGTAGATTGGATTTGGGTAGGGTACACTGAGGTGGTGTAGATTAGGGTGGGGGTAGATTGGAACAGAGAGGGGTAGCTTGGAGTGGGGTGCAATGGAATGGGGTAGATTTAAGTATAGTGGGGTAGATTTGGGTGGAGTGTGGTATATGGGGGAGACAGGGGTATATTGGGATGGATGGGGTAGATTGGAGTGGAGTAGGTTGGGGTAGATTGCAGGGGGTAGATTGAAGTGGGTGGGGTGGATTGGAGTGGACTGGGGGTACATTGGGGTGTAGTAGTGTAGTTTGGAGTGGTGTGGGGTAGATTGGAGTGGAGTTGGGTATATTGGTAGATTGGAGTGGATTGCAGTAGATTGGGGTAGATCGGAGCAGAGCGGTATGATTGGAGTGGGGCAGATTGGAGTAGAGTGGTTTAGATTGGAGTGAAATAGGGTAGCCTGGAGTGGAATAGATTGGAGTAAGTGGGTGGGGTAGATTTGAGTGGAATGGGGTCGATTGGGGTAGATGTGAGTGGAGTGGGGTACATTTGAGTGGAGAGTGGTAGATGTGAGCATAGTAGGTAGATTGGAACAGGGTGGGGTAGATTGGAGTACAACAGGGTGGGGTAGATTGAGAAGGAGTGGGGTGGGTTGGTGTAAATTGGTGTAGAGTAGGGTGAATTGGTTGGAGTGGGGTAGATTGGGGTGGAATGGGGTAGAGTGGAGAGGAGTAGAATGTAGTGGGGCAGATTGAAGTGGGGTAGATTGGAGTGGAGTGGGGTAGATGGGGTAGAGTGCAGTGGAGTGTGGTTGATGGGAGTAAGCTAGATTGGGGTAGATTCGAGTGACACAGAGTAGATTGGAGTGGGGTGAGATAAATTAGAGTGGTGTAGATTGGAATGGGGTGGAGTGGGGGTAGATCAGGGCCGGCTTAAGTGTTGGCGCCCCTCAACCCGTGCTTTAAATAAAAAAAAATAAGTGCAGGTGCCCCAACCTTTTCTCAGGAGGCTCCAACTCTTTCCACCACTGATATTTATTTTTATATTTGCAGTTTTATATTTCGCAAACTAGACCCGAAATTATTCGAGTGCTGTACATGAGCACCAGTTGCATTACAGACGGAAACACAGGGAGATTAAGTGATTAGCCCAGAATCACAGGATGTTTGAGCCTCCCGCCAGACTCCAACCTGGTTCCCCAGCTTCAAAGTCAGACACTCTAGCTGTTAAGCCACACAATGGTCCACCTTAACCAATGGCGGCACCACTGCCTGCATAGACTCTATCCAAATTCAGGATGTACTCCTGATCTGGTTTGCAAAGTGCAGAAGTGGGGTCGATGCCTCTGCGGACATTTTGAAAAGTTTATTAAATAGTTCCTATTATAGCACAAATTTCACTCACATTTGCTGAAAAGACAGACTCGGAAATAGCACACATAACATATTTCAATGCTTTCATTGCAAGAAAATTAAATCCAAATAGGTTAATCAGGTTAAATAAGATCAGATAGAACCAAGCATTATGCACAATAGTTACAGGTTGCACAGAACTGAGTTGCCCTTAAAGAGACAAATGTTTCACAGTGAAAAGGCTCGAAAATTGGCACAGAAAGATTCAACGTGTTGGACTCACCTCACACCTGACATGCAGCTCAAAACTTTTATATTTTCATTGATACTCTGAATAGCTCTACCAAAAAACTAGAAAACCTGACCTGAAGCACTCCTGTTATTCCAATGTGAAGGCCTAAAAATATTTGTGACAATACACTTCAACTCTGAAAGTAGCACATCTCTATTACAAGACCAGTTACTCAAACAGCTCCAGGGATGCACCGCAACCATGGCCGCAGCAACCTGTCATTCCAGCACTATGACCCTGAACAGCTCTGCCAATGCACTTCATTACTATTTTACAGCAAACCCTGCTACACAGGTGCTTGGTTTGTCCCATTCTCTAAGAGACAACACTTTGAGGGACTGTGTCCAAATTAGTTCATGCTGTAGTAGCCATAACCATAACAACAATGCCAACTTTGTGACATCTTGTGAACAGAGAGTGAAAAGTTCAAACCAGCATCCACCTAAATCCAGGCGACAATGTTGGTTGCTGATGTTTCTCAAATGTCTTCCCCACTACCAATTACTACATGTTGTCTATCTCTGGTATTGAGGCTGAATGTATCCACTTCTCATTGTGGCAGCATTAGAGGTCCTTATCAGGTGAATATCACCCCTTGAATGTACAGCACCAAACCCACACTGACGCGCTGTTTCTCATGCTGACCATAGAGTTGGAAGGAGAGGCAGTCTGTTCTGTTGAGTTCACAGTAGACCCACCTGTCATGCTGATCAGTGTCAGGAGCAGGAATTCTGTTAAACAGCCTGCTCCTCCAGGGAAGAAGTGGGTCATGCATGGTCAATGAGTTGGTTCAAGGTGTAGTGTGGATGATGAAAGACAGCAAAAAATGAGGGAACGGATATGTCACAAAGAAGTGTGCTATGCTGACAATGCCTGGCACACCTCAACTGAGTCTGCCTAGCCAATGGGGGCAGGTTCGGGGGTTAGGAGAACAACCTCACACAGCATTGATTTTCCAGTTGGGTAAGCAATGGGTGTAGGGCTAGCTTCTGCCCAGTCTAATGACGTCAAGAGTAGGTGAGGAAAAAACAAAGCTAAATGAAATGAACATCCTCTATGGTGAATTTTCCAGAGCAACCCACTTGCTATGAAAGTGAAAGTGTGCTGGTTCTCAAGAATGAATGTCAGTGTGTCACCTGTTGCAATCAAGCACTGGAATCACCTCAAGGCAGGACCAGTTATGCAGCTATAGAAGCGAGAAATGGAAATAAAGTGATTTGGCTGGGATCACACTGTTTAATCACTAAGCTAAACTGGACTTGTTCTTAGTCGGGAGTAACCTAGAGATCACATTTCTCCCACTTTTGGGGATTTAAAGAAGTTGACAATATCAAAAGAGATTTATGGAGGTAATACCGAACTTATGTATTTATGCATGGCTGGAGATCAGTATAATGACTCTACTTAAATAAAAAAAAAAAAGAAATACCTAAGAAAGAATGAATGATCTAACATGGATATGGGTCTGGATCTCATCCCATCTACGTTCATGTTTATTATAAAGTTGTATGATGTGCTGTGAAAGTAAAAAACGAATGTCAAGCATACTCTAAGTGTGGTGCTAAGACGGCAGTTTGGGCTAATAACAAAACAGGCTACAGTAACATTTAAAAGGATAGAAACTTACAAAGAAAGAAAGCTATTTTTTCACTTACCTCACTGGCGAGCTCCTGGTGGTTAGGTTCTTTTAGGCTGTTTAGAGACGAGCCTTATAACCGCTAATCTTCCTACCCCACGTTGAGCCTCACCTCTCTCTGCAGGGCTGAGACATATTCCAGCCTGGTACAGTCTCTTCTAAACACCGACTACAGGGCTCTGCTTCTGCACTACAGGGTCATGCCCACACGCATGCATTGGCTGCCCAGTTCCAGCAGGTCCCTCTGTTGCAGTACCAAGCAGCAGCCACGTATGCAGATGCTAGCGTTCTCTGCACACAGTTTTTATGCATGTGCCATTCTGTGTCCTTTGGGTTGAGCACTTCCTGGCAGCCTGTGTAGACACACTTTGTGAGGTTGTAGTGACAGAGCTGGGAGTGCCTAGCCAGGTTCCGCAGGCAACAGTGCTTGCTGCTGAGTCCAGTGGCAAGTTAGAAAACCATATGTACATTGGTTTAATATCATGTTGCGGTCCAGGATAGATGCATTGTGTTTTACCGCTGTCTTATTAGGTCTTACCTCTTATGAGGCCTACTAAACTTTCTTGATGGTCAGGTATGTGATAGTCAAGGCTTCGTCACAAACATGTATACCACTCATGACCAAAAGGAGTTATAAATCATGCGACCACACCGGCCATCAGCTGGGCATATGCCTCTCACATGTTGACAACAATATTGAGCCAGACTTTTTCAGGTTATATGGAAACAGCGAAGCTGTAAAAAAAATGTACTTCTAAATCAACCAGCCTAGATAAAGCAAGACTAAACTAATCGCATCGAAACATGCTATACGTGCTTTTAGCGACACAGATTCAAAGTATACAAAGTGCTGTTTCAGAGACACAACTTCACAAATATGCCATTTTAGAGACAGACATACTGTTCTGAAACCACAATAAAAAAATTGTTTATCATCCCAGACATATTCCTCTGCCATACTTTGCAGTACGTATATGACAATACACAATTTTCTCTCAAACATGCAAAAAAGACTGCAGATTCAGACTGCTCAATAGTGTTCCTGTCATGGAAAAAGATGCAACTCATACAGAGCTATATGTTATGTTATGTTAAGGGCATTTATAGAGCGCAACTGTTACCAAAAAGGTGTCCTGGCGCTTAGAGAAGGCCTAAAGAGGGATCGAGTTAAAAATAGGGAATATGAAGAATCAGTAGTTGAAAAGAAATGTTTTTAATGTCTTTCGTAATGGAAGAAGATCGGTCATACTTCTCGGAGATAAAGGAAGAGCATTCCATGCACTGGCTGCATTGACCACAAAACCTCTACCACCCCAATTGGCCTTCTTCACCCTAGGAACCATAGCCAATTTGGCTTCCGAGGATCATAGGGTTCTGGTAGGGGAATACCAGTGGAGTTGTTGTATTAGGAATTCAGGCCCCATTCCATGAAGGGCCCTAAAGACCAGTGTCAAAGCCTTGAATTAAATGTGTTGCCTCACAGGCAACCAATGTAGAGCTTTGATTTGAGCAGAAATGGAGCCAGTCCTAGGCGTGCCTGTGAGCAGTCTGGCAGCCGCATTCTGTAACATCTGTAATTTATTTAGGGATCCTTCATGTATCCTCAAATATAGACTATTGCAATAGTCCAGTCTAGGCATAATAAGAGCAGTGACAACTGTTTGCTGTACTGCTTTTGGGAGTAGTGGCATAATTTTTTTACAAGATTTGAGAATATAAGAAGTAGTGAAAACAACTTTGTTCACCTGATTCCTGCCACTCAGTTTGTCGTCCAACCACACTCCAAGATTTTTTACTTTCCCTACAGGAGTGGGGAGTTGGCCAAGATCGGTCGGCCAGCAGTCTGGTGTCCATACGTTAGGGTTGTTGCCAAAAAGAATAACCTCCGTTTTGTTGGAGTTAAGCTTTAGGCAATTTTTTGCCATTCAATCACCCACGGCGGACATACAATTTTGTAGTCTTGGAGAAGTATGCACAGAGTTTCCTGGGAGCAGGTTGACCACTATTTGGGTATCATCAGCATATGAGGTTAGAGTGAACCCAAATGATTCAACAAGCGGTGCCAAGGAGGAAACATATACCTTAAAAAGAGTCGAGCTCAATGAAGATCCCTGGGGAACTCCACAAGGCAGGGAGAATGATTCAGCCTGGAACTCCTCCAATGTTACAGTTTGTACACTATCCGTAAGAAAGGATTTGAGGAGATTCCAAGCCGAACCCTTAACTCCTATCTCCATGAGACGTTTGATCAGTATACCGTGATGCATGGTATCGAATGCCAGTGAAAGATCTAACATGATCAAGGCGGCATTCCCTCCCTGGTCCAAAATGTTCCTGATCTCTCCAGTGGATTTTAGCAACGCAGTTTCAGTGCTGTGACCCCCTCTAAATCCAAACTTATTTAGTTGGGCATTGATGTTCCTCTCTATGACCTTTGCCGGGAGTGGAATTCTTGATATAGGTCTAAAATTGTTTGGGTCATTGATATCTAAATTGGGTTTCTTTAAAAGTGGCAGAATTGACGCATGTTTCCAGTCTTTTGGGAAATATCCATCTAAATACATGGTGTTGAAAATGGGGGTCAACATTTTTGAGATTGGTTCTACAGCTAGTAAGACAACCACACTTGGAAATGGGTCATAAGGGGAACCTGACTTTATCTTCAACATTAGCTTAGATATATCAAGCTCTGTTAGAGGGGAAAAATTCTGTAAGAGAGGACTATTGGCCTTAGAATCAAATTGGGAGGATGCTAGACTCTGATTATTTTCTTGAACAGAGTTAGAAAAGGTAACAAAAATATTATTTACCTTTTCAAAAAGATTTTTGGCTATCTTGTTACACAGTTCTTGACTGGCCTGAAGTGATGGGGCACACGGGTGGGCTAAGGTTTTTACTATTTTAAAAATCTCTTTAGAAGAGTTTTTAGCTGAGTTAATTTTATCAGTGAAATAGTTTTGTTTTATTTTTTGCAATAGGTGTTTATACTTTGACAGGCTAGCTTTATAAATAGTTTTGTCCTTTTCCTTATAGCCCGCCCTCCATTTTCTTTCCAAGTGCTTACACACCAGTTTCTGGTCTCTAAGTTCAGAGGAGTACCAGGGAGCCGAAGGTTGTTGTCTGTTAAGGCGAAGAAGTTTCAGAGGTGCCAATTTATTCCCTGCAGCTGTCAGCCAATTTGTATAAGTGTTAGTGGCCTCATCTAAATTTCTTGGCACCGATGGTAGTGTTAGAGTAAGATGTTGTTGTATTTCTCTTGAATCTATCTTACTCCAGGCTCTGGTTACTGAGCTTTTTTTTCTAAATAATTTTGGGCCCACATGGGCAGGCAAGTTGAATTCGCTAATGACCGCCAGGTGGTCTGACCATGCCAGAGGTAGAGTATTTAAAATGGTTATGTTCAGATTATTTGAGAAAATACCATCTAGTGTGTGGCCTGCTTTGTGAGTTGCTTCACTCACCAATTGTTCTAATTTGCCGCCTCTCATTAACTCTATTAGCTGAGTTGTTTCAGATGATGAGGATTCCAGATGGTAATTAAAATCTCCTAGAATAGTATAGTACAGGAGTCGAGGCTAATACCTCTTTCAATTAGGTTATCAACTTAAGTAAGGAAGCATCCTCTAGGACCCGGGGGCCTATAAATGAGAGAGCCTCTGAACGAGCAGTGATGTGAAAGATTGAGACAAAACTCTAAGACTTCACATTCCTCTATAAATATAGGGGTGAAAGAAGCCGAAATTGAATTATGATATATAATGGCCAGTCCTCCCCCTTTTTTGTGGCATCTATTTAGTGTGTAGCAAAGGTATTTGGGAGGTGTTGCTTTAACCAGGTCAGGTCCGGAAGCATCATCTGTCCAGGACTCTGTAATGAATGCGGCAAATATCCCTTCGTCTTCGATAAGGGAAGCGCATTCCTGACTGTGTTTGACCAATGATCCAGCATTTAGTAGGGCAAATTTCCGAGCGGAATGAGAACCATCAGCCAGAGTTATTAAGTTCTGTGCCCGTGTAGTCTTTATAGGTTTTATCAAAAACTCTGGCAGCATAGAGTTACAGCCTGGACAAAGCCTTTTCTCCTGAGGATGTATGGAATCCATACATAAATTGTAGCATTTCCTATCCAAAAAGCCAGGGTTAAGGCGTTTTAGGGATTCACTGGAGTAATGGATAGTGTCCCTATCTAGCATGATTCGACCAGGGGGGCTGGCGCTGCGTGCGGAACCAGCGCGGACGGGCGCAGACGGGCTTGCCTTTGGAGCACCTTTGGCGCGCCGGTGGCGCACCCGCTGCGTGCGTCCGCTGCGCGCACGCGTCAGCACTCCCTTTAGTAGGGTCCGGGGCATGAAGCCTAGCCCCTCACAGCAGCAATTTTATGTGCAAATATGGCGAAAAATAGCAGCAGTTCTAACCGTTCTGTTACGAGTAAATCAAGTCTGGCGAGCTCAGCATACTTCACTCCCGGCTCAAGCCTCAGGAGGACTCCTCTGAGCTCGCACGCGTCAGCGCTCCCTTTAGTAGGGTCCGGGGCATGAAGCCTAGCCCGCTGACCTTACCCTCCCAAGATGTCTTCCCCCTGCCTGGAAGCCCCGCGACGCGAGTGCGTCGTCCTCCCAGGGAAGAGATGCAGGTAAGGGTACTTTTAGTGCCAAATGATTTTAAATCTGAAGAATTACCACAAATTAATAAAAACAATGTTCACAATAAGCCCCCACTTTAAAACGATTAAAAATAGATTCCTTAAAAGCGACCCCCTCACAGCAGCAATTTTATGTGCAAATATGGCGAAAAATAGCAGCAGTTCTAACCGTTCTGTTACGAGTAAATCAAGTCTGGCGAGCTCAGCATACTTCACTCCCGGCTCAAGCCTCAGGAGGAGGCTATTTCACACAATCCAAAATAGTTTCCTTCCAGACACTTGGGCATAGGTACTGAATTGTCACAGACAGCAAGTTGCGCGGGCAGTCTGGCTCTCTCATCACATTCATCTGTTGTCAGATACACTATGGACTGCACAATGATGTATCATGCAATCAGCCGCGCACACTCTCACTCGCTGTCAATCTTACTTATACACACAGTGCTCCATTACACATTCATACATGCACGATGTCTCACACACATAAAATGCAGTTATACTGAAATATAAAACACATAATTTGCTTCTTTTATAGCTGTACAGAAATGCCTGATACTCATTCAGCCATACACACAATTTGCCAATAAACACAAGGGGCACCACACCTATTCTCGCTGGGATTAATTGGAGTGTGTTGAAGTCAAGGCGCGATATGGCTAAAGATTCAGAGAACTACTCCAACTAGAGTACCCCCCAGTCGCCGGAACCAACATCTTTAAGCAGTTAAAAAAAAAGGAACTTCAGACAGCCGAGAAGACAAGTGGTACAGGTTGGGAAATAGGCCAGAGCACGCTCCGTCTCACAACACAACACATTGTAGGCGCCATAAACACTGCACGTGCACTCTGAAATCAGTCTTATAGTGCACATAGCATCGTACACGGTTTGGGAAAAAGGGGGTGGTGATGGACAGAGTTTCTGAATGATGCAGAATACTCTTACCAAGTCAAGAGATCATGGTTTTAATCCATCACCGTTTTTTAGCTCACTGCACCATCCCAGTTCAGAACCTGGCTACATGCAAATTAGTCTGTACCTGTCCCAGTGCATGATGGGAACAGGGCAAACCAAACTACCAAGCCAATTCTTATACTGGGAAGGAAACAAGCTTCCGGGGACCGGTTTCTGGCATCACAGCCTTCGTCGGCCCGGCTTGCCTGAATCCTGATGGTGCAATGAGCAAGGGACTCACGTCTGAGCATACCCTCCCACACTGAGTGTGGATAAAATCGATTTGGGAAAAAGGGGGTGGTGATGGACAGAGTTTCTGAATGATGCAGAATACTCTTACCAAGTCAAGAGATCATGGTTTTAATCCATCACCGTTTTTTAGCTCACTGCACCATCCCAGTTCAGAACCTGGCTACATGCAAATTAGTCTGTACCTGTCCCAGTGCATGATGGGAACAGGGCAAACCAAACTACCAAGCCAATTCTTATACTGGGAAGGAAACAAGCTTCCGGGGACCGGTTTCTGGCATCACAGCCTTCGTCGGCCCGGCTTGCCTGAATCCTGATGGTGCAATGAGCAAGGGACTCACGTCTGAGCATACCCTCCCACACTGAGTGTGGATAAAATCGATTTGGGAAAAAGGGGGTGGTGATGGACAGAGTTTCTGAATGATGCAGAATACTCTTACCAAGTCAAGAGATCATGGTTTTAATCCATCACCGTTTTTTAGCTCACTGCACCATCCCAGTTCAGAACCTGGCTACATGCAAATTAGTCTGTACCTGTCCCAGTGCATGATGGGAACAGGGCAAACCAAACTACCAAGCCAATTCTTATACTGGGAAGGAAACAAGCTTCCGGGGACCGGTTTCTGGCATCACAGCCTTCGTCGGCCCGGCTTGCCTGAATCCTGATGGTGCAATGAGCAAGGGACTCACGTCTGAGCATACCCTCCCACACTGAGTGTGGATAAAATCGATTTGGGAAAAAGGGGGTGGTGATGGACAGAGTTTCTGAATGATGCAGAATACTCTTACCAAGTCAAGAGATCATGGTTTTAATCCATCACCGTTTTTTAGCTCACTGCACCATCCCAGTTCAGAACCTGGCTACATGCAAATTAGTCTGTACCTGTCCCAGTGCATGATGGGAACAGGGCAAACCAAACTACCAAGCCAATTCTTATACTGGGAAGGAAACAAGCTTCCGGGGACCGGTTTCTGGCATCACAGCCTTCGTCGGCCCGGCTTGCCTGAATCCTGATGGTGCAATGAGCAAGGGACTCACGTCTGAGCATACCCTCCCACACTGAGTGTGGATAAAATCGATTTGGGAAAAAGGGGGTGGTGATGGACAGAGTTTCTGAATGATGCAGAATACTCTTACCAAGTCAAGAGATCATGGTTTTAATCCATCACCGTTTTTTAGCTCACTGCACCATCCCAGTTCAGAACCTGGCTACATGCAAATTAGTCTGTACCTGTCCCAGTGCATGATGGGAACAGGGCAAACAAAACTACCAAGCCAATTCTTATACTGGGAAGGAAACAAGCTTCCGGGGACCGGTTTCTGGCATCACAGCCTTCGTCGGCCCGGCTTGCCTGAATCCTGATGGTGCAATGAGCAAGGGACTCACGTCTGAGCATACCCTCCCACACTGAGTGTGGATAAAATCGATTTGGGAAAAAGGGGGTGGTGATGGACAGAGTTTCTGAATGATGCAGAATACTCTTACCAAGTCAAGAGATCATGGTTTTAATCCATCACCGTTTTTTAGCTCACTGCACCATCCCAGTTCAGAACCTGGCTACATGCAAATTAGTCTGTACCTGTCCCAGTGCATGATGGGAACAGGGCAAACCAAACTACCAAGCCAATTCTTATACTGGGAAGGAAACAAGCTTCCGGGGACCGGTTTCTGGCATCACAGCCTTCGTCGGCCCGGCTTGCCTGAATCCTGATGGTGCAATGAGCAAGGGACTCACGTCTGAGCATACCCTCCCACACTGAGTGTGGATAAAATCGACTTGGTAAGAGTATTCTGCATCATTCAGAAACTCTGTCCATCACCACCCCCTTTTTCCCAAATCGATTTTATTCACACTCAGTGTGGGAGGGTATGCTCAGACGTGAGTCCCTTGCTCATTGCACCATCAGGATTCAGGCAAGCCGGGCCGACGAAGGCTGTGATGCCAGAAACCGGTCCCCGGAAGCTTGTTTCCTTCCCAGTATAAGAATTGGCTTGGTAGTTTGGTTTGCCCTGTTCCCATCATGCACTGGGACAGGTACAGACTAATTTGCATGTAGCCAGGTTCTGAGCTGGGATGGTGCAGTGAGCTAAAAAACGGTGATGGATTAAAACCATGATCTCTTGACTTGGTAGAGTATTCTGCATCATTCAGAAACTCTGTCCATCACCACCCCCTTTTTTCCAAATCGATTTTATTCACACTCAGTGTGGGAGGGTATGCTCAGACGTGAGTCCCTTGCTCATTGCACCATCAGGATTCAAGCAAGCCGGGCCGACGAAGGCTGTGATGCCAGAAACCGGTCCCCGGAAGCTTGTTTCCTTCCCAGTATAAGAATTGGCTTGGTAGTTTGGTTTGCCCTGTTCCCATCATGCACTGGGACAGGTACAGACTAATTTGCATGTAGCCAGGTTCTGAGCTGGGATGGTGCAGTGAGCTAAAAAACGGTGATGGATTAAAACCATGATCTCTTGACTTGGTAAGAGTATTCTGCATCATTCAGAAACTCTGTCCATCACCACCCCCTTTTTCCCAAATCGATTTTATTCACACTCAGTGTGGGAGGGTATGCTCAGACGTGAGTCCCTTGCTCATTGCACCATCAGGATTCAGGCAAGCCGGGCCGACGAAGGCTGTGATGCCAGAAACCGGTCCCCGGAAGCTTGTTTCCTTCCCAGTATAAGAATTGGCTTGGTAGTTTGGTTTGCCCTGTTCCCATCATGCACTGGGACAGGTACAGACTAATTTGCATGTAGCCAGGTTCTGAGCTGGGATGGTGCAGTGAGCTAAAAAACGGTGATGGATTAAAACCATGATCTCTTGACTTGGTAAGAGTATTCTGCATCATTCAGAAACTCTGTCCATCACCACCCCCTTTTTCCCAAATCGATTTTATTCACACTCAGTGTGGGAGGGTATGCTCAGACGTGAGTCCCTTGCTCATTGCACCATCAGGATTCAGGCAAGCTGGGCCGACGAAGGCTGTGATGCCAGAAACCGGTCCCCGGAAGCTTGTTTCCTTCCCAGTATAAGAATTGGCTTGGTAGTTTGGTTTGCCCTGTTCCCATCATGCACTGGGACAGGTACAGACTAATTTGCATGTAGCCAGGTTCTGAGCTGGGATGGTGCAGTGAGCTAAAAAACGGTGATGGATTAAAACCATGATCTCTTGACTTGGTAAGAGTATTCTGCATCATTCAGAAACTCTGTCCATCACCACCCCCTTTTTCCCAAATCGATTTTATTCACACTCAGTGTGGGAGGGTATGCTCAGACGTGAGTCCCTTGCTCATTGCACCATCAGGATTCAGGCAAGCCGGGCCGACGAAGGCTGTGATGCCAGAAACCGGTCCCCGGAAGCTTGTTTCCTTCCCAGTATAAGAATTGGCTTGGTAGTTTGGTTTGCCCTGTTCCCATCATGCACTGGGACAGGTACAGACTAATTTGCATGTAGCCAGGTTCTGAGCTGGGATGGTGCAGTGAGCTAAAAAACGGTGATGGATTAAAACCATGATCTCTTGACTTGGTAAGAGTATTCTGCATCATTCAGAAACTCTGTCCATCACCACCCCCTTTTTCCCAAATCGATTTTATTCACACTCAGTGTGGGAGGGTATGCTCAGACGTGAGTCCCTTGCTCATTGCACCATCAGGATTCAGGCAAGCCGGGCCGACGAAGGCTGTGATGCCAGAAACCGGTCCCCGGAAGCTTGTTTCCTTCCCAGTATAAGAATTGGCTTGGTAGTTTGGTTTGCCCTGTTCCCATCATGCACTGGGACAGTGTTAGACCTGGCACCTTGGCGTGAGTTTCCCTTCCACTTTTTGATGGTGTGCCTCGACTGTTTTGCTGGTGTTGTCCGCTCAGGGCACTGCGCCACGGCTAATCCGTGCCGCAGTGCAAGTGCTCCCTAGGTAAAGTGTACCTGTGATTGGTGTCCATGTTTGGCTTATTTGGTTTACTATCAGCCCCTAGTAAAGTGCACCAGGAGTGCCAGGGCTTGTAAATACAAATGCTGCTGGTGGGCTTGCAGCACTGGTTGTGCCACCCACAGAAGCGGCCTTGTAAAATGTGTCTAGGGTCTGCCACTGCAGAACCTGCGTGCAGTCTGGTACTGTCATGCTGGCTGGGCAAGTGCACACACTTGCCAGCCTCCAAACCTTCCCTTTGCCTCATGTTAGTCACCCCTATGGTAGGCCCACGGGCAGGGTGCATTGTAGGTGTAAGGTAGGACAAGCCCTGAGTGTGTGGCATGTCCTAATAGTGAATTACAGCCATTTTCGTTTTTCACTATTGAAGGCTACCTGCTCTCCATAGGCCAGAATGGGCTGCTGGAGTCACTACACGCTGTGACCCCAGTGGACTCAGAGAGCATGGTAGAATGTCAAGTTTAGTATGCCTGAACTCAGAATAATAAAATACTTCTTGTAGTCAAGTTTATTTTAATATCCTGGGTTTGTAAATACTACTTTTAGAAAGTTAGTATTTACTGACCTGGCCATTTCAGTCCGCCTCTGCTGTGTGTGTGTTTTCTGCCCAGCAACAGTACGGAGCAGGGTTGGGGAATCCCCAGAGACAGGTTGGCTGCCAGGTGGTGGGTAGAGAGATTACACCTGGATGGGTGGGAGGAGTACACCTTGACTCTTGAATAGACCTGTGCTCTGCCACCACAAAGCCGGCGCCACCCCCTGTGGGGCGGCTGATGTCTCTGCCCTGCTGCTGAAAGGAAAGAGCAGAGTCACCATAACAAAGTGCTCCAGAACTGGACTGAGCCAGGCCTAGGCCCCCTGGCGCTAAAGAACAAAAGAATCATGGTATAAAAGTAGGAGCCTGGCTCCTAAGAAATCAGAATCCTGTTTACCACAAAGAACCTCTGCCCGACTAGAAGGAGAAGAAGACGCTGGAGGAGCTGGCCTGCTGCTTGCCTTGCTGAGAAAGGAGAGGAAGAGACTTACTGAAAAGACTTTGCTACTTTGTGCTTGAACATTCTCCAAGGGCTTGATCTGAGCTTGCCCCCTGAACTGAACCCCAGGACCAGTGGGTTCTCTGTGCTTCTTGCTCGTCCTCCAATTCGAGCCGTGTGTGCATCCCGCTGGAAAAGAGACTGCGCCCCTCATCGCCCCTCCTAGGGCCGTGACACTCAGGAGCTCGCCTGCCGCATTCCCGTGAGAGCCCCGCTCCGTCCGGAGCCGCTCTCTGTCCCCGGGCCAGGCCGCCTGCGCCCCTGTCACCGCCTGCCATTGGAGTGCGCTGAACGCGCTATCACCCCTCCTGCCGGAAGCCGTCCGACGACTGTGATCTACGCCGGGTCATCCAGCTGCACTGACCGTGCCCTGCGACCCCGCTTCGCTATCCCCGGACATCTCAGGCCGCGCCGCCCCCGCTGTGGAGACCCTCCTGCGCCGCCGTGCTAAAGGGTCGCTGGCCGCGCCTGCCTACGTGCCCACACCTGCTGATTGAGGACCCAAGAACACTTCCCAAGCTGAGAGTTGCACCGACCTGTGCCGACTCTCCTAATCACGAAAGAAGTCCAGTATCGGGCTCGGGGCCCGCAACGCCTTATTTCCCCGTTCGCAGGAACCGATCTCTGTGAGTACTGGAACTACACGTAAAGAGACTACAAACTATCCATTTGAAACTACGAACCAAGAACATTTGCCTGCTGTATAACCTGGTGGCATAGCGAAAACGTTATTGGTCTTGTGATAAGTCTGCTGAGATATATATACCTTATTTTTACATAAAGAATCGTATTTTTAGATATATCCAAGCCTGGTGTCCGTTTCTGGGGGGATTGATGTATTTACTGTGTGTACGATTGTAAGTGCTTAACCAACAACGCCTGAGGAATCGCCTTGGCTGCTCACGCCACGCACCTAGAGGGTGAGCAAGGGTCATTCGCGAGGGGTTATCCTGCGCCCTGACGTGGAGGAGAGGGTTCCTGCTTGACACAAGGGCAACCTTGCGCCAACCAGAGATCCCCGACTCTAACATTGTTGGCAGCGGCTGGGATTTCGGATTTGCACTTGTAATTTGCATACAGTGAGTTATTAATCACCAGATAGTGAGAGCAGACCAAGTAACGCAGCCACAGGTTTTCATTTGTTGAACTTTGTTGAGACATCTGCCATTACTGCAACCATGCCTGGCTCGCACTCCGCTGGAAGAGCACTCTCTGTGATTTCTGGAATAGATGAGGTGGACTGGGAGAGACTGGAAGGCTACACGATAGAGCAATTGAAAGGCTACAGTGTAAAATTCCGAGTCCCCCATGCTGGATTCAAGAGGAGAACCCAGTACGCCAAGGCGCTGAGAGCCTGGAAGGAGTCACGAGACCCACGGAATGCGGGGGATATCGTTCCCCCCGACAACCTTGAGGAGCCCAGCAGAGTCCGGTCGCCAGAGGAGCTGGCAGACAGGGCAGCCGACAGGGCGCATGCAATGGAGATGGCAAAGTTGGCAGGACAAATGGAAATGGAAAAGCAGAAGTTGGCCCTGGAGGCACAACAACGCCAAATGGATCATGATATCAGATTGAAGGAGTTGGAGCTGAAGGCGAAAAGTTTGGACACCGCTCCTTCTGGTGGCAGCACTCCACCAGCGCAGGTAGAGTCCAAGGTGTACATCCCCAAAGATGTAGTAAAGGAGTATTTCAGAAAGGATGACATAGGGCAGTGGTTTAGGGCCTACGAGGTGGCCATGTCCTCACACCGGGTCCCTGAGAAAGACTGGGGAGCGGGGTTGTGGGGAAGGTTCCTTGCTGAAGGGCGTGACACACTGTTAGATTTACCCTTAGATCTCCAAACCTCATACCCCCATATGAAGGAAGCTTTAATGACCAGGTATGGGTTAACTCCTGAGCTATATAGACAGAGGTTCAGGGAGACCAAGAAGATCCCTGAGAGTACGTATGTGGAATATGTGACCTTTTTCTGCAGAGCGCTGGATGGTTGGGTGAAGGGTAGCAAAGTGAGTGATTATCAAGGGCTGCTTGATTTAATTGCATGGGAGCACTTGTCCAGTCAATGTTTTCCTGAGCTACGCCAGCACCTGATTGATAGCAAGCTGTCCAACCCGAGGAAGCTTGCTGAGGAGGCGGACCGCTGGCTCAGCACCAGGGTCCACAAGGGCCAAGTGGGAGACTCCGCCAAAGGTGGGCAGGGTCCCCAGCAGAAGAGTGGGGGGGACAAGGGTAAACAGAAGGGGTTCCAAAAAGGCCCCCAAAGTAATTCCCAAGGGAACCAGCAGAAGGGTTCTCAGCCTCCCCCACCCCCGCAGCAGAACGGGGCCCCGACAGGTAGACCTGTTCCAAAGGGGCCCTTCAATTGTTATAAGTGTGGTGACCCGGGTCACATTGCCTCTGATCCTAAGTGTCGCCTGTTTGGTAAGACCGCACCCACTGGTGCTCCACCCCGGCAAGTAGCTAGTGTTAACTTTGGGGAGGAGGTAGCAGTCCAGGAGGGTGGGGGTCCCGGGCAGATGACCCTAGTCTCGCTAGGAGACAGTGAGATGGTCCCTGTAACCTACCTGCCCTCTAACACTAAGAAATATGGGCAGGTGGTGACCATCAATGGAAAGAAGGTTGAGGCTCTTAGAGATACAGGAGCCAGCGTGACCTCGGTGAGGCAACACCTGGTGTCTCAAGAGCAAATTGTACCCAATGCCTACTGTAGGGTTGTCAATGCTGACAACGTAGAGAGTCGTTGTCCAATGGCTCAAGTTCCCTTTGAGTGGGGGGAGGTCTCTGGTACTCTACAAGTCGCTGTGAGAACTGACATGCCTGTAGATTGTCTGCTAGGGAACGACCTGGAGAGCTCCCCTTGGGAAAAGGTGGAGAAGACCACGCATCTGAGGATGGTGGGTCTACCCGACTGGGCGTGCGTGACCACCCGGTCCATGGCAGCCAGTAGGGGTGTTGAGAGGGTCCTGGAGCCTGAGGGAGAGGTCCAGGAACCGGCCTTAGGGAGAAGGCGCAGGAGGCGCGGGAAACCGGCCCCCGAAGTTCCCACGGCCCAGGAGGAAGTAGACCCTGAGGGGGATGCTCTGGAGCCTACCGGGGAACAGATTGCCGAACTGGGAGATCTGCCTGAGCTGACCCATTGGCAGCAAGAAGGAGGTCCCTCCAGGGAGGAATTCTGCAGGGAGCAGAAAGAATGCCCTTCTCTCGTGGGTATGCGGCAGCAGGCTGCAGACCAGGCCAATGGTGTTCAGGCCAAAACACACTACGTGTACTGGGAGAGTGACCTCCTGTATTCCGAGCCTAAGGCTGCTGAACCTGGGTCAGCCCGTGTGCTGGTGGTACCCCAGAAGTTCAGAACCTTCCTACTGGGGCTGGCTCACGATGTGCCGTTAGCAGGACATTTGGGGATGGACAAGACCTATGACAGGCTTGTCACCCACTTTTACTGGCCCCAAATGCACAAGAATTCCGATTCCTACTGCAGAACCTGTCAGACTTGCCAGGCAAGTGGTAAGAGCGGAGGGAAGCACAAGGCTCCTCTGCAACCTTTCCCTGTGGTCGGTACGCCATTCCAACGAGTGGGTATCGATATTGTGGGGCCTCTGGACCCCAAGACAGCCCTGGGCAACAGGTTCATCCTGGTCTTGGTGGACCATGCCACCCGGTACCCTGAAGCCATCCCTCTGAGGACAGTGACGGCCCCCGTGGTGGGACGGGCACTGATGGGAATTTTCTCCCGAGTGGGATTCCCTCTAGAGGTGGTGAGCGACAGGGGGACCAATTTCATATCCACGTATATGAAATCCCTGTGGAAGGAGTGTGGGGTAACTTACAAGTTCACCACTCCTTACCACCCCCAAGGAAATGGGTTGGTTGAGAGATTCAACCGAACCCTCAAAGGCATGATCATGGGCCTGGACGGTCCAATGAGGCGTAAGTGGGACGTCCTCTTGCCATGCCTGCTCTTCGCTTACCGAGAGGTGCCGCAGAAGTCTCTAGGGTTCAGCCCCTTTGAGCTTCTGTATGGTCACCCGGTAAGAGGACCTCTGAGTTTGGTAAAGGAAGGCTGGGAGCAATCTCCCAGGAAACCTCCCCAGAATGTATATAGTTACATGCTGGCCTTCCGAAACCAGACTCGGCGTTTCAGGCAACTTGCTGAGGCAAATCTGGAAGCCAGCCAGGAGGAGATGAAGCGGTGGTACGACCGGAATGCCACTCTGGTAGAGCTTCAACCTGGACAAAAGGTGTGGGTCTTGGCCCCAGTGGAGCCGTGTGCACTTCAGGATAAGTGGACAGGTCCATTTGAGGTTGTGGAGCGCAAAAGTCCTATCACCTGCTTGGTGGACATGCAGACTCCCAGGAACCCTTTGAGGGTCCTACATGTTAACCGCCTTAAGCCCCACTTAGAGAGGACCGAAGTGGGCATGCTGCTGGCCACTGATGATGGAATGGAAGAGGAGACCGAGCCTCTTCCTGACCTCTTAGTGGCCTCTGAGAAAGATGGGTCAGTGGATGGAGTTAACCTCTCACCCACCCTGACGCCCGAACAACAGGAAGATTGCCGCCACTTGCTGGGACAGTTTTCCGACCGATTCTCCCTGGTTCCTGGTGTCACAGATTGGTGCGTCCATGATGTGGACACAGGAGACAGCTTACCTGTAAAGCACAAGGCTTACCGGGTAACTGACAGGGTCAGAGCTTGCATTAAGGAGGAGGTCTCCAAAATGCTTGCGCTAGGGGTGGTTGAGTCCTCCAGCAGTCCTTGGTCCAGCCCCGTGGTCTTGGTCCCAAAGGCTGCTGCGCCGGGAGCCACACCTGAACTCCGGTTCTGTGTGGACTACAGAGGACTCAATTCAGTCACGAAGACTGACACGCACCCCATCCCCAGAGCTGATGAGCTCATTGATCGGCTGGGGGCTGCCCGGTTCCTCAGTACGTTTGATTTAACGTCTGGGTACTGGCAGATCGCCTTGACCGATGGGGCCAAAGAGAGGTCCGCATTCTCTACACCAGATGGGCACTTCCAGTTCCGAGTCATGCCATTTGGGATGAAGAATGCCCCTGCCACCTTTCAGAGGTTGGTCAACCAGGTACTGGTTGGGCTGGATGCGTTCAGTGCCGCCTACCTGGATGACATCGCAGTGTTCAGTGCCACCTGGCCTGAACACCTGCGCCACCTCTGGGAAGTGTTGATGGCGCTGCGCCGAGCAGGCCTCACGATCAAGGCAAGCAAGTGCCAGATCGGGCAGGGTTCCGTGGTGTACTTGGGACACCAAGTGGGGAGTGGCAAGGTGGCACCCTTGCAACCCAAAATTGAGACCATCCTGGCTTGGGAACCCCCCAAGACGCAGACCGCAGTGAGGGCCTTCCTGGGGCTCACTGGGTACTACAGGAGGTTTGTCAAGGGCTATGGAACGATCGTTGCCCCCTTGACAGAGCTGACTTCGAAGAAGCAGCCCAGGAACGTGATTTGGACTGACACCTGTCAGAAAGCTTTCGACACCCTGAAGACTGCCATGTGCACGGCGCCCGTGCTCTTGGCCCCTGACTTCTCCAAGGAATTCCTAGTACAGACAGACGCTTCAGAGCATGGTGTAGGGGCTGTTCTCTCACAGATGACTGAGGAGGGCTGGGACCAACCCGTAGCCTTCATCAGTAGGAGGTTACTTCCACGGGAAAGTAGGTGGAGTGCAATTGAGCGAGAAGCATTTGCTGTGGTCTGGGCGCTGAAGAAGCTAAGACCCTACTTGTTTGGGTCTCACTTCCGGGTTCAGACGGACCACAGGCCCCTCAGATGGTTGATGCAAATGAGGGGTGAAAACCCGAAGCTGTTGAGGTGGTCCATCTCCCTACAGGGTATGGACTTTACGGTGGAACACCGTCCTGGTACAGATCACGCCAACGCTGACGGTCTGTCCAGGTATTTCCGCCTTAGTGACGAGGAACCCCCTGGGCAAGGGTAGTTCTCCCCACATTTCAGCTGGAGGGGACACGTGTTAGACCTGGCACCTTGGCGTGAGTTTCCCTTCCACTTTTTGATGGTGTGCCTCGACTGTTTTGCTGGTGTTGTCCGCTCAGGGCACTGCGCCACGGCTAATCCGTGCCGCAGTGCAAGTGCTCCCTAGGTAAAGTGTACCTGTGATTGGTGTCCATGTTTGGCTTATTTGGTTTACTATCAGCCCCTAGTAAAGTGCACCAGGAGTGCCAGGGCTTGTAAATACAAATGCTGCTGGTGGGCTTGCAGCACTGGTTGTGCCACCCACAGAAGCGGCCTTGTAAAATGTGTCTAGGGTCTGCCACTGCAGAACCTGCGTGCAGTCTGGTACTGTCATGCTGGCTGGGCAAGTGCACACACTTGCCAGCCTCCAAACCTTCCCTTTGCCTCATGTTAGTCACCCCTATGGTAGGCCCACGGGCAGGGTGCATTGTAGGTGTAAGGTAGGACAAGCCCTGAGTGTGTGGCATGTCCTAATAGTGAATTACAGCCATTTTCGTTTTTCACTATTGAAGGCTACCTGCTCTCCATAGGCCAGAATGGGCTGCTGGAGTCACTACACGCTGTGACCCCAGTGGACTCAGAGAGCATGGTAGAATGTCAAGTTTAGTATGCCTGAACTCAGAATAATAAAATACTTCTTGTAGTCAAGTTTATTTTAATATCCTGGGTTTGTAAATACTACTTTTAGAAAGTTAGTATTTACTGACCTGGCCATTTCAGTCCGCCTCTGCTGTGTGTGTGTGTTCTGCCCAGCAACAGTACGGAGCAGGGTTGGGGAATCCCCAGAGACAGGTTGGCTGCCAGGTGGTGGGTAGAGAGATTACACCTGGATGGGTGGGAGGAGTACACCTTGACTCTTGAATAGACCTGTGCTCTGCCACCACAAAGCCGGCGCCACCCCCTGTGGGGCGGCTGATGTCTCTGCCCTGCTGCTGAAAGGAAAGAGCAGAGTCACCATAACAAAGTGCTCCAGAACTGGACTGAGCCAGGCCTAGGCCCCCTGGCGCTAAAGAACAAAAGAATCATGGTATAAAAGTAGGAGCCTGGCTCCTAAGAAATCAGAATCCTGTTTACCACAAAGAACCTCTGCCCGACTAGAAGGAGAAGAAGACGCTGGAGGAGCTGGCCTGCTGCTTGCCTTGCTGAGAAAGGAGAGGAAGAGACTTACTGAAAAGACTTTGCTACTTTGTGCTTGAACATTCTCCAAGGGCTTGATCTGAGCTTGCCCCCTGAACTGAACCCCAGGACCAGTGGGTTCTCTGTGCTTCTTGCTCGTCCTCCAATTCGAGCCGTGTGTGCATCCCGCTGGAAAAGAGACTGCGCCCCTCATCGCCCCTCCTAGGGCCGTGACACTCAGGAGCTCGCCTGCCGCATTCCCGTGAGAGCCCCGCTCCGTCCGGAGCCGCTCTCTGTCCCCGGGCCAGGCCGCCTGCGCCCCTGTCACCGCCTGCCATTGGAGTGCGCTGAACGCGCTATCACCCCTCCTGCCGGAAGCCGTCCGACGACTGTGATCTACGCCGGGTCATCCAGCTGCACTGACCGTGCCCTGCGACCCCGCTTCGCTATCCCCGGACATCTCAGGCCGCGCCGCCCCCGCTGTGGAGACCCTCCTGCGCCGCCGTGCTAAAGGGTCGCTGGCCGCGCCTGCCTACGTGCCCACACCTGCTGATTGAGGACCCAAGAACACTTCCCAAGCTGAGAGTTGCACCGACCTGTGCCGACTCTCCTAATCACGAAAGAAGTCCAGTATCGGGCTCGGGGCCCGCAACGCCTTATTTCCCCGTTCGCAGGAACCGATCTCTGTGAGTACTGGAACTACACGTAAAGAGACTACAAACTATCCATTTGAAACTACGAACCAAGAACATTTGCCTGCTGTATAACCTGGTGGCATAGCGAAAACGTTATTGGTCTTGTGATAAGTCTGCTGAGATATATATACCTTATTTTTACATAAAGAATCGTAT
The DNA here is from genome assembly GCF_964204655.1 of Triturus cristatus. Classification (NCBI taxonomy): domain Eukaryota; kingdom Metazoa; phylum Chordata; class Amphibia; order Caudata; family Salamandridae; genus Triturus; species Triturus cristatus. Next base: position 742,204,548 of record NC_140593.1, read on the forward strand.
TTTTAGATATATCCAAGCCTGGTGTCCGTTTCTGGGGGGATTGATGTATTTACTGTGTGTACGATTGTAAGTGCTTAACCAACAACGCCTGAGGAATCGCCTTGGCTGCTCACGCCACGCACCTAGAGGGTGAGCAAGGGTCATTCGCGAGGGGTTATCCTGCGCCCTGACGTGGAGGAGAGGGTTCCTGCTTGACACAAGGGCAACCTTGCGCCAACCAGAGATCCCCGACTCTAACAGACAGGTACAGACTAATTTGCATGTAGCCAGGTTCTGAGCTGGGATGGTGCAGTGAGCTAAAAAACGGTGATGGATTAAAACCATGATCTCTTGACTTGGTAAGAGTATTCTGCATCATTCAGAAACTCTGTCCATCACCACCCCCTTTTTCCCAAATCGATTTTATTCACACTCAGTGTGGGAGGGTATGCTCAGACGTGAGTCCCTTGCTCATTGCACCATCAGGATTCAGGCAAGCCGGGCCGACGAAGGCTGTGATGCCAGAAACCGGTCCCCGGAAGCTTGTTTCCTTCCCAGTATAAGAATTGGCTTGGTAGTTTGGTTTGCCCTGTTCCCATCATGCACTGGGACAGGTACAGACTAATTTGCATGTAGCCAGGTTCTGAGCTGGGATGGTGCAGTGAGCTAAAAAACGGTGATGGATTAAAACCATGATCTCTTGACTTGGTAAGAGTATTCTGCATCATTCAGAAACTCTGTCCATCACCACCCCCTTTTTCCCAAATCATAGCATCGTACACAGCTCGTTCCACAGAGCTCACCCGCTCCAATTTCCATTAACCAATCGGAGGTAGGCAAGACTGAGGCGCGATGAAATGCCGTGTTGATTTCAATCAATCTACTTTAATCGATTAGTTAAAATCATAAAAGTACAAGGCAACATTTACATTCATAGACAAATACAAATACAATAAATAACAATGTTATACTCATCATAGATACATCCATAGAAAATTATTTCATAACCATCAAAGCTAAGGTGCATACAGAAACATGGTCACTGATAAAATACCGACCCGTCAGAGTCCAACATATTTTAAGAGTTACTTAACTAGGTCATTGATCAATTTGATCAATAGGAATTAAAACAAATTACAAAAATACATAGGGAACCAAAAATCACTATATATTCTATCTAATACAGATATCAAAATGTCAACTAACTATAATTCTTCCCCTCAGCCTGACTGCGGCCACTAAAAAAGAAGCAATGTTAAAAATTTCCCACGTGTTAGTTAGCATTTGTAAATAAAGTAAAGCAGGTTTGGCCTGTAGAAAGCCCCTCTTACGAAGTAAGGGAACCAAAAACTTCTTCCGAATAGCAGTGTAATGTTTGCAAAACAGTAAAAAGTGTAGGGTATCTTGAATAGAGTAATTGTCACAAGTACATAATCCTGCTTCCTCAGGTTTAGACCACCCCACAAAGTCCCCCAAGGACAGATGTATCAAATTAAATCGAAATCTGGTCAGGAGCCAACGATAAAACGGTTTAGTAACTATTAGCAGATAGGGTTCTATTGACAATGTTGTTTTTATTAGAGAATGAGCCCTGACTAAAGGTTTTTGCAACTCATACCCTTCCCTTTCTGCCATCATCATTTTTATGAAATTATTTTTAACCCATTTCAAATCATCCTTCCTATTATTTTCTGGGTGATCATATAGTTCCTGACGACCTAATTTAGAGAGCATGGATTCAACATAAACTAGCCACTTAATATTACTCACTTTATCCAACTTAGCACAATCCCGGAGTATCTCTTGGTTCAAGGTTAACTCTGGATTAAGCCACACTCTGAGCCAGCAAAGTAACGGCGCCAAGCTCAGAGTGTCAGATAAAAAACCCAACCCCAGTTCCTGATGTAAGGAAAAATTAGGGGTAGATTGCGGTACTGAAAGGAGATTCCGCAAAAATCTGTTTTCCGCTATCTGTAGTTCTAACTGGGGTTTGTAACCCCAAATAGCGGAACCGTATCCTGCTATGGCCAGACACTTAGATTTGTATATTTTGATAATGGCCTCCATTGGTCTTGCCCCCAGAGGTTTAACAAAGCCTAATACAGCAGAAGTTGATCTAATTACTGCATTCTTTTTCTATTTTGGCTGTGGGGCCCATGTACTCCTTTCATCAAAAACTACCCCAAAATAAGTAAAAGAGGGGACAGAAGACACTAGACCTCCATTACAATAAAAAGATTTTGGTTTTGTAGCTCTACGACCTGTAGACAATACATGCGATTTACCAATATTTACAACCAAATCCAGGGACAACATAAAATCTCCGAATGCATCTAAAAGGCGCTGTAAACCTACCGCCGTTCTAGCCAGTAGTACAGCGTCATCCGCGTATAGGAGAACTGGAATTAAAGTATCACCTACACGCGGAATGTCCAAGCTCGCTTTAACCAGAGTTTTATCCAGGGCATTAATGTATAAGGTAAAAAGCAAGGGCGCCATGATGCACCCCTGTCGTACCCCTCTCCTGGATTTAAAAGATTTAGGGCCATATGTAGGTAGCATAACATTTTCCGATTCATAAATACCGAATTTTACTGATTCGGTATTTATGAATCGGTAAATGGTATGTAGGTAATTAATCGGTAATCATTACCGATTCGGTAAATATCGGTATTTATGAATCGGTATTTACCGAATCGGTAATAATGCATCCCTTCCCATTGATTCCAATGGGCCTGGAGGCCCATAAGAATGAATGGGAAGCCAGTTACTATTACCGATTCGGTAAATACTGAATCGGTAATAGGGGAGGCATTATCATGGGTGGCAGGGTGTCACATTGACACCCTGTTGCACCCCTGATTTGTGCATGTGTGCACATGTGGCGCACATACATGCCCTAAGGGCATGCATGTCTGCCACATGGCACTTCACAAATTGCACAAAAATGCTTTTTTAAAGGTATTCGTCATTTACCATCAACTTGTAGTTGGTGGTAAATAACGAATCCAGACACCAATTATGCACTCACTTGAGTGCCCCCTACATAGCATTTCTGGATTCGGTATTTACCGAATCGGTATTTTACCGATTTCTTAAAATTCCGATTCGGTAAATTCCGAATCCAGAAATCAGCCACCTACATCCCAAGTGCCTCAATACCAGTCGGTAACGGGATATTTACCGAACTTCGGCCGTTACCGACCGGTATTTGGCTTCCTACATATGGCCCTTAGAGCACCTACCGTCCTGGGACAACCTAATTGAAGCAGTAAGGTCACGGTGAAGATCTGCTGAAAAATAAACTAAAGCCGGATCCAGACCCATTTCCAGCAAGATAGTCCACAGTTTCGACCTGTTAACCAGGTCGAAAGCTGAAGTCAGGTCGATAAATGCCAGCTTCAGCGTGCCCTCCTTCGCCATAGTATATTTTCCAATTAACAGGAAAAGGTTCAAGCATTGATCCATGGTGCCTCGGCCTTTACGGAAGCCATATTGTAGATTACTTAATATTTTATTTTCATCAGCCCAATCTGTGATCTTACCTAATATGACTTTACCTAATACTTTGACGACCGAGTCAATCAAGGATATAGGTCTATAGCACCTTGGTTCACTCCGCTGACCCTTTTTAAAAACCGGTATACTTGTTGAGTGACACCATGATGCGGGAGGCCCGATCAAAGCCACAGCATTAAAAACATTAACCAGAATCTTAGCCCAGAAACTGGAATTATGCTTATAGATATCAGCTGGGACATGATCTGGGCCAGGCGCTTTATTGCTTGAAGTATTTTTTATGGCTTTTTCTATATCCTCGACTTCAAAAGTAAGAGGAGGTAAACCTTGCTGAGAAAAGTTATTAGACAAGGAGTCACAAGAATCGTCAGAGCCATAAATCCCTTCAAAGTGGGACAGCCATTGTGCTTCTGTGACATTATTATCCTGGCAGTTGTTATCCAGACCAGAAAAAAGGGGAGTATTAACAATGGACCAAAACTTGGCACTATCCTTTAAGATGTTAACAGATAAAAGGGCATCCCAGGTTTCTGCTTTAATCTCTGTCTTCCGCCTATGGATCGCTAGCTTGTAAAGTTTCCTTAGACTTACTATCAAGGGCCTATCTTGTGGAAAAGTTTTCAGGGCTAGAATTAAGGCACGATGAGCTTGCGAGCAATTTTCATTGAACCATTTTTCTTTCGATTGGACTTTCCCTTTAGACTTAGTAATCAGATCTGCAGCAATCTGAGAGTAGATACCAACAAAAGCCCCCAGTAGAACGACCTCAGGGTTTGTAGGATCATTACACAAAGTTATGAGATCCCTGGAATTCATGCATAAATCATTAAAAAATGTGGCAGGTAGCACTTTAGTCCACTTGAGCCTCCTATCTTGATCACGGGTTACCATGTTATTAGGACCTAGTGTTTCCCCTCCATTTCCTAAGATCCCACAGTTGTGAGCCAATTCCAGTAGAACAGGATTATGATCGCTAAAAGGCGAAAATATAGCATTATAATAAATTACCTTATCAAGCAGATTAGGAGACAGAAAAATATAGTCAATGATAGTCTCACTAGTCTTAAATGTATAATAACGATCAGCAAAGTTTACAAAAGGGGGTTCAATAAGATCAGCTTCAGCCAGGAAGCCGTCCAGGGCAGCACCCCGAGAGGAGTGCTCAAAATAAGGGGTCTCTGAATTAGTATGGACCAAGTGGTCAGAGATATAACAATGATGGTCCCATAAATGTATATTAAAATCACCTAAGAGTAATATATGATAAAATGTGGATTGATTTCTCCTATAATCAACTAAAAAAAAGTTCAATTTATTCAAATGCTGATTGGTTACTTCACTATCACTTGAATTATAGAAATTAATAAGTAACAATTTAAAATTATTTGGACGGCTTACTTCTAATATCAATAAGTTGGCCGAATCGACCTCTATTCTTCTTAACAAGCCTTTTAGATTATGGGATAGAAGGAACATCAATCTGCCCTTAGCTCTACCAGCCATCGATGGGCGTGCCGGTAGGGAAAAAGATCTATACCCATCTATCCAGAAACCATCCCCCTTATCCCATGTTTCTTGAAGGGCGATTATATCATATTGTTTTATAGCATTCAGCCATAAAGGATCATCTCTTTTGGAATTAAGGCCTGCGATGTTCCAGGTAATGATTTTGCAGCTTGGGCTGGAAACTACTCTACTATCAACTAGTTCACGGGCCGTAGGAATCGAGTCTACTCTGGCCACCCCTGACCCCAATGGTCAATCATTCTGATCCATCAGGGTAAGGGGAAAAAATCTATTAGAGGCCAAAGGCCCTTTATCCCTGGGTGTGGGTAATAAAGATGGCTTTTTTACTGGTAGTATTTCAGCTTTATCATCCCTACCATTGAATGGTCTATTAGCGCAATCATGTGAACCAAACCGCCCCAATTGAGGAAGGCTAATATGAGCATGCGACCATCTGGGGGGGGATAGAAAAACCCTAAGGGAACAGCTCTAATATCCCCACCAAAGGGATCAGTTGCATTCCAAAACATTCTGCCGGCTGTTTTCTGATTATTAAAATTGACTATAATACAGTCACCAGAGACACATTTAGGACCATTACCCACCCATCCAACTCGTCTAGCCATGATAATATGGGCGGCTATCCCAGCGGAGCCAGAAGAGTGATGCTCGCACCAGTGCTTAGACTTACGCAATAAAGCCGCTGTAGATTCAGTATCATCAGCTGATAAAGGTGGGACCCCAACTAGAACTGCAACCAAAGGGGTAGCCTCTGGCGGTAGATTAATTTTACATGTATTGGGACACGGTATTTTCCCCTGCTGCTCCACAATCCTGTTACATGTGTCGTTCCTGCTACCCACAGCACGGTCAATACAATTCTTGTCACCAGTTAATAAAAGACCTTCACCAGCACCTCGAGCATTAGATTCTAATTGACTAACTGCAACCTCGAGATTTGGCTTAACCAAAGGTGTTGACTGATGTTCCAAAAAACAATTCCCTTGAGGAACTACATCAACGAGATCAGCCTTAGGACAGGGGCACAAAGATGAATTTAACCGCACATTAGCCTGTAAAATACATTTTGCATCAGATCTAAATGAGTCAACCATAGAGTCCAAAAGGTCACATTTTATCCTCAGATCCGCAACGCACGTGTTCATAGTGTCAATAACATCTTTGGCAACGTTAGCCAATATGGCCTCAAACCGAGATGAGAAAATCTCTTCCACCAGGTTCCGCAGCACCAGTTGTGTGTTTCCGTCCAGCACAGAAACGGGCTTTACGAGACTTGCTTTTGGGCCCCTTTGTTTTTTACTGGCTTTTTTGACTAAACCCCGAGACCCCTGTGTCTTATCGTCCGGACATTTGGTCAATTTTACCCCCTCGATAACAGGGACTTGCAATAATATATCCCCGCCCCCCATACCAGTACCATCAATCACCGGGGGTACAGAAACCGTATTTGGGCCATTGGTCACAATCACCTCAGGATCCAGGGGTATAGAAGGTACTGGGGTAAGTACATTAACCACAATGTCTTCGCCCTCCTTAGTAGTTAAACCCAATTCCCTTTCGGCAACCTCAATTTCATTGTTCAAAACTCCCACAGCCGAAGTCAAATAGGAGGTAATAGATGAGGATTTGCGAGGCACTTTGGCATTGGTTCCCCCCTGTACCTGATTTCCGGCCAGCTTTCTCTTACCCATTTTGCAGATGATAGGGACGTGGCCCAGCCCAGCCTCCTCCAGACTCCGACGGGCGCGGACGGGCCGCCCTTGGCCCGGGCACGCTGGCGCGCTTCCCGCGCGCGTCCCGCGCTGTGTTGTCCCATCGCTGGCTTTGAGGGCTCCAGGCGCCTTCTCTATGACGCCTGTACTGTGCGTGGTACCGGGGCTTCTGGGAAATGAAGTTCTCAGAGTGGAAGTATGACATTCACCTCACGGCGATGCGAAGGACAGAACAGCCGTTCCCCTCACGGCAACGTTCTGACAGGAGTCTGCCCGAGCACCAAGCAACCACTAGCAGGAATGTAAGCGTGTTCATTATAACGTCACCAGTCATTCGCCAAAGCCAATGGTGTGAATGCTGGAGCAAGTACGGGCAATTACATCGAAAGTTATTTTTTTCTAATGGTAATACGGCCAGTGGCAGAAGCAGAATGCGAGGGCTGAAAAATAAATTCTGGCAGTTGGCACAAATTAAGCACTGCGCCCCCCCACGGGACACAGGGGATTTTGTTTATGCAATCTGACAGCACATTCCATTCAAACTCACAATGGTGCGTGCTTTCGGTGTACATGCGCAAATGGTGCCTGTAGGAAGGTGGAATCTGACTATATGGTTGCCCCCACTTTTTTCCTGGTGTTTGAATGGTTTTTGACTAGTCTGGCTGGGATCCTGCTATCCAGGACCTCAGCCTATCTGCTTACTCCCTTAAATGATTGGTGTGCATATTAGATGCACTAGTGATTGGATACTGTGGTACCTTATGAGCCCCTAGTGTATGGTACCTTAGGTACCTAGGGCATTGGTACTTCACAGGCCTACCAGGGGCTGCAGCATGTATTATGCCACCCCTGGGAAGCATTCACAATATGACACCACAGGCCTGCTACTGCAGCCTGTGTGAGGTAGTGTTAGCACTCCTCACTGAGGTATAGGTTCCTATATCTCACCATACACACACATATAAACCTATCAGCCACCCCTATTGCATGCCCTATCAATCCTGAGGGCAGGGTGCTTGGTTTACTATGTGAGGGGGTACTTCTGCATGAGCAGGACACCTCTGCAGCTGGCAGAGTCTATTCTCTGCTGCTGTTTGTGGACGCGGTTAAACCATATACTCTTAAGTGCATTATAACCTCGCGGTAAATGCTAACTTTGGAATGACTGCATCAAAACATGTCGTGTTTGGTGTCAAACAACTTGGAATCATACCCCCACACCAGTAACTGGTGTGGGAGTATGATCCCACCCTTCTAGAGGGGATGACATGTACCCACTGTACTAAACGGTAGAAATCTCCTAGAGCCCTGGCATCACAAAATGGATGCCACCAGCACAGACACTGGGCTGCCCTGCTGCTGCTGACCGAAACTCGCAGTGGAGGAAGCCCAACAAAAGGTATCCTGTCACAGGGAGGTGTCACCACCTCCCAGACAGGATTTAGTGTATTGGAGCTGGGTGGGTGCACTCTTAGAGTGCTTTGAAGTCCTGCACTGGGGGAGCAGTAGGCTCCTCTGTGCATATGCCAGCTCAAACCGGTTCAGGGGCTACCTGCCCCTGCTCTGGCGTGAAACTCGACAAAGGGGAGTGGGTGTAACAACCCACTACCCTGACCCTCCTAGAGGAGTGGTCATAGAGCTAGTCCCTCCCCTATCTTCACTATAAGATACCAAGCATTGCCAATGCAATTCAGATTAACCTGGACGACGCTCTACAAAGAAGAATCCTGGCCCTTCGACGTTCCACTATCTCTGGAAGACTGAAGAATCTCCCTTGGAGTCAAGGAGTGACTCCCCTGCTTGGCAGGCACCAAAACTCTTCATCGACGGTTGCAAACTTCACCGCTCCCGCCGGAGTCCGAAGTCCCTGCATCCCCTGAAGTGGATTTCCTGACCTCTCATCACCCATTTTGAGTCCCCAGCGAAGCTGTGGCATCTGGACCCTACGAGTGACGAGGAACAGCAATACCAGGGAACCGTGCACTGATTTCGAGTGCAAACTTTAAACAACGTTCTACGAACTTGTGCTTTGGACCATCTGTAGTCCAAGTCCCTAGCAGGTCTGGTACCGAAAATCAGCGGCCTACCACATCCCGAGTGACTGTGGGCTCCTGTGGAACTTTTCCTGCAAAGGCGTCTTTGCGGTTACTTGCCCGTTGGCTAGTGACTCACCTGAAGACTTTCTCATCAACTTCAAGGGCTCTCGTGGTTGCTCCAGGCCTGCCCTCACTTACCCTTGCTGGGTAAGTCCATCAGACCTTGCTGGTCTGCACCATCATCAATCTTCAGTCTACACAAGACTTGCATTTACCAAGGCTTGTTGGCACCAATCTGGTTGCCAACACCTTTGTCAGCTGCAGACTTTATGGGACCCTCCAAATCCAGCTGCTGGTCATCGTTGATCACTCCTGGACCTCGTGAGTGAAGAGACAAAACTCCATCAACAGCCTGAATCGACGCGACATCGGTGGTCATCCATCTTGCTGGCCACCGGTCACTGGCAAGTGACTTGAACACTGTCCCCTCAATTTTCAGGTCTTCCTTAACTTCAATCCACCTTCGGATTCCAGCGGGCGCCTCTCCAGTCGTCACAAGCAGCAAGTCTTCAGTGATCTCCATTGAAAACAGCATCTCGACCCGACACCAAAAGACACCTATGCACCCGGCTTCCCTGGGTGAGGTAACTTGTGCACTCCGGTGCCCAAGTGTGTGTTGGCCCTCGAAATACTTACCTTGTACGTGGCTTGCTTGTTGACTTCTTCGAAGTGCCCTAAAACTTTAAAATACAAACCGCGACCTGCCCCATTGAAACCAATAGGAAACCCGCGGCTGTGTTTAGACACTGCACGCATCTCCCGTGGGCTGATTACTTACCTGATAACACTGCAGAAGTGAAGCCCCAGCGATTCCCAAGGCCCTAGGCCTTTTCATTTTGCAAGTCGAGTTTGTTAAACCATTGTTTTAGTATATGGTCTGGTACGCCCCTAGGGCTCCAGCCATATTTGTGCTTAATTTATTGAGAAGTGTTGACATTTGAATGTGTATCTGGGTTCTAATCTCATAAAGAGATTAGTAGAGTGTATCTAGAAATAAATACATATATATTTGATATATATACCTGTGTGGTGTCCTTTTCATTTGGTAATTCAAGAGATTATAAGGTAAAACAAGCTGCTTTACATTCCTCAGAGACTTAGCCTGAAGGCTGCTCTCCACAGCTACCACTAGGATAGCTTTCTTTAAAAGGTTGTCTTAAACCTATCTACCATAAGAGTCGAATTGGACTGGTGCAAGGTGGCCACTATAACTAGTGACCAGCATATGCCAGGCCAACTTCTCACATTGGTGGGATTCCAGCTTGCCATTGTTTTACCAGAAAATCTCTATTTAAATTACGAACTGAAAACCACTAAAGGTACTCAAGGTACATATAAAGTCAAGCTAGTATCAATAAGTTCTACTGAACTTAGAGCTGTTTGTGAAGGGATAAGCACACCCTTGCTACAGCTCAAGCTAGGTTCAGTAGGCCTCAACTAGTGTAGGTAGTACAACACTACACAACACTAGTATGTCTGACCAAGGTGGAGCCAGTGGGTCCACCCCATCTCAGTACAAAGACATAGCCTACACTGACCTGAAGGCCTTATGCTTTGAAAGACAACCGAGGGTGGGCAGGAGTCCCTCCTCACAACACCTGATAGATCTGTTAGTAGCAGATGACCTGAAACAAGCTCTAGGAGCTAGTGGGTCTGCATCAGGGAGTGGGTCAGCCATAGGCTCTGGGTCTGATGATGAAAATCAAGATGACCTGGAGTCTGTGATTGAAGGGCCAGACCCAGAAAGGTCTGAACTGAACAGAGGAATTCTCCTTAAGAGAACTGACAAAGTGGGAGATAGGACTAGGTCCCCTTCAAGGGAATCTGACCATTCATACCACTCTGGAAGAGACTTTGTTCAACAGATGAACTCCACCTATCCCAGGGAGACCTCCTCTGACAGAAGGTTCAAGATGCTCCAGTATGAGGAAGCTAGGCTTGCCCTCAGAACCAAGCATTTGGCCTTATATAGGGAAGCCTTCGAGCTCCAAAGAGCTTCTAAGAAGGAGGGGTTAGATACCCCTGGTGGCAGTGTCAGTGTCCCTAGAGGCAGAGATTACATTCCAGACCATAGAAACCTATCCAAGGTTGTTCCTCCCTACCAGAGTGGGGATGATATCCACAAATGGATAACTGCTATGGAGAGGGCCTGTAAAGTTCAACAGGTCTCCCAGACACAGTGGGCAGCAATCTTGTGGCTCTCCTTTTCAGATAAAGGTAGAGACAAGCTCCTCACTGTTGGAGAAGAGGATGCTAATGACTATGAATCCCTGAAGAGTGCATTAATAGATGGGTTTGGCTTAACCACTGAACAATACAGGTTTAAGTTCAGAGACACCCAGAAAGCACAGACTCAGGATTGGGTGGACTTTGTAGATTGTGCTACCAAGGCTCTGGAGGGTTGGATAGTTGGCACTAGAGTCACTGACTTTAAAGGATTGTATAATTTGATTATGAGAGAGCAGATCCTTAATAATTGTCAAAAACAACTCTTCCACCAGTACCTGGTGGACTCTGATCTGACCTCTCCCCAAGAATTGGGAAAGAAGGCAGACAAATGGGTCAGAACCAGGGTTAGGCCCCATAACCAAGGTGGTGACCAGAAGAAAGATTCCACTAAGCCCAAAGAGAAAGGTGGGGATAATAAAACAGGAAAGTCCTCTGAAGGGCCCCCAAAACCCAGTTCTGGGGGTGGGTCCCAAAATCCTTCCTCTTCCAATAAGAAACCATATTTCCATGTGTGCAAGCAACCTGGCCACTGGAAAACTGACTCCAGCTGTCCAAAGAATGGCAATAAGGAAAATGTTCCTCCCACAGCAGCTCCAACACCTCCTGTTACCACCAGTAGTAATCCCCCAGGTGGTGGGAGTGCACCCAAAAACTTAGTTGGGTTTTCTTGGGGAACTCAGGTGGACTCTGGCCTACCCAGGTCCCCTACACAAGCAACTCTAGTCTGTGATTGTGGCATGGGGTTTGCCAACTTTACCATGAGTCCCAATATCTTGGGCAGGTACAGACAAGAGCCCATGATCAATGGTCAGAAGGCTGTGGCCTACAGGGACACAGGGGCCAGTGTCACCATGGTGACAAAGAGACTAGTGCCCCTAGAACAGCTTTTACCTGAGTTTAGCTACCAGGTGACCAATATTGATGGAATTAGGACAGACCATCCCATGGCAGTGGTAAATCTCAGCTGGGGAGGGGTCACTGGCCCAAAGAGAGTGACAGTGTCCCCAACCTTGCCTGTGGATTTTCTACTGGGGAATGATCTGGAAATCTCAGCCTGGGCTGAGGTAGACCACAATGCCCATTTAAGAATGTTAGGCATCCCTGGGAGAGTGGGTGAGACCCTGAGGGCCTCACCTCCACCCCAGGAGAAATTAAGGGGAGTGAAGCCTGAAACTATGGATCACTCCACACAAACAGAGAGCATAGGGGGTGAGGAACAGTCCTCCCCCCACCAGACTAAAGGTAAGGGTCAGCTTTCTAAGGGAACTGACCCTGCCCCTTGTGAAGTAACTGCCCCAGAAGTGGTCAGGCCTGTCCTGGCCACAACTCTGATGGCAGGGGATCCTTCCAAGGTGGCACCCAGTCTGGAGCAGGTATCCTGCCCCTCCCTACCCTGCCTCAGTCAGCCCAGGGCTGCAGAGGTCAGGGAGGTCAGTGGACCCTTAGTGGGCCCCTGTCCAGAGGAACCCCCTCATCAGCAGATTAGGGACACCCAGCAGAGTAGTTCTAGCCAGGTGAATAGTCCTCTACAAACTGAGGGATCCCCCTTACCCCTAGGTACAGGTACCCCCCAGATGGACTTTGTTGGGCACAGGGAAACCTGGGGCATAGTTGCCCCAATCATTCCAATGCCTTCCACTATTCCAACCAGAGGGACCCAACCCCCAGATGTAGGCAGCCAGAGGTTGACCCTTAGGGCCAGATACACACACAGTCAAGGACAGAAAGGCTTCCCTGGTGACCAGTGTGCTGAGGAAGTTGAGACCACCCCAAATAGGGCCTCACTTCCAGACTCAGACACCCCACCAGCCTACTTCTGTACCAGAAAACAATACAGGTAATTTCCCTAGACTTTGGAGAAACTCCAAAATCCCTTGGGGTAGGATTTCCCAAGTGGACCATGAGACAGGGAGCAGCCATGCTAGTGCAGGTTCTTCCTTATATGGCCACTCAGGAAATAAAGGCTTAACTGGGCAAGGTTAGCCTTATCTCCTTTTGTTTGGGGGGGGGGGTATGTAGGAAGGTGGAATCTGACTATATGGTTGCCCCCACTTTTTTCCTGGTGTTTGAATGGTTTTTGACTAGTCTGGCTGGGATCCTGCTATCCAGGACCCCGGCCTATCTGCTTACTCCCTTAAATGTTTGGTGTGCATATTAGATGCACTAGAGATTGGATACTGTGGTACCTTATGAGCCCCTAGTATATGGTACCTTAGATACCTAGGGCATTGGTACTTCACAGGCCTACCAGGGGCTGCAGCATGTATTATGCCACCCCTGGGAAGCATTCACAATCTGACACCACAGGCCTGCTACTGAAGCCTGCGTGAGGTAGTGTTAGCACTCCTCACTGAGGTATAGGTTCCTATATCTCACCATACACACACATATAAACTTATCAGCCACCCCTATTGCAGGCCCTATCAATCCTGAGGGCAGGGTGCTTGGTTCACTATGTGAGGGGGGTGCTTCTGCATGAGCAGGACCCCTCTGCAGCTGGCAGAGTCTATTCTCTGCTGCTGTTTGTGGATGCGGTTAAACCATATACTCTTAAGTGCATTATAACCTCGCGGTAAATGCTAACTTTGGAATGACTGCATCAAAACATGTCGTGTTTGGTGTCAAACAACTTGGAATCATACCCCCACACCAGTAACTGGTGTGGGAGTATGATCCCAACCTTCTAGAGGGGATGACATGTACCCACTGTACTAAACAGTAGAAACCTCGTAGAGCTCTGGCATCACAAAATGGATGCCACCAGCACAGACACTGGGCTGCCCTCCTGCTGCTGACCGAAACTCACAGTGGAGGAAGCCCAACAAAAGGTATCCTGTTACTGGGAGGTGTCACCACCTCCCAGACAGGATTTAGTGTATTGGAGCTGGGTGGGCGCACTCTTAGAGTACTTTGAAGTCCTGCACTGGGGGAGCAGTAGGCTCCTCTGTGCATATGCCAGCTCAAACCGGTTCAGGGCTACCTGCCTCTTCTCTGATGTGAAACTGGACAAAGGGAAGTGGGTGTAACGACCCACTACCCTGACCCTCCTAGAGGAGTGGTCATAGATCTAGTCCCTCCCCTATCTTCACTATAAGATACCAAGCATTGCCAATGCAATTCAGATTAACCTGGACGACGCTCTACAAAGAAGAATCCTGGCACTTCGATGTTCCACTATCTCTGGAAGACTGAAGAATCTCTCTTGGAGTCAAGGAGTGACTACCCTGCTTGGCAGGCACCAAAACTCTTCATCGACGGTTGCAAACTTCACCACTCCCGCCAGAGTCCGAAGTCCCTGCGTCCCCTGAAGTGGATTTCCTGACTTCTCGTTGGCCATTTTGAGTCCCCAGTGAAGCTGTGGCATCTGGACCCCACGAGTGATGAGGAACAGCAATACAAGGGAACCATGCACTGATTTTGAGTGCAAACCCTAAACAACGTTCTATGAACTTGTGCTTTGGATCATCTGTAGTTCAAGTCCCTAGCAGGTCTGGTACTGAAAATCAGCAGCCTACCCCATCCTGAGTGACCGTGGGCTCCTGTGGAGCTTTTCCTGCAAAGGCGTCTTTGCGGTTACTTGCCTGTTGGCTAGTGACTCACCCGAAGACTTTCTCATCAACTTCAAGGGCTCTCCTAGTTGCTCTGGGCCTGCCCTCACTTACCCTCACTGGGTAAGTCCATCAGACCTTGCTGGTCTGCACCATCGTCAATCATCAGTCTCCACAAGACTTGAATTTGCCAAGGCTTGTTGGCGCCAATCCGGTTGTCGACACCTCCATCAGCTGCAGACGTTGTGGGACCCTCCAAATCCAGCTGCTGGTCATTGTCGATCACTCCTGGACCTCGTGAGCGAAGAGACAAAACTCCATCAACAGCCTGAATCGACGCGACATCGGTGGTCATCCATCTTGCTGGCCACCGGTCACTGGCAAGTGACCTTGAACACTGTCCCCTCAATTTTCAGGTCTTTTTCAACTTCAATCCACCTTCGGATTCCAGCGGGCGCCTCTCCAGTCGTCACAAGCAGCAAGTCTTCAGTGATCTCCATTGAAAACAGCATCTCAACCCGACACCAAAAGACACCTATGCACCCGGCTTCCCTGGGTGAGGTAACTCGTGCACTCCTTTGCCCAAGTGTGTGTTGGCCCTCGAAATACTTACCTTGTAAGTGGCTTGCTTGTTGACTTCTTCGAACTGCCCTAAAACTTTAAAATACAAACCGCGACTTGCCCCATTGAAACCAATAGGAAACCCGCGGCTGTGTTTAGACACTGCACGCGTCTCCCGTGGGCTGATTACTTACCTGCTAACACTGCAGAAGTGAGCCCCAGCGATTCCCAAGGCCCTAGGCCTTTTCATTTTGCAAGTCGAGTTTGTTAAACCATTGTTTTAGTATATGGTCTGGTACGCCCCTAGGGCTCCAGCCATATTTGTGCTTAATTTATTGAGAAGTGTTGACATTTGAATGTGTATCTGGGTTCTAATCTCTTAAAGAGATTAGTAGAGTGTCGAAATAAATACATATATATTTGATATATATACCTGTGTGGTGTCCTTTTCATTTGGTAATTCAAGAGATTATAAGGTAAAACAAGCTGCTTTACATTCCTCAGAGACTTAGCCTGAAGGCTGCTCTCCACAGCTACCACTAGGATAGCTTTCTTTAAAAGGTTGTCTTAAACCTATCTACCATAAGAGTCGAATTGGACTGGTGCAAGGTGGCCACTATAACTAGTTACCAGCATATGCCCGGCCAACTTCTCACAGTGCCCCCCAAAACCTGGCGTCCGGTGCGACGGCACCGCCCTAAAACCAGCACTGGGGTAGATTGGGGGTGGAGTGGGTTAGATTGGAGTGGAGTAGCTTGGGCTTGATTTGAGAAGAGTGGGGTAGATTGTGGGAGAGTGGAGTGGGGTAGATTAGGGTAGGTTGGAGCAGAGTGACTGTGGTAGTTTGGAGTGGTGTAGATTGGAGTGGAGTGGGGTAGATGGAAGTGGGGAAGACTGGAGTGGTGTATATTGGAGTTGAGTGGGGTAGATTGGAGTAGAGTTGGGTAGATAGGAGTTGGGTAGACTGGGGTAGAGTTCAGTGGGGTGGATTGGGGTACATTTGAGTAGAGTGGGGATTGGAGTTGAGTGAGTTAGACTGGGGTGGAGTCAGATACAATGGGGCGGAGTGAGGTGAATTGGGTTTGATCGCAGTGGATTGGATTGGAGTGGGGTTGATTGGATGGGGTATATTGGAGTAGAGTTGGGTAGATTAGAGTGGGGTAGACTGGGGTAGAGTGCAGTGGGGTGGATTGGGGTAGATTTGAGTTGAGTGGGTATTGGAGTGGAGTGAGTTAGACTGGGGTGGAGTGAGATACACTGGGGTGGAGTGAGGTGGATTGGGTTTGATTGCAGTGGATTTGATTGGATTGGAGTGGAGTTGAATGGAGGGGATAAATTGGGGTAGAGTGGAGTGGGTAGATTGGGTTAGATTGAGTGGGGTAGATTGGAATGGAGTGGGGTAGCTAGGAGTGGAATGGGGTAGATGTGGGTAGACTGGAGTGGAGTAGGGTGTGGTAGATAGGATTGGGTTTGGATAGATTGTAGTGGAGTAGGGGAGATTGTGATTGATTGCAGTGAAGTGTAGGGGGTAGATTGGAGTGGAGTGGGGGTGACTGGGTAGATTGGAGTGAAGTGGGGTAAGTGGTGTGGAGTGGAGGGGCATAGAGTAGAGTGGAGTAACGTAGAGTGTGGCATGTCGCAGACTGTCTTAGAGTGGAAGGGTGTGGAGTGGCATGTCATAGAGTGGAGTGGAGTGGAGTGGAGTGATATGGAATGTCATAGAGTGACATGTCGTAGAGTGGGGTGGCATGTCGTAGAGTGGAGTGTTGCATCGTAGAATGGAGTGGCGTGGCACAGAGTAGAGTACAGTGTTGTAGAGTGGAGTGGGTAGTGTGGAGTATGCATGGTGTGCTAGCGCACTACCATTACAGACAAGAAACTTTCAATTGGACTGACCATTACATTTGCACAGACATGCAGATTTACTGAGCACAAACGGTAATGTGTGAAAATGTCATCATCTAATGTATTAATGTGTTATGATCATATTTAAATATATGTTTACCCCACATCTCAAAATAAAAATTTAATAGGTACTTTACGAATTTTGATTGATTCTGAAATATCAGCACAGTTCGTTTTTTGCTATGTGCTAGAAAAAAAGCCTTTCGTTTCACAGCAAAATTGTCAATTACTTTCTCTCACTTTGAAGTCATAGAGAAAAATCAAACCCCAAGCCCCCTTGGAAGACAGTGTCTGACATGTGACCTCTGTCTTGAATACACAGCAAATGTGACAAGATAAGAACAAGATTTATAGGTCTGCTTACAGAAAATGGATACCGTAAACAAGGAATGCTCCACTGGACAGACGAACTCAAGCTGGACAGTCTAAAACACATAAAGCGACCAAATAGAAAGCAAGTAAATGTGAGTTACAAAGCCAATGGTCAGCAATGGACGGAATGCATTCCCCGGGAAGCTTTCAGAATGCCCACAAGACGTCGTAAGCAAACCAGACAGCTGCGCTGTTTGGTAGGCTTTGACCTAAAAATGAGTGGCGGTGCCCACCTCTAGCACCACCCGGCATAAATTAAGCACTGCTCGGTTCTCTGGCTGTAAACACCCACAATAGGTGCTAAGATGGCTTTTCTGCCTGAAGCATGCCAGGCCTTGCTCACCTGAGGGTCCCACCCCCAGCCTTGGTAATATGACACTCTTAGCACAACAATAGCACATTAATGATCATATTACAGAATGTAATCTACCTTAAGCTGAGGGAGCCCTGTGAACTGGATTCCATTTAACCTTTCTACCTTAATGAAGAGCAGAGAAAATGAGGAGAGGGGAGGGGAGGGGGACTGACCAAAGACATACACAATAATAATGCTGCTGATACTACTGGTACTGATAATAACAATAATAATTAAAACATAATATAGTAACAACTAAAATATTAATATCAAAACATCAAAACAAAATAATCATCACCTTGCTGGAAATATAAGCAGAATAGATGTTACCTTTTTTGTCTCACATTTCTTTTTTGAGAATTGTTTTCCAAAACATACAAACACATCGCATAACAAACATATCAATCCAAAAACAGAAAAATATGTTATCTTGAATAAAATATGCAATAGGAATAAGGAATCAAGAAGAGACTGAAGTTAAGGATGGAGAAGAAAATGAAGAGAAAAGAAGAAAAGAAAAACAGAGAAAAACAAAGGAAAAAAGGGACACCAAATAATAAAAGAAACACTTCAATATCCTAATCACTGTTTCAAACATTGACAAAAAATGAATAATACAATAAAGAATATGAAATGCATACTCACTTAGAAGAAATAATTTCACTAATATGAAGCTGATCAATCTTTTAAAAAAATAAAAATAAAAATAAAAAATAAAAAATAAACTTGTGCCGTGTGTACAGTCAACTTAAGGAAATGCGATTGTTTTTATTCTGATTCTCTTTAGAATTGCATTTTTATTATACTTGTTCTTAATCTATTTTGTACAGCACTGGTTTTAAGTAACTATGCTAATAAAATTACTTACTTACTTACTCACTTAAAAAGAAACATATACATTTAAGACTAAAATCATAAATATAAGTACATAAATATCAAAAGCTAATAACCAAATCAAAATCAGCGTAAAAAAGGAAAAATGCAAATATTGGAGCAGTAGGAAAAATGAAGGTAGTTGCCCCTACAACCACTTGACCATCATTGGATATTGCTCTTCTTTACCGCATAATATTTCCCCCTATACTCCGATATTCACTTGTTTTACTGTATTACTCTCCTTTGACCCACTCGTAGTTCAATTATGTGATTATTCTTGTTTTCTACTCCTACCTGATGTTGTTACCTTATTTATTACCTTTCTTCCATCCTTTTGTAAAGCGCTCTGATATTCTTCGGGATCTTGTTCACGCTATATAAAACTTTATAAATAAATAAGTAGAATAAGGAGGGGCAGAAAGGTAGGAAGGCAGACTCTCAAGGATGGCATGTAAGAAAAGCAGAGATGGATAAGAAAGAGGCTACAGGTCAAGCCCTGGATCTAGGTGGGTGCGGGAGGCGAGCAGCGGAACAGGTTAACCCCAAGTGCATTACTAATGTCTCCTGCACTACTAATGTGGTAGCTGCATCAGGATCGGGGTGTCCCTCCATCCCACTCTGTCCATGTTGCAGAAGTGAGGGGGCTGTGGCAGGGCTCTGCCTGTCCACCCTCTTTTGTTACATATTTCTCTCCATACCATACTTATGTTGCTTCTCAGCAGCAGCGTAAATAACGCGTGTTTACCATCACCCAATATAAAGGTACGAAAACTACCCACATCTGGTGGGTGGGTGGATGACTGAGTCAGCCTTTCCTGGCCTCAAGCTCATAACTTGTAGATCACTGTAGATCAACTCGCTGAGACACCCTGAATGCTTCGGAGTCCGTGCAGTGACAGATCCCACACTCCATCCCTTCCTGTCAGTGCTAACCAAGGAGCAATGGGCTTGTAAGGGAACCCACCCTACGCCCCCGGTATGTTTGTGCTTTGGGGACCTCCATGAGGGTAGTAGTCATGTGCTAGGTTCTAGCATGTTCAGTGGCACCGGGTCCGAGGGTGTGGGGGACTCACTTTGCTCCAATTAGTGGCTGTGTTTTTTTGTTCACTACAAAACCAATGGGGTCCAATTCTCCTGCTTGCAACAGGGATCATGATGCCCTTACTATGTCAATGGGCCCTATTTCTCGTCTGCCTAGCCATGTAGTGGAAGAGGGGTCTCTTGGTAGAGGGCGCGGTCTATGTCCAGGGCAGACATAATCTGTCAAGGTCAGGTAATCGCCGCTGACCAGAAGCCATGATCTTTCGTGTATGAGAGAGGCTGGGCTCGCGGAGGATGACGTACTGGGCCGGCCTTAGAGCTGTTGGCACCCGATGCGACAATCATTTTTGGCACCCCCATGACAACCACCATGGATTCCCTCACAACCACTAAAAACTGCCCCTCATCTCTCTATAGCCTCTCTCTCACATACATTTAATTTGTTTTAAAGCACTAGTAAAGGCTGACTTTTCTCATAAGAATGCATATCTACCCAAATAAACACTTTTCGGCAAAGTCGGGGATAGATAATGAAAGACTTGGGGGGAAACAGAACGTCGTACCCTACTTTTTGCAGTTTGCATACAGCTCTTTGATGACAGTCGGTAACAGTCACTGTTCTATATTAGGGTTGTATTTTATGAAATGCTGTAACAAAAGTATCTCTGTGGTAAAAGCTGTAATCCACTCAGCTATCCACAAAAAATAGGAGCATTGGCATAGTAAGGACGCCATGGGCCTTAATGCACGCAAGGGAAATGGGTCCCATCCACTGGTTTGGTAGTAAAAAAATACAACTAACAGCTATAATTGGGGTGCAATGGGCCCCTCTGACCCCTAATCCCCGGTGCAACCGCACCTGCTTCACTACAGCCACGCCCCTCTCGAGATCATGCCCTTTGATGTGTCTTTGCCGGGAGTGGAGACCCGGGTCTCACACAAAAGGGTACGGAGGGGAGGGGGGAGGAGTTGAGCACCCCACCCCACCTGTCTACTTTCATTTCATAGGAGGGCTGCAGCCTTCGCAGCTGGTGATTAATGAGTCTGATCCTGATAGACACCCCGCTCCCCCGCCCTCCACATTTACCCCTCATTAATGTTTTATGATCCCGCGTGCATGATGGCTCCGGCTGTGTACACAGTATCCAGTCTGCCTGCCTCGCCCTCCCCCGTTCATTCACACACACGCGAAAGAGAGAGCGCTGAAAGGGGGGGTGGGGCAGTGGAAAGAGTAGGCTTCTGCCCAGCTCTGATGATGCATCTCAGTCGTTCTGTATATGCAATTGCGGTATGGCACAGATATGCTGTTTAATTTGTAAAAAAAAAACATAAGTAAAGAGCTCCGACGTTTTTCCTGCTTCTTTTCCCTCATCCCTACACTTTCTGTCTCCTTATCTCGCTCTTGCTAATTCTTTTCCATCCCTGCTTCTTTCCTTTGTCACTGTTTTCACATCACAACACTTTACAAATATTAAAACAGATAAACAATATATATCTTTTCAAACAACCATAACAACATACAAAATACAAGTAAAAGAGGTAATCAATTGGCTTCTTTGAGTATTTCTTTTCATCATGAGAAGCTTCGTTTCAGTTGTAGGAGGAAAGGGGCTTTCCACACATCCTTTGCTGTGGTTTTTCTTGTTCATAATTAGTCAGGGTGAGCTAGAACTCTGGAGTTGTTCCTCTCTCAATCGAGAGGACTTTTTAACTTAAACTTTTGCGTCCTTTTCTTCAAGGTTATGTCTGCATAAGGTTGTTCTTCTGGAGTGCAGTGGGATGCTGTTCCAGATTCTTGGAGCAGCACCAGAAAAGGATTGGCTGAGCGTGTTTTGTTTCTTAAATTGTGGAATGTCTACAGCGAGCACTTCTTTCACCCTTGAGGGCCTGTTTTTACCCAGGATGCTTCAGTTCTTTCCCAGGTATGTCAGAAAATGATGATGTAAGTAAAGCTTTGCAGGTGACGCATGGTTTGTCAATCAGAAGCTTGTTTAGTGATGTTGGAACTGGATGGATGTGATCAGTCATTTTCATGAGAGATTTGAGTCACTGCTGAGTTCATGACTGCTTTTAGGACAAAAAACATTAGTTGTGGGGATGCCTGTGGGAAGTGCAGCTCAGTAGGAAGAACTAGGGACTGCAATAATGTCTGATGGTCTTGAGGTGAGGCCCAATACTTTAGCTTGCATATGGTACATAGTTGTCAATAAGCAATCTTTGCTGAGTAGAATAGGAATGAATGAATGAGTGTGTGAATGATGTATTTATTTAGCTCACACTCCCTCAGAAAGAGGTGTTCCTGCAACTCTTAAACCACTCTACTACAAAAGGAAGGAATAGAGAGCAGACAGGAAGAGATGTTTTGTGTAAACAGATGACATTTCAGCCCTTTCCAAAAGCGTTCGTAATTTGCTTGGGCACGATCAGAGATATGCATGCCATTCCATGCCTTGGCCCTCAATACGGACAGTGATGGACCTCCCAGTCTGGTTCTTTTGTATTTTGGTACATTGAACAAATGTTGGCACTTTGATCATGATGGGCATGTATGAACCAAATATTGTGCAATACAGTGTCTCATAGCAGAAACAGAGTGCCTTAAAGAGGCATCTCTGGGCAATAGGTAGCCAGTGAAGTTGTCGCAAGTGATTCAAGATGGATGCACTTCTGCTTTGTCCGATAATGGTCTGGGCTGCATGTTGTGAACTAGCACTTTATGTACAGGGTGTGTGGGGTGGTCCGCCAGTCAAGACCTGCAATAGTTCTGCTTTGGTATAATATGAGCTTGGCCCAAGTCCTTCCTAGAAGTTGCTGGGAGCATATATGGTCGAAGTGCTGGTAGCAGTGCAAGAGTTTGTAGTGAAGGACATGTGCCTATTGGAGTCACATACATATTTGGGCAGACTTAGCAAAACGTATGCTATATAGGTAATTTTTAAGCCTAAGTATGAGAAATTCTAGTATTAAAAGTTTTTCGAGAAGTTTTTACATGGCTTTGTTTAAAGGACTCTTAGGAATGAATATAGTTAAAAGAAATAATCCTTCAGATTTTTTTGGTCCAGCAGGAGGTGACTTGACGTTTCTTTATTTAGGATGAAGTTGACTAACTTTTGAAATTCAGAGGCTGTTAGTTTTGAAAGTTCTGTTGCGTTTGTTCTAAGTTTGACTCTTACTGAATTCTGCCTGTCCGCTTAGTGTTTTCTCTAAGCGTCATTTTCTGAGATAACGTACTTTAGATGATGAATAGTCTTAGCATTGGAGAGCATCTCATAGACGTCCTCCACCGAGCATGATGGCGTTCCCATGTTGTCATTTTGTAAGGGGGTCTGACTTGTCTGTTCAAGTGCCTCAGCCTTACAGAGACTCTCAGTGACTTACTGTCGGGATCCCACTGGTTTCGCTCCTCAGGATGACGCTGAAGCTTAAAGGGGTCCACCTCCCATCTGCCCCTAGTCCGGCGGATGTGTAATACACTCGGACGAAAGGGGTAGGTGAGCGAGGGAAGGACGGATAGGGACGGCTGGGCGGGAGATCTGTGAAATAGACAAACACACGATGAGTGATGGCTCCCTTTACCCCTTCCCCTGGCTCCCCCTTGTGTGTAGCTCTCTTACCGGTCGTCTTTTTCCGTCTACTGTGGAGGGAACGAGAAGGGTTGTCTTCTCCTCCTTTCCGAGCGCACGAAGGTCTCCAGCACCGTTACGTCACGGAACTGTAAGACCCTCGCTGTGGCGATCAGATTCGCGGAAGAGGTGGAGGTTGGTCTTGTCAGGTGTCTGCGCTGCTACTCTAGGCTCAGCAAGGTCTTGAGCCGAGGAGCGCGATACTATGGGAAAGTTGTGGCCCGGAAATCCGTGGGCGCTGCCTGCGGCGTTTCGCTGCTACTCAATGCGCCAGGAGGAGCCGGGAGCAGAGGAGCGAAACCCCAGGTGGAGATGCCCGGAAATCCGTGGGCGCTGCCTGTGGCGTTGCGCTGCTACTCAATGCTCCAGGAGGAGCCGGGAGCAGAGGAGCGAAACCCCAGGTGGAGATGCCCGGAAATCCGTGGGCGCTGCCTGAGGCGTTGCGCTGCTACTCAATGCTCCAGGAGGAGCCGGGAGCAGAGGAGCGAAACCCCCAGGTGGAGATGCCCGGAAATCCGTGGGCGTTGTCTGCCTCTTAGCGCTCTCCCTCGATGGTCCGAGGTCGCGTCTAAGTCGAAAGGGCTAAAGTCGGGCAGTTCCTGTCTCAAATACTCACAGGGTGCCGAGCGAGGAACAAGAAGCAGTAGAGGCGTGGTCGGAGTCTCTCGTGGTCTGGAGTTCAAGCCGCTGAGGAGAACCATCCGCTCGGGTCTTCCGGTACCGAAGGCTTCAGAGAATCATCGGCACTGCTTCCCCGGAATTGGCCGCTTTTCAGCGTTTCCGGCAGCGTGAACTGTCACGTGGGACGGGAACTACCGGGAGTTCTGGGGGATGTAGTTCTTGCGGTCGCCGAGTTGCTCGGCCATAGTCCAGGGGTAGAGGAGATGCGTCACTCAGCGCCACCCGAGCGCGGATCGTGACAGCACATCCCCCCTCACCCCTCACGAGGCGCTGAGAACTGGTCCCGGTTTACCTGGACACCTGCGATGGAAAGCCGCCACCAGGCGAGCAGCATGGATGGAGGAAGCGGGCTCCCAGGAGTTCTCCTCCGGGCCATACCCCTTCCAAGCCAGAAGATACCAGAGTCTACCCCGAACAGTCTTGGAGTCCAGCACGCGTTGCACCACGTACTCGCGTTCATGGTGAACCCATACGGGAGCGGGAATCTTACGCACTGGACTGAACGAGGGCTTAAGCAAGGAGACATGGAAGACTGGGTGAATGCGTAAATGGGTCGGGAGCTTCAGTTGCACCGATACCGGGTTGACATGTTTCACCACGGGATAAGGACCTATGAATTTCGGATTAAAGACGCTGGGATGTTTGAATTTGATGTTTTTAGTGGATAGCCATACCCTATCCCCTTTATGGTACACAGGATCGGGTCTGCGACGTTTGTCCGCATGAAGTTTGTATCGGGCTTTGGCCAGTCGCAGGGTCTCACGGGCCTTGGTGAGGGTTAAGCGAATCGCCGAAAGCCTGTCCTGTACCTCTGGAACGCTGAGATTCGTGTGAGGGAGTTGAAATGGGGTGAATCGAGGATGGTACCCTGAGGAAAGAAAGAAAGGGGTGTGTTGTGTGGATGTATGGACGAAGTCGTTGTAGGCGACCTCGGCAACCCACAACCAGTCCACCCAGGCGTTTGATGCCTTGTCCACATAACACCGGAGAAATCGTTTCAGGGTTTGGTTAAGTCTCTCGGTCTGCCCGTCGGTCTGGGGATGGAAACTGGTGGACAAGGATGACTGAATGCCCAGTTCGGCACACCAGACCTTCCAAAACCGCGCCGTAAACTGGGATCCTCTGTCTGAAACAATGCCGCTAGGAAGGCCATGGAGTCGCACCACGTTCACCAACAGGAGCTTTGCCAATGCCCCTGCCGTGGGTACCTGCTTACACGGTAGAAAGTGTCCCATTTTGGTAAGGTAGTCGATCACCACCATGATAGCGGTACAGTTCTGGTCTTTGGGCAATCCAACGATGAAGTCCACCGAGATTCTTTCCCATGGTGTCTGGGGTGTAGGAAGTGGACGTAGGAGGCCTTGTGGTTTACGATGGTCTGATTTCATTTGGGAACAGACGTCACAGCGTTTTACCCATAGTAAAACATCTGGTCTCACTGACGGCCACCAGAACTGTCTCAATACCTTCTCCAGGGTTTTCGTTCCTCCCGTATGCCCTGCACAGGGTAGTTCATGGCACCAATGGAAAACGAGCTTCTGCAGAGGAAGCGTGGGGATTAGCATTCTGGAGCCACACATGGGGACGCCATGTCGTAGGCTCCATTCCTTGTGTCCTTTTAACCAAGATCTCCAAGAGAATGTGGCGAGTCCGCGCTTCACTGCCCTCAGAAAGGTGTCTGTTGTCACCCCTCCTACCACTTGACTTGGGGACAGGATAGCCCTTTTTGGTTCCACTGTCGGCATGTTGGTCGTACCTTGCCGGGAGAGGGCATCGGCTTTTTGGTTTTGTGAGCCAGGCTGGTAGGTGACTATAAAGTGGTATTCTGCGAAGAACAACATCCATCTACGTTGCCGGGGAGAGAGATGTCGAGCTGATCGCAGGAACTGGAGGTTCCTGTGGTCCGTGAAAACAGTGATTTGGTGCTGAGCTCCCATGAGCCAGTGTCGCCATTCCACAAACGCCTCCCGGATCGCAAGAAGTTCTTTTTCGGACACAGAGTAATTGCGTTCGGCGGGGTTCAATTTCCGGGACATGTAGGCCACTGGGTGGAGGTGGCCGGTGTCTGGATGGCGTTGGGATAGGACAGCTCCCACGGCGACGTCGGACGCATCTGCCTCCACTATGAAGGGGAGCTCGGGCCGGGCGTGCCTCAGGACGGGTGCAGATGTAAAGGCCGTCTTGAGCTGTTCGAACGAGCGTTGGGCGTCGGGAGACCAGTGGAACGACACGTTCTTTCGCGTTAGTCTGGTGAGAGGTGATACCAGGTGAGAAAAGTGGTGAATGAACCGGCGGTAAAAATTCGCAAAGCCAAGGAAGCTTTGGACTTCCTTGACTGACTGGGGCTGGGGCCATTGTTCCACCGCCTGCACCTTTCGGACGGACATGACCTGTCCTGTGGGGGTTAGGTGAACTCCGAGAAACTCCACTGTCATAACATGGAACTCACATTTGGTGAGTTTACAAAAGAGGCGGTTGGTTTTCAATGCTTGTAGCACGAGCCTGACATGAACGATGTGCTCCTCCGGGGTGGTGGAAAATATCAGGATGTCGTCAATGTACACCACGACGAACCTATCCAGAAATTCTCGTAGTACCTCATTGAGGAAAAACTGGAAGGCCGCCGGGGCGTTACACAGTCCAAAGGGCATCACTAAGTACTCGAAGAGTCCAAACCGTGTTTTGAAGGCGGTTTTCCACTCATCGCCTTCTCTCATTCTCACCAGATGATACGCCCCTCGGAGGTCCAGCTTGGTGTAGATGTGCGCTTCGCGGACTTGCTCCAAGAGAACCGGAATCAGTGGTAAGGGGTATCTGTTCTTAATCGTCAGCGCATTGAGGGCGCGGTAGTCGATGCAACATCTCAGCTCACCACTGGTCTTCGGGATGAAGAAGAGCGGGGACGCTGCGGGCGACCGGGAGGGACGGATGAACCCCAACCGGAGGTAGGTGTCTAGATACTCCTTCAAATGGAGTGTTTCTGGCCCGGTGAGGGCGTATATCCTACCACACGGAACAACCGCGCCTGGCACTAGATCGATGCGGCAGTCATACTCTCGGTGCGGGGGTAGCTCTTCCGCCATCTGCACGTTGAACACCTCTTTATAGGGTAGATACCAGGTAGGGAGCGCCACGTCCTTTTCCGCGGCAGTTGCCACATGTTGAGCAGAGGTTCGGACCGGGTTCGGGTGTGGGTTAGGGCTGATGCACCGTCGTTGGCATGAGGCGGAGTGGAACGAGATGGTGTTGGTGGACCATTCGATAGTAGGTTCATGTTTTCGTAACCACGGCAAACCTAGGATCAGGTTGCATCGGGGAGCTTGTATTATATTCAACTGCAGCCACTCGCCATGGTCCCCTCCTATGGTTATCCAGAGAAACGGGGTGACGAATCGGATGGGTCCCGACTCCAGTTCCTTCCCGTCGACCGCAAAAACGAGTTCGGGCTGTTCCTTGGGCGTTAATTGAATCCCTAGCCTTTCTGCTTCCTGCTTGTCCAGGAAACATCCGGTAGCCCCGGAGTCTATCATGGCTCTTATGGTTTGTGTTTGCTGGTTTATCACTGCTTCCAGGGAGATGAAGAAGTGATCTGGTTCTCGAGAGGTGTCGGATTCCATGGAAGGGATGGAGTGGTGGCTTGGAGGCTTCCCTTCTGGTACCTTCAAGCTCTGGAGTTTCCCGCGGTTCCTTCTTCTGTGGCCCTAGCAGATTGTCCGGGGCGTGGTCTGCTCGTCTTGGGTCTCACCGGACATTCTCGAAGGAAGTGCCCCTTCTTCCCGCAGTACAAACACAGGCCTTGTTTACGGCGGTGATCACGTTCGCTCAGGGTTAGCGAGGCTCTCACTGTTCCGATTTCCATGGCCTCAGACTTGGAGGCCGCCTGTTCCGAAGCTCGGGCATGGTCATAGGAGAACGGTGTTTTATCTTTCCGTTTCTGGTCCCCTTTTCGTTCTCTGAGCCGATGCTCCAAACGGGCGGCCAATTCCACCATCGCCGAACAGGTTTGGGGTTGGGGATCAATTTGGGCGATGACGTCCTTTAGTGCGTCCGTTAGCCCTCCGTAGAAAATGGCAGACTGTTTGGTTTCTGGCCAGTCGGTTTCTGCCACCAACCGACGAAAGTTGTTGAGGTAGCCTAGGAAGTCATTGGGGTGTTGCCGTAGTTTCAGCAGGTCTCGGTCAGCCGAGAAGGTATCAGCTCTGCGGTCAAAGGTTCTTTCAAAGGCGATGCGGAAGGCATCCCAATCGTACAACAGGGCTTCGTCACGACGGACTATGGGAACCGCCCATTGAGCCGCATCCCCTGCCAAGTAGGAAATGAGAAAGGCTACCCGGGCTTGGTTGGTAAGGAAGAGTTTTGGCTTACAATGGAAATGCAACAGTACTTGGGTCATGAAGACTTGCACCTTCTGTATGTCTCCATGAAAGCGTTCAGGAGGGGCCAACGGGACGTGTGTGGGCATTTCTACCACTACAGGTTGGGTTGATGACTGGAACGGGGTCCCTGCATCGAAGGGGTTCCTTTGGAGCCGATCTATCCGTGTATGTAGAGCGGCTGTCTCTGAACGAGAAGCAGCTAATTCTGCTTGCACTAGGGCAAGAGCGGCTACCACGTCCTCTAAGGTGGTCATGGTCTACGACAGCGTGATCGGGAGGAGATAATTCGTGGGCCGATGATTCTGTCGGGATCCCACTGGTTTCGCTCCTCAGGATGACGCTGAAGCTTAAAGGGGTCCACCTCCCATCTGCCCCTAGTCCGGCGGATGTGTAATACACTCGGACGAAAGGGGTAGGTGAGCGAGGGAAGGACGGATAGGGACGGCTGGGCGGGAGATCTGTGAAATAGACAAACACACGATGAGTGATGGCTCCCTTTACCCCTTCCCCTGGCTCCCCCTTGTGTGTAGCTCTCTTACCGGTCGTCTTTTTCCGTCTACTGTGGAGGGAACGAGAAGGGTTGTCTTCTCCTCCTTTCCGAGCGCACGAAGGTCTCCAGCACCGTTACGTCACGGAACTGTAAGACCCTCGCTGTGGCGATCAGATTCGCGGAAGAGGTGGAGGTTGGTCTTGTCAGGTGTCTGCGCTGCTACTCTAGGCTCAGCAAGGTCTTGAGCCGAGGAGCGCGATACTATGGGAAAGTTGTGGCCCGGAAATCCGTGGGCGCTGCCTGCGGCGTTTCGCTGCTACTCAATGCGCCAGGAGGAGCCGGGAGCAGAGGAGCGAAACCCCAGGTGGAGATGCCCGGAAATCCGTGGGCGTTGCCTGTGGCGTTGCGCTGCTACTCAATGCTCCAGGAGGAGCCGGGAGCAGAGGAGCGAAACCCCAGGTGGAGATGCCCGGAAATCCGTGGGCGCTGCCTGAGGCGTTGCGCTGCTACTCAATGCTCCAGGAGGAGCCGGGAGCAGAGGAGCGAAACCCCCAGGTGGAGATGCCCGGAAATCCGTGGGCGTTGTCTGCCTCTTAGCGCTCTCCCTCGATGGTCCGAGGTCGCGTCGAAGTCGAAAGGGCTAAAGTCGGGCAGTTCCTGTCTCAAATACTCACAGGCTGCCGAGCGAGGAACAAGAAGCTGTAGAGGCGTGGTCGGAGTCTCTCGTGGTCTGGAGTTCAAGCCGCTGAGGAGAACCATCTGCTCGGGTCTTCCGGTACCGAAGGCTTCAGAGAATCATCGGCACTGCTTCCCCGGAATTGGCCGCTTTTCAGCGTTTCCGGCAGCGTGAACTGTCACGTGGGACGGGAACTACCGGGAGTTCTGGGGGATGTAGTTCTTGCGGTCGCCGAGTTGCTCGGCCGTAGTCCAGGGGTAGAGGAGATGCGTCACTCAGCGCCACCCGAGCGCGGATCGTGACACTTACCTCCAAGCATGGTGGTCTTTCTAAGCTGCCATTTCCAGAGAGAGACTGATTGATAGCTTTAAGCAGTTTGGTTCTGGAGACACTCTTTGTGACTTCTCCAGCTTAGCATGACTTCCGTTCCCTATTTTCATTTACAAATTTGAGAAGTCAATTACCTCGGCACTAGATAGACTCTGAGTATAACAGTCTTTTGTAGTTATTGTTTTCAGATAAGGTCTTACTTAGAGGATCACTCAACTTAGTTTTGAAGAGTCTTTTTATAACCACTAGTAAGCCTGACAGTTTTTCGATGTTCTCTTTCAGAGATGGTCTGATTTGGAGGTTAATCACCATAGTGTTGAAGAGAGATGCATTGATATCCTCAGCTAAAGAGGCAGAATTAACTATGGTGTCATTTTCAGAGAGGGTGTGATTAGGTTTTGCACTCACCAGTGGTGGTGCAAAAACTCTCGTTGAGCTTTATTTGATAGGTGCCTGAAAGCCTTTCTAAAACCTGTATTTGTTTCTTGTTTTTGTTGAGCAGAGCTTGATTATTGCTTGTAGGTAGCGGGATTCATATTTCTTCTATTGAGGCACTGGTGTTTGTTTGGAAAGAATACCACCAGGATCTGATTCTAGTTACCGATCATTTCGTGTTTTATCTTTATTCTGAGGCTCTGGGTCCTTATTGCTTTGGATTCACTCTGACCCGTGAGTCACAGGAGGAGGATGTTGTGTTTCAGAGGCAGATATGTCTGGCTCCTTGAATGTCAGTCGTACTGTAGACTGAAAAGGGAGTTTTCATTATTACTCTTTTAGGTATCATTTAATGTTTGGATAATAAGAGGGTTTGTGTCTCTTGTCTGGTGGTCTTGGGTTATTTAGATGTAGTTTGAACCATCGTGGGAGTTATCCTATCAGAACTGGTGTCAGCTTGCTTGATTACAGGAAAGGGCATTGAATGCTCAGGGGCGTAGCTTTTGGGGGGTTGTTTGGGGTGTTAAAGCCCTCTAATATATGTATTCTCTAATAAATAATTGGGTACAGGGCTTTAAGTCGGGTATGGTGAAGTGTTTGCCAGATTTCATTTGAGGTTTTTTACATACACGCACAGACAAAAACGCACACATACACTGCCGGTTTTGAAGGTCTTAAAAATTGTTATTTTTCAAAATATTGAGTTTTAAGTAACCCTAAAAATCCTCAATCTTCTTCCTTTCCACTGCTCATTAAGCTCCATTCATGCCCTGCTTCCCATATAATGTATTTACCATGATATGCCAGTGCGATTGTTGGAAAATCTGAAGCCTTCCCACCCTCGTCTTACTGACCAAGCTCCACCCCTGTGAATGCTTGCATGGTGAATTTTGAGTCTAGTTTCAAAATTCTACCAGTATCAGACCCTGCTAGCTACTGCCATGATTGTGGCTAAAATACACTGATTGTTACTGGAATGGCGACAAAGCCCATCATCCACTTAGCAAACGGGTAAGAGGCATGGCCACTGCACGAAAGCAGAATAAATGGTGTATAAAGTAGGAGGCTGCAGCAAGAAACACTAAACAATCTGGGCCTTTGGTGGAACTACTGAATATACGTCCTCATTTATACATGAATTAAGTGCACAAAGCAGTCACAAGACTGTGTTGCCAACACTTGGCAAAAGATTGAGATGTCAGATTTGAATTTATGTAATTTCTTATAAATTGAGGTTTTGTGGTGTAAGAAGAAAGATTGAGATGTAAGATGTGAATGTATGTAATTTCTTATAAATTGAAGCTTTGTGGTGTAAGAAGAAAACAGTGAAGAGAATTATATAAAAAATGTTACCAGCTTTGCAAACAGAGGTAGAGAGGTGACCTCTGTATATGCTTTAAGCGGCACTGTTTATTCACTGGTCATGCAGGATTTTCATTTTATTGTTGATGTCTAAGGATTTTTTTAATTCAATTATTTACTTCGAGAGTAAGCAGTCTGATTTATTTGCAGTAACATACATCAATGGGAAAAAAGTACAGAAATATAACAAATGAAGGTACAGCCCCACAACAACTAGAAAAGCAAGATACGCAGTTATAGAGCAATCTAAGTGCAAAATATAATCATTAACACAAGTGAATGCACACTTCTGTGGGCGTGAAGTGCAGTTATTGAGCAATCTAAGTGCTCCACACGATCATTTATTCAATATATGAGCAACATGCGCTGAATATAATACAATAAATGTCCTGTATTTGTAAAGCGCGAACAATTATTTGAAGGTATAAAGGCGCTGGGGGCTTTCGGGAAGATTAAGTGAGCTATTGCCCAGAGTCACACGGTGCTGGGCTGATCTACCACCGGCACAAGGGATCGAACCGTGAGCTCCTGGGTTCCAGAGTCAGTCGCCCTGGCCGCTGCGCCACACCTCTTCCACAATATAAGTTTTACTACAGGAACACTGAAGAAAGCGTGGTTATATTACAAATCCATGTACAATGTCAGATTATTCCTAATCACCAAATGGCACATTGTTACTTGGTGGTCATAGTAAATAGAAATGAACTCTCAGTACAGTCATAGGATAACAAAGAGACACAGTTAAGGATACCTACAACATCACAAATAGCACTACCTCTGCACAACTGGGTACAGTTTATAAAAAGGTGTGAGTTGAAGACCATTAACACTGTAATAGCAGTGAGGGCTCCAGAAGCTGCACAGTTGTAGGAACCTACCAATATAAACAGAAATGGCAAATTAGACAATAATAGAGAGAAAGAATAGTCTTTTAAAGAACATATTGATCAGTTTATGCCACTGACCATGTAGTTAGAAATTGGAGACAAGTTCTATTTGTTAGAGCTGCTTTTTAATTGTGTTGTATTGTACTGTTTTGTATTGTGTTGTATTGTATTCATTGCATTGTATTGTATTGTACTGTAGTGTATTGAATTGCATTGCATTGTATTGTATTGTACTTTATTGTATTGCATTGTATTGTATTGTACTGTGTCGCATTGTACTGTACTGTATTGTATTGAATTGCGACCCTTGACCCTGTCTTCATGCAGGTCGCTCCCCCTCACCGCTCAGCTCCCCAATGGGACAGTGTGTCCCTGCTGCGCTCACCACCGCTGCTGCAGGTTCGAGGCTCCTCTGCCTCGGTAGGCAGGTCCTGCTGACTCTCGTTTTCATTTTCATTAGTCTGTTACTGTATTCCTGTGTACTGTACTCCCCTCATTCATTGTTTCCCTCGCTTCTCCCCCTGTGACCCCACTTTGCCTTCTGTTACCCCTCGCCTCTCCCGTTTTTTCCCCGCCGCTGCGTCCCCTGCGGCGCCGCTCCTGCCTCCCAGCTCCTCCTCCCTCCCACCTCCCTTCATATTGCGGCCACTGCGTGGTGAAGAGAGCGACCTTTGACCCTGTATTCAGGCAGGTCGCTCCCCCTCACTGCTCAGCTCCACCAGTGGGACGGTGTGTCCCTGCTGTGCTCACCACCGCCGCCGCAGGTTCGAGGCTCCTCTGCCTCGGTAGGCAGATCCTTCTGACTCTCGTTTTCATTTTTCATTTTATTTTCATTTGTCTGTTACTGTATTCCTGTGTACTGTACTCCCCTCATTCATTGTTTACCTCACTGCTCCCCCTGTGACCCCATTTAGCCTTCTGTTACTCCTCACCTCTCCCGTTTTTTCCTGTTGCTGCATCCCCTGTGGCCTCGCCCCCTGCTTACCCATTCGCCGCCCCGCTCCCGCCTCCCAGCTGCTCCTCCCTCCCACCTCCCTTCCTATGGCGGCCACTGCGCGGTGAAGAGAGTGACCCTTGACCCTGTCTTCAGGCAGGTCGCTCCCCCTCACCGCTCAGCTCTGCCAGTGGGACGGTGTGTCTCTGCTGCGCTCACCACCGCTGCTGCAGGTTCGAGGCTCCTCTGCCTCGGTAGGCAGGTCCTGCTGACTCTCGTTTTCATTTTCATTTTCCTTTTATTTTCATTTGTCTGTTACTGTATTCTTGTGTACTGTACTCCCCTCATTCATTGTTTCCATTGCTTCTCCCCCTGTGACCCCATTTTGCCTTCTGTTACCCCTCGCCTCTCCGGTTTTTTCCCACCGCTGCGTCCCCAGTGGCCCCGCCCCCTGCTCACCCATTTGCCGCCCCGCTCCCAGCTGCTCCTCCCTCCCATCTCCCTTCATATGGCGGCCACTGTGCGGCCACGCCTAAGGCAAGCCCGTGTGCGCCCGTCCGCGCCTGGACAGCGTGCAGCGCCAGGACCCCTGGACCCCGCGAACGCCCCGACGCCGCTACTATGCCAACACTCTCCACGCACTCAACTTTGGACGATCACACACCAGCTTTCTGGCCACTCTAAAGCGCACCCAAGGAACTTTCACCTGCCGGAACTGCAGCTTCACCAGCATCAGCCCCACCAAGCCACCCACCAGGAAAGAACCCAACTACCTCAGATGCATTCTCCTCAACACCTGCTCCACCCGCAAACATGCTGTTGGACCTACTCGACTCAACCTCCCCAGATGTCGCCTTCCTCATGGAGACCTGGCTGAACCCTTCCTCAGCACCCAACATCGCCATAGCCATCCTGCACGGCTACAAGATCACCCGCAGGGACCGAACCAACGGAGTAGGAGGAGGAGTCGCCATCATCCACAGGAACACTCTCAGAATCTCGACCAACACTGACGACACCCTCAGCAACGCCGAACACCTGCACTTCCAGATCCACACCGACCCCAACACCACTCTCAGAGGATCCCTCGTCTACAGACCCCCCGGACCCTGACCACAGTTCAGCGACTCCATCGCCGACTTTGTCAGCACACACGCCCTCGCCTCCACGGACTGCATCCTCCTCGGGGACCTGAACTCCCACCTCGGGAACAACAACGACACCAACTCCACCACCCTGATCGACAACCTAGCCAACTTCAGACTCAGACAACTCGTCACAACACCCACCCACTCCGTCGGTCACATGTTGGACCCCATCTTCTCCGCAAGCCCCCACGTCTCCTTCAACCACACAACCAAACTCCACTGGAGCGACCATCGCTGCATCCACTTCACCTTCCGGAAACTCACCACGCACCACCGCATCCAACAGATGCCTCGCCGCTGCTGGAACAAAGTCATCGAAGACCAGCTAACCACCACCCTCGCCCAGAGCCCACCCGCTGATCCCACCGCCACCGCCACCTGCAACCTCAGACAGTGGATCGACGACTGCGCCAACATCCTCGCCCGTTCAATAAACCTTCCAACAGTCACACTAGAAAGAAAGCCAGCTGGTTCACTGAAGACCTCCAGGCCTCCAAGCAAACCTGCCAAAAGCTGGAGAAGAACTGGCTCCATGAACAAACACCGGACAGCTTCGCAGCCCACAAGAACACCACCCGCAGACACCATCACCTCATCAGATCTGCCAAAAGGGCCTCCTTCAAAGACTGCCTAGACAACAACGCACACAACAGTAAAGAGCTCTTCAACATCGTGAAGGAACTCTCCAACCCCAGCTCCAACACCAACGACATCCCACCCTCGCAAGATCTGTGTGACTCGCTGGCCACCTTCTTCCAACGTAAGATCGCAGACGTCCACGATAGCTTCAACGGCACGACCTCCCCGACAACCACTGAGACCTCTGCCCCCACGACCACCATCCACACCAACCGCCTGCTCTCCTGGAGCAACATCAACAACGATGACACCATCAAGATCATGAACACCATCCACACCAGATCTCCGTCAGACCGTTGCCCACACCACATCTTCAACAAAGCCAGCACCGCCTTCGCACCCCATCTCCGGAAAACCACCAACATCTCCTTCAAGACAGCAACCTTCCCGGAGAGCTGGAAGCACGCCGAGATCAACGCCTTACTTACAAAACCCAAGGCGGACCCCAAGGACCTCCAGAACTTCCGGCCCAACTCCCTGCTCTTGTTCCCGGCAAAGGTCATCGAGAAGACCGTCAACAAACAACTGACCCGCTACCTCGAGGAAAACAGCATCCTGGACCCGTCGCAGTCCGAGTTCCGAAGCAACCACAGCACCGAAACTGCCCTCATCATCGCCTCCGATGACATCAGGACCCTGCAAGACAACGGAGAAACCACGGCCCTCATCCTCCTGGACCTGTCAGCCGCCTTCGACACGGTGTGCCACCGCACACTTCGAATACACCTCCACGACGCTGGGATCCAAGAGAAGGCCCTGGACTGAACCACCTCCTTCCTCTCTGGCAGAACACAGAGCGTCCACCTTCCCCCCTTCCGCTCCAAAGCCACCAAGATTATCTGCGGCGTACCCCAGGGCTCATCCCTCAGCCCAACGCTGTTTAACATCTACATGGCACCGCTCGCCCACGTCGCCTGACTGCACGACCTCAACATCATCTCTTACGCCGATGACACCCAGCTGATCCTCTCCCTCACCAAAGACCCCCACACCGCCAAAACCAGCCTCCACAAAGGAATGAAGGCCGTCGCTGAATGGATGAGGAACAGCCGACTGAAGCTGAACTAGGACAAGACGGAGGTCCTCATCCTCGGATCCACCCCTTCGGCCTGGGACAACTCCTGGTGGCCGACCGCACTGGGAACAGCTCCAACACTCACCGAGCACGCACGCAACCTAGGGGTCATCCTCAACTCCACCCTCTCCATGACTAAGCAGGTCAACGCCGTCTCTTCCTCCTGCTTCAACACCCTCCGCATGCTCCGCAAGATCTACAAATGGATCCCCACCGAAATGAGAAGATGGGTCACCCAGGCCCTCGTCAGCAGCAGACTGGACTACGGAAACGCCCTCTATGCAGGAGCCTCGGCCAAACTCCTGAAACGGCTTCAACGCATTCAGAACGCCTGATCCTCGACAATCCCTCGCCACAGCCACATCACACCCCACCTGAGAGACCTGCACTGGCTCCCCGTCAACAAGAGGATAACCTTCAAGCTCCTCACCCACGCACACAAGGCACTCCACTACACTGGACCAGGGTACCTCAACAGACGACTCAGCTTCCACACCCCCACCGCCAGCTCCGCTCCGCCGACCTTGCCCTCACCAGAGTCCCCCGCATCCGAAGAGCGACCTCCGGCGGCAGATCGTTCTCCCACCTCGCCGCCAAGACCTGGAACACCCTCCCCATCCATCTACGGCAGACCCAAGACCTGCTGACCTTCAGAAGACTCCTCAAGACCTGGCTTTACGAAAAGTAGCAGCATTCCCCACCCCCCAGCGCCTTGAGACCCTCACGGGTAAGTAGTACGCTCTACAAATGCTATGATTGATTGATTGATTACTGTATTGTATTGCATTGCATTGCATTGCATTGTATTGTAAAGTATTGTATTGTTCTGCGACAATTATATAGCTATCACTTCTGATATGTGGGGTAGAGAAGCACTTGCTACCACCCCCCTGCACTCCCCCGCACCAAAATGGATCGTCATGTTCAGCAATACACAGTACAGAAGCATGGGAAATATTTTTCATAAAAGCACAGCTTTCAAATGAAGCGTAATTATTTTTTTTTAACCTCAAGGGTATCAATAATGGATTAGAATTAAAGATATGAATGTACAATTATTTTGAGAGTTTCCGTTCTTATTTGATGAGCGACTCATCTTGGATGCGCTGCATATTGAGCTCCTCTAAGCGCTGGGCCCCGGTGCTACTGCGCCCGCTGCACTATCGCGGATTACGCGTCTATGTTTAGGCTTACAGTGTGGCTATTGGTGTAAGCCTCGGAAAGCTTATTTTCAATTAAAGCGTTCGTCTATTCTTCATGTTGCCTCACCACCAGCGAAAGCCTGTAGGGGGCGCCCCAGACTCCGTCAGGCTCGTGCACCTGCCACAAGATCAAGGAAGGCACCTGCGTTAAGAATGCAGCTATAGGATTTGGCTCCGAGCCATCTATACCCTGCTGGGAACAGGTTGCTCCACCGTGCATCCTTTCATCTCCCCTCCCCCTCCCCCACTCCCTTTAACCTGATGCCTTCGCAGTGCACAATCTCCTGCCGACCTCCCGCATAGAGGCGGCCTGGGCTCCGGGCGTGCTGCCTGACGGCCACCGGGAACAATGATTTGGCAGGCCCGGGTCCCCGGACCAGCGGAGGAATGCAGTCCTTTCTGGTCAGCGTGCCGAGGCGCAGGCCTGGGCTTGCCCGGGTCTATGAGCTCTCAGGCACGCGCCTGGGAGACAAAAGGGAGCCGTTCTCTTCCTTCCTGGAACCTGCCAGCCATTTACCCCGTCAGAAGGGAGCTTGTTCTCCGTCCCACACGGGGCTGTTGCAAAGTCCAACTCAAATAGGGACATTTCAGGACCTGGTGGGGCTTCTGCCGATCAAGATAGGGGTGGCAGAAGCAGGGATCGCTATTGATTAATATTTTGCTTATTTGTATAGCGCTTCACTTCACCCCAAGTTTGCTTCAAAGCACTGGAGGGGCGGAGATGGAGACAAGGGGGCAAGACAGATCTAAAAAAGGGGGATAAGATAGTGTGATTGTATTTTTATGTCATGTGGGGTTTGATATAGAGCAGACCAAGTAATTGACAACATTGTAGCACTTTACATATCTCAGAAGTAATTTAGGTAGCATGAAGTCAGAGTCATTGGTTTATAATTTTGTACTTTTCATACACCTGTCGATGTTTTCTATACCTTAAGTACCATAGGGGACCGGGAGTGGTGTTGTCTCAGTATGGACCTTGGTGCTCTCCGACTGGAGCAGTCCCTTCTTTGACTCAGAAGCAGGCAATAGACATTTAATAACAAGCACTTGCAATGCAATTGGTCTCGCATTTGCGAGATTTTGAGCTATTGGCATTGTAAATGACAATGACTTTTGTTTATGTGTTTAAAAACCTGCAATAAGAAAAGGCATTGTCATTTACAATACCAATAGGTCAAAGTTTCGAAAATGCAAGACCTATTGCATTGCAAATGCTTTTTTCTTTTATAACTGGTCTAGTTTCTGACACCTTTTGATTTTATCATGGCAGAGACTGCCGAACGAAACTAATGGCAGTACTTCCACCTTAAATGAGAGTTGTTGCTCAGTCAACTTTTTCAAGTCAAGGGCATGTACTTAAGGACTTGTGCCCCTAAACTTAAACAAAGTGACACCCACTGGTATTTGTCTGCTGTCATCTGGATGCGGCATGTCATTGTGCTAATGTAAGTACTGTCCTGTTAGCCACCTGTGCCGATCCTGAGAATGCTGCAAAGAGGTATTTGTCCAGTTGGGGGCAGATTGCCCTTTGCAGCGTAGTAAACATCGCCAAAATCAAAAAAAGCGGACACCCTCTACACTGTATCATTATAGTGCGCTAAAATGAAATGTAAAATTCGG
Source organism: Triturus cristatus (assembly GCF_964204655.1). NCBI lineage: Eukaryota > Metazoa > Chordata > Amphibia > Caudata > Salamandridae > Triturus > Triturus cristatus. The sequence continues at coordinate 742,243,749 of NC_140593.1, forward strand.
TGTGCTGTTGGAGATGTATTTAGCATAACTATAGCCAACAGCCTTTATTAAATGGCTTCCTGACCGATGACTCCCCTGCAAAAGTACCTATTGCAGTTTATGGATCCTCGTTTTCATGCCAGTCCCTTATGCATGTACACCAACCCCTGTGCATGCACTCAAGTACGGAGTTAGCTGTGCAACTAACCAGATGGAACTATTTCGAAACGACTTATGGCATATGTTGCAGAAAGGAAGCTTTCTTTTGAGTGCCCATGAAAAATGTGCTTTTTAAGTATGGTGAAAGTGTAACGCGACTTTGTCTATGGCCGTGCTACACCTAGCAGTGCTGAAGGGTTGTTTGTTAAACTAATATACAGTTTCCTAAAAAGCAACTGGCTTGAGAGAAGAAACAGCGAGAAACTTAGAAAACATACCCTTGCTGTTCTTCAAATTGCAAACAAGAAACTGCTGGAGTTCTTGGTCTCGGGCGGTGGAGCAGATGCTGTGAGGGGCAATAGACCAGGTCGGACCAGCCTCCAGTAACAGTTCACGTGCAGAGCCACCCGTGCACCATGGAGAAGGAAACAAAGCGGCGGCAGCCATACTAAAGTCAAAGTGTGCCGTTTTAAAATAAACATGCATCATGCATGCATGGAAAGTGAATCACTGCACCCGCCTGCAAATGCAGGTGCTATGGTGAAACAAAGCATGGCGCCCATCTTCATAAAATGTATGCATGGCTATATGGTAATAAAAAAAGAAAAGAAAGGCGCACTGCCATTGTAAAAGTATAAGCAGGCGCTGTGCTGACACATTAAGCACGGCGCCCGGGGTCTGGATAGGGGTGACGGGCTGCGAACCACGGCCACATCGTTAAAGTGTGCGCCTGTGTTATTGATAAAGTGTGGTATGCGTTCTGGGTAAAAAAAAAGTAAAACATAAGGCGTGCCCAATAGTATAATAAACAAGGAGCGAGGGGTTCGAACCAGGCGCCATGGCAAAAAAACAACGAAGTAGTTCCTACATCAAAAGATACCCCCCTGCATCGTAAGTTAACTGTAGTTGTTCGATGCTGCATCCTCCAGAAACAGAAGAAAACGGAAGTGAAGTATCGGACCACTAGCCAACAATGAGCGAGATAAGAAGAGCAATGCCAAATTTCACCAATGGCAAGTGACAAAACAAAGAGAAACGCAATGGGTGGAGTTTCACTAGTAATACTAATTACTTGATGCCTCGGAGAGGCAGCGCATGCGCTGCCTATGCGAGACCTAAAAATGACAGCCAAAGGAAGTAGGTTCAAAACTTTCTATGATTAATTTTAGGCAGGTCACAAAATATCATTAACGCAATTTTGCTGCAAGGTTTATAAGTCATAAGTACAAAGAACTCAGTAAAGTTCTAAATGAAATCTTGCTTAGATTTGCCTTCTAAGTGTGGGGGACGGGGTATATTTTCCCATAGAAATCTACATCAGTTTATAGGACAGTCATATATTCTACGTGAGTGTAAGTTTCTCAGGCTATGCACCAACAGAAAGCAAGCAAGAAGAAACAATTTACTACAAAATAGATTTGAGGATTCTCTCATGGGAGCATTAGGAAAATATGACGTTACAACGCAAACAATTACAACGCATGCTTTTACAACGCGGTCTTTACATCGCAACTACCATTACCTCGCATGATTTTACAACTAATGCCATTACACCGCATTTTTTAAAACGACCATTACATCTCATTCCATTACAACGCATACCATTACACTGCATACCATTACAACGCATAATACTTTTAGGGCAACAGTAGGGTAAGTGTTGGATAGTGTAAGGGTAATAATTACTATTCCCACTCCAGTGAGTGCAACATTAGGGAAAGTGTTGGATAGTGTAGGAGTAAAAAAGACTATTCCCATCTACCCCAAAACCCATACCCACCCTAAAACTAAAAAATCTCCATTACTTACCTTATAATGCGTTGTAATGGCATGCGTTTTAATAGCATGCGTTGTAATGGCATGTGTTGTAGTGACATGCGTTGTAATGGCATGCGATGTAAAGGCAGTTGCTTTGTAACAGTTGCGTTGTAATAGCAGTGCGATGTAATGACTGCGTTGTAATGGATGTTTCCTGAGCATTATATTGAACATGCAGACATTCTCACAGTTAATGCGGCAGTCCAATACATACACTGTATGCACATAGCTTGAGACAGTTGAAGTGTCCTTGGTGACAGAAAAGAGCTCTCTGCGAACAGTTTTCAGTTTATTAGTGAGAGTCTTAAAATTCTGTACATGTAATAAAGTATATATTAACAGGCAGTGGTATTATGTTAGGCAGATGGCGCTCTAGGAGAGTGACACAGGTATTATTGTGGTGAATTCCTATTGTGTCTTTGGTGCTGCAGGGAGAGGAGAACAACTAAACTCCCCAAACGTGGTAACCCAAGCTACCCCCAAAACGTTAAAGAGAATACCCCAGCACACAAAATGTTGTAACAGGAGTTATTTAAACGTGCATAATGTGAGCACAAATCAGAACACATAGAGTAAGTAGTTGTTCTTTTTTTCTTTTAATCCTTGAGTCTTGAAAATCAGCCTTTCACAACAGCCGACACGTGTTTTGTCGCTTAACAGGGAAATTGTCCCGCGACTTTATCAAGGCTGCACAAAAACACATAAAAGGTAATGTATCACAGGATACATTCACAAATCTACACAATGTATCTGTAATTTCTACTGATTATGTAGTCACGAGTTAGGTGGCTTATATAAGAAAAAGCACAGGGTGTGGGGTCATGAGATCTCTCATTATCGCTGCACTTGAAGTGGATAGAAATTGAATATCCCCCATGCCGAAGTGTAAGCGGGAAGAAAAAGGATGAATCACACGTGGAGGGGATTTTAAAAGACACTGTAACCCGAAGTTGTGATCAAGCTGGACAAGGTAGTATCATGCATCAATTGGCATATGTCTATCTTTTCTGTGGGGATGTGAATTTGTGGTGGAAAGTGAGGGAAGAGGAAGGATAACGTGACCCAAGTATAACTAGATCATATTACCAAAAGTTCCCTTGTATAAATACCTATGATCCATTCTTATGTTTTCTCTGTAAGAAAGAATAACAAAAGGGGTCTCCAATAAGTGTCTATTCAAAATAAAGCGTCCAATATCTATTCCTAATTGTTTTTAAATAGTAAACATCACCTACTCAAATTGTGGTGATATTTCCAACCCACAAGGGGTTCTGTATCTTTGCGACGTCCTCACAGATCGTGCATATATCGATATAGTCCCAGTGATATTCTCAATTTCTGCTGCAGCCAGATGGTAAAAACAGTCTTAGAGGCAATTACTTAACTGTCCCAGTGATTACAAACATGAGAAGTTCTCGAGTCTAAATTCAAAGTTACACAAACTGGTCTTTGTATTAAGAATCATGCAAGCTCCTGTGTCTCATCTATTCTGAATGGTCCAATGTGTACGAAATGACCACACGACCACACAATAGGCCCAACTTTCATTCATTTTCACTCTGCTTATATTATTTAATAATTATGCATTTCAGATTGTCTGAAACTACCTAAAACGAACCAGGTGGCCAACTGAAGAGAAAATGTCACTCCCATTATCGAGTATTCAACACATAAAGACATGAGAAACTACCAGAGAAGTTAGAACTTAACCTATTTTCGGAGCTTTCCGACCTTCTGACTCAAAACTGCAAGAGTAACCGTGCTAAAATGCATGTATCCATTTCAATATAATCAAATTAGTAAAAATTCTTCTTTTGAATACACCATATGCATGCACTGCATCTGTTCTCACTTCTCACTATTAAATCGCTAAAGTTCGGTGAGCAAAAATATGCGCTCACTCTCTGTAGTTCAAATAAAGGTTGAACAAGACCCACTTGCCACGTGCAGTTGCGGTAAAATTAAAAATCAGTTTCTAACAGGCATCAACTCCCCACTATTTTGATTGCCTATGTCGATTCTCTTTCTTACCGTGACAGTAGTTCCACGATGCATGGGCGTCGCATGCCGTGTAGATCCAAGTACGGAACACTGTCTGGTCTTAGCTGTCAGTACCTATATTCCGGCTTCCTGAAAGGATGCGTCCTCATAGAAAGAGGACTAGTCCTAATTGGAGCTATAATGTAATCAAAGGCCTCCATACCCGTATTCCCATTCGGCGGACATATTGAAGTTCTGTCACCATACGCTAGGTGCGGGTCAACTTCTGTTCCTGACCCAAATGTGACCAAAGGTGGAGAAGTGTGGCTCAATGGTTAGAGCGGCAGACCCTGATGCAGAGGTCTGGCCCGGACCAGGGTTCAATTCCCGCCTCGGCGGGTCTTGGGCTCAATTTCCCCGGACCCGATAATTCTCGCCTCGTGCCTATTCTAATCATGGGCCCCACTCTGCAACTCTGGGCAATAGCTTGCTTAATCTCCACAACGGCCCCAAAAGCGCTAGGATGCCTGGCTTCACCTTGGGGGTGCCCAGGAGTGGGCACTTCACAGGGAAAGGCCAGGAAGGGTTCCACAGTGGTATGTGCACAGCGCCTGAGAGACCATTTCGGGGGTGTGCGGAGCGCTATATAAATGCACTACATTTACATTTACAAATGTACCTCTCTATTAAATAACCAATCTTCTATGTTAAAAGGTTACGTAGTCCCTATAACTATTTGCGCTCATTATTGATAAATTCATGAAATTGAATAAGCGAATGGCTATTTAAGCCTGGCCATGTGTTCTGTATGTAAATAAGTGATTATCAGGATTGCAAGGTGAGGTGAGTGCTCGTGATGTGCGTTGCTATTAATTCGAATACTCGCATTATAAACAGGGAAATTCACGTGGGAAACACTAGTATTCCATATTTCTCATCCTTCATCTCAGGGGAGTGCAATATTAAATATAGTTGTGAACGAGGGTGAGAGAAGATCGTGAGAAGTGGAAACGGACATATGAATTTCTCTTATTAGGAAATCATAATAACATTGCACGTTTAGCAGCACCAACATCATTACCTCGTACTATCAGCTTCAACATTTTGGATATTTGGTCATCATGCGTATGGTGTTGTCCTGTAGTGTGTCTAAAATTCTCGCACTATGAACAGGGAAATTTATGTTGGAAAACACTAGTATTCCATATTTATCATCAATCATCTCAGGAGTGTGCAATACTAAAAATAGTTGTTGGCAATAAAAGATGGCAAGCAAGTCATGGAGTTTTTACTTCAAGCACACACAATAGAGGAGATCCATAACACAAGATTACTTTTGTCTATAACAGACTGTGAGGATGAAGTAATTACATCAGAAATGATTATGCGAGATTTGAACATATCTGGTGATATGAGCATCTCCAGTAACCTCAAAGAGAAATAAAAATGGACATCTACCCTCTCAACAGTCAACAAAATAGACATTTTTCACCAATTAGTAATCACTGATCTTGACAGACAAATAGACACAAAAAAACAACCCAGAAACAAGCCATAGCTCATAAGGGGCTACTCTGTCTCAGATTCTATTCCGCACATGAGTGGAGTCTTTTGCCGGATTTGTGACGGTATTACATCACAAATAAGCGCTTATCTAGTGCTATTGGTGGACTTTATTTGGAGATACTGGCTGTCGCTAATATTAACTGATGGTCACACATGGAGGCTTACCCGCTTTGGATTTTCAGATTTTAATATATATAATTGGGAATATATTACTGTTCTCCTGAAGAAGGTGTTGGTTATACATTGATTGCCCACCGTAACACGTCGATGCTCTTAGAAGAGGAAATCACGTCAAGTTTGTGAAGACAACTATACTGAATGGAACAATTGGAATAACCGTTCTAGGAATCATAAACTGATCTGTGCCTAACTGACGTAGTGTTTCCGTGTTAATAGGAATTACTTTTTCCTTTTTTGTGTTCCCAATTGTTTATTTTAATTTAGTCTGTCTTGTATTAATGTAATTTAGGCTAACTGTGTAATATTATTGTTTTTATCATTTTTGTTTTAAGTTTATTAGTGAGTACAAGAACTAGAGACTATACACCTTATATTGTTCCCCTTAATATATTGTCAATAAAATTTGTATTTTAATATTTTTATAATTTTTTTGTTTGGTATCATTTCCTTCTTGTTCACTTTTCATATGACTGGTGTATTAAGGGTGTGTGAGGCAAAGTGAGTTGGTGTGGACAATATTTACCCGAAGGGGACTTTTTTCATGACTTTGGGTTGGAAATATCACCACAATTTGAGTAGGTGATGTTTACTATTTACATACAATTAGGAATAGATATTAGATGCTTTATTTTGAATAGACACTTATTAGAGACCCCTTTTGTTTTTCTTTCTTGCAGAGAAAACATAAGAAAGGATCATAGGTATTTATACAAGGGAACTTTTGGTAATATTATCTAGTTATACTTGGGTCACGTTATCCTTCCTCTTCCCTCACTTCCCACCACAAATTCACATCCCCACAGAAAAGATAGACATATGCCGATTGATGCATGCTACCACCTTGTCCAGCTTGATCACGACTTCGGTTACAGTGTCTTTTAAAATCCCCTCCACGTGTGATTCATCCTTTTTCTTCCCGCTTACACTTCGGCATGCGGGATATTCAATTTCTATCCACTTGAAGTGCAGCAATAATGAGAGATCTCATGACCTCACACGTTGTGCTTTTTCTTATATAAGCCACCTAACTCGTGACTATATAATCAGTGGAAATTACAGATACATTGTGTAGATTTGTGAATGTATCCTGTGAAACATTACCTTTTATGTGTTTTTGTGCAGCCTTGATAAAGTCGCGGGACAATTTCCCTGTTAAGCGACAAAACACGTGTCGGCTGTTGTGAAAGGCTGTCTTTGAAGACTCAAGGATTAAAAGAAAAAAAGAACAACTACTTACTCTATGTGTTCTGATTTGTGCTCACATTATGCACGTTTAAATAACTCCTGTTACAACATTTTGTGTGCTGGGGTATTCTCTTTCATGTAATAAAGTAAATGATAACACAGTACATGTGATCTTGATGACATTGAAATAAAATGGATGACATTGTAAACATAACTCGAGTTAGCATAAGCCGGAATTGCGATACCTTAAAATGAACGGAGATCAGCTCTCACACACTATTACAAGGTGTGCAGCATTTTAGATGACTTTCATGGTGGGTGTTAAGGCTTTATGTGAAGCGAGCCATGCAATCGGACGAGACCAAAGTATAGCTTTATTGCAAATTCTTTAAGTTCTTTCTTAAGATAAGGTGTGAAGGAGCCATTCTGATTCCAGAAGGAATGTTGTTCCACATTTGTGGTGCTGCACCCGAGAAGGATTGTGAGAGTGGTTTTATTTGTACAGTTTTGGAATTCCTAGGATAAGCACTCCCTGGAGTTGTTGTCTTCTAGGTCTTTTAGCTCCTGTGCCAGGAGCTCGGGGTAGTATAGTGCGTGGGTTTGTAAGTTATGCATGCAATTTTTAGCAGGCAACGACTATCTAAAGAGAATCAATTTAGTGATTTCAGTGCTGGTCAGGTGTGATCAGTGTTTTAGTGCTGGAAGTTAAGAATGATGAAGAAGTGTGAGGATGGAGTGGTCTTCCTCAAATCTTTAATATCCCATTGAAGGAGGATGTAGAGTGTTATGAGCAGGAAAGATGGTGAGAGGTATTGGGGAGAGGTTTTGGGGTAGGGGAGAGTGAAGGGTTCAGGAGAGAAAATGGTACATCATTTTTCGGGGTTCGGCAGGGTTGAACATGAAAGGTATCACAGCATGACAGGGAGTTTGAAGTCGTGATACACTGCCAGAGTAAGACCCAGAGACACTTCATCCCATGTCTCCACAGTGTCTACACTATAACATCTTGTGTAAGTTTTATCAAATCGATATATTTACCTGTGAACCACAGCTAAATGTGTAGACTGGGTTTTCAACACTTAAGACATTGCCATAGGACATCAGAACCATACAATAACAGTTAAACTGTTGTGCCAGAGGCTCAATCATTAGTATGTTTCCCCACACCGAATAAGGCCAAAATATGCACCAATTGGCAATGCCTTTTCTTAGTCTTCATTGCAGAAGAGACCATCTATTGTATCAGAGGCACCAGTCCATTTCATGTTAGGTTAGATTAGATAAAAAATCTTATAAAGCGCATGGTTACTCCAATGGAGTGTCCCGATGCTCAGACATCCCAGTCTGTGAAAAGGGGCCCTATCCAAATACAGCAAAATTAGCACCAATCCCCCGGAGGTGACCAAAAGAACCATGTTTTAAGTTTTCTACTGAATAGCACTTCTGAGGGCTGCATCCTCAGCTCCAACAGCAGTTGATTCCAGGCTTTAGCTTTTAAAAAGCTAAAGGATCTGCCTCCTAAATGTGCCTTTTGGATTATAGGCACTGTCAGCTTAGCAGTGCCCGCAGACCTAAGCTTCCGGGTAGGTCTGTAAGGGGTGAGTAAGGGAAAAAGATAGCTACGTCCTTTCTCATTCAGAATCCCATGGCAGAAACACAGAGCTTTAAAAATTACTCTGTACTGCACCGGTAGCCAATGTAGTTCCCTCAGGGCTGCTCCCACCGGGGGTTCGCCTTGGGATGTTCAATAGCATCCGGGCAGCAGCATTTTGGACTTTCTGCAGCATTCTCATATTGCTTTTAGTGACCCCTAGGTAGAGCATGTTACAGTAATCCAATCAAGATGTAATCAGAGCCTGCATAGTGGTCTTTTCAGCGTCTAGCGGTGCAAGATCTAAGATGTTCCGTAGCATCCTTAAAAGGCCAAAGCAAGTACCGGCCAAAACTAATATCTATTCTGTAAAAGATAGGGTATTATCGAACCATACTCCCAAATTTTTAATCTTTGTTTTGGGAACCGGAGTCGACCCTAATTCTTTCAGCTACCAGCTATGCAACCAGATGGAAAGCTGTTTACCAATTACCATGATATCAGTCTTGCCTGCATTTAATTGGAGGCCGCTGAAATTCTTACAGTTAATCAAATCAATTAAGCAGACTTTGAATGTAGGCGCAGCCTCTACATCCTTCTGTTTTAACGCGTTGACCAGCTGAGTGTCATCAGCATGACACCAGCTTTACCCCATGTTTCAGTACTATGTCCGCTAGTGGGCACATATACACGTTAAATAATGTTGAGCTAAGGGCAGAACCCTATGGTACCCCTTGTAACAGAGGACGGATCTCCAACTTAAAGGGGCGTTGCAGAACTTGGAAGGATCTGTCTTGTTGGAAATGTTTGATCCATTCCCTTGTGCTGCCTCTGATACCACATCCCACAACCGTTCCAAAAGAAGGCGGTGGGATACCGTATCAAAAGCTGCACTTAAATCCAACAGGATCAGTGCTGCCGTCCTCCATTCATCTGCTGCTGTTTTTAGCGCCTCAGAGGCCAGGAGTAAAACAGATTCAGTGCTATATAAAGCCCTGAAACCAGATTGAGTTTCATGAAGTACCTGGTTTTCTTCCATAAACTTGGTCAGTTGGGAGTTGAGATATGTCTCTGCAATTTTAGTGAAGAAAGGTAACAGTGATACTGGTCTCAGATTTTCTGGAAGCGCTGAATCTAAGGACGGTTTCTTCAAACACAGAACCACCATCGCGTGTTTCCAATTGTTAGGAACTTGCCCTGAGCTGAAAGACAAGTTCAGCAAGTTTGTAAGCACTGGTGCAATAGCTTCCTTCCCTCATAAAGGCATATTTGGAGGGATAATATCCATGGGGAAGCCCGAATGTACTACTGACATAAGTTGAAGTATATCTCTTTCGACAGGTAGTCAGAAAGTAAAGCTTCCCTCATGAGGTGTTTCACTCTTTGGGGGAGTGAAGGTATAATTCCTACTAGTTCCTGGGAAAGTGGCATATATCTTCTCTATTTTGTTAAACTGGGTTGACCATATTTTTTGGCTCTGTGCTTCTCATTCTGTAATGGTGCTGTCATGTACATCTGTGGCACCAACTCACGTAGTTCTCAGATGAACCTTCTCAGTTGTTCTGGTGTCCTTGGCCTTTTATGACACATTTATTCCATCAGTCCTCTAGTCCACAGATACTGGCTCAAACCCTTTAAGAAAGCTTATCTGGGGCTCCATCTTGATTAGGGGCTCCATCTTGATTAAAATTCTTGTTCAAATTTTATGAGCACTGTTGCCTATTGCTGCTCACAACAATGTACTCAATTAGAGTCTCGGGCTGACCCCAGCGCTTCCATTTCTCATGTTTGGAAAGAGTCACAAGTGCTTCCAGATGCCTATAATTACTGTCTGAATCAACATGTGTGACTGCGTGTCTGGCATCATGATTAATTTGTGAAGGTGCTTGCAGTTGGTGGTCACCCACACTCATTATGGGGACTGGAACTTATTTTTCATCATTAGACATTGACTCTGAACAAGAGATAGAGAAAGAGAGAGAGAGAGAGTGAGAGCGAGAAGCAGAAAGGGGAGTAGGAAGAAGAGAAAAATTGGAAAACAATGTCAACAGGAGACAGCAGGGTTTGAAAAGAACCTACAAGAGGGAGATAAAGAGACAGCAATTGTGGGATGATTAAAGAGGCGTGAGGTAGAATTGAGACTAAGCAGCCTTGCGGGCATGGCTGCATGGCCAAATTACAGGCACAAGCTAAGCAAGCTCTGGGCTACGGCATACACAATCCTAGTTCAATACTCTACTAAATGCAAGGTCAGTGATCTGAAGGACAAGCGGAGATGATGTGAGCAGACGGTCGACTGCTGTGAGGTGAGCCACGTAGAGGCTACTCTGACTCCCAGCCATGCAGGGCAATGGATACACAAAAGCAGAGCCAGAGTAGGCCGAGCCAAAAGGCACACTGGCCTCAATTGATGGGGAGTCAAATAGAGGCATTGGCCGGCCCTCTGTTTGTGGATCCTTGTGCCCAACCTACAAGATATTGGGAGCTAAATTTAGGGGGCTAAGAATTTCCCTGGTGGAGAGCCTTTGAAGGTGGCACTGCATCTCAAAAGTGGTAGCTGCTTGTGGCCACATGTATTCTTACCTCCCCCCCAGTCTAATGGCGTTGAAGAATTCCCTGGGGAAGTGCGGAGTGTGGCGGGTTATGCTCCTCCTGAAGTCCAAAGAGCCGTCCATGGACCCCCGGGTGCCATTGATGTTGACTACCAATTAATAATTTGTGACTCACAGGGGAAAAACCAAGGGGATGACTACACCTGCATATTTTTGGCTTCTTGGAACAGGATTTAAAGACTGGGCTACTCGAGGAGCTAGACAAGCACAGCTCCCTCTGGGTGTGGAGATGGGGTGATGAGAAGCTTGAAGGGTGCTAGCTTACTCAAAAGATACAAGGCTTTAGTTCCCATGCCTGACTGTTTTTTGCCTTCGCGCGAAGTCCTGATCGATACACTGCCTGAGCTATGAGCTGTGGACTGACCACATACAAACTGGACAGATAACCAAGTCGGGCCTGATCACCATTCCACAGCAACAGCACAATGTTTAGGAATAGATTGAACCAACCACCTCAACAGGCAAAAATTTATGGATTCGCCAATCTGCGGACAAGTCGCAATCTCAGGAAGGAACGGGGGGATCAGGGGTCGAAGGGAGAGCCGGAGTAGCCATCACATACAGCAGTGATCATACAAGCCATTGAGGAGATGAGAAAAGCTCTAGAATTTAATATTGGGGAAGTAGAATTCAACATCATATCAATTTGACCAGACCTGAGAAAAGCAGTTAAATGCATCATCAAGACGGAAGGAAGGATAAGTGAACTGAGCACATGGTTTAAGCAATACAATTGGAGCTGAAATGAGTGAAGAAGTCTAATACAATTCTGCCAGAGAAAGCAGAGGACGTGGAGGAAAGATCCTGTTGAAACTATCTGGGATTGGTGGGGTTTCCAGAGAGAGAGAATAGTTATTATCCTTCCTGCACATAAACAATCAATGGCCTTTTGCCGTTTCTTTGTGTGTTGCACAACGCCGTAACACATAGAAACAACAAAAACAAGGAGAAATAAAACAATTCTCCTTGTTGCGCCTGTTTAAGACCAGGTTTTCCATGGTCTTACTTTTTTGGGCGCTGCCCCATATTTACGCTGCTCTTGTAAATATGGGCCAGGGTCAAAATCAATGGGTGTTGTGATGGAACGCCCCCCACAACACCCATTGCCCGCCCCTTTAATTCTAAACATAGCGTGAAAGGGGGCCTTATTTCCAAGGCAGCGTTAAGCCTCGTTAAGTGGCTTACTGCTGCCTTGTAGATAAGGCGAAGCCCATATCGCCACAGGAACGTCACTAAAAGTGACGCTCTTCTGCCAAAAGGGGCTCACAAATATGCCCCTTAGTCCTTTAAATGTTGACTCAGGTGTCTGATGCCTGGGTCTATGGCAAACAAGGTTCCTCATGACCTAGATCACCAGATAACCCTGGATGCTGCCAAAGCTCAACAGACATGATTACACTCTCACTGATCTGCAGGGACATCTGGTTGATGTTTTCTTGCTATAGAGATAGTATAATTTCAAATGCTTGTGGGTTGCATGGACCACCATTGTAAGACACCAGATCTTAGCTGCTGAAGATGCAACTAACTTTTAGGTATTGTTTTTGGTAACCATCCTTACATCTCGGTCGGGTTGAGAAGTTGCAGCCCTCCTTGCTTTCACTGTTCTCTGAACTGTGAATTTGTGAATCTACTGATATTCAGTTGAGGTCCTACAAGTAGGTATAGACTTCTTATTACTTATCCTCTAGCAGACAAAATAGTTCTTCATTTTTTTAAAAGGACTCTTACCCACACAATGTGTGGTATGTTTCATTATTGAATCCTACGTCTGGCACAGCTATTGTAGTGGACGGGCTCAACCTCACTTTTGGAGGAAGCACTTTGATGGTAGCCCTAAGGACTTGACAGTGGTCTGGGAGTAGTGTAAAGTTAAAATAGCATGCAGGTATACCCAGGAGCTTTTTTTATTAGTAGGACACCTTTGGCTAGATTTAAAGCAGGGTGCGATGTAACAGGGAGCTTTTTGGCTCCAACATCCCTGTGCCAACATGTTTCTGTTGGTTAGTTTATGTTAAAAAAGTGATCCCGCTTTTAGGACCACACAGAACCTCTAAAGTACTGTGAATTTCACTCTTTTTAATAGTGTGTATGTTTTGGAGTCCCACTCACTTACTCCAGGGATACAAAAACAGACATTACTTCACTCTTGTTATCGGGTATGAAATAATCTGGAGGTTTTAATTACCTTCCAGGGTCTGTAGAAATAGGTAACATAAATCATTAGTCAATTCCTACAATATACAGTACATTGATGCTTCTGTGTGGTTCACTGAACACTCTATATATTAAAAAACGGAGTGGTGTTGTATCCATTTGATCAATCACCAGTGTTCATTGCAGTGACACCTTCACTGAGCGAAGCTCCATGCATTAAGTTAAGGTTACCTTTAAGCCGTGCTTGCATTCATTTACCAGTGATTAAAAAACGTATAACAGTCAAGAGTTGTCATACACCCATGTCTCGACCATCAACAAACTAGAGTCTAGGAACCCAATACCAAATTCACAAGAGCAGCCTACACCTATACAAGCATTCCAATGCCTGCATCGATAGAGTCCTGTCCCTATTCAGGTATATCAAATCAGGTGAAGAAAATCATCAACAAAAACTGGAGAATTCTTCATATTGGCACCTTATCTTTTGAAAAACCTCTTTTTGCAAACAATAGGGGCCGTAATCTGAGGGACGCCTTGGTTCACACTTAGACTAAGAAAACAAATACCAGTGAACAGCAGTTGACTCTTTGGGGCCTCCCGTGCGTGACAGGACGCTACCCATATGGGAATTGCAATGTTTGCCATCTTACAAAACCCAGTTTGAATTTGGGCTTAGAAAAAGAGTTGATCCAAATAGGGCAAACTAACTGCAATTCGGCTAATGTAAAATACCTGATTACATGCCATTCTTAAGATGGTAGCACTGCCACGGCTGTTGTATCATCTTCAGAACTTCCATTTGAGATACCGCACATTGTCTTTAGTTCCTTATGTCCTAATGAGGGAATTACAGTGGTCTCAGTGCTTCATCTAGAATAGCCTTGTCAAAATATTTTAAATTCTCATATGATGGGGACTAGGGGCAGTGGATGCTGCCTTATATTACAGATGAGCCCACTTGATGGTTGTCAATGATTGGATACACAATACTCAAACGGATGCAGCATATGTGACTGAAAAATAGGCTATGAGACACACGACTGCACGGAGGTAAAGCTGACTCGCTTTTACCACCGGCCACTCACGCCATCTTAAGGATGTGGCGGGAGACCTTACGGGAGAGAGATTGGGGAGGCAAACTCACAAAAAAGACCCATTTGTGGTGGAGAAAATTGCTAGGTTGTGTGTCCAGACTGCAAGGCTTTGAAGGATGGAACAAATAGGAATCTCCTAGCTGGTGGACCTAATAACTGGAAATGTTTGGCACTAATCAGGAGATATGCAGGAGGAATACCAACTGCACAAAAGTCAATTTTTCCAATACCGCCAATTGTAACATGCACTGACCCAGTATGTTGAAAGCTTACCCAACTCCTATATTTGAATTCGCTAGAGGCCAGACTAACTGATGAGGGAATTCAAGAAACACAACATATCTAAAATATACTGCGCGGGGGCGTGGCCAAGATGGCGGGGTGAGCGGACGCTTCCTCCCGTAGCTCCTCAGGCCCGGCCAAGCTTGAGCCCTTTTCTTATGCTTTTCTCCCCCCGCTGAGGCTCAGCGTGGAAGAGGAGCGTGGCGGAGCACCTGGTGCGCACGTTGTTGCCGTTTTGGTTCTGATCGCCTCGGGGGAAGCCCCCAAAAAGTCCGATCGAGCTCGAGGAGCGAAGGAGGGCCTGAGAGGCGGAGCGCATCGGAGTGCTGTCCGGGCGCCTCGGCTGGGCCTGGTGCTGAAAGTTGCGATCTGGAGGGAATCTGGCCCGTCGCTCGACGGAGGGTGAAGGAGCCCTGCGGGAGGGGACCCAACGGTGCGGAAGACTTCGGACGGGTGCTTTGGCACTCAGACCTGTGTCGGCGACACTTCGCACTGTGTAGGCCCCTGTCCCTTGGCCGAAGTACGGCGGACTCTCTGTTGGGGTCGGACCATCTGGGCCCCTGCGTGTGACAGACTGACACCGGCGGTGGAACCTATTTGATTGCTGTGCGTTTTGGGGGCCCCGGTGGTGTCGCCGGTCCTGGTCGCTCTGCCCTGCCTCGCCCTGCCGCCATCTTGTCCCCGTGGGATCAGTGGTGTTGGCCTTCACCGGAGCCCTTGCTGGTGGATGTATGTGACCGCCGCGGCTGCCGGGCTGACTTTTTGGGGGATGTGCTGACGAGGAGCCCCTAACTGTAGCTTCCATTCCTGTCTCGGATGGGCACACGCGGCTGGCGGTGACCGGACTGGACCGCCATCTTGTCACCTGTGACGCAGTGACCCTGCTTGTGGGGGGACACCCACGTCGAGTGCTTGCCAGCAGCTGGGCATCCCTGGGGCGGCTGGACCAGGGCCCGACCGCAGTGCTTGCGATGTCTGGAAGAGGAGGCTCGAAGAAGGGGGACCGCACCCTGCCGGACATGTTTGGCAGGGCCCAGCAACTGAGGGACAGAACACAGCCTTCGCCGGGGACCTCCCGGGCCTCGGCGGACGTGACTGGGGGGGAGCCACCCGTCACGAGGACCTTTATGGAGGAACTGTTTAGCTCCCTCAGGGAGGACTTCCAGACACTGAAGCGGGAGGTGGCCAGCGAGGTCCGGGAAGTGCGCAGGGAAGTGGAGGGCCTTGGCGAGCGCGTTGAAACGGTGGAGACGGAGGCCCAACGCCGGGAAGAGGAGATAGGCCATCTTCAACAGGACGTTCTCCGCCTCCGGGAGCAGTGTGTTGAGCTCCAGGCCCACTCTGAGGACCTTGAGAACAGATCACGGAGGAACAACATTCGAGTGCGTGGTGTGCCGACTGCAGATGAGGGGTCCGATCTGGGGAGCTACCTGCGGGACCTGTTCCGAGAGATCCTGGGGGAAGCTGCAGACTTCCCCATCAGCATTGATAGGGCACATAGGGTTGGCAGGCAGCGCCAATCATCGGCACTTCCACCGGACATTCTGGCCTTCCTGCCCGATTTCCCGCTGAAGGAACGCATCATGACTGAGGCCCGCAGGAAACAGCCCCTGACTTTCCGGGAGCGGCCGGTGGCGCTTTACCAGGACCTCTCCGCCATCACGCTGCAGAAACGCAGGTCCTTCAGGATTGCCACTGACTTTTTGCGCGAGCACGAGACGCCGTACTCTTGGGGTCATCCCTTCCGCCTGATCTTCCGATGGAACGGGGTGCTACACCAGCTACCCTCCTTGCAGGACATCTGTGGAGTCCTGGGGCTTACGGCGGCGGAGGAGGAAGGAGCTACACCGTCGTGGAGGGCCTCGGAGAGACGGAGCCGGCGGAGGTCGGCGAGGCGACGATCAGCGGCCAGCGCAGGGCATCCTGATTCCCCTACCATCAGGGCGGACATGGCCGACGCTTTGAGGGCGGCGGCCAGGGATTCGGCCGGCTCCACCGGCGTGGCCTTGACGGCCTAACACTCACTCCGGGGGGAGATGCCTTTAGCTTCTTTAACTGCTGGGTTCGGGGCGGGGGGGTCGGGGGGGAGCGGCTGGAGGTGAGTGGCTCGACGTCCACTTCGTTCCTTTCTACGGACTTGCCCGTTTTGGGGCTTGACTGGGACAATGGGGTGTTTGAGTTTGCGTTTGGCTAGTGGCCAGGGTTGTGTTTTGGTTGGGTGTAGGGGTTGTTCTGGGGTTGGGGAGGTCCCGTCCGACGTTGTCCATGCCCACGCTTGGTCTGTTATGGCTTGTCCTGCGCGGCTGCCCCGCGCGCCCCACCCGCTGATCCCCTGCCCATTGCACGGCGCTCCCGATCCCCGAGAGGAATTTCGGCCCTAATGTTCAGGGTCTGAACAACCCCGTGAAGCGCAGAGCGATCTTATCTTTGCTGGAGGGGACGCAGGCGGACATTTGCCTTTTACAAGAGACCCACTTATTGTCCCGGGATTGCCATAGGCTGCGCTCTGCTAAGTTCCCTACCCAGTTCTTCTCCTCGGCAGCGAACAAGACGGCGGGGGTAGCCATTCTTCTAGTGAGCTCCTTTAGGGGGGAGGTTTTGTATAAGTGTGCTGAACAGAAGGGGAGGCTTCTTGCGTATCGCATGCGCTTAGGAGGCATAGCGTTTACGGTTGGCTCCGTTTATAGCCCAAACGACCACCAAGAGCGTTTCCTAGACTCCGTGTTGGTGGATGTCACTGCTTCCCCCGACCGCCACGTCATTCTGGGGGGAGACCTTAATATTGTCTTTGATTCTGTGATGGACAGATCGGCGCAGCGCTTCCCGCAGACGGGGGAACTGTCCCAGGCTGTGAAGGCCCGGATTGCGGAAATGGACTTACACGACCTTTGGCGCTCCATGCACCCCACGGATAGGGACTACTCTTACTTTTCACACGCACATCGAACCTACTCACGGCTGGACTACCTTCTGGTGAGTGGACCGATGCATGCCGCTGCCACGGCGGCGGACATCGGGGTCCTGACCTTGTCTGACCATTCACCAGTCACCGGCGTTTTCCAGTGGCCGGCGGCCTCCCCCTCTCGGGGGGTGTGGCGCCTCCGGGATACCCTTCTACACAAAAAGTCTGCAGTGCAGCGCATTGGGGAGGTCATACAGGACTACCTAACTCACAATAGCAACACCGACACTTCGCAGGCGACACAGTGGGCGGCATTGAAGGCAGTCCTCCGGGGGGAATTTATCTCTATCTCCGCAGCCGAAAATAGGGAGCGGCAACGGAAGAGGGACGAGCTGACCGTTCAGGTCCGGGAGCTTGAGCAGGTCCACCGCCGTACGGGGGCGCCAAGGGTGTGGAGGCAGTTGAAGGCTGCGAGGAAGCTCCTGTCGGCATTGGATCTTGATAGGGCGGAGTATGCCGCCTTGCGCTTGAAACACGCCTTCTACACTGGGGGGGGACAAATGTGGCAAGCTCCTAGCACACCGGCTCCGGGTCACGCAGCAGCGGGGCGTCGTGAGGGAACTGGTGGGCGCGGACGGGGTGGTCGTCTCCGGGGACGCAGAGGTAGCGGAATCTTTCCGCGGCTTCTACGAGGCGCTGTATGCGGAGGAACCCTCCTCGCCACAGGACGCCGAAGGCTATTTGGAGTCGGTGACCCTTCCGGTGCTGGATCCGGCTCGGGCGGACCACCTGGAGCGGGATATCCATGTTGAGGAGGTGATTTCCGCTATCGCGCGGCTGAAGCATGGTAAGGCCCCGAGCCCGGACGGGTACACGTCTTTGTTTTACAAGACTTTTTGCACGGCTGTGGCCCCTGTCCTTACTCGGCTATTTAATTCCTTTTCCGAACCGGGAGCCATCCCACCGGATCTCCTGAGGGCGACGGTCGCGGTAATTCCGAAATCTGGGAAGGACCGGGCCCTCTGCGGTTCGTATCGACCCATCTCGCTCTTAAATGTCGACCTCAAGTTGTATACAGGGATTCTAGCGTCCAGGCTGGGTCCACACCTCCCCGGATTGGTGGAGGCGGACCAGGCTGGCTTTGTACCCGGCAGACAGACGGTTGACAATACCAAGCGGGTGGCGCATGTTCTGGAGAAGGCCTCGTGGATCCCGGGGGAGCGGATGTTGCTGTCCGTCGACGCGGAGAAGGCCTTCGCCAGAGTTCACTGGCCGTATCTCGAGCTGGTTCTCAAGAAATTGGGAATCGGGGATAAGTTCCGCACCATGGTATTCAACTGTTATAAGCATCCTTCAGCGTCGGTGCGGGTCAACGGGTGTAGCTCCGGTGGATTTGCCATCGAACGCGGCACAAGGCAGGGCTGCCCCCTCTCGCCGCTCTTGTTTGCCCTCTACATGGAGCCGTTTGCTCAGAGGATTCGCGATAACCCGGATGCGGTGGGGGTCCGGATGGGCCAGTATGTCCACACGGTCAGTCTCTACGCGGACGATGTCCTGTTGACCTTGGACGACCCTAGGAGGTCGCTGCCTGCTTGCCTCCAGGAACTAGACGCCTTTGCCTGTGTGGCCGGCTTCAAAATGAATATGAGCAAGTCGGTGGCGTTAGACGTGTCCCTGGCTGCGGACACCAGGAGGGACCTTCAGCGACTCTTCCCCATGCAGTGGTCCTCCTCCACGGTGCCATACCTGGGGATTCTGCTGGCGCCCACATTACCGGAGATGGTCACGGCTAACTATGCCTCCCTCAGCAGGAAGATCAAGGAGGAGCTTGGTCGCTGGAGCAAAGGCCTACTGTCCTGGCTGGGGCGAATCGCGGCGGTTAAGATGACGGTGTTGCCCCAGATACTGTATCTTTTCCGGGCCCTCCCTCTCCAGCCCCCGGTGGGCTGGATACGACAAATGCAGGCTGACATCTCCCGCTTTGTCTGGCAGGGCCGCAAGCCACGAATGAAGAGGGTCCTCTCCACGCTTGCTCCGGAGGCGGGGGGCCTCGGTATTCCGGACCTCCGTAAGTACTTTCAGGCGGCACAGCTGCGATATTTGGTGGAGTGGAGCAGGTGGGAGTCCGACAAACACTGGCTCTTTCAAGACCAGGCAGTGGCGGGCCGCACTTTACAAGAGGTTCCATTCTTGCGCCGCGCGCACCGCCCCCCTAACCTTTACGCTTCTTTTATTACGCGGGTCCCCCTGCGGGTGTGGGACGCAGTCTGTGAGGCTCGGGGCCTCACCACCTTCCCTTCGCCGTTCACACCCATAGCGGGCAACCCGGACTTCTCCCCAGGGATGGAGCCGGGAGTTTTCTCCCATTGGGTGCAGGCGGGCTGCAGGGCGCTCTTCCAGATCTATGGCCCGGAGGGAGTGATTCCGTTTCAGCAACTCCGCCAGGAGTTCGGCCTGACGGAGCTGGACAGATTGCGCTACATGCAGGTTCGGCATTGGGCCCTCCAGCCCCAGGTGCGTGACACCGCTGCTCGTCAAATTACACCGTATGAGAGGTGGCTGGCTACCCGGACCTCCGACGCTAAGCTAATTACCGATCTGTACAAGTACCTAGAACCCCCGCCGTTTCACTATTACAACCCGGGGAGGGAGCGCTGGCACAGGGAATTGGGTAGGACACTCAGCCACAAGGAATGGGACAAAATTGCGTATCGGGCGCGGCACTCTGCATATCACACGGGCCTTACGGAGACCTTCACTAAGGTGTCCACTTATTGGTATTACACCCCGGAGCGACTGTATGAAATGCATAAATACACTGACAAGGGGTGCTGGCGGGGCTGCGGGCAGGAGGGTACCCTCTCACACATTCTTTGGGATTGCCCCGTGCTGACCGCTTACTGGAAGGAAGTTTTGGACGAGGTGGATAAGCACTTTGAGATAGAGCTGCCGCGCTTCCCGGCGTATGTCCTGCTGGGCCTCCCCAATGACCTAATGTACCCACTGAAGTCCCGCAGGGGCAGGCAGATCGCGATTGCGCTGGGGTCTGCGGTCCAGAACATCCTTATCCACTGGCGCACCAACACTGTCCCCTCCATCACGGGTTGGTTGCATAGGCTTTGGCATGTGCTGGGAATGGAGAAGTTGTTGCTCACGGTGGCGGGGGAAATAGACCAATTTGAAGAGCTGTGGCAACCCTTTCTAGCGCTGCTGTCCACCGAATTCCGGGAGCTCACCTGTCCGAGGTATCTTAGGCTTCTCAGGCTGACGCCGCCGGTGATCCCGGCGGACTAGATCACATGTGAGATAGAGGCCTCGGGGGGGGGGGTGCGGGGCTTCTTGGTGAGGACTAATCTGACGCGGGACCATAGGACGGGGGGGGTGGGGTATTGTTTTTTCTTCCTTCCTTTCTTTACTGGGGGGATGGGGGATGGGGGGGGGTGGATTGTGCTTTGTCGAGTTGCTGCTGGTTTTCATTGCTCAGATTTGGGGTGTTGGATATGCACGCAGGGATTCCACAGTTTGCATTTCTAGCCTTTCATTTACTGTGCTTTTCCCCTGGCCCATCGAGCTATCCATCGCCAACCCTCTTGAGTGGCACCTTTTTTCTTTGATTGTATTAAATGTACCCTAACCTCCTACCCCCTCCCCCATGGTTTGTTTTGTTTCAATAAAAACGTTTTAAACATAAAATATACTGCGCCCTGGTGATCAACACCTCAGACTCCTTTGAAAAACTGAGAATGACTGGGAGCAAGATGTAGGTAACAAGTAGTAGATGGAGGTCAATATAGCCCCAAGTGAGTCTGTCATTGCGCCTCAGTTTGCTCTGGTTCAGTTGAAGTTCCTGCAGTGCACATATCTCACGTCTTCAGCTATGGTGATATGAGCATATATCCTCTCTTAAGTGCTTTAGATGCAAAACCCAGATAGGTGAAGGGGACAGATTTACGTTTCCTGGCACATCCCTGCAAATCAGCAGGGAGGCGCCAGGAAAGATACGTGACGCAAGTTTACCCCTGTGCCACCACAGATGCGCTGCATTTACAATGCGGCCAGTCATGACGTAAGGATAAACAGATGCGTGTCGAAAGTGCCGGCGTAAGGTTGGCGCAGTGCTGGAGTTGTGCGCTGACACGACGCAACTCAAGCACTGATCCAACCTGGCCTATCCTCAACATGCGTCACGCATTACGCCTGCTTCAAACAGGCGCAAGGTTTTGACGCAGCGGCGTCGGAAATGTGACTGAGTGAAATCTTGTAGATTTCACTCAGGCACTTTTCCGATACGTTCCTGCGACGGAACGTCCCCCCTGCGCCGGAACGCCCACATGAAACCTGAGGCAGGTTTCATGTGGAGCAGGGCTTTACAACGTGACGCATCTCCCTAGATGCGTCGCGTTGTAAATAGGCCGCAACGTGGCGCTTGGTTTACGCTGCCGCTGCGTCACAGAAGTGACGCAACAGCGCCGCAAATGTGGCGCACGGGGCTGGTAAATCTGCCCCAGGGTTTATAGCATATTAGGGGACTGGTTTGGAAACTGCCAGTGGATGATTCAAAGTTGGCACTACTAGACATAACAATAAACACAGACTCCAACTACTGTAAACTATTGCTAAGAGCTGGACAAACCCTGATCCCCGTCTTCAGAGATGTGGTGTTGAGGTTTGTAATCTTATATGAGTCTTGAAATCCTGGTGTACAGAGCACTGCGATATCCTAAGAAGTACTTTTGGAGATGGAAGGAACGGCGGGGCATATTATCAACGGCCAGCGATAATTATCGCTGGCCGTGCTTGGCGATAAATTTCTTATCGAAGGCTATCTCTGGAATTTATCACCCTGGTAGCGCGTTATTAACAACGCGTTTCTCCAAGGTGATAACAATTCCAGAGATAGCAAGGTTATCGCCGTTTTGCAGGGAACATCGCTGGTTTTCCAGCGATGTTCCCTGCAAAATGGCGATAACCTTGCTGATACGACCCTGTGGTCGTATCAGAATAATCCACCCCCTATGTCAAGCATAGGTAAGTCAGGATTTTAGCAGACGTTAGATTTTGGCGAAAACTGCAGTTTTAGCCAAAATCTAACATCTGCTAAAATCCTGTGGGCTGTCTTGTAAATATCGCGATGTGAACATCAGCGATATTTGCAAGGTAGTCCATCCGGGGTACGCCGAGTGACACCCACTTTACATTTCCTTTCCTTAGAGATGAAAAGGGAGGTGCTGGGAAAAAGGGTGCTAACATGTGATTATGCATGTTTGCACCCTCTTGTAAATATGGCGATAGTTTTACCTATGCCTTTTTGGCTTTTTAAGCCAAAAAAGCAGAGATAAAGCCCTTGTTAATATGCCCCGGTGTAACTAGGAATAGAACTAGGAATTGAACTTGATGCCTCTACTGATTCACCTTGAGGGAAACAGTTGGGTCATAACTGCCGGATGGGAGGGGGCAGTGGAATATCCGTGTGTAATCTGACATTTTGTGTTAGGGGGGCCGGGCTGTGCAACAATGATGGAGTAGGTGACAGACACGTCATGTTTTCTTTTGCTTTGTGAATTGGATGGAAAAATATGTTTCTTTTCTTTTGGCACCAAGATCATTCCCGATGATCACAAATGGGGTCCTCAGAGATGGGGGTCCCCCCATTTACCAGCACCTATAGTCAGAAATTTGGCAGTTACATTTGATTCCAAACTTTTGTTTGGACCCCAGATCAAGACTATCTTTGCCAATTGTTTCGCCACGCTTAGGTCACTAAAAAGGATGCTCCATTTAGTGTTGGAAGACACGAAAAACGATTGTTCATGCCCGGGTGATGGCCAAACTGGTTTATGCTAATGGTTTGTATTTGGGCCAACCAGCGTATTCAGTGACTTCAGATGATTCAGAATCCTGCTGCTCGTCTAATCCTGAAGATTCCGTTATGGCTCCCCGTGACTCCCTACTTACGTCAACTTCACTGGTTACCTGTAACCAAGCAGATTCAATTTAAGGAATTATATTTTGCCTTTAGGGTATTTGAGAACAAAGGACCCCTTTACTAAAGGAAGAGATTCAGGCCTTATCTTCAAGTTAGATCACTGAGGTTCAAGAGCCATGGATTCACAAGGCTCGGAGAGGTGGAAGATCTTTTGTTTTCCTTTCTTCAAAGTTGTGAAACGCTCTTCCTCGCAGTCTGCGTCTTAGTCCGTCAGAAAGTGCTTTCAGAAAGGATCTAAACACATTGCTCTTTGGCTCTCGTTTGGAGGGCATCTAAGTCTGACTGGGCATTTTCTAGTTCTGATTTCATACCTTTACTGCTAGTACCGGGAACTCTCTTTGGAGATAGCTGTGCGCTTTATAAATGGCTTTGTATTGCATTATATTTCTTTTGAATAGAATGCACAACTAAGGTCTGCCCCTTGTTATTATGCAGATTTCTACAAATATAGTGGTGCCCCCACTTTTGTCAAAGCTTTTTTCATCACCAAAGTCCATTTTTAGAGATGACAACCCACTTTTTAACCAGGCTTTTTAGGGATCAACCCAATTCCATGTAGATTCATGTGTTTCAACAAAACCAGCCATAACAGAGACATCATCCGTACTAAACAGCCTTAAAATGCTGATGGTCTAATGTAAGAGCCAAGGATCTTATTGCATGCAGGGCAGGAATACAAATTAATTATTCTACTCCTCATGTTTCTGATACCTGGGTGCTAGTAATTTTTGTAAGGCAGGAGTACTGTGGTATTCGCCTTTGCGCCTCAGTGGTCCATGAGAAATATTGAATTGCCAAGTGAATTTGGCATACTGCACCTGATTCCTTCATCCCATTTTCAGGCCGGTTCCCACCTGGAAAAGTAACCATGTTTTACCTGGTGAAACATCCATAAGGAAACAGTGGGAGTGGTACATTCTCACAAGATCCATTACTCCCATTCTGGACCAGAAACCTAAATCTGGAATTGACTGAATTAGGAATTCCTTTAGACTTGTAATTATCTCAGGAGGGACTAGAGAGTGATGAAGTCACTGCATTACTGGAGGACAGTGAATGGTTTAGAAGGTTAATAAATAGAAGTCGACCTTCCATTTCCAGCTCTGTAACCACAAAGTTGACAAGAATGAGACCTGTGGAGACATACAGGTGGAGCGACCATATGCAAAACGGGGCATCTGTGCTTGTTTCTCACCAAAGGTGTGTCCTGTCTGTAAAAACTCTACCCAATGTTTACATTCAGCTGGCATAGTAAAGGTAAACTGCTTACATAAATCAACAGACACAATTCACCAAACTTTACTTTGCAACAATATAGTAAGTTACAGTCAGAGTTATCCTTTGGAGCGGATATGTTCCTCAGAGAAGACAAATTAACTCAACCATGTAACATCAGAAGTAAACTGCTGCAGTTGAATCACAAAGGGCCTCTGGGAATGACTTTTAATAAGAAAAGATTGAGGAAAATCTATTGATGGCTGGGTATGAACAGGGATGTGGAGAAGTATATTGAAAAATGCCCTGTTTGTCTACAAAATATAAAAACCTTAAAAGTGTGACACCTCCAATGGTGGAAGTTGGTACTCCAGAGAATGTTTGGAGTAGAGTGAGTGGATTTTCGTGGTCCTTTCAGAATGCTGCCTCATGGCCAACGTTTTGCCATAGTAGTGATCACCTTCTTATTAATGTATTTTCAAGAGAGGGTTTTCCATCTGAAGTGATATCGGACAACGGGGTACAATTTGTGTCGGACGTCATCCTTGAGAGATTTTGGTACAAAATATGTAGTCTATATCATCCCTAAAGTAATGGCCAGATGGAGAGAGCAAATAGACTGGTGAGTGAATGTGCAAGAGGTCCAGTCATTGAAGGGGTGGACGTAGTAGATGTGGGGCGTTCCATGTTATGGTCTTACTGTAACACTCCCCATAGTGTAACAGAGGTTTCACCTTTTCAAGCACTGATGGGGAGTTCTTCTCAGGTTTTTCTTAAATCTGCATGGTTGAATAATCTGTCTAACTTTGAACCCAGCTTTAACGTTAAGCAACATATTGGTGAGTGTGACGTGTGCGAAAATTGAACAATTTAGAAGTAAATTCAGATATGATGCATGCAAGAAAACAAAGTCAATTCCTTTAAAAAAAGAAGATTGTGTTCGTATCAGGTTACCTTAGGTCAAGGTGACGAAGGGCAAAGTGAAGTATGGTGCACAGTGTCAAGTGGATGAAGTGAATATGGATGGAAGTGCCGTAAGATTGGAAAATGGACAATGGTGGAATGTTGCTCGTGTGGTGAAGTTTTCTCATGCTCCTAAGGGAGTAAGTTTGTCTTTCAAGTCTAAGAGTGGGGAAAGTGGTCCTGTTAGTAACGTGATACTAAGGTTCCTTGAAATTCAAAGGATTTTGCAATGAGATGAAGAAATATTTTTATTATGCATAGTTCATATTGCTCTGTATCTTCACGTATTTCTATAATTTCATTAGTCACTGTAAGATGTTTCATTGCCATATGTTTATAGTGTAGTATTATTATCAATATTTTTTTATTTTTTTTAGTTAGACATATGTTTTATTCTGGTGTTGGTGTTAAGGGGAAGGTGTGTTGAGTCCTTTTCCTCGCGCTTCACGCTCCCGCGTCCGTGTCCCTTGAGCTGTGTCCAGGGCTTTAAGTGGGATGAAAAAACTGGGGGGTCTCTCAAAGGGGCGTGGTCAATGTAATTAAGGGCGTGGCTTAGAAACACGGTTAAGCTAAAAATCTGTGTTTAGGATGGTGTATCGCCAGACTTGTATTTTGCTGTTTCTGTCATTGCATCTAGATATATGATACAACTAGTAACATCATACCTACAACAAGTAGGGCTATTGGCTTTGTCAACGGTTGTTAATTGCATAAGATGAATAAGAAGCAACTATGGCTTGAATATTATTGAAAAAGCTTCCACTTAAAGTCTTGGTGACACCACGACAATGTTGAGTTTAAAACAGAGAAGGGAAATCCAGAGAGAAAATGACTCTCTTTAAAGGATTTCTCTTCCCCTACAACGCTCACCCGGCATGATGTCACGCCGTAACTTCTACATTAGTGAGCAGTGTGCAGTCACTGCAGTCCGGATAAAAAAACGGGCCGCCAGGGCACAAAACAGAGCCCGATAGAGACCCGTTTCGAGGCCCCACTTAAAAAACTGCCGGGTGCTCAGACCCGGTGAGACCCGGCCCACTTAAAGCCCTGGCTGTGTCAGAAAGTAGAATCGTTCTCTCACATTCTTTAACGTGTGAGGAGCAAGGGATGAGAGACAGAGTGGACATGCTGTGCGGTTGGTGATTGCCTACTATACCGGTCTACTTGAATAAAGCATCTTACTTGATTTCCATTGCAACAGCTGCGTTTGGAGTAGGGGCATTGAAGATAGCAAAGTAGTAGGGCGAGGTGCTCTTAGAAAAACCCATTATTCCCAGGTTCCTGTGACTCCTGTATCCAGCGAATGCTAGGTCCTTTCCTTATATGTGTCACTTTACCCCTTCCTTCTGTGCTTGGCAGTTAGTTCTTCTGTTCTCAGCTGCCTCTGTCTCAGCTTGTATTCCTTTCTTCCTTCTCATCCTAATTTAATCGTCTCCAGTTCTTAGTCTCACCCCGCTTTTTGTCTCTTCATTCTTTCCCTCTCGTTCTTTCTGTCTCACTTCCCACCATCTCCTCCCTTGCTCTTCTAAGTCTCTTTCGACAAATCATCCTGTTTCACTCTATTACTCTCTCTCAACCTTTTTTATTTATATCTTCGTCTCCCCTTTTTTCCCCTTGATGACGATGAAAAGTGAAGCAGGACACCGTGTAGGGGTTCAAAATAATGAGTAGAAATAGGATCAACTGGATGGCCGTAACATAGGGCAGCCACAGCACTGTAAAAAGTCAAAGGAAAAGCCGGAGACCACATATGGTCTAAGAATAAGGAATAGGCAGAAAATTACTGGGCATGACAGGACCAGCAGTTCTCATTTGGTTCTATGAGTCTATGGGGTAAAGGAAGATGTCTCTATCAATTTAGCCTCGAGTACCCTCTTGGTGATGTCCTCTATATCATGTAATATAATCTACATGATATTATCTAATGTCATTTCCTATGAGTTCATTTTCTGGTTACAGGTCAATCGAGGTAATTTCCTGTGATTTCGCTATAATGTTACTTAGCATAGTTGAAATTGGAAAACTCCTACCTCTTATGAAGTAGGTGCAGAGGATGCTGCAGAGCTCTGAGGCCTACAAGAGGCCAATCAGAAGCAGACGGTGCTCTAGAGATCTATGGCCTACTGCTCGCGCTCTCAAAGCAGAGGAAGCCCCAGACCTCTGAAGTCTGCCCAGAGACGTTTTAAGGCAGCGGAAACTGGGCAATTGCCGAGAGCCTCCAAACTCCAAAGCCCCCACCCCTTGGGAAAGTGACTTGGACACTAAGCAGTCTCTTCAGTTCTTTCTCTATCTCAACCTCTCCCTCTCTCTCTGACTACCTCTGACTGTGACCTTGTATTTCTCCAGGTCACCTATCCGTAGCACTTTCATCTCTCGCACCCTATCCGGCTTACCCTTCTTTTACTCTCTCAAATATAATCTTTCCTCCCTCTGCCTCTCTTTCCACCTCTCCTGGCTCAACCCTGACACTAATTCGCACCTTGCATTGTGCCACTTCAAGGAGACCAGGGCACCTTGCTGGGCACAGACACCTCTGCATTTAATGCACTTCCTATTTGGTTCTAGGTGATGCAGAGAGGGGTGTGCCTGACACAGTGAGCAATATTCACTGTAATCAAGCTCACTATCCCCAAATAATACTTGGTGAGAAGTGCCCTCTAAGGGATCTGTTTTGCGTTGTAAAAAATGCGTTGTAATAGCATGGCGTTGTAAAAGTTGCGTTGTAAAGGTTGTTTACCGATCTGTATAATTAGCACATGCTTTAGCACTTTCTTCTTCTGTGTGCCCCCGTTTTGAAAAAGTTAAGGAATACATCAATATTATTTGGAATCATGATTGCTTGGATTATCTGATAATGGGCACACAATTTGAAGCTGATCCGAACATGGGACCCCAAAGTATACCTTGCCTGGGGCCCCAAACTCCTTAAGATGTCTTTGCCTGCTGCAGGTGTTCCTGAAGCCGAGTAAGACAGAGGTTCACATCTGCCAAGCCGAGCCTTTGATCCCAGTCAGTGAACCCAGGCAGCGGTTCTCCCCTGTTAACTCCAGCTGCAATCCCTGGAAAGTGTGAGGGCGTCTGTGGGGACCTAACCACGGAGGTTATGAGAAAAACCAGGACATTCTTTCCTGAATCGCGACTTAACCAAGCAGAACTGCATTCTTCAGACTCGCAGTCCCGAAGCAGACTGCCCTTCCAAGCACCCACACACACTGCGGCAGTGAGCTGCAGCAGAGACATTTTAAGGCACTGGCATCGCCCAGGGTTCCTTCCCACCCACCGAGATGCCCTATGGGAAGATTATCTTTCTCTTTATATGTCACTCCTATATCTTTATCTCATCCCCTCTTCCTTTCTGTGCCTACCTCTTCTTCTAACTCTGTCTCTCTACCTAGTGCCAGTGTAAAGATTGTTGGGGCTCACTGGAAAACATAATACGGCCTTTTCTGTGTGACCCTATAACAAAAAGTTAAACATATAATTCAATATTCTCTGGCATGATGTGGGGTTACATTATCAGAAAATGTGTAATACAACTCAAAGCTGTTCCTAACACAGGGCCCCAAAATATAGTTAGCCCAGGGCCCCAAGAATTTTAAAGATGACCCTGGCAGCCACATGACTATACCTTAGCACGAACAGATTAATGGGTCTGCCCACCACAGACGGTAAAGGTTAGTTCACTCACACATGTTCACACGAATGATACACTAGTGGTCACACATCATACGTAGAGTTGCCATCTTGCCAGTGTTTTACTCATATGACCAGTATTTTCATGTCAAGGCTGATGAAAATATTAAGAAAATAAGCAACAAATTGTTTCTTTTCCCCTTTGAAATGTAAACTTGAAGCAGCAAATGCAAGAAGAAATAAATCGCATTTTAGAGGTGTCTAAAGTATTGCTAAATGCACGTTAGAGTAAATAGAGGCCATATTGGCACGTTAAGAATGTCCCAGAATCGCAAAATATGGACACTGTACCAGGATTTTAGTTTAAAAAACGTGTTACCCATAACGATAGGTGACCTCCCTTTCGCCATGTCTCCCTTACAAACTGTTGATGTATCTATGTCTCGTCCGCCTGTCCCCGTCCCTGTGTCTCAATAGTCATGCCTCCCTGTCCCTATGCTCACACCTTTGGTGCTTTGTCCTTGACAGGTTTCTAGTTCTGTAGATTCTGTTTTTCTGTGACTGTCCTTGCTTACCATCTTGGTGCCTGTGGCTTTGAGCACCTGTGCCTATACCACCCGGTATTGATCGTTTGCTGCCCCAGTGTCCATGGCTCCCGGTCTTTTTGTTGTCATCTTGCAGTTGTACAATTCTTGGCTACTTGTGTCGGTTCATGTGTCTCCCTCTTGTAGGGTCTATGGTTCTCTGACCAAGTATCTGGGACTCCATGTCCATGAGCTATGCCTCTCTATCCTTTCCTAGTGTCCGTTGCTTACTCTACACATTTTGCATCTCCAAGTCCAATGTTGCATGATTCCCTGTCCCAGTGGCGCTCTCTCCCTACGACGGTGTCCAGGTCTCTCCCTGTCACCGGCCTCTGTCACCCTCTCCCAGTGAGTCTTCCAGTCCTTATGTTCGTACCTGCTTGGCCACTCTGCTAGCCCAGTGCGAGTGCCCTATAGCCACCACTTTGTGGGGCAAGTGTATGTTCTAAGGTGCAACCTCAGCACCAAGTATAGGTGTCCCTTAAGTTATTCACCTCTCTACACATCTATAAATCCGAACCATGACTTCCGATGGGGTACCTTGTGGTCTCTCACGACAAAAAATGATCTGACGCTATCTCCCCACATCTGATGTTGTGGTGATTTATCGCAGTGAACTGGCAGGCTAGCAATGTCTACCCCCCCGCCCCCCCCCCATATTGAATGCCTGCCAACATCTTACCGCATATGTAATATCTTCTGATCTCTCACCACAGATGGAGATAGATTTACCTCTAACCAGATATGTGGCAGCTTCCAATCTCCAGTTACAACAGATGGGGATTTGGTGGTATCTGCTGATTTCTCACCACGTATGATTGTACTACTGAATATCGACTCCCAGAATATTGTGATACTAAAGAATCAAGGACAGAATATCGACGGAGAAAGCATTGAAAGGTAAGTGCATATAGGGAAGCATAGATGTACTATTCCTAACTCCACATCTACATAACTTGAAGATATATGTACTGAGCAGGTACATATTTTTGGAGTTAGACATAAAAAACCTAGGATTACTTACCTGTTGATATTTTTTATATATTTTGTTCTTGACATTTTGTCCTATTGATATTCTGGGGTCGATACTCAGGGTGCACACACACAGATGAATCTTCCACTTGCCTCTTATCTCAGATTACACATAGTTCATGAGTTATACATTTCCCAAACATTTTCCGTGTTTTCTTGCGTGTGATTTGTAGGCCTGGGCGAAAATTCCGTTCCGCTCGTGGAAATTGCGCTAATGTGACATTTTCGCGTTCCGCGGAGAGCGCGAAAATGTAAAAATTTCCGCATTCCGCAGCTTAGCGATAATTTGTTTCTTGCTCGCGCTGTAAAATAATACATTCTCGTGCGCGCGCGATCGCCTTACCTGAATCCCCGCGTTCGCCGACAAGTTTTCCCAATCCGGTCGCATTCTCCACGAGATGTTGGATTGTTGGTAGCCATTTGTGCTGTCTCGCGAAAGTTCACGCCCGCAGTAATGTCATTGGTCGCGCGATCACGTCTTTCTTCTCGTGATCATGCACTGCGAGAAGAGTGAAAACAAGATGGCCGCGCCCGCGAGCAACCGCATGGGTAAGTTGGCGAGCCGCGACCACGCAGAAAATACCGCGAACGGGCGGGAAAAAAACTTCCGCATCTTCGCGATATTTCCGCGTGTTTGCGGAGATTTTTAACATTTTTGCGATAATTTGCAAAAGTCACTTTCGCAAATTCCGCCCACCCCTAGTGATTTGGCTTGCGCGACAGCACCTTTTCCTTGCCCTAGAGAACAGGGGAGTACTACTACTATCTCGTTGGGCATCTACAGATTAATAAACATTAATGGCTGTAGCAGTTATTCATGAAGGTATTTCTTTTGGGACACGCATTTTTATAATTTGGTTTACTAGCTGACCATTTAAAGGGGCCATCCTGTGAATTATTTCACAAAACAACTCAAAACTCAATCTGACATCCTCGAACAAAGCAACATTTTAGAACACCTAGTGGTAGTTTTTGTGAAAGATGCAGGAGTAATAAAAATACATTATTTTTTTTCGAAACTAAATGGCCTCTTCATTAACTTTACCTTCACTATTTTCTGAGAAAAGGTATTTGAGATGTGCAGGTTAATGTGGAATACAAGTCCATTAACTTTATTTCGGTTTAAAAAAAACATAAAAGCGAGACATAACACAATACAATATTTCAAAATATGTAAATAGCAAGTGCCATCTTTTCTGATAGAATATACATTTTCAAAATTGTTCACAGTTTGAATGCATCGACTTACCTCTTACTATCAGTTGAAAACAGTTCAAATCTTAGAGTGAATGTGCAACAATCAGAAATGTAAATTATTTGTTGGTAGTTAATACACGTTGTACAACAGCCCATGATCTTGCAAGGTAGAGTTTTGACTCATGTCATAGTACCAGGTTGGCTCCTCTGATGTGGCGGAGGAGTGTCGCCCCCAACTAAGTGCCAGGCAGCAGACTAAAATGGGAAAAATTGAATGATAATAAAACCATTTTATTATCATGCTATTTTCCTTTCTGCTAAAGGCAACAACAATCTGGGTTGGGCCATGATAAGAGCAAGGGGAGGAGTAGTGCAAACTGTAAGTGCGCATGATTGTTTGGTCGGCAGTCCGAGGCTGCCCAAACCATCATGTGCACTTTGCTCTCTCTCTCCACCCGAGTTGTGTTGTACAGTCGAGTGGAGTAGAGGCACAGGCTCCTAGGACCTGAGCGCGTGTTAAACAAGCCCACTGAGGCCAATCATGGTGCAGCTCTCTAGAAAACAGCATCTTGATTGGTGTCTAGGACCCTGCACAGTGTGCAGGGACCAGAGCAGAAGAACCCCGAGACAGCGGTCAACCGCACGGCCACAGGTAAGTGCTTTTAAAAAAAGGTATTATATACCTCCTACTCCCCACACCTCTTCCCCCCGCCTCAACACTTGTTATAAAAGGGAGCCGCTACTGCATAGTACCTGTATAAAGTAGGTATTCTTCTAGCACAGATGACAAAATCAGAAAAAGTTAAGGACAAACACACATTTTTGGTGCCTTTAGCAGGAAACCTAAGATTCACTAACACAATGGGAAAGTGCATAATTAGTGCAGCCAGAGGGAGCGATGGAACATTAGTCTTTAAGAAGGGTTACCAGAAAGTTTATCAAGATTCCCTGATCTAATTCTCCAGGCACAGAGTAAGTATCTAGAAGTTGCAAAAACAGGCTTGTTCCGCGGTGTCACACCTCATGAGTCTAGCTGCCTCCCAATTGTGAGTTATGCCTTGTAACCTGCAAGTTGGAGCAATCAAGCTTTTTTAAGGGGTCAAGTAACCTTGGCAGACAGTAGTGTTGATTATAATACATTTTGCTACAAGGGAAGAACCCTCACCATCTCTTCTTTGTTTCCTTTCCTCCAAGACCCATTTGGTCTGAGCTGGAGAGTAAAAGAGGAAAATTACCTGGGTTGGGCTGTCTGCACTGCTAGGTCCAGTTAATGGCAAGTTAAAAAAGCACTACCATTTTAAAACCAAGAAAATGGTTATTCTGTGAATTGCTAAGGTTTTTTTTAACATAAGCTAAAATCTTACGGCTTCCTCATGTGTAATTTCACAGTAACCGTTATTATGGAATACAGTATATATGTATCAAGCCCAGAGGAGCTGATCGTGAATTGGCTTTAAGGATATGGAAATTCAGTTGGATACTTTCAATAGGCACTGAAATTCCCTGGGGCTTGAATACAGAAGCTGAACTCTATATCCACCTATGAATGGCACTTTATGAGGCTTTATGTGGCTCGGAGAAAATTTCAGGAAAGAATGGAGAAAGAAAAAGGATGGAATAATAATAGCAAAATTACCTCCTGAAATATATTTTTATCTTTTCTGATTTATTCTCTGAAGATGTTCGTATTGGTTTCTGTTGGTTTTTGGATCCTTGAGTTTCTGTTTATCCTTACATTTATCTATTACATTATATATATTTATTTTCATGCCTTTAGATGGAACAAGGTTGCTGTGCATGCATTTTTCATAGTAGTATTTTAATCTTTGGCCTTTGACAGTTTTTTAATGAAGTTCAAATTCTTTTTGGGTATTTCAGAAATATTGTTAGCTCTTTATGGAAGTATGCTGCTGAAACTGTGCACTTTAGTAAATAATTCTGTCAAATTTGCACTTTAAAGATGGTTTGAAACAGTTTTAAAATCGCAGCCCATGGACTAGATTTTGAAATTTTGCTGCTCAGCAAAAATAATATTTTCTCTTCACATTTTGCATATACTACTTGCACTTTACATGCCTTTTCTAATTATTCAATATTGACTTCAATATGTATTTTGGAAAATATAGTTTAGATACCTTGAAATAACGAAAGAAAGAAGCAAGATGATATGTAACTAATCATTCTTGGTTGATTACATTGGATCAGAATTTCACTCATTCTTCATTTCCTTCTTTTTCCATTAAGGATTTGTGTACATGGCAGGAACAGGAATAAATGACAGTTCAGGGGTTAAGTCAATCCATATTAAAAAATTCAAAGTTCTTTTTTTAAAACATATTTTTATTGAGTTTTTCCATCCATATTATACATAGTACACTACGTGTGTCGTAAACACTAAGAACCCTGAGGTCTGAAATTGCAAAAAAGGGGAAAGAAGAAAAGTGAAAAGGTGGTGTGTGAATGAGAAACAAAAGCCCAATTCACCTAGTGAAAGGGCAATCCCTTTAAGGACGTAATCCCTCACTCACCCTGGGTGACATGCTTCATCATATGGGATTCTCCTCCCAGAGAAAAATCCTAGTTTCTCTGGGGGCTACAACCCCCTCTATGAGAGGGAGGAGCTCAGGGATGTTTTGATTTTGCACTAAAGGATAGACTAAATCCACATATGAAGAGCTAGGTGTGAGTGAGGGGTGCAGTGCTAATGAAATGATAGTGCAGTGAGAGTATGTTAAAACTAGTCACGGGACGGCAAGGAGGATTCTCTTGACACCACCGTACCGATGCTAGATTAAAAATGTGAACACCACTTGTTCAATGTAACCAATGGTGCTATGCAAAAGACAACGGTCGACATGTTTCAGCCAAAGCGCCTAAATAGGCTCGGCTTTCATCAGGACCTTGATAGCTACTGCAAGAAGGAAAGAATTGTGTGAGAACTACACAACAAAGGATACCGTGAACACCCCAGGATTGCTTGTAGGGTGTACGTCACCTTTACAATTCAAACATCACCTAGACAAAAGAAAATCAGTGTAAGAACAAGTTGGTTCCAAATGCTGAGTAATGAAGATATAAGAATGTAATAACTTAAAGCATTGGCCACTCACCCGTGAAAACTGGGTGGGAAATTAACCTCCACCTGGCAACCGCTCAGGAAGGAACACCGCTCTGAAAGAAGATGTAAGACTACTGAGGAATGGGGTACTTACATCTCATGAGCGAATGTGGTAAACATGTGAACTAAACATCTAAAAGCGAGGGAAACTGACAAAAACACTGAATGCACAAGGTGCTAGTTAATAGAAGAACCCGGTTCTTCAACATGTTCTTATTGTGAAAAAACCAAAGCAAGACACCCACATGTCATGTAAGACTCAGTATGGTGAGTCTATACTTTTAAACAAAGAGCGAAAGAGCTCGAAGTACCTGGCCCTCGTGTACATAATAATCGTAACGAGTGGCCAGACGTACCAATAATAAATTGTAAAACTGCCGCCTTTGAGAAAACATAATATGAACTGAAAAAGGAAAAGGCGGTGTACACACAGCATCAGAGCTTATCGAGACGCCTACCTCTCCGTCGGGGAACCGGGCCGGAATGAGCCTGCAGCCGGAGGTCCCGCGGGACTGGACAGCGTCTCATAAAGAAAGATTGTGTCATCAGGATTAGGCCAATAGGAGGACCCGTTTCAAAGACACCAAGTGGGAAGAACCAATCAATGGTGCTCTACCGCCTGTGTGTTGGTTGTCACGGTGACGGCTATGCAGCCGAGGATTAGGTTTGAACTGTCAAAAAATATAGAAATGCGCGCCACGAGTAATTAAGTGAATGAATAAATGCGCTCATTTCCGTTGTGTGAGAACTGTAATATGGAGTGAGGGATGCTAAATGCGTACCACTCGCTCTGTAAAAAAATACCCAAATCGAAAAATAAACGTAAGCTCATACTATTGGGCTTGAGCTTCGATTTGTTTAAATACAACACGGAGGAGACCTAGTTAAAACAACACTAGCTCCATAAGGAAACTCGCTCCGTGAAGAAATGCCCACATCAAAGAATAAATGTAGGCTCATACTATTGAGCTTGAACATCGATTTATTTAAATACAACACGGAGAAAACCTAGTTAAAACAACACTAGCTCCGTGGGGATACTTGCAATAGTTAAACTAGAGAGTGGGTGTAATAGAAAGGAAAACAAAGCGTGCTCTGATGCCATAAACTACGGATGTCTTGGGAAAGCGAGACAGCAATAGACTGTCGAGGGAGGATGGAAAAAGTCAATGTTGACTGGCAGTTTAAGTAAGTAAGACATAAGGGCGAATGCTAGGTGGCCCAACAAGGAAGCCGCAGAATAAGAGAAGCAGCAACGAATCATGCAGTATACCCTATTGACTATTCCCAAATGTAGAGTGTGAAAGAAGTATGGGACCAAAAAGTAGACTTGTTATGCGAAATTCATAGGGACAGCCATGGAATATCCTCATTTAGTCCTTTAACGTGCGTATTAAGCTTATACACCCACCTTTGCTCACGTTTAAAGAGAAAAGAAGAGCAATCTGTCAGATGGGGAGGTATGAAAGGTTTGTCAAGGACTGTCCAGTGCAGGTCATTGGGAACATGATTGACCGCTAGAAAGTGGTTGGTAAGTTTAGTAGAAGAACAACCACACCGTATGGTACTTTTGTGTTCCAAAATACGGGTTTTTATCCGACGGGTGGTCATTCCAACATATCGTAACCCGCAAGGACATGTTATAAGGTAGATCAAATTTGAGCTGTTACAGTTACTGTGGCTTCTAAGAGTCCACGGTCTGCCTGTGCCAATGTTGATCTCTTTAGTCACAGAAGTGTGCCTGCATGCCGCACAGGAACCACATGGATAGTGGCCCACAACCGGGGGTAGACCCCACAGAGTGTGTTGAGTGCCTGTTTGATCAGTGCGTGGGCGGGTATGGACCAATTGATCCCTGATGTTACTGCTGCGTTTAAACGCAAAAAGAGGTCTAGGCAACCCCACATCACCTATGTTCAGAATTTTCCAATTTGACAAAATGATTTTTTTAATTTGATTGGAGAATTGGCAATAGGTGTGTACACAGGTTAGCCCGCTGTCAGATGAATTGGGGACCTTAGGTTCTAAAAGAGTCTCCCGATTGTTATTTGCAGCACGTTTGGACGCTCTGCGGATCAAATGTTTGGGATAATGTCTAGCCAGTAGTTGTTTGGATAGATTGCTCGCATGTTCCTTATACTTATCATTAGAGGAGCAATTCCTTTTAAGGCGCAGAAACTGGCCAAAAGGCAGATTATCCCGCAATGCCCGTGGGTGAAAACTGTCATATTTCAAAAGGGCATTCACCACCATGGGTTTTCTGTACAGCTCCGTGCTCAAGCCACCATCAAAAGGGGTTATCAATATGTCCAGAAAGGGGAGCTGAGTCTTAGAGTACTCACAGGTGAATTTCAAGAAAGGATCACAATTGTTGAGCCAATTTTTGAAAGTCAATAATGAGGATAGTGGTCCATGCCATAGTACGAACACGTCGTCTATGTACCTCTTCCATGTCCTTATTTGGTCTTTATATCGATTGTTGGTACTAAACACATACTGTTCCTCAAAGACATGAACATACAGATTCGCCAGGCTGGGAGCAAAAATGCTCCCCATTGAAGTGCCTGACACCTGCAGGAACAGCTGTTCCTCAAATTGAAAAAAGTTCTCTTTCATGGCTAGCTTAGCACACGACATAATGAATGAAACTGGAGTGATGGAGTCTGGTGGATTGGCCAACAGGAGAGATTCGATGACATCCAAAGTCTCATCCTGGGGAATGCATGTATAAAGTGACTCAACATCAAATGAGACTAAAAATTCTGTCTCACAGTCAAAGGATAGGTCTTTAAGTAGGATCAAAATGTCCTTAGTGTCCTTGAGGTACGTGGGCATTTTGGCCACGAAAGGACGTAAAAAATGGTCTACAAATGCCGACAATGGTTCCAACAAGGACCCTAGTCCTGAGATGATCGGGCGACCAGGAGGGGGACTCACATTCTTGTGTACCTTAGGCAGAATATAAAAATAAGGTACGATAGGCGAGGTATTGACCAGATATTGGGCTTCATTGGAGGTGATCCAACCATTGGTGCTGGCTTCATTCACCAGGACCTGAATGGTCTGTAGTAAACGTTTAGTGGGATCTTGAATGGGAGGTTGGTAGAAGTTGGTATTCCCCAATTGTCTCAAGCATTCGGTGCGATAAGCGGAGGTGTCCATGATAACTGTGGCACCACCTTTATCTGCCGGCTTGATCATGATAGTGTCGTCAGAGGTGAGAGAACGTAAGGCTAGTCGCTCTGACTTGGTAAGGTTTTGATACTGGCGGCTTTCTGAGGCACAGGTAGAAGACACCTGTGAGATCACCGCTTTCTCAAACGTGAGCACCTGTGGAGGAACTTGACTGGGCAAGGGATTAAATGTGGATTTTTTGCGCAAGCCCGTGTTCAAGTCTTGGTCATCAGGAGAGGTACTGAGATCTGTACGGAAAAAGAAATTCAAGCGGATCTTTCTGAAGAACAAAGCAAGTTCTTGGTTGATGGAAAACAAATCACCTTTGAAAGAAGGAACAAATCCTAATCCTTTATTCAAGAGGGACATTTCATCCTGTGTGAGAACTTTGCTGGATAGATTGATGACTAAGTTGTGATCGTGCTCGGGACCACCGGAGTCTCTCTCGAGCTCGATGCCGGGGTTGCTTGTTGTTGATCTGCCCAGTGGACCTGGTTCCGTCTTCTTCCCCTTGACCGGCCTCGGCCAAACCCTAAAAAAGGCTGGTTGGAATACATTTGTGGAGGCGGGGGATAAGGACAAGGTTGTCCAAAGGGAGGAAAGGGAGGATAGTTGTATGGACCAGGAGGCCACCACTGAGGAGGATACATGGGATTTGGTGCGCCTCGCAGGTTTCTCCTGTTACCCCTACCTCTCTTTTTGTTACCTCTAAGCGAGGAATCTTCACCTACGTGTGTCAACATATAGCCCGCAATAATAAGCATATCGGCATCAACCAATAATCTTTCGCCAACTAAGTGGTGGCCAATAAATGCAAATATACATAGTTTGTTGCTGTTGTATTGCCCATATCATAGGAAAGGAAATTAGTAAGAAAGGTAATATAAATTACAGATCTATTGCATGGGTGCTCAATCCAAAAATGTAAAAATAAAGAAAACTCAAGATTACCTATTTATCTTCTGACGACATTTCTAAACCAAGAAAAGAAAACAATTATTAACAACTACCCCCCTCCCCGGTCCATTGGTCCATTAATTTATACAATGAAGTTTTGAAAAAGTGTAGTCCTTAAGTCAAAACATACAGTACCAAACAGGTACTATCATATATGTATTTATAGGGATGCCGCTCCACTTATTTATAAACCTAGATAGACCCCCGAACAGTCAAAAAATTATGACATTATAATGTTATACAGACATAGTCGGGTGAGTCAGTGGAAGTGTAGGAGAAGTGGGTGGGATAGGCCCATCATGTGACGTCGGGGGAGTTAACGACTCCATGGCTTAAAAGGATTCTAACATTTGGTCCCATTCTAATGAAATAGGGATTTTACGCAGGCCCCGGAAAAAAAATTCAAAGTTCAGTGAAGTTTAGGCTTGTCTATTAAAGAAAAATTTAATTTAAAGCAAGTTATCATTTTGATGATTTTTTCATCTATAAATTTGAATGTATTTTATGGTATTACTGCTCTCTGGGAACAGTCAACATTATGAATGTTTTTTATATAAAAAAATGCTTTCACCATCTAACATTTTAATAATTAAAATTATCTGTGAAAATTCAACTCTGAAAAAAGCAGAAGATAAGAGAGTACTTTACCCAGAAAATGGGGAGTATGTTTTCTTAATAATAGAGAAATGCCTTCAGGAATGCTTTTGTGAAAGGCGTCAGTAACGAGCTAAAATAGTCCAATGTCATTTTAAATGGTTAGTGGTCAAAGAGGAAGTCTCCCTTTAAATAGACACTCTGTAAAGCAGGAGTCTATGGCCCAGAAGAAGGCTTTTGCCTAAATGCGTCAGCCTGTTTTCCAGCACAAAGCACTTTCGGTTTTCAAAAGAAAATGAATAAAAGAATGTACATAAATACATATATAGATATAGTTATATATATATTATAGCTCCAGTTCTCAAAATTAGACCAGCACTCACAATAGAGGTTAAATCCTCAATTGGGATTTATTGGTACAAACAACAAATGCGTTTCGGCAGTGGGCCTTTCTCAGTGTCGGCGGCCGCCGCGTTCTCATTTCTTTTATGTCAGTTACTTCCCAAAACAGACAGCAAAAACTGGCTTGTTCTACAACAACAATAATGTCCCGCCATCTTGGAACGTTCCACATTCTCTTGTTGCTCATTGAACATACTCTTAAAGTTGCATCCTAAACTTTCTTGAGACCGAATAAATTATCATCCAATCAACCTAGCACGTAATCCTTTTTTACTCCGATCCTCTAAATCTTCTCTAATACCCATCCTTGACATGACCTATCTATAAGTGTACCCCTAACTCTTCCCCAATGTTGAGCCCTAATGGTTATTTTGTCTGCATGTCTATTATGTGTCTGGATACCGATCTCCTTCGTTTTTTCTCTCTATCACCACCTCTGTTATCTCATGGTACATGATTCACACAGAAATGTTTTAGCAAGGACCTATTGCTTTGATGGTAGGTTTCGGAATGTCGTGCAACTGGATAGTTGGAATCCTTATTGCTAATTGCCCTCTGGTGTTCTAAGATACGCATTTTCGTGGGATGAATCATACTCCCCATGTATCTCAGTCCACAGGGGCATGTTAAGCAATACACTGTATATTGGTGGTGAGGGCATAGTTGTTACAAAAATTCAATTGGCTGTATGCTGCCCCACAGATGTTTTCCCTAGTTTGTAACACTACATTTCCTCCTTTCTCAGAGGGCAATTGATTGATTAATTTGTAAATGTTTCAGTGCTTGTCTTTGTGCATATGTGATATTCAATTTTGTCTTTTACGTGTTCCTTATCACACGAAGGGCTAAGAGATCTTTATTAACACTTTCTGCAAAGATGTCGATTGCGTCTGTGGGTGTTTGTGGGTAGAACTTGGAAGGCGGTTTATAAATATATATATGTTTCCAAGTGCCACCCAAATTTCTGAACTCAGGATGGGTGCCTCGACCACATAGGGGTGGACCCACAATTATACAGTTTCCAGTTCCCAAAAGGGGAAATGATGGAGCACTCACAGAGCCGTTCAAGTCCTTTTATTGCAAGTTGGACGTGTTTTGGCGTTCTGCCTTTCCCAAAACTTGCAGCAAAATGTCATAACACAGCAGTGCTTTGGTAATTTGAATGCAGATGGTATACTATTCGAGAGATGTTAATGAAGAACAAGAAAGGACTACTATCGTCCTGATTTCAATATCATGCCTCTGGCAGCCATGCCTTAATAGTGAAATTCTGCATAATTAACAACATAACCAAAGGTTTACAGAGATGTTATAGTTAGGAAATAGAATTGAAAACATCTTAGAAATTCACAGAAAAAAACAAAGGTTACAGGGACGTTATATTTAGGTTCAGATTTTACCCGTGGAAAAACAGTGAAATTCAGCAGTTATAGTTACCTAATCTAACTATAACTTACGCCCTCACAATGGACATTTGTGGGTGTGAGAGTGGCTGTATGCATGTGTGGATAGCTGTGTTGATGTATATGTGGGTGTGTGAGTGAGTGGCTGTGTGAGTGGCTGTATGGGTGTGTGAGCGGTTGTATGGGTGTGTGAGTGGCTGTATGGATGTGTCAGTAGGTGTGTCAGTGGCTGTATGGGTGTCTGTACAGGTGGGTGTGTGAGTGACTGTATTGGTGTGTGAGTTGGTTTCTGAATGGCTGTATGAGTGAGTGGGTTTGTAAGTAGGTGTATGGGTAAGGGAGTGACTGAGTGGGCAATTGGTTAAGTGAGTTGGTGTGTGAGTAGCTTTATTGGAGAGTGTTTGTGTGAATGGCTGTATGGGTGAGTGAACGGATTTGGGAGTGTTTGTATTGATGTGTGAATGGGTATGTAAGTGGTTGTGTGAGTGTATGAGTGGGTGTATGAGAGGTTTTAAGGGGTGTGAGTAGTTCTGTGGAGGATGTCAGCAGTGATGTCACCAGTGATGTCATTTGAGATGTCATCAGTGATGTTATAAGTGATGTCACTTATCATATCACGAGTAATGTAATATGTGAGGTCATATGCACTGCATTGCGGGGGCGTAAGTCACCGTTAGTTTAGGTAACTTTGTTTTTTTCAGTGAATTTCTAAGGTTTTTTAATTCTATTTCCTGACTGTAACGTCCATGTAACAATTGGATTTTTCAGTGAATTTCTACAGTTTTTGAAAATGTATTTTCTAACTATAACATCCCTATACCCTTTGTTTTTTAAGTGAATTTAAAAGGTTTTTTTTACATTTAATTTTCTTACTGTAATCACTAACCTTTGACACTGAGTGTGTGAGTAAGTGAATGAGTGTCTCAGTGTTGAAACTTTTCAAACACTCACCCCCAGTCAAGGGATCTGGGGTAAATCCATTGTTTCATTGCTCACCATGCCAGTCCAGCTTGGACCCAGCCATATGTAGATCAGTCTTGATCCTGCTCCCCATGGGAACAGTCCAGCCTGAACTGCCAGGCCAGGTCCTCCCTGGACCGGAAACAAGCATCCTGCAACCGTTTTCAGGGTATCACCCCTCATCACCCATGCCACCTTGAATCCAGTGGCCCAGCCAGCACATCTAGCCATACACTTGGCCGCTTACCGCGAACATAGCAAACACAACAAGATGAAGAATGGAGTGCTGAAACTTTTCAAACACTCACGACAGTCAAAAGATCTGGGTTAAATCCATTGTTCGTTTGCTCACCATGCCACCCTAGTTTAGACCCAGCCATATGCAAACCAGTTTTGATACTCCTCCCCATAGGAATAGTCCAGCCTAAACTGCCAGGCCAGGTCTTCCCTAGACCGGAAACAAGCATCCTGGGACC
Organism: Triturus cristatus; assembly: GCF_964204655.1. NCBI lineage: Eukaryota > Metazoa > Chordata > Amphibia > Caudata > Salamandridae > Triturus > Triturus cristatus. The sequence goes on from NC_140593.1 coordinate 742,286,951, forward strand.
GATTTCTGGGTATTTCTCCATATCAGCCAGGCTTTTCAAACACTCATCCACAGTATAGGTATCTGGGTTAAATCCATCGTCCTTTACTCACTATGGCAACCCAGTTTGGACCCAGCCCTATGCAGATCAGTCTTGACCCTGCTCCCCATGGGAACAGTCCAGATCAAATTGCAAGGCCATTTCCTTTCTGAACCGGAAACAAGCATCCTGGTTTGAGGGTATCACCCCTCATCAGCCAGTCTAGCTCAGTCCAGTGGCACATCGATCAGTGCAAAAACATGTTGTACCAGATATGTAAAAGTCGGTTTAAAAAGTTGCATGGCAAAATTGCTTGGCACTGGTGCAATTTAATGATGTTGTAATTAAACGTTAATTATAGGTTATCAACTTGGTCAAACTGTGTGATCCTGGACAAATGCACTTAGGGGCAACCAAAATTACTGTGCCGCGTTGTGCAAGAGAAAGAAAATAGCGATGAACCACGATATTAAAATTGCCCTTCTCCTGTCAACGTCCTTGCGGGTGCACAAACAGGCTGCCTAGTGCCATCCGTAACCTTTAAACCCAAGTAACGACCCCTTGACACAAAGTGGCGCAAAAGCATTATTTGTACAGAGAAAAGGGCACTTTGTAAGCGCAAAATACCTTTTTCCACTGGAAAGTAAGTATCATTCCAAGACTTTGTGCCACCTTGCATCACTTTGCGTGACTTTGCCCTGGCACAGGGTCTCAGGAAATGTTCCCCATGGTTTTCCTGTGAATCTGTTCTCTTATCTGTAGAAAGCTGGTGTACCACCACCCACAGCCACCTAACCTCTAAGCGCTGTATAAAACTGGACATTTACATTACTTTGACTTAATGCTTGTTTTATTACAATCCGAGAGTAAGTCGAGGTTGGTGGCCTGTCTTCCACCAAGCACGCACAGTCCGGGTAGGCACTGTGTCCAGCGCTCACTGCAGGCAAAAAACTGGCACGGTGCCCATGGTGGCACAGCGAAATGCAGCTGTTTCCTCTTCACAAGGCACAGGGCAGTGGGCGGGCAGTGGCGACGGAGCTCGGGGAGGGCACAAGAAAGGCGACGGCCTTTTCCCACACATTTAGCTGTGGAGAGGGACTGGATGTAAAAAGCCGCGAACTTCGCTCCGCGCCTCCTTTAGAAAAGACCAGACAAGCGCCCCATTGTGGCGCGGGTTCTGCTGACAGGAGGGAGCTCGGCAGGGGGCAAAGGCGAAGTTTAAGGGGTTTTAGTGAGACTTTGAGGGGGATAGTAAGTGGTCTATGTTGATATGTAGCTAGGACTGCCACAATTCTCAGAAAAAATCCTGGGCATTTGGGGTCCTCTGTATTATATTTGAACACATCAATTATCTCTCTTTCTGTTATTAAAATTATTTAGGAATTGTCTAGCAGCATTACTATTATTTTGACGTATTACAATTTTATATGTATTGCTGTAAATTTTTACTAGAAAGGAAAGAAGAGCAGCATTTCAAATATTTTCCTGATTTTTATACTTGGCTGGTTAGGTGACAAGCCCACGTTGCAATCCATAAATGTAACAAGCCATGCGCCATACATTTTTGCTGCTACATAAGTGTGCGTCTGATGAATATGTCAATTTGTGTGGGTTTTAGGTGTTACTGGAGCGTCGGCTATGACTTCCAGGCCAGTTGGTTTCAGATTTAAATTAGGAGGCATGCTGTAGCGATTCCAAGGTTTTTTTTAGGGTTGACATTATTTTTGTTATGTTTTACCGTAAAAAGTTTGGTTCGAAAAGCACCTTTTTCAAATTGACAATAGTTAACATGAGGAACCCGTTCGAAAATACTTTAGAAAAACGCAAAACAAAATATAATAAGGAAGTGAACGGCATTGTTGAGGAATGGGTAAATGAAAGGTGCAGCATTTCCCCCTCTTTCAAATAAAAAGTGGACAATTCGATCAATTAAATATATGCAAAAGGTGTACATGTAGTTTTCAAATGAATTACGTTTGAATGATTTCATTCTAAAAAGTTTTTTGTGGAACAAACTCATTTGAGAAATCATTGTAGATTTGTTTTTATTTATTTCAGGATTCTTGGGGAGAGCTGTAGGTTTGCATTACTGGTGCCTCGGAGTACTATGCAAGAGGAGGTAAACAATGCTAGCAAGTAGCATGGCGTAGTCTGCCCCAGCGTGCAGGTGGAATATTGGATCCTTGACCTCATCCTTCAATTTGCAAGTGTAGGGAGGAATCCTGGAATTGTATGGAGCCATGATGGAACGGCCAGTCCTGGGGTATGACTGATGGTCAGCCAGTTTCTGGTGGTAGATACACTGCGGCTTGGAGACTATGACTGAAACGTCTTATCCTGGCTTGATGCGATGAGACCGTTGGCCGAGATGCACTTAAATACCTCACTGGAGCTTGGGGAAGCCCTCGTTGACTTATAGAGGGAAGGGAAGAACATTGGAGAGGATTCCCCATGGACTTAGAGAGTCTGCCTTTGAGACTCTGCACCTTAGCTGGGTGAACGGTCAGTGGTTTCAGCAGTACTGATCTCATAAACCTCGATACATAGCTGGGGGGTGACCACAGAGAGACCGCTGGAATCTTCTCTTTGTGTTCATCATATTTGTGCAGCAGTTCTTTCCCCTTCTAAGGTATAGCAGACACGTACAGAAAAACAGTGCATCTGCTAAGTGTTGCATTTGATAGATTGAACAGGAGATAAGATATGCCTGGGGTGTGGTGAATGAGACACTGATACAAACATTACAAGGTAAAGTATTGAAGCCCACCCATACAGAGTTTTTTATATAAATAAAAAAGTAGATGTTCGGTGGCGGTGGGGTCAAGTGTTATAGCCTTAGTCTTTCCATGTTATTGACAATCTGGCCAGTGACACTACCAGAGAGCAAGAATGATATGGCTGCAGTGTCTTGAACATTCATAATGCTAGCTGTGTGCTTCTGAACCTGTTCAGTTTGTCAAATTTCTTCATAAGCGACCTGCTGTACAGACTGTTAAAAGTGTCCAGCATGATGTCACCACAGGAAGGACCAAGGAAATCTTTTGTGTCAGACACCAAAGGAGATCTACCCCTTGTAGTGTTCTCAAGTGAAGGCGCAAATCATCGGTGATTGCATTTTCTTGGAGGATGAATGTACAGCCCTTATTAAACAGGGCATGCGGGTCATATGCTTGTGGGACTGGCAGTGTAGTTGGGGTGAACACAGCGAATCTGGAAACGTGAAAATAAGAATCCAGGTCTCCACTGTGCCTAGGAGCCGTTTCTCTGACTTCTGGCTGTTCAGGCAGAATCAATTTAATCACTAGCGTAACGAAACTTGAGACCCCCCCTGCAAACTACACTCAGTCAGGAGCTGTCACACCAGGATATTGTGCTGAGAAGGCCCCCCACTCTGCAGATACGCGGGGCCTTTGTTACGCCACTGAATTTTATTGCATCCCATAATGAGCTTCCTTTTGGCAGGATGGGACCTGGTGATAATTTTCCACAGATCCTCTATCCGCTTGAGGTGTATCTGGATGTCATGTCATTGGCACTACTGGGCCCGCTGTTACTGTGGGCATCAGGGATATTTACCTTGGGAGCCATGTAAATGTTAAAGAGGCCATTGGACTAGGCCAATCCTTCAGGGACACCATAGGAGTTAGAGGTGAGAGCAGTAAGAGTGTAGCCTGGATAGACTTGTATTCATCCAGCCGGAAAGAAAGTGAACCCGGTTTGGACCACCGCGCCCATGCCTGTGTTCAATGCCAGATAGTCTAGTAGGAGTTTGTGGTCAATGGGAAGAAGAGTTATCAAAATGTCCAGATGTATCAGAGGGCCTGCCTGTTAAGTTTTTTGGGTGGTTAGTTGCACTTCCTTGATGTTCAGTTGGTGATTTCTGTACCTAGGTGGAGGCAGGCGCGCTGGGTGGAAGTCACTAAGTAAGATATTCTAAAAGATCAATACCAGTTGTACTGAGTAGCATTGTTGGTTTTCCTTTTGGATCTCTTTTCTCTACTTGAGGTGGGTACTTACCACCATCAACTACTAACCCATTTTTTTACATTAGTGTTCAGCAGTGCAATCCAGCACTTATACTTTCAGTACCACTCAATGCTTTCTGTTAAAACCAAAAATCCCTTTTTATAATCTGACATCAAAATCGTTTTCTGATTTTTAATTTCTACTTTTATTTTTAAATGGGCATTTTTGCTTTTTCCTGAATTTCACTCCTATCCTCATAGTTTGCACCCATGATATTTACAAGGATGGAGGTGTATCTCTGCAACATTGAGAGCTTCCATATGGCAGATCTGAGAAGGTTGTGTAGGGAGACTGGGCTAAAGCTGGCCAAGGGCTATGATAGAGGCTGGAGTACCAGCCACTCCTCCGAGGCTGAGAGGAGGTCCGCACACTGCAGTCTACAACACAGGAACAAGAACATCATGGAGTAGAGAATGAGGATGAGTTTGAGGGCGAATCGGAAGATGACCCTCCAGTGACCTCAGAGCTGGAGGGAGAGGAAGATACTCCTTCAGAGGTTCCAGAGCCAGAAGAAGAAGGGGGACCCCAAGAATCAGATAACCTGTGCCAGCTTGAGCTGAGATCAATGTATCCTCTCTCAGCCTGACACCTACAGAACTGGAAGACAGGAAGGCAGAGGGGCCCTGAAGTCAAAGCTGACTACCCTAGCCCCAGAGGTAAATAAGCTAGCCCTGGCTGCTGAAGAGAAAAGGGCAAAAGCAGCATTGGACAGCATTAGCCTGCTTCTCTTGTTCCATTTCCTTATAGTGACAGCTTGTGCTTCATTATAATGCCACCAGTGAGCATCTCTGATATGGATCATGCGCACTGTTGTAGTATTCATTCTAGGAAGGGGAATGTCGAATGGTAACCGGGTACCAGCCACAATATTCTGTGTAGGTGGTCTTTGTCAGTTAGAGATGAATAAGCTGAAGAGTGGCTTTCCTTCCTATGTTTAGACTTAATAAAGTATTATGGAGCATTATCTACTTGGAATCATCTATTCACCAGAAGAAACACACATTTTCGCGACAGGTCTCTCTGGAGATGGTGTGCAAGTGGGTTTGCATTAAAGACCAAGGCCTGGATTTATGAAGATTTGTGCCATGCAATGCTGTGAAGAAATCTGTAGCTCTGTGATGCACTAACAGCATAAAATTGTGCACTACCGTTTTTTCTAAGCGTCGCGTCCAATTGATGTTATCGGTCACACTGTCCCTAGATATACCATGCCTGCATGATGCTAAATAAAATGTATCATTGCACCAAGGTGCAAAGCCAAACAAATGGCTTCGTCCTTGAGTTTTATTCTTGAGGCACACCCCTGATACAAAAGTCTACCCACTGACAACCGCCCAAATGTAAATCACAAATAAGTATTTTACACGTATTATGTATGAAAATATTGCATAATTTACCGACTGTCCATTGTTTGCGCCCATTTTCATTTGCCACTTAAATTCCCTGCAAGAGAGATCATCCTACTTTGTGTGGCACTATTTGATTTGGCTGTGCTTGGATTTCTAGGGGTGATTGTGCTGCTAATGCATGTAATGCCAACTTTGCATAGATTATCAGCGTTTTCAGCCACATGACTCAATCTTGTTTCAGCTCTCTGCTTGTGTCAACGTTCTTTGCAAAAATTCTTTGGTGAGCAAAAGTTGCTCACACTGTTGTTTGCACCGCTTTACATCACATCGCACCCCTTGCGCCATTCAAGTGCCATCGCCAAAGTTTAGTAAATCCAGGACCAAAGTTCCATTCGGAAGCTGGGGCAGGGAGGCCATAGGTTGTCAGTGCGGCTCTTTAAAGTGGACTTGAGTTGGAGCATTTTAGGCAATGGAAGCGTGTGTGTGTGTGTGTGGGGGGGGGGGGGGGGTTGGGCGGGTTCTTAGGTGGAGGCGTGCTCAAAGTGAACTGTTCAAACTCAATTTTCTATCAGGCATTTCTCATGGCTGCCCATGCCTTGCTTAGCTTATTCAATGTGTCATCACCGCACATGTGTGTTGCTGCCGGGCCCTGTCTGCTACTTTTTTTCTACCAGCAATTCCCTGATGGGCTGGAGCCTTTGAATGTCGGTTTTTTAAACCAAGGGGCCTCTGATTGTGCCTCTGTCACTTTCTCCTTCTTCTTTAGGCAATTACAGCAGGCACAGTCGTGAGCTTCAGGAGAGAGCCAGAGGAAAGAAAGCGTAGAGAGAGATGGGAGAGAGAGGAGAAAGGGATCAGGGCTGGTTTGAACATTTTTCAGGGCTGCTTTTGACTCCCAAGTTCGGCCCTGGCCGCTGCTGGCTGTTGGGTACATGAAGGAGCGTGTAAAGAGTCAGCGGAGTGCAAGAATCAGACAAAAAACTGACTTCAGTGTTTTGTTTGGAGTGAATAACGCTGCTTTGTGGAACATGTGGGGTTGCATACGAACAGACTCACCTTGCTTTCGTAGGAACTGTAGCCAGTCAGGATTACTGGCACTTGATGGAGCAAGGACTCGTAGAATAGAGACTTCCTCAGAAGCAAACCCTCATATAACTCATAACTCTGTATTAACTGTGTATTGTGTATACTAATAATATGCACCACACTCAATATAATAGAGAGAAGAAGCTTGCCCATGTGTCTTACTAACCAGTAACTCGAGTGAGATCCAAAATGTCTGCTAACACGGGAAACTTTATTGCGCATGCGTCAACTGCATCTACGCAGTATGAGGAGCTGTCGTTTGGAGGGAATTTCTTGCACCTGTGCAGACACTCTTCAAATGGCTGCTTAAAAGCTCACATGCTAAGCATCTGCTTTGCTGAAACGAAAACCAGCTAATTTACTAATGCTAACGCGGGGAGAGCATTTATAATTAAATGGGATAAGAGTAGAGATAGGTGGTATACAGTGAAACTATTTTATTTTAAAATTAATATATATCTTTTTGACTTTCTTATGAGTACGCATTTGGGCCTTTTGTGAGATTCTGGAGTCTGTAACCCACACGGCCTCTGCACATGTGTGGTATGAGCGATCCGGAAGAGATGATGTGACTCTTGAAAACAGTCCAAGGACGAAAATGATACATACCCTGGGACCAGCCCTGAAGCCCGGAGAAATGGATGGGAACCTATAAACTGTATAATATTGTTTCTAATAAGATGTGAATACGGGTGGGAGTAAAGAATTATGAATAAACATTAAGGGGTGGGATCATTGAGCAATGAAGTGAAAGACACATTTGGAAAATAAGCATGGTGTGATTATCATCCCCCTTGCCTGTCCAATCAGAGTTAGAAATTACATGATATTGAAACATTAATGGGTGGTACATGAGCATAGAAAGGTATAATTGAGGTAGCCTTAGTTAGCATGAGAGATGCTGAATGCTGCAGAGCTCTGGATGCTGTCGGAGTAACGAGTGAATGCTGATGAAGAATATTGCAGAACATCACCGTAGACTAACTTAAATTAGAAGATGATCGCGGAAGAATCTTAAGGAGGAAGAGAGTGTCAGAGAGGGTTGCGATGCCAGCGTCGGTGTTAGAGAGGTCATCAATCCTGTCCTGAATCCTTTCCTGAAGCCTTTGTCGCCTGATCTTTCCTGGGGGACCCTTCCCAGCTCCTTGGTCAGGGAGTTGGTTTTCCCACCATCCTAGATAATTATATTTTCGTGAATGTGCGAATGTACTTTTCTCTCTCTCTCTCTCTCCTCTCTATGCAACATCATTGCAAAGTAATGATAAATTTGATTGTTTAATTGACTAATCCAATCTTCCTTCCTTTGAGTAGACTGTACTGTACTTTGAAATGTTTCACATGCATTTAATTTAGATAAAGCCTTAAAACTTTCCAGAGTCTGTGGTTATTTCATTACAAAGAGAATTAATTACATTTATGTCATTTCACCATCAACTAATCAACTAATGGTCCATTGACCAGAGGAAGGAAAGAACTTTTTGATCAGTGAAAGATTAGTTAGGAATGACAGGAAACTAATCTTGCAATAAGAAACAACATAAACTTAGACTCCAGCAGTGAGTGTGAGTATATGGTATTGGAGTATTTGTGGCTGGTTCACCGCTGGATCACACTGTGTAAAATGGATACTGTGGAGCACTGTAGTATCTTGTGAGTATGTATGGCAGGAACCTTCAGGTCTCTGGAGGACTCCATAGGAAAAAGACAATCATTTGGGTGTATATGGGCGTCATTGATAAAGTTTATGACGGAGTGTGTGCAGTTAATGGTTGCACTCTGAAGAATAAAGACGTACACTACAGAGCGTCATGTGTAGCATGGTCATTTACATGCTACCGCGCCGGGAGAGCCTTTTGAAATGGCAACGAGGTAGGGGATGCATAACCCAAAAACCAGAGAGTGCTGTCCCTCACAGTTTTTCAAGGTCCATCAAACTGCTCATGTGTGTCTCGTGGGCCTCAGTCAAAGTGAAGCAGTCTACGGTTGGCATTTATGGAGTGAAAGTGCTACTCCAGCCATTGCAAGACATTCAAAGAAGGTGAAGGTCCTACAGAGAAGCTCATTCACAGTCGGCCAAGAACCTGCTGGTAAGGCTGAAAGAAGAGATGCTGTGCCTCAACAAAACACCGAGCATCATACATGCTGAACGTTAACACTAGAGGCAGCGACAGCCAGGTACAGAGAAGCGCTGAAGGCCACGATATCCAGATGCAAAAGCAGGCCAAAAGCAGAAGCATCCAGGCAGAAAGAAATGCTAAAGGCAGTGACAACCAGGTGAGGTTAACATGATTGTAGTCACCTGCAAGAATAAAGAAGGAGTTATTGGACCTCGAGTCGAACCCCGGTTGGAGACCAGTCTATTCAAAATGGGAAATAGCATGCACAATGATCCAAATGAAGGCACAGGGTTGTGCTTATTGAGCCATTGGTATCTGAAGTGGCGGCCACAGAAGTAGCCGGTTGCACTCAGTACAACTCCAAAGGTCTTCAAGAATTTGAAGGGACTCAATGGCTGCTGAGAAGAGTCCCAAGTATGGCGCCACCACCTTCCTGAAACTGCTACTTCCATTCGATGCTGCCAAAAAGCAGAATACTGGAGCCAGATGGATTGGCTGGATTGAAACATTTGATGACGTCATCAACGTGCTACAAGAAGCAGATCACAAAAAGATCATCAAATACTTAAAGAACCTTGCAGGTGATGGAGTGAAAGAAGTGATAAAAAAAATACAACAAGCGGATGAAATATCTTACAGTCAGATTAGGGAGGCATTAGAAAACAAGTTCAAACCAACGACGAATGCCGACTATGAAAGGTACCTCTTCAACCAAGCGAGACAGCAAGCTTGAGAAATAATGGATAAGTTTGCTGAAAGACTGGTGACCCTCATCAAGCATTCCAAGTTCAACTAATTCAAGAATAAAGAAGCCATATGTCTCAGAATCATTGATGGTTGACTTATTAAATCGTTCAGATGAGGTATGCTGAGAGAGAAATTCAGTCTGGAGAGAGTGCTCATCGCTGCGAGAGCAGAGGAACATGTAGATCAACAAGCTGCTGATATGAAAGCTGGAGTAGCCCAGAGGGAATCAGCATTGAACATGAAAAGTAAGCAGATACAAGGTCGAGGGCCATAAGGTGATGTCTCAGAAAAAAAAGAAATTGCGTTTCCACTGTGGATTCTCCTTTCCGCACAAAGGTAAATGTCCCACAATTGGACAAGTATGTAAAGGCTGCAGGAAAGAAAAACATTTCATAACAGTTTGCAAGTGAAAGAGAAACCAACTGCATCACGTTGAGAAGAGAAAATTGATGCAAGAAAGTTCCACAGGCACTCTAGCCACGCCCACAAGGCCAAACGGTGAAATCAGTTGAGGCAAGTGGAACTAAACGAAGTTGATCGTCATCAGATTCATCTTCCAAAGCCTTTTCAATGTCATTGTCGAGCGACAATGAAGCAGATGGCTGTGTGATGATGATGTCCACTACGGAAGGACATACACATGTAGGTTTGGCTGCATGCAGAGAAGAGCCCAAGTCCAAGAGACACCGCAACGTGGAACAACTACATTTTTTTGGACATTGCCCTAAGATCACACTAAAAGTTAATGGTTGCTCCATACCTTTTATCATCGAAAGTGGTGCCTCGATAAACACCATGCCTACAGAAAAATACAATGAACTTTCTCTAGTGCCCCGTCTCATGCCTTCGAAGACAAAGGTATACACGTGGGCTGCCTCCATGTCATTGCAAAGTCAAGGATCATTTGTAGCAACCATGCAACACAAGAAGACGAAAGTACAAGCGATGATTCATGCTCTTCAAGGTACTTCATCAAGTGCATGTTTACATAAGTGCACTCGCAGAAATAGTGAGTCAGCTCCCATCATTGTTTCATGGACTAGGAAAGATTAAGACAATGAAAGTGCAACTACACATTAATGAGGACATTCGTCTTGTTGCTCAACAACCTCGTCAAATTGCTTTTTATCGGAAGGAAGCTGTTGAGAAAAAAATAGAAACACTGTTGAAGCATTAAATCATTGAACGCTCTAGTAGTCCAATGCCATGGGTTTCACCCATAGTGGTAGTGTCCAAAAAGGACGGTGGAGGTGTTGTGTGCATTTGTGTCGACATATGTCAAGCTACAAAGGCAATTGCGAGAGAACGCCTAACAAAATGGAATGTGTCCATCTGTAAAGCAACTGGTGAACATGTAAAGCACTCTGTTACCTTCAGGTCTAGTTTTTGCTATATAAAACTGTGAGGAGGTGGGGCCGGGGCCACGATGTCCAACCCCTTTCTCACCTGGTTTACGGGGAAAACGAGCGCCAGAGGGACAGCGGAGGTCTAGGGACGCAGTTCCGAAACGTCCGTCTACCACACCCCCCTCTCCTCTCTTCCTACAGACAGACCAGACGCGGCAAGAGGGAGGGGCTAACCTCGGAAGCAGTCCGTCTCCACCACTCAAAGGAGACCTGAACCAGGATGTGTTCTCTCGGAGCGGAGCAGGAGGAGGAGTAAGCCGAAGGACGACGCGAGTGGAGCAGAGAGAAGAGGAGCAGAACGACCGCGAACCGGACCAGGACTAGAAAGAGGACGAGATCGAGTCAGAGGATCCGGAGGAGTTCTGGAGCGAGGACTGGTGGTGTCCCCCGGAGGAGGCTGTGGAGCGGCCGCAGCTCTGGAGAGTTGCAGCGGGGCCGGGTGAGTGACGAAACTCCAGGGGAAAGGCCGGCAGGGTAGAGGGCGGAGGGAGGACACTGAGGGTGGGGAGGGCGGAACTGGCACGGGCGGGACCCCAGGGCACTGTTAGTTTGTTCTTCCCTGCACTTTGTTGTCCTGAGCACCTCTCCGTGGTTTCCCTGAGCACAGAGTGTGTCCGGCGGATCTTTTATATCGACAACCCGGACAAACCCTCCTCACAAAACGTACCATTCCCGACACGACCTTTTGGTCTTCCTTTTCTTTTCGTTTCTTTTCTTCGTGTGAGTTGATTCATCCCGGTTATTGTGTGACCTGGGAGGTTTAAAACCCCTTACTGTCGGTCTCATCCTACACCACAAAGCTGAGGCACGGTGTTCCCAGTAACAGGACCAACCCAACTAGAAACACGGGTGAGGTGACGGGTAAAGTAACACCTAGACCTAATTGAACCTGACACTGACGGCCCACTGTTTCTTCTTTTCATGAGCCTTCGGGAGGAACCAACCACGGCCGAAGAAGCGAAGCAGACACCTTTGAGGTCCAGCTTTGAGGAAGAAGACGACGACCAGCGTTACCCCAGTACCTCTTCGGGAACAGGAACCGATACCTTTCCAACCCCCATAGTAAAGAGTGGCCTACCTGACAATAAATCATTCTCACTTGGAAAATATATTCAGCCTCCGCGTCTGTATATCCGACCCGCCCTCCCACAAAAACTTGAAAAAAACCAAAAACGACATCCAGGTTCAGACTTCGCAGACAGAATAACACAGCTGAATGGAGCCAAAGTCTTTTCCCGACTTGATCTGAACAAAGGGTATCATCATCTTGAACAAGCGAAAAATTGCAGGTACATTACTACCTTTTCAACCCATGTTGGTTTGTTCAGATATAAAAGACTACGTTTTGGGGTGTCATCAGCTGCAGAACTCTTCCAGGATGTAATTCACCGCATAATACAGCCTGTCACACAAGCCTTTAAATACAGTGATGATATACTGGTATTTCTGGCCAATACAAAGTTACATGACAAAGCCCTTACACAAATATGCCATTTACTTGCTGATGCAGGTCTCACTTTGAACAAACACAAGTGTGAACTTCACAAAACAAAACTCAAATTCTTAGGGCATATTTTCTCTGAAAGTGAGATAACACCAGATCCTCCACTTATCCCCCACATGAAGTGACTGTGCTCCGATCCTTCCTTGGCATGGCCAGTCACTGTTCCAGGTATACTCGTGACTTTGCCACAGTCAGTGCCCCATTGAGTTTACAAAATGGAATGCTTTGTTAAAGCAGTCACATGAGATTGTGGTAGATGCAAGGCCGGTGGGGTTGGGTGCGAACCTTGCCCAGCACAATCGGCACAACAATGCTCATAGACACATTGTGGCTTATGTGAGAAGGAGCCTGTCAAAGAGTGAACATGCTTATTCACAACCTGAGATAGAAAGCCTAGCTGTAGTGTGGGCTTACTAACACTTCCATGTGTTTTATATAGAAAGCATTTCACACTTGTCACTGACCACCAGGCATTGCTCACCATTTTCGTAAATCTGAAAGCCAAGATGCCCCCACCCATCGAGAGGTGGAGCCTGCACCTGCAAGAGTATGACTACACCATTGTGCATCGGCCCGGGAAAAATCAAAATCCAGCTGCCTACTTTTCATGAGTGCAACTGCAGTATCACAGTACAACATCTAAAGCGGCTGGGGCCTACGTTAACTTCACAGTCAAGTCAAGCATGCCTGCAACTCTGTCTGTGGATAAAGTTCTTGCTGCTATGAACACAGATCGATGTATTATTGCACTCAAAGATATTATTGCACAGCAATCCTGGAGGAAACATACTCGACCTCTTACTGATGACTTTGAATATCAAAAGTTCAAAAATGTGAGAGAAGATCTTTATGTTACTCAAGAAGGTATTATATTGCGAGGTGCGAGAATTGTCATTCTTGAGACAACAATTTATTGAACAAGCTCACAAGGATTATCCTGGCATTGTTGCCACTAAGAGAGCTTTCCAACACCGGAGGGAGTTTCTTGCCTTGATGAAAGAGTTGAAAGAGAATTAAAGGCCTGTCATTTGTGTAACTGTTTATCCTTCAAAACAACACAGTATCAACTAGCCATGTGTGATCTTCCTAAACAAGTGCGGGAGAGGATTGCTGTTGATTTCTTTGGACCCCTCAACAATAGACATCATCTCATGGTAGTCACTGATGAGTACTCACTGTCTCCCCTTGTGGAAGACCTTTCATCAACCACACATGACAAAGTCATTGGGACATTAAGTGGCATTTTGCATCATGGAGTGTGCCTTCCATTCTAAAATCTGACAATGACCTACCTTTCTATAGTCAAGTGTTTGAACAACTAATATGAATATCAAACATCAGAAAAGTACACCTCTCTGGCCACAGGTAAACGGTGTTGTTGAACGATTCATCTCCCCCTAAAGAGAGTAGTTAGCGCGCTGTGCTAGAAGGAAGTGACCTCAGATCAGATCTGTGTTCAGCTATTCATGCTTACAGGTCTACTCTCCATTCCACAACAAGTGAACGCCCTGCCACCTTGATGTTTGGGACAGCCATAGGAACATTATAAACGCAATGAACCACTAACAGGTCGACAGATGCTTACGAGAGCCGTACAACAGATTCCTTTCACAAGTCCCGGCTGATAAATGCAGATGTGCTCAGGCCTCGTCTTTCAAGTAAGGAGACCGAGACCTGGTCAAACAAAATGAAAAGGCAAGTCTGACGCTCCATTAAATGCTGACCTACTGAGGGTTGAAGTGAGCAAAGGACATATGTTGACCACTCAATGTCCCAGAACGTCTTTTACAAGAGACTTGTCAAATTTCAAGAATCCGTCTCAATGTTCATCAGTTACAGATATTAGAAGTGAGATGTGTCCACATGAGAGTCTGAAGAGCCCATATTATACACCTGCCTCTGCATCAATTGCACCTGATGTAGGCATCTCTCCTCCATCTCATCAACCTAACATGGCCAGATCTGGAAGGCTGGTTCGAGCACCTCGACAGCTCAGTGGGGAACTATAATGTATATATGTAATATTTGTACTTTTTATCTAACAAAGGGGAGATGCATTATCTTGTGAGTATGTATAGCAGGACCCTTATGGTTCCTGAAGGACTCCATAGCAAAATGACATAATCATTTGGGTTTCGTTACTAAAGTTTATGATGCAGAGCTTGTAGTTAACGGTTGCACTCTGAAGAATAAAGACGTGCTGTACAGAGCTCCATGTGTGGAATGGCCATTTGCATGCTACCGGGCTGAGGAGGACAGTGCAGAGCACCACCCACAGATAAAAAGCACTTTTGTGCTCAAGGAGATAGAAACCAACAGCAGAATTAAGCATATCTAACAAGCCTTGTGGCACATGCCACAGGATGAAGGTGTGGACATTTACACTTTGAGGTTGTCATCTGCATTATCTTGAGGTCTCGGAGGACAATTGTGTCATTTTAAAGGAACATTTAGTGCTCCAAAATAAAGGAAACATATTTCATATACATAGTTAGATCTTGTATTTTTTCTGTTTTGCACTTATTTCTGTGCATCATCAGTTTAGCATCATCTGTTCATGCTTGCCAACGTTCTAGACCAAAAAGAGGTATGACTTTTCAGGTTTCAAAATGACTAATTAACATTATGACGATATCACCGGAATTACCATTTTGTAATGCTGAAGGTGGGCGAGCCACTGAAAGTTCGAGCCGGACTTGAGCAGCTGCCTGGCTTTGGCTCAGCTTGAGGTACCTTGGAAACTCAAGCCCAAAACGAGCTGAGCTTTCATGGGTGGAACTAGGTTTTGAATCCTGGTCTTGGCTCAGCTTCCTGGGAATACCAGCAATTGTACCTGTGCAATAAAAGAAAAAGTACCATCATCTGTGTCTGTTGTGAATTGCTTTTGTGTCCTTAGGTTAGGTCAATGCTATATAAAACTGCCAAAAAGAAAATGTAAATTCTGCTTGTCATTTAATATCCTCCTCCAAGATTTAAGGATTAAGCACTACCCTTTGATGCAAGAAACAGATATTCATCTAGTGGTTTAATTTTGCAATGTGACACTAGAAAATATAGGACCAGCCTGGCTTCTCCTCTTGACAAAATTGCATGATTAATGGTAAATACTTTATTTCACTAAGCCTTCTTTTTGCTCATTATCACATATGAGAGCTCCTTCAAATATGTGAGTTCAGGATGCATGCTGTCCAAAACCTTGTAAGGTGATATAGACTTCTGTGATGCTGCTCCATCTATAATAAGAGCCTAGGCCACATATTGGGTACACATGAGAACTGACGTGCTTTTTAGTCAGGGCCACTGGAATTATGCAGCAGGGATTGGCCATATTATGCAGCAAAGTTGACAAAATTATGCGGCAAGAAAAGGCAAATTACGTGGCATAACGAGCCACATTTTATGACAGTATTACTTCATTATTTTCTCATTCTAACACTTGTTAACACTGTCCAGACATATATTACAACTTATTAGTACCAGTTCAACATCCAAATATGGAAAAAAGCAACAAAAAAGTGACCAGTCAGCCTTGGCAAAGGGACTTCCACTGCGCAGCAGCATGTGTCGCTATGTGCTCAGCAAGCATTGAACTGTTTTAGTTAGAATGTGCATATTATGCAGCAGATTATGGATTATGTGGCAAATGCGGCAAATCCATACTTATGCAAAAAATTCAGTGGCCACACAATCGCAGAATTCCACAAGCCCTGCTTTTAGTTCACTAATAGTATTGTCATCAGACCGGTGGGAGAAATATTTTCAGTCCATGCTTAAAAACTCTGACTTTTAATAAATACTCTCAATGTAGGGACATATTTTGATTTACTAAGGTGAAACACTTCTGTCTGTTAAAGAATACACTTTATTGAATTTTGAAGACACCGTATATCATCATAACATGATGCTTACTGCATAATTTACCTCCCAGATATATTCAAGGCTTAGTTCATGCATGCAAGCTTAGAGCCAAGCCAGATACCGCGTCTAAGAACACACACACAGTACGCCTTGCCTGTCAGAAGACATAAGCAAGGTGGTATTTGTGGGTAATGGCTTTCAGGTAGCGTAGGGGGTCAACACCCCTACGCTCATATGGAGAAACCAACCCTGCTACCCTAACCCCCTTCCTGAGCCCTAAAAACTACCCGGGCCACCCAGGCCCTAAAAATGACCCTGACCCCCCATGAACCCTAAAAGCAACCCCACCTCAACTACCCAGCACTAAAAACAAGCCCACCCCCAGCACTAACCTTGAGCCCTAAACACTACCCCCAACCCTTAAAAACTACCCTACACCCCCCAAATCCTTGCCCCAACCCCACTACCTCAGCGCCTCCTCTCGCGATCCTTCCTGTCCCTGGGCCCGCCCATCTCAATCAAGACAACATATGCGTGGTTATGGCATATGCATGGTTAAGGCAAGCATGGTTTTGCTTGCATTGGAATGGCACATGTGACTCTGCCTGCGCTGTTCAGGCTGTTTCCCCTCAGACACCTAACTGCAGACACACCCAACTCATGACTCACCTTAAGCTGAACATTTGCAGCCTGTAATCATTTATGTGTTTCACGCACTTTCCCTTCCCTGAGAAAGGAACACTAAGAACCAGACTCACCATTCCTCCCTCTCCTCCCCACTACTATCTCCTGACTACTGCCCCCTGTACTTCTTCCATCTGTCACTCTCCTTAGCGACTCACCCCCCTCTCCCCATTCTCTCTCCTCTCGCCTCTTCCATCCTCCACACCGCATATAGATCAGTGGTGCTAGAATAATTTTCAGAGTGGGGGTGTTGGCACCAATGTTATATCACTGAAGTCATAGGGATTGTGAAAAATCCAAGAGTCACACAAAGGCCAAATATAGCAAATGAGCCGTGGGCTGCTCGTATCACCTTCAAATGCTATGCACGCTTTCTTTTTTATTATTAGTTTAAAATTCATCCACGTCTTGATGGTGAAGCAAACAAAAAGTCAAAATTGCTGTGTGTCACAATAGCGCATTCAAATGCATCTCGACACAAAAGCATGCATTTTGCATGATGCAATGACCACACGATGCCCATCTGAGAATGGTAACCAAGATAACCTTTTGTGCATATGCACGCATATGCATCATGTACATGTGCACACATAGTTTGTGTTGTGCTGACCAATTTTCTCTTTTTTATGTCTGGCAATAGCCAAGACTGTTTGATTTTATTAAAAATACATGCACAAATATACTTTCTTATATGGGCTTTCTACTTGTCCTCTTCATTCTTTGGTATGTTTTGTGTCAGTCACATTTTTCTTATACCCACTACAGCATACAGCATGGATCAGTCCACTTCACTCTTCGGCTGACCTCACTGTGAGTAACAGCAACCAGCCTTTTCACAAGCAGGCCATCAACACAAAGTAGTTCCCTTCAAACTACCATAACAATGTGTGCTTTTTACACATCAAATACATACTTTGCTTGTAGTAATTTTTTAAGTTGAAGTAACAAGGGCCCAGCAGTTCCCCTACAATAAAGTTTTATGAAAACCATGGTAAAGCAGAACAAACATTGACAAAGCCAAAAGTGTGGCAGTCAATGCCAGACCCATAGCATTTGCCAATAGTTGATATATATATTTTTTTAATTTTGTCATTGGGATGGCTGGCAAAAAATGTGCCCGGAGTAACAATGCAAAAAATATAGGCAAAAGCTATTTGGTTGCCCCTCACTTTCTAAAGGCGGGAGCTGTTGGCTTTGCAAATGCTTGTTTTCATTGTGTTCACTGGAGGAGGGCCTCATCAATATGAGGCCTACTCTGGTCTAAAGGAAAGTCGTAGAATCCCTGGTTCCAATTGGAGGGTTGCAGGCCTGCTGGAAAAGCAGTAGCCTACTCCATAAATTGGAAGGGATGGTTGTTTTATGGCATATTTTTTTGGTTTAAAATTTTGTTCTATGCAGTATGTTATTCGCAGTCGTAGTAGTGAATTTGCACACAAATTCACAATTCTGTGATATTTATATTTGCAGAATGTGTCTTCGCTACAAGGTTTCTTAGAAATACCAGATAAATCAGAGAAGGATGGGCACAAGATAGTTTGGATGTGTCGGGCGGTAGACCTATGAAGAAGTTGGTGGTTAAGAATGGTTCGGAAGCTCAGGGGAAGAGTCAAGTCAAGTCAAAAGGCAACGTTTATTTAGACCAATGGTCTTTAAACAGCATAAAATCATATAAAAATATTATTATAAAATAGTATAAAATCATAAAAATGCCTACAGTGTTTCCAAACAGTCGATGCCTTATTTTCATAAAAACGCCTCACTATCGCATACATTTATATTTCATCAAAAGTTATCCATAGTATACATATTTCAGTATATTCCTAAAACAAAATCAATTATAAAAATGCTTCCTGCCTATGAATAAACCCCCATAATTAATATTCAAGGGCACGTTCAGTTCATAACTTAATTCACAGTATAATTTTCAATAAAACAGCTTTTCACCGCCTTCATATATCTAGCAGTAGCAATAGCTATATCCAGATTGGGCATACCAGTAAGCAGCTCTATAGCTTGGGCCCGTGATTGGATACCATACTTTAAAAACATAGGCAGCAGCCAAAGTTTCCGCTGGGCTAAGACAGTTCTACAGTCAATCAATATATGCGGGATATCACATTTATTACCAAGTGTACATCTGCAATTGCCATCGGGCTGCGTCACTGCTAACCATATTTTATCATTCCTTCTCCATGGGTTTATTCCAATTCTTATTCTTAGGATTTCACACCTGGGCCAATAATAAGGAAGCGTATCAAGGTACGGGTACCAGTCCTCATTCTGCCAAGTCATACTCATAAATTGTACTGATTTTTTCTTGCTCAAAAACTCGGCATCAACCCTCCTGGCTGCTACCTGCCCTTGGGTCCTTAGTGTGCTTTTATTTGTTTCTACCTGGAGTGAGTGTGGGCAGATTCTCACTCTCAAATTCTCACACACCTTGTACAATTGCTTTCTTGACACTCGGGCCAATTTTAGGTTACTAAGCTGAATTTCGTTTCTACACCATTGTGAAACCTTTTGTACATCCCCTGGGTCCTGTCGCTTCCAGAATCTTATTAGTGCCATTTGAGCTTGTATGCACCATGATGTTATACCTAACTCAGCTCTAATGGCTTGAATCATTGCTGATCCTGGTAGCGACAGTAATATTTTTAGGCACTTCCCTTCTTCAAGATCCCACCCCTGTTTGCCACTTAAGTAAAGCACTTCTGCACCGTACAATACTTGGGGGTTATCATTGCACTATATGCCTTTATTAACGGTCTATGTGACGTCTCCCCATAGTCCCGGTTAAATTTTTTCAGGCCATATACCGATGTAAGGGCCTTAGCTTTTTGGGCTTCTATGTATGTGTGCCACTTTAAAAAAACTATTGAACCAGACCCCTAGGTACTTATATTCCGTAACTTCTTCAAGATTCAATTTTCCTAAGAGCCATCTGCTCCTAGGGGCTCTTTTTCCAAAGCATAACACTTTAGTTTTATCTAGGTATTTCTGTTAACTGCTTTGAAACACAATAGTCCTTAAAAGCATTAAGCTTTCTTTGAAGCCCTTTCTCGGTCTGGTCAAAAATCAGAAGGTCATCTGCATACAGTAAGCACAATAGGTGTCTGCTATTCATTTTCAGACTGGCACTCCTTTCCACCTCTAGAGCTGCAGGTAGATCTGCTAAGTATATGGCAAATAGTAAAGGTGCCAGCACACAGCCTGTCTCAGTCCGTTTTCAATAGCTATCTTTAGTGTCAAAGACCCAGCCGTGTCCTTAATTACCTGCTCCCAATTCCCTCTGTGCAGCTCTTGGATAATGCACAGCAGGCCTTTGGGGATGTTATATTTTCACAGGGTCTCAGTAAACATTGCCGGTCCACTAGGTCGAAGGCGGCCCAGAAGTCCAGAAAGCAGCAGAAAAGGTTCCCTGCTTGCTCCATTGACTTCCGTGCCACATCCCATAGAGCAAAGTAGTGGTCAATTGTGGAGTGTTCCTATTTAAAGCCGCCCTGTTCGACTGGCACTATCGACTCTTTTTCCACCCAGTCTTTTAATCTGGCTAATAGTATTTTAGAGAATACTTTCTCCCCTATGTCCAGCAGGTTTATCAGTCTATAGTTTTTTAGGGAATTCGTGTTTCCCTCCTTATCCCTTCTTATCCACTGGTCTGATTATGGATCCCTTCCAGTTTTGGGGAATTTGTTCAGAGTCCAAAATGGTCACGAACATACTTGATAGGAATTCAGCCCACCACTGCATCTGAGTCTTTATTATAATAGCAGGCAGGTTGTCAGGTCCTGCAGCCCTGGTTAGCTGTAGCTTCTTTATAATGTTTTCCACCATCACTACTGTGAATTCTAACTTAAGATCTTCCACTTGTCCCCGCCAGTGCTGCAGTTCTCCTTTCGCTGATAAACTGCCTGTCCCATACAATTCCTTCAGATATTTTTCCCAAGCGGATTCTTCGACCACGTAATTCATGGCTCCGATCGGTTGTCCGGATGCTGCCTGTATTGGTTTCCAGAACTTCCGTACTGTTTTTGTTTCAATGGCATCCAACAGATTTTCCCAGCATTTTTCTTTGTAAGACCTTTTCAGGCTTCTAACTAGCTTTTTATATTCATTTCTTAACTTTCTAAGGTTAATAAACCTTGGCAAGTTATATTTGACTCGGAGGTATTGAGCTTCTCTCAGTATCTCCCTTTTCTTTTTGATGCATTCCTCTGTATACTACTTGGCCTGTCTAACTGGGGTTTTTTGTTGGTTCCTGACTCCTATCTTCTTATTTTCTAGTTTAACTCTAAGACACTGCACTACCTGAACGATTTTTTCCTCAAACCATTCCAGGTTGTGCCCTCTAGTATTTCCCAGATCTATCCCCTGTTGAAGGGTTGTCAGTTTTACAATATATTCTTCAGATAGTCTCGTTGTGGCCCTCCTATGGTACTCTACTTCATGGGGGAGTGCTATATCTCGTGCCCTTAGAAGTTCATTTGCAATCTCAATCTGCAGATAATTGTGGTCACTGCCTTCCCTACAGCATACGTGGAACCCCTTAATTTGTACAAAATTCCAAGCGTAGGTAAAAGCATACTTTATTGGTCAGACCTGTGAACCTGTTTTAAATGTTTCCTTTGCAGGGCAATCTGTATCCATCCTGCCGTTTAAGTAGATTAGACCTTTTGTTCCTAGATACTTCCCTAGATTTGTGTTTTGTCTTGTAGGGTTACTATTTAAAAATGTGGCCATCATCATGTTAGTATAGAAGCGCGAGTAGCGTTTACTAGAACGTTTTCCTCGATATCTAGTGAGCAACTTTTGAATTTGGAGGATACATTTGTCATTTAACCCCTGTCCTGAAGAGGCCTCAAGTTTTCTTTGGCTGAAACGTGGTCACGTCGACAGATATTGGATGGAGGAGTCACTTGAGTTTCAGTGATTCACAGACTGTCGCTGGGACACCTGAAATAACGTTTGGGTCATAGTTGCCCTCATTGCTTGTGTTCCCCACTGTTTAGTTTGACTACCTCCGAGTGGTCCGCCTGATACTTTGAAAGGGGACACTGATGAAAAATGTTTGTGTTTGGGTTAATTGTTGTTTGTTATACATTGAATTGATGGTATGTGATATATGTGTTTGTATCTTTCTTTGTATAAACGCCTGTTTTCTTGTGATATACTGTAAATGATGCAAGATGTATTCTATTTTGATTATTTGATATTTTTGAAGGGGTAATTAAATGTGCTCTTTCCATGAACAATTGTATATATTTTTTCCGTGATACTCTTCTTTTTATATATATACATCATCATGTTATAGGCATTCAATGCTTCCTTAAACCAAGGATCTAGCTTACTTGGATTCAATTTATGATTGAAATCTCCCAGTATTAAGAACATATCATTGCTATTTTTCTCACATTGTAGGTTGATATCTTCTTTGAAAAACCCCATTTCTATTCCATATTCCACTTGACTTTCCCATTGCATATAAACATTTATGATAACCAATTGTTCACATTCTCTGACTGACGTAGTCATGGTTATTCTGCAAGCAAGCAACCATTTACATTTAACTTTTTGAGGGTTAACATCCTTTACAATTTTGGTTGACAATAGAGTCATGATCCCCCCTACTAAGACCTTGGTTATTTCTTTAGCCTTACCATTATCTCTAAAACCCACTTGACGCAGATCTTTAGAACCAATACCTCTCAGACTAGGGCATTTTGCAAAAGAAAGTAGAAGACGGGACCTATTTAGGGGATTAATCTTCCTTTTACTTTCCCCCCCTTTCTTCCTTGTACTGTCTCAAAGTATATCCACTTATTGCCTTCAACCTCTGATCCTGACTTGTGGGGGTTCATGCTTTTCTGTAAGATGTTCTTCCTCAAGGTTTTCTTTGCCATGCTTCTATATGCTCTTATTTCCACTGGAGTAGCGCTGTTTTGTCCTGGATTTTTACCCATCTGCCCCCCCCCCTATTGATTTTCTGGTGTAAAGCAAGTTGGGCTTTTCTTTGGACATCTACTCCAATCTTCTTCCATTCTTTTTCAGCACCCTTCCTTTTTGCAACATTCCTTAGCTGGTTTTGAAATGTTCTTTCCTTGCGACCCAATTTCTGAGAGGCCATTTTCTTCCTTCCCTTTCATAAGTGCTTTTCCCACCCCATGCTTTCGTATCTTCCTCTCTCCTACTACTCGTCTTGTATAGTTAGTAGCCTTATACCTAAGATAATCACCCCGTTTCTTTATCAACATTGGCCATCTTGAAATATACACATCGTGGGTAACTTCGTGTGACTCTACTTCCTCCGACGTATTCGGGGGCTCTTGATCAGGGACTGGTCTAATTAATGTTGGCATTTGTCCCCTAATACCCTCTAACTCCCCCACGATCATTTGTAATTGCATTTTTTGACTTTTTAGAGTTTCATTATTTAACATTGTAACTTCTAAAAGTCCTCTGTAGTATCAACATTATGTCCAACATTGAAGCCGAGGGTGCTGCTGAGATATTTAGATCTAAAGTTGTATTTCGAGCAGGTTCCTCTATCTTTTCTCTTCTTTGAGTGCGCATCTGCACTCTGCTTTTTTTCAGGTTTACCCTGCGGGCCGAGGTCAAAGTGATCTGCTGGTTGGACTCTAATCCATTACTAATATACTCAGGGGAGTCTGTCCTCGTTTCTTCATGAATCAGAGATGAAAAGATTCGAGGGGATGAAGAGAGACGGGGTTCTATGATAAGTTCATTTTGGCTTGAAAGTGAATGATTTACCAGGAAGGATGAGTCTAGTTTTTGAGCACACTGCTCTACGGAGACATTCGATCTCTGCTGGTTTGTCACTGTATTTGGGGATTTCAGGGGTGAATGGATCCTTTTAAAGTGTTTACTCATGAAATCTTTTATTGTCCTGGACTCCACCGTGCCTCCTTTGGTTTCATGAAGATCACCACTACTAACGTCCTTGGTTTCTCTTCTTACCGGGGCCCTTTTTTTCTTTACTCTAGGACTTTCCCTGCTCACTTCCTACATCCTGCTTTCCGTATTATGCCCTTGTTCCATGTTCACCGACCCGGTGTTCTCCTTACGGGCTTTATTCTTCTTTGGTGCCATCTTTTATTTGCCAACGCTATTGATTCCTTAATTGCGTATCATGTATCGCGGATAACCAACTTATTATGGTTAGCTCTGTTTCATCAACCGGACTGTTGCTCTTAATCACCAGTTTTGACAATCTGCTACTACTATATAATTAATTTAAGCTATTAGCCAACATTTAAAAGGGCTGAAATATATCCAGTAGTGGTCACTTACCTCTGTTGATCCGACCTGCATGACCTTGTCTTAAGCCGTGCACTACTTTGCCCCACGGGAGACTTCTTCCTGTTTGTATTAAATCCTTTGATTTTCTTAGCCCTTCATTCCTCCTTCACAGCTGTGTAATTGCCGTTTCAGTGCTTTCAATGCTTTTAAGCTTTTTAAAATTGTCCCAAGGGGCAGTATTTATCGCATGCACGAGTTGCGATGACACACTGCCCCTCACAGCACTGTAACCCCCAGAGCCGCGCTCACACGGTTCTATTACGGCTCCTCGACAACCTCAGCGGTAATGGCGGTACCAACAGCGGGAGAACAACAATGGACTCTCCTCCCTCTTCCCACTCAGCGTGCACCTCACACGGCGCACTGCTCCTCGGCAACCGCGGCAGTAATGGGCGATCAGTAATGGGCTTGGCGCTCTCGGCTCCTCACTTGGTGCGCGGCTCCACACAGCTTCACTCTCCATAGCGTGGCATGCAGGGGGCGTGGCAACGACAGCAACAGTCGGGTCGGTCAACAGAGTCCAAAAACTCAGGGGAAGAGAGTTTTTCTTCTTTATGGACAAAGCTGTTGGTGACTATGTGAAATCGATGATGGATCTGTATGTTTAAACAATATAAAGGGTAACAGTACATTTTGAGAAGAGTGTAAATTTAGTTCTGGAGTGCCATCAGTTTTACTAAAGGCTGCAAAGGCAGGGGGGAAAGGTCTTTAAGTTTTTATTACATGTGACTTTGGAGTGGTGGGAGAGCAGTTTGTTTAGTCAGAGTGCGTTGTGTGTAACCTTTCACTTACTTCAGAGCAGAAGATGGTCACAGCTGATGTCCTGCCAGGGTGACAGTTCAGTTAGAACTAGAGTCTGAACAATTCAGTTTTTAGGAGTTTTCCAAAGGGAATGTGGTTGGATTAAGATCTCAAGGAGAGGTAAAGAGAATTCCACAGCCTTCAGCTGTGAATCATGTTTGCCACCACTAACATTTTTATTGTTGGGGTGTAGCATGGATCTAGTTTCTATTGGTACTTTGGTTCTTCTTCCTAGAAGGTTTTATTGACGTAGAAGAGAATCTTGAATTTGTCCCTTGCTTTCACTGGTAACTATGGAAGAGCTTCAGAGCAGATGATGTGGTCCCACTCACATTCTAGCTGCCTGGTCTTGTAACCTTTGTCATTTGCCTATGAGCATTTTGGGAAGGCTGATAAAGATGATAATCCCATAGTCCAGGTGAGACATGACATGGGCTCTAGTCAGTTCCTCCCGTGGGTACGTTTGAATAAAGACAAGATTTTATAGAGTAGGTTCAGCAGGAAGTTGATATCTTTAATCACTGAATTACTCTCATATCAAAGAGTATCTCCAGTTTCCGGTCTCTTCTGTAATGATTTCCCTTCAGGGCCCACCTTGGTCCTCCCTCAGTCTTGCATATTAGATGTTTTAGGCTGCCTCTCCTTTGCACAGCCACACATAGCACATTTGTTTTCATGACATTATTTTCTGAATACGCTGTACATGTTGTTTTTTTATTCAGTAATTCTTCTGGAAATTCAGTCTGAACATTTTGTACAAGGTTGCCTGGAATACATAACAACATTGTTGCTCGGATATGAATTTACCTTGAGATATGAAAATAGAAGAGGCAAAACAGGAACAAGTTGGTTTAATTAAATGCAGCGGCTGGAGAGCAGTAGCAGAGTCATGTCTGGAGATTGTCTCGATGTTCAGAGGTTTTTGCCTGCATTATATACAGTTCTTGAAGTACAATACACCGATTCCACATTCTTGTAGAGCAAGTAAATCCAGGCCTAGTTATGAACCATACATTCAACCGTCTGATGAGGGGGCACAGGTGGCTCTCGACTTGGTGGAGACCCAATGTGGGCCAGTGTGTATGTGTGCAGATGTCTAGCATGGGAAGAGCGGGATCACTGCATGAAGTGTGCATGCTGTGTTGTGATTGGCTGAGTGTTCTTAACTACATGTGGCATCTGACTTTGTGGTATTTTGGGAAGACGTGCCCCTTAGGGCAAATGTGTTTTATTGGGGCCAATCTCATCTGACCTTTTGTGGTGTAGCTGTCTATCTGTGGGATTGATCTGGGTTTTCCTTGTTTGCGCATTTGTCTTCGGGCTGAGTGTAACCCCAACTGTGACCTATCAATTGGCAGGCTAGGGTTTGGGTTTGGGTCACCGGACTTGTCTGACCACGTATCTCTGACTCTGGGTTGTTGGAGAGGTCATTTAGGACGGATTCAACAGCATTGATACAAGTTTATTATTATGTATACATATAACAAGGCGTTCATTGATATTTAATTTACTAGCATTCTCATTATTATGCGTACATTTGTCATGGTGTACATTGACATTGTATTTACCGGTATTGACATTGTTATGTGTACATATATTAAGGCGTACATTTACATCTCATTCATCAATATTAACAACATGGCAGGAACTAGAACGCCGGAAGAGAAGTTGGGCGTATTGATCACAACTCTAGGTATGGTGTATGCTGTCCCAACATATATTCATGTTGGGATTTCCTCGTTTGATTATCATATCAATTCTTGATACCCGTTCTTCAAAATGAATACTGCATGACTATGATAGAAGAAAGAATCAATACTACATGACACGTTATGACTAATTGAATAGCGACGTTGACATATGATCGAGCCCTGAAGAAGTACTGTTTACAGAACGAAACGTGTTGGCTGTGGTCTCTAAAAGGAATCAATAAAGAAGCAACAATATATTTTTCAATACGGACTGAACACTTTGATTTGTTTTATTATAATTGGATATGTGGTGCACCTTTGATATTGTTTAAAAACTACGATTTACCCTGAGGTTAAGGGTGGTGCTCTTGGACAGAGGGCACTTTTGAAGCTTGCACACAGATTTGTTTGGTACTATACAAAATACTGGTATAATTTCTGAAGTTGGTGCCTTTGCAGGTGAATTGGTCCACTGTCCAGGTTTATGTGCTTACAATATTAACAACATGTTTTCTTTGTTCGAGTCAGCAGCAGCTCCTAATGTTTTAGACATAACACGGTAGCAAAGCTGCAACTTTCCAACACAGTAGTTTTTATCATATAAAATGTGTCTCATCCCCTTGGGAGCAGAGAGGAAAATTACGACAGGGAGACAGGTCCTGGACAGACGCCTGCAGAGCATGGCATGCAGCCTTGCATAAACTGAGTTTACACCCATGATGCGGATGACCTAACTACATACATCAGTTATGGGGTCTGTTGCCAATCCCAGAGATCACTTATATATCCTTGTGCTCACACAGTAAGGGTTGGCCTAGCCACATAGATAATTTGCCTTGGTGGATATTTTATTTTATACACTCTGATAGCAATGCAAATTACTTTGTTTAGTTTCATCTGCCTAGTGATCGTGGTGCAGTTCAGAACACAAAATCTCCTCCTGCTTCCACGGACGGAATGATTCCACAGTCACACGCACATACATACATCATACGCTGGTGGGGCCCATAACACCAACATTCATTCTCATCAATCTATCCGTGCCTACAGAGGAGAGATCTTCAATTTATTTCCGAACTACAGTTCTATTTTCTTTGGATGGAGGGTAACCACATCTATTTAATTTACCCTAACAATTCCTCCATCCGGAGGACGATCGGATCATTTAGTTGAACTAGAGATTTGATGACAAACACTTCAATTCTTATACTAATAAAATAAACATTTCAAGAAATAACCACCCGACACAGTTCTTCAAACAATAATTTTTATCTAATTAAATTGCAGGTTAAATTCTAACAAATGCAATAGTATCTTGTGTCATAATTACCTATTCTGGCTAATTGTCATTCTCTAAGTCAGAATCGGGTCCTCAGAAATTCATCAAAGAGTCTACAGTCCCGTCCTCTGCTGTCAGCGTAGTGAATAGCACCGATCAGGGTGCGTCTCAAGCTCGTTGGGTGGTAACCTAATTTTCCTCTCTGGACTACTAATATTTATACTAAAATTTACATATAATAGAAACATTTCATATTTTCTAGGCTTTTCATTGGCTGAATTCAGCCCCGTTCCAAGATTTTAAGAAACAAATTAAAAGTTCTCATACGGATGATGTATTAAACTAGGCGTATGGGAAAATCGTTCCCAGGTCAGGAAAGTATCAGTCTATTGTGAAAAGGTGGCTCTTGGTTCCTAGTTTGCAACATTTTCTTCCGTGTTCAGGGACATTGGCATCTCGCCCAGAGTAGTCTTCATGGACCTGGTTCATGGGTTCAAGGAGAGGTTGCTACGTAGTCAGTGCAGACGCCTTCCTCCATTGTCAATTGCATGAAGTCATGTACTTTAGTGTGGATTCAGTTGGCGGCCATCTTTTAGCAGGCCGAAATAGTCAACTTAAGGTAAAAGAAACACAAACCGTAATTAATACATAAAAATGAATAAAACAATGTTATTCCCTCATTAATACCCTTATGTGTATGCATTTATCTAGCCATAAGCGACATTTAAAGCCGTTAATGCAGGTTTATTTAAGCGCAAAACACATTAACATTGCTTAAACTAAACATATAAATTTAATATGCGTACAAACTTAGTTCACTTTATTATTTTAGCCATGCAAATGCATTCCCACGTGTATTCTCTTGGTTAATAAGGTTGATTAATTTGATTACCACACATTATTATTCATTAGAATTAGTTCCTTAGTTGGTTTAATAAACTTATGTAAATGGATTGGGTATACCAAAATATTTTATTTTACCCGCTCCAGCAATCGCAGAACAGTTGCTTCATAATACACTATGATAGTTTCAATAAATGTATTGTAAACTTTCTTCATGTCTTTCTTTTGTTTGCTAAGGGCATGCTGAATGTAAGACGAAAAGTGATGCTCTCTTTCCACTGTTCCATCGGGGACTAGAAGTTCATGTTCTAGGTTGCCAAAAGCTCCTGCTACTGTGGGAAGGCTAGGAGTTCAGGTGAGGCACTGCCAGGATTTGGGCCGACAGATACTGATGTTATAGAGAGGCTCAGTCCCTACATTCTGACGTACTGTCATCCCAAGGTACAGTTCTGCTTTACCAGCAAAATCCCTGTGACAGTTGAAGCAAGGGCGTCAAAGCTTCGTCGAAGAGCTGTGATACCAGTGATACTTTCTCCTATTTTAATGATCGTAGCCTTGGAACGTTTCATCCAGCGTAAGACGTAGTCCAGGCATGAGGCAATGCTGGGCTTGTTGTTTGAGTTGTCATCTGTCTGGTAATAGGTTTGGGTGCCATCTGCGTATCTTTGAATGTTTACTTGGAAATGCTTTAAAAAAACTGGGGCTGGGGGGCATGTAGATGTTGAGAAAAGGGCAGGATAGGGATGATTGTTGGAGACACAGAAGCATAAAGAATTTGTGGATGATTTAGCTATCTTGATTTTTCCACTGTAGTTGGAGTGGAATGTTTCAAACCAGGGTGCAGCACGACCCGCTATTACTGGACAGATATGTAGTCTGTGCAACATTATTCTGTGTTCAGCAGTGTTACGGGCCATGGAAAAGTCGAGGAGAAGCTTGAGGGGTCTTTTCATAGCTTGATCCAGTGAGAGGAGGAGCTTCTCGCTTGTATCTGCCATCATTTTTTCAGTCCTCTCATGTGTCCAACCCCAAATTCGTGGTCTGATGAAGATGAATTAGATCAATGTAATTTTGGAGTTGTCTCATCACCAGGATCTTGCTTAGGAAAAGGAGGTTGAAGATGAGCACATAGTGCGAGGATCTTTCAAATCTGCATATGCTTTGTTGGATGTGGGGTGATAAAAACATGCTGATGGAGGCATTAATCGTGTTTGTAGCATCTAGGGCAAGGGAAGTGAAGAGTTATTTAATGCATGTGGCAAAGCATGTGGCCATATTTAAGCTGAGCTCTCTCAAGTTGGAGGCCAGGTTAAGTATTTTATTGGTCTCTAGAGGTTTAAAGAGTGGAATACTTTTAGTAGTTGAGGCAGCAAAGCAGATTGGGAGGGATACAGTATTGATGTGGTAGAGATAGAGTCACAAAGTTCGGAACTTGTAGATTCAAAGAGCACAATTATATCCTTGCAATGTTGTTAAAAATATGAGTAGGTGGTTTTTAGGATGCTAGGATCATGATAGATGTTACATAAATTATTTGATTTATTGGATGTTCCATTAATATGCTTTGCAAAGTAGGCCTTTTTGGCCCTTTTGATCACCCTGTGTACCATACAGCAATTTCTGTCCTGAACAGTCATTGACTTGTTACATTGGCAATCCAGATTGCAGGTGACATGTTTCATTTTGGCCAGTTCTTCATTAAAGCATTTTTTGAGTACTTTGTTGCCTTCTTTGATTTTGTGTTATTTGACAAGAACAGGGATATCTAGGGCTGCTGTTTCATTGAGGAATAGGTAGCTCACGAGGTATATAGGGTGGTTGAATCAACAATCCAAGCTTTACTTCTGTTGTGCATTGACTCAATGATTTGTGCAAGGATATTTTTGGTATGTCTTTGAAGACTTGTAGGATGTAATTTGAGTGGAGAGTCATGGGCTCATATGTAAGGTTGGCCACTTTTATGGAGATGAAGGAAAGGACCATGATTGCATCTGCACCTCTAGGTTTAAAGTTATGAGTTTACGCTTGTAGATAGTTTGAGTGTGAACTCAGCTGGGTGTGTTTGGCTGCAAGCTACCTGTAGGAAGCCTTGGATGTGCTCTGTGATGTCTTCTGCATGTTTGATACCAGACTTCTTGATCCATAAATTGCCAATGATCTTGGTTTTGTTAGCCATGCTTTGAAGGGGAAGTGTTTGAAGGTGAAGTGTTCGCTGTAGGAATTCCTCCAACAACTTAGGGTATAGCTATAGAGGAATGGTAGATTACTGTTGCAATGAGAGTGTAGATGGGATTGATGGAGAGAAGGGCTGCTGTATTTTGAATGACTAGTGGGGTGTGTCAGGAAAGGTGATGCTGGTCATATCTGTGGAGTAGGCCAGGGCAATCCCGCCCCCTCTTTATCCTTTCTATTCTTGAAGATGATTTTGTACCTTGGAGGGAGAAGATCACTGAGGGAGTTAGTAGAGCTGTCTCCAAATCAAGTCTCACAGAGGCAAACTATGTAGCAGTTAAAGTCATATAAGAGGTAATGGGTGTCTGGCATGTAGTTCAAGGATGGGCAAATGTTAATGAGGCAGAGTATTACATGGGTTGGGATTTCTCGTGGGCGCAGTTCATCTGCCATCGTACGCAGCACTTGCAAGTTCCCCTGAGTTTGGAGTGTGGTGGGGTCTGGTTGGTGGTGTTTTGCAATGGCATTGGGTGTGTGCATGGCAGGGGCCAGCCCATGGCGGGGGTGTAGATTTCAGATAGCTTAGACCGTGGTGCTGAAAAATCCTCTTGAGTGCCAGGAAAATTTATTGATTGGTCTGAATCATGATTTTGTCCATTGTTGCTATCTGAAGGTACCTCAGGAAAGGTTGTATGATGGAACAAACCATGCATGCGATTTATATTGCATGCCTTAACAGCGCGGTCTTTACTATGACCGCGTCTTTACCATACACGCCTTTACCACGCATGCTTTTACAATGAATTTTGTTGTAAAGGAATGATCGTTAAAGGCATATGCATGGTAAAGATTACAACACAGCCCCGTCCTGAGACCTAAATCCCAGCCCCCAGCCCTGCAAACGACCCTAACCCCTGCCCTAACAACTAACTCGACCCCAGCCCCCCACTCTGAGCCCTAAATCCGGCCCCCAGCCCTATATACTGCCCCACGCACCCTGGCCTGTGTTTTAAAACCTGGCCCCAGCCCTACTTCCAAGTCACGTCCCGATCCTTCTTGTCCTGATCCTTCCTGTTCCCCGCCCACCCGCTCTGAATCTAGAGCAATGAATGCCTTTACCACGCATATGCATTGTAAAGGCATATGTGTGGTAAAGGCAATCGTAGTTAAGCTTACGCGGTAAATGCCTCTTTCCCCTCAGGAAATGACAACATTGATTCTGCAACTGCCTTGATGTCCGTTGTTTTTCTCAAATGATATTTGACTAGAATATGTTGTGCCATGAGTCAGGGTTGTGTGAGAAGAAGATACATATCCTTAAGTACCATTTGGTATGTCCTGTGTATTTTTTGTGGTTAAGAATGAAGATGCTTTCCTTGCTGGTTTGTTTATTGATGTAATGTCTGGTTGGTTTGTTGGTATTGTTCTGAGCAAACTAAGAATTACATTTTGACACATCTGCTAGAGCTGATGGTGAATTGGAGACCAACAGAGAAACATGTGGAGATAAAGCATTCTGGTGAGGGATAATGCCAGTGGAACAGAATGAGTTAGTGTAGGATTTGAGGAGAAATATCAATTGTGACGGGTGCTTAGGTATTTACAGATAGTTGCTGGTTCTTGTCTTCCTTATAGCAGAGTGAGAGGTATAAAGATGTCCACATCATTTTGTAATATTTAGTATGCCTTGTGTGTGTTTGTGGATAGGTACAAGGGTATTTTCTTTGTTTTATGTGTTGATGTAATGTAGGGTTGGTTTTTTGGATTTTCTCTTTTGTTTTTCATGTTTGTATTGTAGGAAAGTGAAGAGGATTTTATATAGTTCTTTGTTTTGGAATGGGATTATAAAATGAGTACCGGGATCGAGCCATTTATATTGTGTAAGTGGGCAGATATTTTTAAATTTAGCTAGATAATCTGTAAATTGGTTCCCTTTCTTGTGTGACAACTGAATGAACTGCATGGAATATATTGTACAACTGAATATTGACACCAACAATATTGTGGTACAAGAATATTGAGGACAGAATATCAAGAGACGAATATCGAAAGGTAAGTTCATATAGGGAAGTATAGACTTACTATTCCTAACTTCACATCTACATTACTTGAAGGTACATGTATTGCATAGGTAAATGTATGTGAAGTTAGGTATAGAAAATCTAGACTTACTTACCTGTCGATATAATATCTTTGATATCTTGTCCCATCGAAAGTGTGGTTTCAATATTCAATTAGCACTCCCTTGGACTCACCTTGTTGCTCGAAAAAACACTACAGTTTTACTGTACTGCTTCATAATGTCTTCCTGTGTGTACTTTCTCAGATGCAGAGTACTGTATATCTTCTCTTGAGTATCACTGTTATAGGACTTGATGTCACTTTGATGTATTCCCTACAAGACGCACTCCATCATAATATCTCCTAAGTTGGAAGTATTATGTGGTATGGCTGGGAGGCCTTATCATGTAATACTAACATGATACACAAAATTGGACCTCGGATTCACCCTTCGCAGCCATAGCTTGGTCCTAGTCGTGTATCTTGAGCAGTCAGGCGTACTTAGAGGAACATTTGTTAAGCATTTCACAGTACCAACATTGACAATAAGTAAGTGGCACGACTCGGAAGAAACCTTGACACCAACTTATAAAATTAGACTGTATTTTATATAAATATTGACATCAAACGAACTTGATTCTTTGCAGATAACCAGAGTGTTGGACCCGGCCTCGTGGCGTGGTCCTTACCCCCGTGGATTGTGCCCGTTCCCCGCCCCGGCCTTCACGGGCCACCCTTCCGAACTGCACCGAGACCCTTCATCCTGAGCCGCACGAGGTCGCATACCCCTCGTGGCTCCGCCATCTTGTTGGCATCCACGTGACTCTGTGCACCAGCCGGCGCGACCCCGCTCAACCCGGCCTCGACCCCAGCGAAGCCCCGACATCGAGGCACCACGAACTGGCCAGGGGGTGCCGCAGGAACCATTCATCGCCCCCGGCGGAGGACAGTATCGATGAGACCCCCAACTGTCCTCCCCTCTCTAGGTGTGATCGCCCTGCAACTCTCTTGGGCCTGGCGCCTCTCCTGCTGGGCGTCTGGCCACCTCCACCCGGCCTCTCCGCCCCCCCGGGCGCCTGGGTCCGGACATCAAAGGGCTCCAGACCTATATCTGGGGCGACCCCGCCACAGATCGGCAGTTGTATCCCGGAGTCGAGAGCCCTGCTGATTGAATCGCGGCTGACCCTACGGAGAAGAACTTTTGTCGGAACCATCACGAGCCCTGCTGACTGCGTCGCGGCTCCTTCTTGTGAACACTTTGAAGCCACCCGGAACATCGGAGCCCTGCTGACGCTGTCGCGGCCCAACCTCGCTGAAACCTCCCTCGGAGCCCTGCTGACGACGTCGCGGCTCGAGCTGAGCAGAAACCATCTTGAGAGCCCTGCTGATTTGATCGCGGCTCTCCACGAACTGTACGCCAGAGCCCTGCTGACGCCGTCGCGGCTCGACCCCTCCGAGATCCGGAGGTCCTCCAGCTTGAGGATAAGAACTGGGCCCCAGGTACCCTCGTACCGCGCTCCTGCCAAAGACTGTCCCGCTACCCCTACCCTTCCAAAGAGACACTGAGACTTTTGGTGGATCCCTCGATCCCTTCGTGTAAATATTGACCTCGTAACCTTTTTAATGCTGATAAAGAGTCCTGTGTGGTGGTGTTACTGTGCTAGTACGTGATAGGAGAAGGATCTCTCAGGAGACTTCTCGGCAGCGCTCGGCTACTTCGTGCAGTGTGAGGGCCCCCCTTGGTGGTCTCGCGACTCCTCGGGGTCCGCCTTCCAACATTTGGTGGCCAGCGACGGGATCCGAGCCGAACGCAGTACGTACCAGCCAGTACCCACTAGCTACCCATCCAAGCGAACAGTAATCATGAGCAGCCAGGAAAACAACGCGACAATGGAGTTCCAGCCCGAACGGCTGGAAGAATATAAGCACAATGAATTAAAACAGTTCTGCAAGGACAAAGGCATTGCAACCACCGGCCTAGGTACCAAAGAGGAGATGCAGAAAGCTCTGAGGACATGGCTGGAGGCCGGGGCAGGCCCCTCCCAGGAAGAAGGTCCCTTGCCCCTGACTGAGACCACATCCACCGCACTGACTCCGGCAACCGGAGGAAGAAAGAGCCTGGAAACCGACCTCTCCGAAGAGGAGATACGAGAGCGGGAGAAAGTCCGGAACCACGAACTGGAGCTCGCACAACTGCGGCTGGACGGCGAACTCCAGCTGGCAGAAAAGAAACTGGCCCTAGAGCAGCTACGGCTTCAAGAGGAGATAGAAGAGAAGAGACGACACCGAGAGTTGGAGGAAAATAAACTGACCCTTGAGCACGAGCGCAGTCTCAAGATGCTCGAAATCAAGGCCAAGAACGGGGGGACCAACGCCCCCAGTACTAGAGACACCCTACCGCCTTCCGAGACCAAGGTACATATCCCGAAAGAGGTCGTCAAGGAGTACTACAAGAATGACGACATCCAACAATGGTTCAAGGCCTACGAGGTGGCCATGACCTCTCATCGGGTGCCCCGAAAAGACTGGGGCGCCGGCCTGTGGGGGCGGTTCCTGAGTGAGGGTCGAGACACACTGCTCCAGCTGCCGGAGGAGGTGATGACCTCCTACGATCACATGAAGGAGGCCCTGCTCACCCGCTACGGGCTAACCGCGGAAATGTACCGCCAGAGGTTCAGAGACTGCAAGAAAATCCCGGGTACCACCTGGGTGGAATATGTGGACTTTTTCAGTCGGGCCCTAGAAGGGTGGATCAAGGGTAGCAAAGTAACCACCTACGGGCAGCTGGTCGACCTCATCGTGTGGGAACATCTCTCCAACAATTGCTTCGTGGAACTGAGACAAC
Source organism: Triturus cristatus (assembly GCF_964204655.1). Taxonomy (NCBI): domain Eukaryota; kingdom Metazoa; phylum Chordata; class Amphibia; order Caudata; family Salamandridae; genus Triturus; species Triturus cristatus. The sequence continues at coordinate 742,322,755 of NC_140593.1, forward strand.
ACCTCCTCGACAGCAAAATGACCGACCCGCGAAAACTCGCCGTCGAGGCCGATCGATGGGTCAACTCCCGGGTCCCCCGGAACTCAATGGGGGAGTACCAGAGGAACCCCACCGGACCCCCCCGCCAACGCGGTGGAGGGGGAGGGCCGAACAGGAACCGAGACCCCCCCGCCGGGGCCCCCAGGAGCCCCCCTCGAGGGCCACCGCAGCAACAACTCTCCCCGAGCCTAGCCCGAAGGGGGGCGCCCCCGGCCAGACCCGGACCACGGCCACCAGTAACGTGCTACGGCTGCCAACAAACCGGACACTATGCCAGCGATCCGGTCTGCCCCCTGAACCAAAGAAACGGGGCCGGCGGGCCCCCGCCCCGACAGCTGGCGGCCGCCGCCCTGGGAGAAGGAGAAGAGGAAGAAGAGACCCTCGACCGAGGGACCACAGAATGGGAGCCGGCAGCCATGTCCCTGGTCTGCCTGGGTAGCCGAGAAATGGTACCCTGCACCCCCATCCCAAGCAACACCCAGAAGTACCGGCAGCAGGTCACGGTCAATGGACAACGGGCCGAAGCCCTTCGTGACACCGGCGCCAGTGTCACCGCTGTCCGCTGCCACCTGGTGACCCCCGAACAGATCCTACCGAATGTGATGTGCCCCGTCCGGACGGCTGACAACAGCGAAAGCCTGTGCCAGATGGCCCTGGTCCCCTTCGAGTGGGGAGGGGTGACGGGCCTGCTAAAGGTGACGGTACGCGACGACGCCCCCGTAGACTGCCTCCTGGGGAACGACTTGGAGAGTTCCCCCTGGGCTCAAGTAGAACGACGAGAGCACCTCCGAATGCTGGGACTATCTGACTGGGCCTGCGCCATCACCCGGTCCATGACCGCCCGGGCCCCCCGCTCATCCTCGGCCTCCGGGGCCGCCCAGCCCGAGGGGCTCGCACCCCCTCCCGCCAGCAGCGCGGGGGAGGCGGACACCGACCCTGGACCTAGTGAAACCTCCCCCGAAGAGATTGCTTCCCCGTGCGCCCTACCAGAGCTGACACAATGGCGACACGAAGGGGGCCCCACCCGGGAGCAGTTCCAGCAAGAGCAGCAGTCCTGCCCCACTCTCGAAGGGGTCCGCCAACAAGCGTCCGCCCAAACCAATGGGGACCAGACCGGCACCCACTGGGTCTACTGGGCCGAGGGCCTGCTATACAGTGAGCAAAAAGTGGCAGAACTCGGGGCCAGCCGAGTGTTGGTGGTCCCCCTCCGCTTCCGGGAGTTCCTGCTCAACCTGGCACATGACGTGCCCCTCGCCGGACACTTGGGGCAAGACAAAACTTACAGCCGTCTGATGACCCACTTCTACTGGCCCCGGATGCGGAGAGACGTGGACAACCACTGCCGGTCCTGCCAGACCTGCCAAGCCAGCGGGAAGACGGGGGGTCGGGTCAAGGCCCCCCTCCAGCCCTTTCCAGCCGTCAGCACCCCGTTCGAACGGGTCGGAATCGATATCGTGGGGCCCCTGGACCCCCAGACCGCCCTGGGCCACCGCTTCATCCTGGTCCTCGTGGACCATGCCACCAGGTACCCGGAGGCGGTCCCGCTAAGAACTATAACGGCCCCCGTGGTAGGCCGGGCCTTAATGGGGATCTTCTCCTGAGTGGGATTTCCCCGCGAAGTGGTGAGCGACAGAGGCACGGACTTTATTTCCAGATACATGCGGTCCCTGTGGCAGCAGTGCGGGGTCACGTACAAGTTCACGACCCCCTATCACCCTCAGGGGAACGGACTGGTTGAGCGGTTCAACAGAACATTAAAGGGAATGATCCAGGGCCTGGAAGAGCTCCTCAGGCGGAGATGGGAGGTCCTGCTGCCGTGCCTCCTGTTTGCCTATCGGGAGGTCCCGCAGAAGTCCCTGGGGTTCAGCCCGTTTGAACTATTGTACGGACACCCGGTCCGCGGACCGCTCAGCCTGGTCAAGGAGGGCTGGGAGACGAAGCCCCAAGGCGCCCCTCCTGACGTCTACCGATACCTCTTGACCCTCCGAAACCAGACCCGCAAGTTCCGAGCCATGGCCGAAGCCAACCTCGAGGCCAGCCAGGAGGACATGAAGCGGTGGTACGATCGGAACTCCTCTACCATAGAATTCGAGCCAGGTCAGAAAGTATGGGTCATGGCCCCGGTTGAACCCGGCGCCCTCCAGGACAAGTGGACCGGGCCCTTCAAGGTAGTGGAGAAGAAAAGTCCCGTCACCTACCTGGTCGACCTGGAGTCCCCCCGGAACCCCCTCCGGGTCCTACATGCTAACAGGCTAAAACCCCACTTTGCCCGGACCGAACTGAGCCTGCTACTGGCGACCGACGAGGGGGGCGAGGACGACTCCGAGCCCCTGCCCGACCTCTTGCAGTCCAACGTCCATGATGGATCCATCAAAGGTGTCCAACTCGCCTCTTCCCTGACTCCGGAACAGCGCAACGACTGTCAGCAACTGCTGCAGGACTACGCAGCCCTCTTCTCCCTCACCCCGGGGGTGACCCACTGGTGCGTCCACGACGTCGACACCGGGGAGAGCCCCCCCGTGCGACACAGAGCCTACCGGGTACCCGACCGAGTGCGGGCATGCATCCAGGCCGAAGTAGCAAAGATGCTGGCCCTGGGGGTCATCGAACCCTCCGACAGCCCGTGGGCCAGCCCTGTCGTCCTGGTGCCAAAGGCCGCAGCTCCCGGCCACCCCCCGGAGTTACGATTCTGCGTGGACTACCGAGCCCTGAATGCAGTGACCAAGACGGACGCCCACCCTATACCCCGGGCCGACGAACTCATCGACCGCTTAGGGGCCGCCCGCTACCTGAGCACGCTGGACCTCACCGCCGGGTACTGGCAGATCCTGTCGCAGTCCAACGTCCTCAGGGTCGCACGATGCTGTAAGGGGTCCACCTCCCGATAGCCCCTTGGTCTGGTATGTATATGACAGACACAAAAGGGTGATCAGGCGAGGGAAGGAAAGGAAGGGGACTGCGGGGAGGGAGATCTGAAAGAAAAAGCACAAGGCAATATGGTTAGGACAACCCCTATATTCCCGTACTCAATGTTTCCCCTATTTTCCCCTGCTGTACCTGTAAAGGAAAGAAAGCACTCCTGACTGGGAGACCTGGAGAGCCGAGGAACAAAGCAGTTCGTGACCTATAGAAAGGACATGGTTTAGCCACAAGATACCCCTACTTGCTTTTCCCCTCCTTCTCCTTTATCCCCAGAACAAACGGACCTACCACAATTCCTGAACCTCGGGTATAACAGGGGGTGGGGAAGGACGTATGTCAGAAGTCCTCTCCGCCCCTGTTGGATACAAATAAACAATTGAGGTGCAGCGAAGCTTAAGCCTTGTTCGGTGCATGCAGCTCCTTCACCGACTTCTGTACAAACTTAGAACGCTACTCCCATACTCCTGGGATAGCGTGAACTAAAGAGAACCCCAGCGGGTGGGCCTACTCTCGTTCTCCGAGAAGGTTTCCCTCTGACAGGAGGAACGATAGGAAAGGCTCCAATCCTTGGAGTTGCTGGTATGCAATTACCAGAAACACAGTACAATGTCTCACCGCTCGGGCGATCCCGCAATGCCTTGGAAAGGCGTCCAACGGAACCGCAGCGGTTCTATTTCACCCTCGGGATTTTAGCACGGACCACACTCACAATAGTGCGCGACAAAGTCAGCGGGAAGTCAAGGCTGGTGCTGAGCACCCCTACCAGAACGCCACTTATCGTCCGCTCTCGATCTCGTCCGCACTCGAACCTGGAAATCCAAAATAACCGGCACCCGCTTGATGCCGGAAGTTCCTTTTCATCGTCTTTGCGCCGTGCGCGATGACGTCGGAGCGTCATCTCGCAAAGCGCGCTGGGATATGTAGTTCCTTACGCCCGTCTCCTACGGGCGTGTCGCCCTCGGGCTGTCAGTGCTCTACGGTGAGCCACAACAGTACATCCCTCCCCCGAAGAGCACTGACATAAGCACGCTTTCGTGGGATGTTTCTTGTGGAACAGGGCAACGAGTTTAGGAGCGTGGACCTGGGAGGCAGGTTCCCAAGAATTTTCCTCCTCCCCGTAACCTTCCCACGCAAGGAGGTACCACAACCTGTTGCGGTAAATCTTGGAGTCCAACACACCCCTCACCTCGTATTCTGCCTCGCTTTGGACCACCACTGGTGCAGGCTTTCGATCGGGCCCTACCCTTGCGGGCTTCACTAGGGATACATGAAATGCAGGATGGATGCGTAACGAGGAAGGTAGGGATAGCTTCACTACCACAGGGTTTACCAATTGAAGCACCCGATAAGGACCGATGAATTTGGGATTGAAAATGCTGAAGCGTTTAAAACATATGTGTCTCGTGGACAACCATACGTAGTCACCTACTTTATAGACAGGCCCTGACCTTCTGTGCTTGTCCGCGGATGCCTTGTAGTTGCGCTTCGCAGCCCTTAGATTGCTTTTTGCTACGAGTAAGTTTGCCTGTGTGCGTTCTACCCTACTCTGCGCCTCGGGGATTTTGGTAACCTGCGCTGGATTCAGGAAAGGGGAAAACCAAGGATGGAACCCATAAGAGCAATAAAAAGGTGTAAGTTTGGTGGACGTGTGCGTAGCGCTGTTATATGCTACCTCCGCCAACCATAGGAAATCCACCCACTCGTTATCCGAAGCGTTGGAGTAACACCGAAGGTATTGCTTAAGGGTTTGGTTAACCCGCTCTGTCTGCCCATCCGTCTGGGGGTGGAAGCTGGTGGATATGTTGGATTCGATTCCCAAGGCTGAACACCAGGCCTTCCAGAAATGAGCAGTGAACTGGCCGCCTCTATCGGAAATAATCTTTCTAGGCAATCCGTGTAAGCGTACCACGTTCTCCAAGAGCAAGTGCGCCAACTGGCCTGACGAGGGCAGAGCTTTACAGGCGACGAAGTGCGCCATCTTCGTTAAATAATCCACCACCACCGTGATCACTGTGCATCCCTTATCACGCGGCATACCCACAATAAAGTCTATCGAGATGTTCTCCCAAGGGAGGTCGGGTGTGGGAAGAGGTTGCAACAACCCTGCTTGTTTGGTATGGGAAGCCTTCATTTGATTGCAAACCCCGCAGTCCTGGACCCATGTGATCACATCCTTCCGAACCGACGGCCACCAGAACTGTCTCAGGATTCTGTCAAGTGTTTTTTCCCTGCCGTTGTGACCTGCACAGGGCAGTTGATGGCACCATTTGAACGCTTGTAGCCGTAAGGATCGGATGGGCAGGAGCAGTTGTCTTCCTCTTATCGGTAGCCCCTGTACTAGTTTCCAATCAGGATTGTCTTTCAGCCAGTTCTTCCACTTTGGTGTCCGCACGTTCTGTGATACGCTTTTTAAGAATGGATCCGTGCACGTCGCCCCAATTACGTGTTCTGGGCTGATTATGGCTCCTGTATTAGCAGCTGAGGTGCTGTCTTGGGATGCTTGCCGGGATAAAGCGTCTGCTTTCTTGTTATCCTTTCCGGGTCTGTAAGTGACAAGAAAGTTGTACCCTGCGAAAAAGAGTGTCCACCTCATTTGACGGGGTGTGAGGTGTCTGGCTGCAGTCATAAACTGTAAATTTCTATGGTCCGTGTAGACCGTAACTACATGTCGGGCGCCCATCAAGTGATGCCTCCATTCACTGAAGGCATTCTTGATGGCTAGCAGCTCCTTTTCTGCAATATTGTAGTTGCATTCCGCGGGGTTCAGTTTTCTGGACATGTAGGCCACCGGATGTAAACGTCCTGTCTCGCAATGTCTTTGTGACAAGACTGCTCCCACCGCGGTGTCGGAAGCGTCCGCTTCCACAATGAAGGGGTATTCCGGGTGTGCATGAGCCAATACCGGGGCTGTCGAAAATGCTTCCTTTAGCTCTTCGAATCCTTTTTGGGCTTTTTCAGTCCACTGAAACGTCGACTGTTTACGCAGCAGTTGCGTGAGAGGGCTGGCCACTTCCGAAAAGCGGTCGATGAAACGACGATAAAAATTTGCAAACCCCAGGAAACACTGCACATCCCTAAGGTTACGTGGGGTTGGCCATTCTTTTACGGCCATTACCTTTCTTTCCGACATTTCCTGACCCCAAGGGGTGAGGTTTACTCCTAGGAATTCTACCGATGATACCCCAAATTCACATTTACTGATCTTGCAGAAGAGGTGATGTCGTCTCAGGGTTTGCAGAATGGTCTTGACATGTTGTGGATGATCTTTGGTGTCCGTAGAGTAGATCAGGATGTCGTCTATATATACGACGACGAAGCGGTCAAGGTGTTCACGAAGGACATCATTTAAGAAGAACTGAAACGCCGCTGGGGCGTTACACAGCCCAAACGGCATAACCAAATATTCGTAGAGACCGAAGCGCGTTTTAAATGCGGTCTTCCACTCGTCTCCTCTCCTCATACGGACCAGATGGTATGCCCCCTTTAGGTCAAGACGCGTGTATATCACTGCCTCTTTGACCTGCTCCAGCAAGACGTTGATTAATGGAAGGGGATACCGGTTCTTCACCGTAACGGCGTTCAAGGCCCTGAAATCCACACACGCGCGCAGCTCGCCGTTCGCCTTAGGGATAAAAAAGAGAGGCGATGCAGCGGGAGATTTCGACACTCGTATAAAGCCCAAGCTCAAGTATTTATCCAAATACTCCCTGAGGTGTTTATTTTCGGGCTCCGTTAGGGCATATACGCGTCCAGCTGGAATGACCGCTCCGGGGATCAGGTCGATTTGACAGTCGTACGACCGATGCGGTGGTAAGACTTCTGCCTTGTCCTCATTAAAGACATCCTCGTATTCCTTGTAAGCGTCTGGTAAGGTGACTGCGTGTTCTACTGCAGTCGCTACTTGATAGCAGATAGCCAATGATGAGGCTGGGTTCGTGGGTGAGCCATTGCAATTAGCCAAGCAGTAGCCTGAGGTATAAAATATGGTCTTCTCCTGCCAATTGATGAGAGGGTTGTGGAGACGCAGCCACGGCAACCCCAGGATTAATCCATAATGGGGTGCCGGTATGACATTGAAGGAAAGAAGTTCCTGATGCTCAGTCCCCTGTCTCATCGTTAATGGCTCTGTATGATATCTCACCGGACCGGACTCCAACATCTTCCCATCTACGGCGAACACCATTTCAGGCTTGTCTTTCTCTTGCAAGGTGATCCCTAGCCTTACCACCTGGGCTTGATCCATAAAACACCCCGTGGCCCCCGAATCCACCAATGCACTAACCGGAATCCACTCCTCGTCCACCAGGATGTGTACTTCGACATAGAAGTGGTTTTTGTTGTGGAGGGGTAAATCCTCCAAAGAAGGGATGTACATTGCGCTCAAAGGACTCCCTTCCTCCTCCTTTAAGCAGAGTCGTTTCCCGCAGTAGAGCTGTTTGTGCGAGTTACCGCGGCCTTTTGTTCTGGACGGGGGACCTTCGGCCTTAGGCTGCATTCCCGTATAAAATGACCCTTTCGACCACAGTACAGGCACAGCCCTCGCTTCCTCCGGTAGTCTCTTTCTTCCGCCGATAGCGGGGAACGAACAGCGCCTATTTCCATGGGCTCTGTCTTGTTCTGTACCCCGGAGTTCGTAGATCGAGAGTATTCCACGCTTGGCACGGGTTTCTCCCTCTTTCGGTGCTCCCCTTTACGTTCGCTCATGCGATGGTCCAGCCTTAGGACCAAACTAATGAGATCTTCACAGGAGGAGGGTTGCGGGTCGATCTGAGCCAGCACATCTTTCATGTCTTCACTCAGCCCCTGGTGGAAGATAGCCGCATGTTTCCCTTCAGGCCACTCAGTTTCCGTAATCAGTCTCCTAAAATCGTTGAGATAGGAGATGACGTCCCGATTGCCCTGACGCAACTCCAGGAGATCTCTGTCGGCTGAGAGCGTGGCCGCTCGTCGATTAAAGGTCTTCTCAAATTCGATCAAAAAGGCGTTCCAATCATACAAGATATGATCGTCTCTTCTCACCAATGGAACGGCCCATTGTGCAGCGTCCCCGGATAAATAGGAGAGCAAGAAGGCGACTTTCGAATGGTTGGTGTTAAATGCCCGGGCCTTACAGGTGAAGTGTAGCATTACCTGTGTGAGAAAGACCTGTAATTTCCCGCTATCCCCGTTATATCTTTCGGGAGTGGCTAACGGAACAGGCGTGGGGATTTCTACCACCACAGGAGCAGCTGGGATAGCGCGGGGGGTGCCAGCGTCAAAGGGGTTACGCTCCAAGCGGTCTACCTGCGCCTGTAGTGTGGCAGTTTCTGTTCTAGAGGTGACTACCTCGGCCTGTAACAGGGCCAAAGCAGCCAATACGTCCTCTAAGGTGGCCATCCCACCGTGCGACTGGGAGGACTGCTATTCGTGGGCCGGTTATTTTGTCGCAGTCCAACGTCCTCAGGGTCGCACGATGCTGTAAGGGGTCCACCTCCCGATAGCCCCTTGGTCTGGTATGTATATGACAGACACAAAAGGGTGATCAGGCGAGGGAAGGAAAGGAAGGGGACTGCGGGGAGGGAGATCTGAAAGAAAAAGCACAAGGCAATATGGTTAGGACAACCCCTATATTCCCGTACTCAATGTTTCCCCTATTTTCCCCTGCTGTACCTGTAAAGGAAAGAAAGCACTCCTGACTGGGAGACCTGGAGAGCCGAGGAACAAAGCAGTTTGTGACCTATAGAAAGGACATGGTTTAGCCACAAGATACCCCTACTTGCTTTTCCCCTCCTTCTCCTTTATCCCCAGAACAAACGGACCTACCACAATTCCTGAACCTCGGGTATAACAGGGGGTGGGGAAGGACGTATGTCAGAAGTCCTCTCCGCCCCTGTTGGATACAAATAAACAATTGAGGTGCAGCGAAGCTTAAGCCTTGTTCGGTGCATGCAGCTCCTTCACCGACTTCTGTACAAACTTAGAACGCTACTCCCATACTCCTGGGATAGCGTGAACTAAAGAGAACCCCAGCGGGTGGGCCTACTCTCGTTCTCCGAGAAGGTTTCCCTCTGACAGGAGGAACGATAGGAAAGGCTCCAATCCTTGGAGTTGCTGGTATGCAATTACCAGAAACACAGTACAATGTCTCACCGCTCGGGCGATCCCGCAATGCCTTGGAAAGGCGTCCAACGGAACCGCAGCGGTTCTATTTCACCCTCGGGATTTTAGCACGGACCACACTCACAATAGTGCGCGACAAAGTCAGCGGGAAGTCAAGGCTGGTGCTGAGCACCCCTACCAGAACGCCACTTATCGTCCGCTCTCGATCTCGTCCGCACTCGAACCTGGAAATCCAAAATAACCGGCACCCGCTTGATGCCGGAAGTTCCTTTTCATCGTCTTTGCGCCGTGCGCGATGACGTCGGAGCGTCATCTCGCAAAGCGCGCTGGGATATGTAGTTCCTTACGCCCGTCTCCTACGGGCGTGTCGCCCTCGGGCTGTCAGTGCTCTACGGTGAGCCACAACAGATCCAGCTCACCCCCGGCGCCCAAGAAAGATCCGCCTTTTCGACCCCGGATGGGCATTACCACTTTCGGGTGATGCCCTTCGGAATGAAGAACGCCCCGGCCACTTTCCAAAGACTGGTGAACAAGGTTTTGGCCGGGCTTGAGGCCTTCAGCGCGGCCTACCTAGATGACATTGCCGTGTACAGCAACCACTGGGCAGAGCACCTCCTTCACATCAAAGCCGTCCTGGCCGCCCTCCAGCGGGCCGGGCTCACGATCAAGGCCAGCAAATGCCAGATCGGCCACGGATCCGTGACCTACCTGGGCCATCAAGTGGGGAGCGGGCAGGTGGCCCCTCTCCAACCGAAAATAGATGCCATCCAGGCCTGGGAACCCCCCACTACCCAGACCGCTGTCCGGGCCTTCCTGGGTCTCACCGGATACTACCGGCGGTTCATCCGGGACTATGGGAGCATTGTTGGCCCCCTCACAGAGCTAACGTCCAAAAAGCAGCCCAAGAAGGTGCACTGGACACCCCGCTGCCAAGCAGCCTTCGACACCCTAAAGACAGCAATGTGTACTGCCCCTGTGCTTCAGGCCCCTGACTACAATAAGGAGTTCGTGGTGCAGACGGACGCCTCCGAGTATGGGATCGGGGCCGTCCTGTCCCAGGCCAATGAAAAGGGGCTCGACCGACCAGTGGCCTTCATCAGCCGACGGCTACTGCCCCGGGAGCAACGATGGAGCACCATCGAGCGTGAAGCCTTCGCTGTAGTATGGGCCCTCAAGAAGCTCCGGCCCTACCTCTTCGGTACCCACTTCCGGGTCCAGACCGACCACCGGCCCCTGCGGTGGTTAATGCAAATGCGGGGCGAGAACCCCAAGCTGCTGCGGTGGTCCATCTCGCTACAAGGGATGGACTTTGATGTTGAACACCGGCCCGGCAATGACCACGCCAACGCCGACGGCCTGTCCCGCTTCTTCCGCCTTGACGAGGAGAATCCCCAAGGAGATGGGTGACTCTCCATGCCTTCGGCTGGGGGGGACGCCTGTTGGACCCGGCCTCGTGGCGTGGTCCTTACCCCCGTGGATTGTGCCCGTTCCCCGCCCCGGCCTTCACGGGTCACCATTCTGAACTGCACCGAGACCCTTCATCCTGAGCCGCACGAGGTCGCATACCCCTCGTGGCTCCGCCATCTTGTTGGCATCCACGTGACTCTGCACAAGCCGGCGCGACCCCGCTCAACCCGGCCTCGACCCCAGCGAAGCCCCGACATCGAGGCACCACGAACTGGCCAGGGGGTGCCGCAGGAACCATTCATCGCCCCCGGCGGAGGACAGTATCGATGAGACCCCCAACTGTCCTCCCCTCTCTAGGTGTGATCGCCCTGCAACTCTCTTGGGCCTGGCGCCTCTCCTGCTGGGCGTCTGGCCACCTCCACCCGGCCTCTCCGCCCCCCCCGGGCGCCTGGGTCCGGACATCAAAGGGCTCCAGACCTATATCTGGGGCGACCCCGCCACAGATCGGCAGTTGTATCCCGGAGTCGAGAGCCCTGCTGATTGAATCGCGGCTGACCCTACGGAGAAGAACTTTTGTCGGAACCATCACGAGCCCTGCTGACTGCGTCGCGGCTCCTTCTTGTGAACACTTTGAAGCCACCCGGAACATCGGAGCCCTGCTGACGCTGTCGCGGCCCAACCTCGCTGAAACCTCCCTCGGAGCCCTGCTGACGACGTCGCGGCTCGAGCTGAGCAGAAACCATCTTGAGAGCCCTGCTGATTTGATCGCGGCTCTCCACGAACTGTACGCCAGAGCCCTGCTGACGCCATCGCGGCTCGACCCCTCCGAGATCCGGAGGTCCTCCAGCTTGAGGATAAGAACTGGGCCCCAGGTACCCTCGTACCACGCTCCTGCCAAAGACTGTCCCGCTACCCCTACCCTTCCAAAGAGACACTGAGACTTTTGGTGGATCCCTCGATCCCTTCGTGTAAATATTGACCTCGTAACCTTTTTAATGCTGATAAAGAATTGCTTGTCTTGAGACAACCTCCTTGAGTCCTGTGTGGTGGTGTTACTGTGCTAGTACGTGATAGGAGAAGGATCTCTCAGGAGACTTCTCGGCAGCGCTCGGCTACTTCGTGCAGTGTGAGGGCCCCCCTTGGTGGTCTCGCCGACTTCTCGGGGTCAGCCTTCCAACACAGAGTTATCAATTTTCAAAACATTAGAAAATAAATGCAGTTTAAATTGTCAATCAATCACCATTAAAGTCAATGGGGGAAGAACACACTTAGCAATGCGATACTTGCAGGGTGAGCTCACCGGAGCTTTCTTGTAGTTAAGGTTCTGTAGGCTCCTAGGCCAAGACTCAACTCATTTGTTACCTTGCCCCGAGTGAACAGGTTACTTGGCTGTCCTTGGTGCTGAGCAGTAGCCGTCAAAAATGCACTTAGCAAAACCACACTTCTCTATGAAGATACACTCTTTCCTCGGAGAGGAGAGGCCTTTGGGAACCCTGGACCTGCGTCCAACAGCTGGATTTCTTCTATCTTGCTCTGTGGCTCCGGGTGCAGAGGTAGCTGGCACCTGTCTATCACTGGGGCAGGTTGCGTCAAAGATGCTTTACCACACGCTCTGTGACAACTTCTTCAGAACGCAGGGGCACAGCAGCGGGGTTGTTGTCGACATCAGACGCGGTCACTGTAAGGTGCTCTTGAGCTGGAGGTGTTGATGGAGAGGTTGATCACCCGATTGGTGATCACCAAAACTTGGCTGCGGCAAATGTAGTGTTCGGACACTTTGGCGGCTGGAGGTTGACAGGAAGTGGAATAGCGGCTCAAGATTCGACTTGATCTTAGCTACCACTCCAGGCTTGCAGGACACCACTTCTCTTTGGGCTCACTCTCGACAGTCCCAGCGGGTTTCAATTCTTGCAGCAAAACACAAAGATTCTTCTGCAGGTTGCAGTTGACTGATGCCACCAGTCAGGGGTGTCTGCTTTGATTCCTGGTGTCCACTGAAGTCCCTCTGGCTGGGAGCAACGAGTTTTCACAATGGACACACGTTGATACTCGGGTTCAGAATATGGTCTGTTCAGGCCACTTAAGTGTCCTCTCTATGCGCTGCGGCAGAATCCAAAATCCTGATTTGGCAGCGTCTTCTTCGTGCATCTTCTCGGATTCCAATGTAGAACTGAGGTTCTGGTGCCAGGGGAGCCCGTTAAATCCTAGTTTAGGGGGCGTCAAGGGCAGGAGGGACAGTGACCAATGGGCTACTGGTCCCCACGGCTAACCCGCCCCTGTAGTGACAACATCCTGTGGGTGTACGTCACTACACTACCCACAGGGTTTGTCAAAATGGCAGAACCCCTCATCAGCTCTACAGACCCCATAGCCCGCCCTAAGTTTGAGGCTAAGTCTTGGGGAATGTATGTCTCCTACATAACTAGATTTCCCACCTGCCAGAGCTGCAGGTCCAGAAGGTCTTTGTCCTTGAGTGGGTACAAGGTATCTGGACATCAAGGGCGGTCATAGCCTTTGAGGCACACCACCATGATAGCTGTAATCACTAGTTATCCTGGGAGGGTGGAGGTGTAACCTGCTTCCTGCCCAGGCCTTTATCTCCACCCTGGAGAAGTGATAGTACATCCCACTAGGAGGGCAGACTCTTGTCTTGGTAGCAAATGGCCAGCCAATGCATTGGAGCTTTGTATCTCAGGTGAGCGCCCACACAGGGTGGCATACCGGTACGTGCCATCCCACCCACAACACAAGAATCGTGTTGGAGGTGAAATAGCTTAGTGTTTGATAATAAACACAACACAATTTGGTTGCCCCATTATGGACCTGACTATCTCCAGTTTGCCCGGTAGTCAGCCTATATTATTCTATGGGACGCCAGTCACTTACAGGCAAAACCTTGCTTTACATGGTTTCTGTAGGGTGATATATGTAGGAACATATAAATCCTCACTTTTAACTAATACTCTACCTCCTGGGCGAAGAAGGACAGCCTTAAGAGTGACTTACTTACATTAAGGCGGTGAGGTGGCCCTGCGGCATGTGGTGTACGCAGGCTCTTCTGGTGCAGACAGGCTGCTCGTGCAGAGCTGCAAGGGCAGGCCTGCTGACACTTTTATTCGGGTACCCCAGGGTGGCAGAATAAAGTGCTGAAGCCCTGGTGACCCCCTTATCACCCTTGTCCTGGGCACCACTGGTGCCATCTATTAGGGACTTACAAGGGGTGATAAATGCTGGCAAATTTGGTGTACCAATTCACAGTTTCAGTTTAAGGGGAAAACACTGGCACTGGGCCCTGGTTTGGTGGTCCCAGTGCCCGTCTAGGCCTAAAAAGTCAGCACCTAGAGCAAAAAGTGTGGTTGTGGTGGATAGTGACCACAACAAAAGGGGCATTTTCTAACGCTCTTCTAGAGTAAGTATTGCACCTCAGATTTCACATCATTTTTGTCGATAGGGCCTTCCTATCCTGTGGGCCATAGATCTTCCAGCCGAATAATGCCTGCCTCCCACAAAGGCGACAAGTGGTATCTGTCTCCCCGGAGTGCCGTGAACGGGGGCTGCGCCGAGAGATAAACCCTGCTCGCGCTGATAGAGCTTTTCGCATCTGGTGCTGGTGCCTGGGTGCATTTAGCCCTTCAGTGTGTGGTCGGCAGGTGCCAAGATGGGAATAAAGATGAAGCCAGGGGGAGGGGCACATATGGAATGATATGTGTGTGTGTAATTAGGGACTGCTCTTATGCAGACGATTAAGAATAAACGAGCGGGGAGGGAAGGACGTTCTCACGACCCCGGCGAGGGGGGCGCGCGTTGACGGGGGGAGGTGTACACATGGTATGGTCCAGCTGTACCTGAAATGGCGTTTTGAGTCGCGGTAGGTAGATTTGTGTTTAGTCACAGAACTCAAACTTGCGTAAGTAAGCAGGGTATCAATCGCACCGGGAGCCAAGGAAGTATAACACAGAGGTAAACAAGAGAGGATGGCATAAACACGGTGACTCGTCTAGTTGAAGCAAAACGAAATACAGATTGTGGCGCGGTACCTCCTCATCTAGCGGTCCTGTTCCCCCAGGTACCCCACCTCCCACGAGCTCTCACGTCATACTGCCCTCTGCTCTCTCTTCCATGGCTCTGACCTGCACATAACTGACAGACGCTCATGCGTGCAGTACTTGGCAGGTCTTGATTTTTGATGAACGTGTTTGGCGGTGGAAGTTGAAGCTAGGAGGCAGAGCCTCGCCTAATCTAACCGGAGCTCTAACTACCTCATTGTCCGTTCCAACTGGAAGGCTAGTAAAGATGCGAGTCTGTCTCCCAAAGACATCTTAGGCCCTAATTAAAAAACATAAGCCACGAGCACGATGGTTAGTTTATATGTATTTATAATACACCGAAAAGCGAGGAGCTCTGCTTCAAGGCGCTACAACAAGAACAAAAACACAACCCACTTAATATAAAGACTAGGAATCAATAACAATAAAGTAGACAAATGACAGTGAAAGGTTAAGGCAATACAGCAAGGTACGAACTGTGGGCTTTTCCACTAAATTGGGAGTGTACTTGTAGATTTTGGAAGGATCCTATATGTGTTATCTTGGACAAAAAAGGTTGTGGAGGTGATCTTGTCAATGGCAGAATTTTTTTTTTTTCATCAAGGTGAGCTTTGCCATTGTGTCATTAACCCCGCGTTACACCCACAGGTCTTCATCCACCCTTGGCCTACTCATTGCAGTCTGTAAACTCCCACCAGTTTAGTCCTTCCCCTCCTCTGCAGTCTATTGCTCCTCTCGTATTATTTCCTACAATCCAATATTCACTCCCTCATGCACTCCACTACAACTCTAGCGCCCGTGGAATCTGTCACGCCTCTGCTACCCTAAACTGTTTCTTAAACCTTCAATCTACTAATCTTCTCTCGTCTTCACAATTCACAATTTGTTCATCACTGAAACAGTCCACTCTGTTCACCCACAAACAAGAATTTAGCACCATCTACACATATTTTGTTACACCTTTTCGTATCTGAATGTATATTATGGTATATGATTACCAGTCATGTTCATGAAGTGTTGAAATGAAGCAAAGGGTTTGGAGGTATTTGTCATTAGACAGATCAGCGGAGTCATGGTGGGTGTTCTAGAATTCTGGGCACATATAAGGACATTTCTAGATGGATTCTAAGGCCCTGCTTTACTGAACATCAGGCAGCACAGCTGAATACAAATACACAGCACTGCATAGTGTGAATAGGAGAAAATGGCTCAGCGACGTATTTAGTAAGAGCCGCTAGCTGATGATGTAGTCTGTTGCACTCATTATAAAACTACTGGGTTAGTACGACTCTAAAGTTTGTCCCCTGTGCAAAGGCTAGCGAGGATTTTGTGCATACTATCTGTGCTTAACCCCTTCAGTGCCCATGACGAGCTGGACTCGTCATGGGCCGCGGTGGCGCTGTGCCCATGACGAGTCCAGCTCGTCATAGACCCGGCCCGCTAATGCAACGGCCGGCACTGGGCGGGGAAAGGGGCGGGCACTGAAGGGGTTAAGGCACAATTTCCACTGCAAATCTCTACATGCAGACAACCATCGAGGGTTAAGTCGCATAAATGTCACTAATGTCAGGGTTATTGAAAATTGAAGAAGTGGTATGCTAAGTTTTTTACATACATCATTCCCACCAGTTAACTGCTTCCATCTACTTTTATCCATATCCCCTCACTCTGGCATGAGTGTAGCACAAGGAAAATAGTCGGTGCTTTTTGATGTACTCCCAGAAGATTTTTAATTTTGTAATTCCAAAAAGTTACTCTTTTAAGGTTTTGGGGCTGAAATGTGACCACTCCTTAGGTATAAACTTTTCGATTTGTCATTCAGCCAGTGGATTTTGCATCTCCTGTCCGGATTCTCTTCAGTGACGAAGGGGACCTTCCTGCCTCGCCTGGCCTGGAGACATATCCCTTTTAAACTAAAGCCAAGGAGAGTTGGACCAACAATATTCAATTGTGTGTCTTGCAGCCAAGTATCTTCATTTTATAGAGCGCAATGATCCAATCCAGTAGGCATTTCTATCCCCATGTCAACTCAGAGTAGCAGTGCAATCCCTCCTTATCTCTTGATTGGCAGTGCCATACTAACTGGCATCCCTCAGTCTATCGCTCCATCGAAAGCCGGCATTCATTCACCACCCAGACTCTTCTAACCAAAAGCAAATTCTTAGGAAATGAACGTTGATTACCACTATAACTGGAATTACATTTAAAAACCACTGCAGTGCCCACAGGGCTGTCCAATTGAAAAAAACATCTTACCTCGCCAACATGCGTAATACCTCAAGAGGACAAGTGGGTTTAAGGATCAAGGAACCTTGTGGTGATATACCAAGAGAAAATGTGTTGTTGATTAAATAATGTTGAATCCGAAGAGAGAGTCTACCTTACATCGGCCAGATACTTCTGGAGCAACTGAATAACCTAACTCCAGAAGCCAGGTGTCAGCACAAATAGAATGTGACATCTTGGAAAATGTAGAAATTGGAACATAAAAGGTAAGAAGAAAGGCTGGCTGCAACCAGCACTATATGAAGAACTATTATGCAAAAAAAAAAAACACTACACTTCTACACTCAATACAACTAAAGATCTTGTTGCTCAGGCAGTGAATTAAGTTTTCTCTGGGGCAGCCACCAACGTTTGAAATCAATCAATCAATCAATCAATCAATCAATCAATCAATCAATCAATCAATCAATCACTCAATATACTCATAAAGCGCAATACTCACCCGTTAGGGTCTCAAGGCGCTGGGGAGAGGGGATGCTACTGGTCGAAAAGCCATGTTTTGAGGCGTCTCCTAAAAGTTAGGAGGTCCTGGGTCTCGCGTAGCTGGAGTGGTAGAGAGTTCCAGGTTTTGGCGGCAAGGTGTGAGAAGGATCTTCCTCCGGCAGTGGTGCGGCGGATGCGGGGGATGGCGGCGAGAGCATGGTTGGCGGAGCAGGGATGGCGTGTGGGAGCGTGGAAGGAAAGTCTGTCGTTGAGGTAGGCTGGACCGGTGTTGTAGAGAGCCTTGTGTGCGTGGGTCAGGAGCTTGAAGGTGATCCTTTTCAGTAAGGGTAGCCAGTGTAGGTCTCTGAGGTGGGGGAGATGTGGTTGCGGCGTGAGACGTCAAGGATGAGGTGGGCGGATGCGTTCTGGATATGGTGTAGCTTGGCCTTGTTCCTGCATATAGGGCGTTGCCGTAATCCAATCTGCTGCTGACCAGTGCGTGGGTGACGGTTTTTCTGGTCTCGACGGGGATCCACTTGAAGATCTTGCGGAGCATGCGGAGAATGTAGTAGCAGGAGGGGGAGATTGCGTTGACCTGCTGAGTCATGCTGAGAGTGGAGTCCAAGATGAAGCCCAGGTTGCGAGCGTGGGTGGTGGGTGAGGGTGCGGTGCCTAGGGAGTTGGGCCACCAGGAGTCGTTCCATGCTGAGGGGTTGGAGCCGAAGATGACAATCTCTGTTTTATCGGTGTTTAGTTTGAGGCGGCTTGATTCCATCCAGTTAGAGATGGCGTGTAGTCCGTTGTGTAGGTTGTTTTTTGCAGTAGTGGGGTCTCTCGTGAGGGAGAGGATCAGCTGGGTGTCGTCTGCGTATGATACTATGTTGATGTGGTGTGTCCGAGCGATGTTGGCGAGAGGAGCCATGTAGACATTGAAGAGCTTTCGGCTGAGGGAGGATCCTTGAGGGACGCCACAGATGATCTTGGAGGCCTCAGACAGGAATGGCGGAAGGCGGACTCTCTGGGTTCTGCTGGTAAGAAATGATGAGATCCAGTTGAGAGCCTTGTCGCGGATTCCGGCGTTGTGGAGTCGTGTGCGGAGGGTGTGATGGCAAACCATGTCGAATGCGGCAGAGAGGTCCAGCAGGATGAGTGCTGGGGTTTCTCCTTTGTCGAGCATGATCCTTATGTCGTCTGTGGCAGCGATGAGTGTGGTCTCGGTGCTGTGATTTTTTCGGAATCCGGATTGGGAGGTGTCGAGCGCTTTGCTGTCTTCTAGGAAGCGGGAGAGCTGGGTGTTGACAACTTTTTCAATGACCTTGGCCGGGAAGGGGAGGAGGGAAATCAGCCGGTAGTTCTTCGGGTCGTCTGGGTCCGCCTTGGGCTTCTTCAGTAGTGCGTTGACTTCTGCGTGTTTCCAGATTTCCGGGAAGGTGGCTGATTCGAAGGAGCTGTTGATGGTGTTGCAGAGGTGGGGAGCGATGATGTTGCTAACTTTATTGAAAATGTGGTGAGGGCAGGGGTCCGATGGGGATACGGAGTAGATGGAGGCCATGGTGTGAGTGACGTCTTCTTCGTTGATGAGGGTCCAGGTGTGGAGGAGGTTGGTGTTGCTCGGGGCGTCAGGTTCGTGGGTGTCTGTGGTCTGTTTGGGGCTGAAGCTGTTGTGAATTTCTTCTATCTTGCGGCAGAAGTGGGTGGCGAGGGAGTTGCAGAGCTCTTGTGACGGAGGGGGTTCGTTGGAGCAGGTCCTGGGGTTTGAGAGTTCTTTGACGATGCCGAAGAGTTCTTTACTGTTGTGGGCGTTGTTGTCTAGGCGTTTTTTGAAGTGGGTTCTTTTGGCGGTGTGGATCAGTTTGTGATGCTTGCGGGTGGACTCTTTCAGTGCGATGTGGTTGGGTTTGGTAGGATCCATGCGCCAGGCCTTCTCTCTTTTGCGGTGTTCTTGTTTGGAGTTCTGTAGATCAGGGGAGAACCAGCTGGCCTTGGCGCTGTGCAGGGAGTTTGAGGACTTTTTGAGCAGCGCGAGGGTGTTGACGCAGTCTGCTAACCAGCGATGCAGGTCGGTGGCGGCTGTGTCGGGGTCTGAGTTTCCTGGCGGTGGGGTCTGGGCGAGGGTGGAGATCAATTGTTCTGTTGAGACTTTGCTCCAGTTGCGTCGGGGGGGTTGTGTGCGGTGGTGGTGAGTAGGTGGTCTCTGGTAGGAGAAGTGGATGCAGTGATGGTCTGTCCAGTTGAGTTCGGTGGTGTGGCTGAAGGAGACATGGCTGTTGGCAGCAAAGATGGGGTCGAGTGTGTGGCCTGTGGTGTACCGATGAGAACTCCTCTCTTATGCTAAAACATATCATTTCTGCATACACCTGTACCTACCCACAAACCTAAGTTCTCCTCAGGGAAACTCCTGGCTTTATCATCGAATATATATTTCTTCTATGTCGTTTTTGTTTCCTCTCCTCCTCGTTTCGTCCTAATATTATATCAGAGACCTTCGATTCGTAATTGTGTGTTTTTTTACTTGTCTAAAGCCTACAATTACACTTGTGACAAGTGTGCTATCGAAACCAGCCAAATGAATAATATTGAACGCTATTGAAAACGTAGGCCCAAATGACGCATGGCTGGTTGAAACTGTTGTTCCCCATTTTTCTAGGCCCTCTTTGGAACTACGCAGCGTTCCACACATAGCCATCGAGTACTGCCGTTGCTCCATCCACGTCTACCTGCCTCCGGCTTCGTCTAAGTGATGACGCCTGGGCCGCGTGGCCAGCCACCCCAGGTGTGAGTCTCTTCCACTCATTGTAATCTCAAGTTAAATATTTCTTAGAAGTTGTCCGCGCGGTGACCCTGAGGCACTCCCCTGGGCCATGTGCTTTTAGATTGTGAGTGTGTGTAAAGAGCAAGCGTGCCAATGGACGGAGCGGGCAAGCCGAGGCCTGCCCGCCGCATACCAACGCTGTCCTTTGTGACAAATGAAGAGGCAGGCATGGGAGGGGGGGGGGGAGCGAGGGAAGTGTTGAGGGCGTTCGAGCTCTGGCAGGGCGAGCGCCAGAGAACATGTGCGAATTTCGGTTTGACAATTGCTTAATTTGCAATAAAAAAAATATGTGCCGGAGCCCTCGTCAGGAGTCCACCACAGCTTGCTCCACCCATTGTCCATGTCAGCGCGGCCATCTCAGTACCTGCACAACTGCTAACCATCACACTGCTACACGTGTGGCACTTTAGACTGTTTGACGCCACCAAAGCAATAAGAAAGGCTTGGACGACAGGTATTAGTGGTTTTTAATATATATTGAATTAATAAAGCAGCTGTTGTTCTGCATGTGGCAGCTGTCATAAGTGCTGGTGTTGAAATGAAGTGCCTTATCGAGCACCGGAAACCACCGGCTCAAATTAAGCACTAGATTTGACTGAGATCGACAGAGAAGATTATAGATGGAGAAAGAAGTTGGCAAGGACGACAAAAACAATAATTTTGGCTTTGTGCAGTGAAAAGATTATTTTTTTAAGTTTCACTTAAAGACTTTGAGCAGATGCAGCTTGGGCAGCAGCAGTGTAAACTCTCTCACCCAGACAATACCTATTGGGCCCTTGTTTCATGTCCTTAACCTTACAACAACAACACAGATTTTTTTTCCAACAATGTGTGGAATAGGGTTCTGATGATGTCGCTGTGAATTTGCAGTGGTATACTGCATGCATTTGTCTCTTGTGGTCAGTGTTTGCGGTGGTGTCGGGGAGCAAGTGCACAACAGTGAGCACCAGCCCGGCCCAGTTGGCCAGGGGTGGCAGCGTAGCGCAAGTCAATCAGGCCTGCATTTGACGGCGCTGCAGCTCCTGTGATCTTGTGGAGAGTTTTTTGCCCATTGTATGGTATTTTCATTTCGCTGCATTCCAGCGACCAAAACATTGATGTGGGTGGGACAGATGCACGCACGGACAGCATCGGGGTCAGACAAACACATAATAGATGGGCTCCACCTGAGCATGTCGGACATCAAAATGGAATTGCACTTGCCTGTTGTCACACCCCAGCCTGTCGGAAGTCTTCTGCAATGCTGTGCTGTGACTGCGGCCAGTGCCGGTGTCCGTCCCGAGCAATGCACAGCCAGCCACACATGGAGTGCAGCGCACCTGCTGCGTGCGATCAGTCCTGGTGCCGGAGTCAGAGCTGCGCAGAGGTCGGCGGGCTCTTCTGCAGCCCACTCTCTCAGCTCCAATTGTCCAATCAGGGGGTCTGGGACTAGCGCGAAGGCAAGGGAGTGCTCTGGTTGTTGCAACCCACTGCTCTGTCTTGAGGGAGGCCGGCCCTGCCCCTTGCCATTCATTTCAGTGGCGCGCTGCTGAAGTCGCCTGGGCCGCAGCATAGGCGCCCCATTTGAAACCAGCTATTTTCCGCTTTCTCTGGCCACTTCATTCAGGATGACATCACTCTTCTCGCATGTGCTTCGAGGGCGAGCTATAGTCCTCGCCCCGGCCAGCACATGCGCAGGAGGTCTCTGACCTGTGATATCGTCCCTTCCAGGCCTCCTAGAAAACAAGAAAACAGAATTTGTTTTGTGTTCGTCACGGTGCAGTGAGCACTTCATTTGAGGCTGCTGCATTGCGTGTGGTGTCTCCAGTGCTTAATTTGTAAAATATTAAGTGCCAGGGCTCTGACCATGAGGCCACTGCAGCTTGCACCACCCATCGCCCTTGTCATTGCTGCCAAAACAACTACTAATCATCCCTCTCGCATGTAAATGCAACAGTTCACTTTATTCCAGGTCCCCAAAGCTAAAAGAATGGCCGGGGAGGCAGGGATTAGCAATTTTTATGAATATTTTATTCCTAAACAACAGTTGTTCTGCTCATCTCTGAATTAGATGAGCAACGCCACCATGTGGTGGACTGTTCTGAGAATGGTGTTGACGATTAGGTGCCGGTGCCAAGCACCGGAAACCAATTAAGTGCCGGTGCTGAGCACCGGAAAGCACCAGCTCAAATTAAGCACTGGGTGTCTCTCTTGTCTCCTCCCTGATCCTCGTCCTGAGGCTAGTGGGGCAATGCCCCTATGCACCAGCCGCCACTGGATGAAATACTGTCTAGGGTTACTTGCGTTCCGTTTCAGAAAGGGCCTGGCCTGACAGTTCGTGCTGGGCTGTTTCCAATGGAGCAGGACCCAGACTGATTTGCATATGGCTCCTTCCTGTCTGAGGTGGCATGGTGGGCAAAAGAAGGATGGCCCGGGATGTGGCCTTGAATAATTACCATTGGCTGAGATTAATTTAGTCCTTCAGTCCAGTCAAACGGGAACACAAGCTACTACTGATCCTTTTTTTCCTTTTTGTCCCTCCTCAGTAGGGTGTAGCTTGAGCCCTATGGCACAGTGAGGATGGGATCCACGTGTGGGCACACTCATCACGCTGAAGAAAGCAACCATGTGATAGGTGTACCCAAGCATAGATCCCATGATCACTGTGCCATAGGACTCAAGCTACACTCTATTGAGGAGGCCCAAATAGGGTCGCTTATGTCCCTGTTCTGAGTGGACCTGGCCGGGCAGTTTGGACTGGACTGTTCTTGCTGATTTGCATATGGCTCGTTCCTGATTTAGGTGGCATGGTGGGGGGGAAACAATCCACTGGAGTGAGGCTGAGTAATTACCAGTGGGACCAATAAGGAAAGCTACCTGCCAAGATAATTCAAGAAGGCCTTGTAAACGGTCCGGGGATAAGAAACCACACACCGTGGACAGACCAGGACAAACTTCAAGTAAACAGCAATGTCTTTGAATCACACTCAACTTTATTAATTTTTTTAGTGTGATCAAACTTTTTTACTCAAATTGATAAACAAACATTACAAGATTCACAAAAGAGAAATAACTCGGTCCCACACATCTCATTCACAAACCGCAATCATACTGACACACATTCCACATTGACATCATCAATATAACAAAAGCATAAAAAATATAGATTTATTTCACATAAATAAAAACACATTAGGATCGTAGGACTGACATAGGTTGATTAAATGGCAGTTTGATAGTTGCCATCCACAAGATATGGGTAGTGGCGTTTCAGCTACCCAGTGATCTAAGAAGCGCCAACGCGCGTTTCGGTGTCAAGCCCCAGCCGGGTCTACACCTTCATCAGGGCGAAGATAAAAAAGTAGTGTGGGACAAACATACCTTGGGATCGTGTGTTTTTCCGAAGGTTAAACTACAACAGTTCCACAGTGTAGTATACTCCAAGAATGATCGAAGAGCCTGCCAAATATCAGCGTAAACCAATGGAAAATGTAGTCTGTTCCCAGAAAAGAGGCTGCGCAAACGCGTAATCTCATCAAGGGATATGGAAAGCAGTTTATTCCACCAATCAGGCGCTGTGGTTAAAATAGGTGCCTCAAGGAAACCCGCGATGATCAAACGGATCGGCGTTCGGGGAGAAATTCGTCTCAGGATAGCCCGTACGTTCCCAGCATACATTTGCAATTTCCATCTGGCTGTATAATTTCTGCTTTTATTTCCTAATTTGTCAGCCAAGGGTTTCTGCCTATTCTTAATCTTAACATTTCACATCTAAGCCAATAGTTGGGTAATGTGCCAATAGTTGGGTAATGTTCAGCCGATGGAGTTCTCATACATTGCACTGATTTTTTCGCTCTCAGATACTCTATAGCTACATTTCTGGACCATTCCTGCCCTTGGGATCTGAGTGTGCTCTTAGTGAACTCTGCATGCAGTGTCTGTTGACAGATTCTCAGTTTTAGGTTCACACCTACAGTAAGCAGTTTCTTTCTAGTTTCCTTAGCCCATTTTAGGCTACTAGACTGAATCTCCTTTCTGCACCATTGTGAGACCTTCTGCACTGCTCCTAGTTACACATCTTTGCCTAGGCCTCTTTTATAGACCTCCATACTTATATAGTCTACATAAAGCAATGCAGAAAGGATACAACATAACAGCAGAAGAGTTCACATGCACAGACCCACACTGGAACAGGTCTTGTGTGTGATGTGAGAGGTCACAATTTCTCCTGACACAAACAGACCAGACATAATACAGGGTAGGCAACAGCAGTGTAGGATTCTCTTCTCTCCCCCACACACTTTTTTTCCTCTCTCTCTTTATTTTTTTTACCAATCTAGGCCTGCTTTTCTTTATCTTCACATGCTTGCCGATCCAGTCGTTAGAACTGCAGTTGGGTCTTTTTTTTAAATCACTTTATATTTGAATGCTGCACCGAACACATGACTCCTGGATTATGTATTATTATATAAATAGCAGTTATACTGTGTTTTATACAGTTTTAATGGTCTACGTAAAAATGTATTTTCTCTTATTGTGATACACGAGCTTTTACGCCTGTGTTTTTATTATGTACTTTTATGATTATTAAACAATAATCGAATAAAGTCATTTAATTCATTCAAGCTTCCCTCAGACACATAACGTGCTACATGGCCAGCAGCAATGCAGGCTCCCTGCAAAAACAGTGCAGGTGCTCTATGTGGCTGGAGGGAGCACTATCTGTCCCACTAGATGACAATTTAGCCTTCCCTGCCTTCCTCACTACAAAATGTGGAATTCCGTTTTGAACACTGTTGTAACAAAAATTGAGGGGGCCCCCCTGCAAGGCACGTGGAGGGCCCCCTACAGACTCAATCATGAGCTCTCTGACCAACCAGAGTATTGTGCTGAGGGGGGGCCCCCCGGAGCTTGCCCCCCCATGGCGGGGGCTGCGGGCCCTGTGTTACGCCACTAGTTTTGATAGATTTCTCATAAATGCCACTAGTGAAGTCCATTATCTCTCCCTATTTCTTAACCTCTGGTTCCTTCCTAAAATATTTCCTACTGACCAGTGGCGGCTCCTCCGCTAAGGCGGAGGAGCGTGGCTCACTGCTGAAAAGGAAAAAAAATGATAACGTATCGTTATTATCATTTTATTTTCCCAATTGCAGTGAGTGGCGGGGTGGGACGGGGCTGGCCACAGCTGGGGAGTAGTGCTGTGCACTCCCTAAGTGCGCATGAACTGTTTGGCTGGCCCTCATACGCACTTTGCATGTTCCTCTCAGCAGGGCCGTTTCTAGGTGTTTTGCTGCCCTAGGCGAGAATTGAAAAATGCGGCCCCCTCCCTTTTACTACCATCACTCTCTCCCCCTGTCATCCAGGCTAGAATAATTAATGCATTAGATATTCCCAAACTCATGTTTTTTTGCCACCCTCTTCCTATTGTCGCCCTAGGCGGCCGCCTAGTCTTGCCTAATGGTAGAAACGGCCCTGCCTCTCAGGCTGCATTACACAGCCTGGTCAGGAACATGCAAAGGCTCCCTGTTGCAGTCTGTGCGCCGATTCACGACACTCAGACCAATCACAATGCTGCATTGCAGCATTGTGATTGGCTCAGGGGAGCCTGTCTGCCCATGTGATTCCTGCTGCCAGCCAGGACTGGAAGTGAACAAGGACGGAGTACGGAGGAGAGGCTGCAGCCGGCCGGACGTTAAAGGTAAGTATTTTAAAAAAAAATGTAATTCCTCTCCTCTCTACCCCCGCCCAAGCACCCCCGTCTGGTAGCAGCCGTTGCTGCTACTAACTTTGAAGGACTGTGGACTAAGCTGACCTGGCTCAGAATCACATTAACTCTCACCTGAAACCAGCGGTTGTCCTTTGCTCAGGGGCTCCAATCTCTCTGTTGCTTCAGCTCCAGCTGGTGCAAAGGCTGCCAAGATAATTGCTTGAGCCCGGAAATTATATCCTGGAGTGCAGCATCAAAGATCTCGGTATTGGTTCTCTACCACCTAGAGAACATATTTTAAAACAGCCTGCCAGGTGCATTGGTCGCTATAGGGAAGCAGCCTCTTCTTCTAAACCATGAAATCACAGTTCGCAGTCCAACAAGACACCATATTCAACTTTGCTTGCTTCGAAGGCAATGAAAAGCTGAAGCTGGGTGCCAAACAGTGCTTAATTTGTTCAAAAATATAAATTACTTGGGCTCAAATATTTTCTGGGAGGGTGCTAATGCCAGGGCCAGACTGGCCGTAGTGGGCACCGGGTGTTTTCCCAGTGGGCCGGAAGGGTAGAAGACGGTTTTGGACTGGTGCGGGCCGGTTTTGCTACTGGGGGCTGGTTTTTCAGCAGTGCACAATATCGGCACCCTGTAACAAAAGTACAGTAGCAGTATTTCAGTGTTTCCCACCAGCACTCGCCCCGCGTCCCCCCCAGGTCCGGTCCAACATAATTGCCAGGGCTGGTTTGCGTTCCCAGTCCGGCCATTGGTCAGTGCTGCAAAATCCCAGGGTTACTGAGTACAGTGGTGTACTGCCTAGTTTTGAATCTACCCTATGTCTCTTTCTTCCATCTACACTTCCTGTCTCTTTATTTCACTCTTTCACATTCTCTTGTATCCCTACTTTTCCTCTTTGTCACTGTTTTCCTATATTTTTCTTCTTCCCTCTGGCTCCCTTTTCTGCCTTTCTCTTTCTTACACTGGGTGAAAGTCGTATGATGAAAAATAAGTACCAGTCCCCAAAAATGAGTGCTGGTGCCCACCACCTGTCACCACTGGCACAAATTAAGAAACTTGGAGCCTTGTCTATAGCATTACACTGTGTCATGATATCAAATGATATCTGCAAACATGAGCAGATATTGTAAGGGCATACAATAAGACAGTAAATCTACCCCAGAGACTTTTAGGATTAAATTGTGAAAACAATAAGGGAGGCAGGTAGATGTATAGGAGGGTTTATGCCTCTTGCCCTTGCCATTAACTCCCTAGGTTGATACAAGTCAGTTTTCAATATTTTGACATATAAGGTATGCTTTTTATCACTACACTAACTAAAAGGCCTGGCCTCTGTCATCTTCTACTTTGCTACCCTGACTGTGGAGCCAGAACCTTCTGCTCTTCTCCCTAACACTGTCTGCAGAGTCCGACTTATATTCTCCCCTCCAGTAGTACACTGACCAGTGGCATAACAAGGGTGAACCCTAATGCAGGTACTGAAAATGGGATCCATAAACTGGTTAAACAAAAACTACTATATTTAGTGTGAAGAAGGCCTACGGACCTCTGGGCCCTGGATTCACTGCACCTGCTGCACTAATCATAGCTATGTCCCAGACACTAGCTGCAGACCCAGGCAGCTCTGTGCCTCTCCTTAGCAGTGACTGTAGGGCCTGGCTTCTATCTTTTGCTCCGAAGGCCTGACTGCAGAGCCTGGTCTCTAGTATTCTCTCGCCTACTAGACTGAATCCAGGCCCAGTCCACTATAGTCCTCTCCCAAGCAGTGACTGCAGAGCCTGCGCTCTAGACCCCTCTCCTGCTAGATTGACTAGAGAGCCTGGCCTCTTTTCTCCTCTACCCTGCTCCAGTGACTGCAGAGTCTGCCCTCTCTGCTCCTCTTCCCCACTCCACTAACTGCAGAAACTGGCTTCTACCCCCCCCCTTCCACTGCCTGCAGCACCTGTCATCTATCGCCCTCTCCCTAGGTTATTCTGACTGCAGAGCCTGGCCTCTGTCCTCCCCCTCTCCACTGTTACTCTGAGTGCAGAGCCTGGCCTCTATCCTCCATCCTCTCCCCTGTTACTCTGAGCGCAGAGCCTGGCCTCCATCCCCCCCTCTCCCCTGTTACTCTGACTGCAGAGCCTGGCCTCTATCCTCCCTCCTCTCCCCTGTTACTCTGAGTGCAGAGCCTGGCCTCTATCCTCCATCCTCTCCCCTGTTACTCTGAGTGCAGAGCCTGGCCTCTATCCTCCCTCCTCTCCCCTGTTACTCTGAGTGCAGAGCCTGGCCTCTATCCTCCCTCCTCTCCCCTGTTACTCTGAGTGCAGAGCCTGGCCTCTATCCTCCCTCCTTTCACTGAGTGCAGGGCCTGGCCTCTATCCTCCCTCCTCTCACTTGTTACTCTAAGTCCAGAGCCTGGCCTCTGTCCTCCCCCCTCTCCCCTGCTACTCTAAGTCCAGAGCCTGGCCACTATCCTCCCTCCTCTCCCTGAGCGCAGGGCCTGGCCTCTGTCCTCCCCCCTCTCCCCTGTTATTCTGACTGCAGAGCCAGGCCTCTATCCTCCCTCCTCTCCCCTGTTACTCGGAGCGCAGAGCCTGGCCTCTATCCTCCCTCCTCTGCCCTGTTACTCTAAGTGCAGAGCCAGGCCTCTATTCCCCCTCTTCTCCCCTGTTATTCTTAGTGCAGAGCCTGGCCTCTAACCTCCCTCATCTCCCCTGTTACTCTGAGCGCAGAGCCTGGCCTCTATCCTCTCTCATCTCCCCTGTTACTCTGAGCGCAGAGCATGGCCTCTATCCTCCCTCCTCTCCCCTGTTACTCTGAGCGCAGAGCCTGGCCTCTATCCTCCCTCATCTCCCCTGTTACTCTGAGCGCAGAGCCTGGCCTCAATCCTCCCTCCTCTCCCCTGTTACTCTGAGCGCAGAGCCTGGCCTCTATTCTCCCTCATCTCCCCTGTTACTCTGAGCGCAGAGCCTGGCCTCTATCCTCCCTCATCTCCGCTGTTACTCTGAGCGCAGAGCCTGGCCTCTATCTTCCCTCCTCTCCCCTGTTACTCTGAGCGCAGAGTCTGGCCTCTATCCTCCCCCCTCTCCCCTGTTACTCTGAGCGCAGAGCCTGGCCTCTATCCTCCCTCCTCTCCCCTGTTACTCTAAGTCCAGAGCCTGGCCTCTGTCCTCCCCCCTCTCCCCTGCTACTCTAAGTCCATAGCCTGGCCACTATCCTCCCTCCTCTCCCTGAGCGCAGGGCCTGGCCTCTGTCCTCCCCCCTCTCCCCTGTTATTCTGACTGCAGAGCCAGGCCTCTATCCTCCCTCCTCTCCCCTGTTACTCGGAGCGCAGAGCCTGGCCTCTATCCTCCCTCCTCTCCCCTGTTACTCTAAGTGCAGAGCCAGGCCTCTATCCCCCCTCTTCTCCCCTGTTACTCTTAGTGCAGAGCCTGGCCTCCATCCTCCCCCTCTCCCCTGTTACTCTGACTGCAGAGCCTGGCCTCTATCCTTGCTCCTCCCTCCTCGCTCTTCTTACTCTGACTGCAGAGCCTGGCCTCTATCCTCCCTCCTCTCCCCTGTTACTCTGAGTGCAGAGCCAGGCCTCTATCCTCCCTCCTCTCCCCTGTTACTCTGAGCGCAGAGCCTGGCCTCTATCCTCCCTCCTCTCCCCTCTGTGCGCAGAGCCTGGCCTCTAACCTCCCTCATCTCCCCTGTTACTCTGAGCGCAGAGCCTGGCCTCTATCCTCCCTCATCTCCCCTGTTACTCTGAGCGCAGAGCCTGGCCTCTATCTTCCCTCCTCTCCCCTGTTACTCTGAGCGCAGAGCCTGGCCTCTATTCTCCCTCATCTCCCCTGTTACTCTGAGCGCAGAGCCTGGCCTCTATCCTCCCTCATCTCCGCTGTTACTCTGAGCGCAGAGCCTGGCCTCTATCTTCCCTCCTCTCCCCTGTTACTCTGAGCGCAGAGCCTGGCCTCTATTCTCCCTCATCTCCCCTGTTACTCTGAGCGCAGAGCCTGGCCTCTATCCTCCCTCATCTCCGCTGTTACTCTGAGCGCAGAGCCTGGCCTCTATCCTCCCTCCTCTCCCCTGTTACTCTGAGCGCAGAGCCTGGCCTCTATCCTCCCTCCTCTCCCCTGTTACTCTAAGTGCAGAGCCAGGCCTCTGTCCTCCCTCTTCTCCCCTGTTACTCTTAGTGCAGAGCCAGGCCTCTATCCTCCCTCCTCTACCCTGTTACTCCGAGTGCAGAGCCTGGCCTCCATCCTCCCTCCTCTACCCTGCTACTCTAAGCCCAGAGCCTGGCCTCCATCCTCCCTCCTCTCCCCTGTTACTCTAAGTCCAGAACCTGGCCTCTGTCCTCCCCCTCTTCCCTGTTACTCTGACTGCAGAGCCTGGCCTCTATCCTTGCTCCTCCCTCCTCGCCCTTCTTACTCTGACTGCAGAGCCAGGCCTCTATCCTCCCTCCTCTCCCCTGTTACTCTGAGCGCAGAGCCTGGCCTCTATCCTCCCTCCTCTCCCCTCTGTGCGCAGAGCCTGGCCTCTATCCTCCCTCATCTCCCCTGTTACTCTGAGCGCTGAGCCTGGCCTCTATCCTCCCTCATCTCCCCTGTTACTCTGAGCGCAGAGCCTGGCCTCTATCTTCCCTCCTCTCCCCTGTTACTCTGACGCAGAGCCTGGCCTCTATCCTCCCCCTCTCCCCTGCTACTCTAAGTCCAGAGCCTGGCCACTATCCTCCCTCCTCTCCCTGAGTGCAGGGCCTGGCCTCTGTCCTCCCCCCTCTCCCCTGTTACTCTGACTGCAGAGCCAGGCCTCTATCCTCCCTCCTCTCCCCTGTTACTCAGAGCGCAGAGCCTGGCCTCTATCCTCCCTCCTCTCCCCTGTTACTCTAAGTGCAGAGCCAGGCCTCTATCCTCCCTCTTCTCCCCTGTTACTCTTAGTGCAGAGCCAGGCCTCCATCCTCCCTCCTCTACCCTGTTACTCTAAGCCCAGAGCCTGGCCTCCATCCTCCCCCTCTCCCCTGTTACTCTGACTGCAGAGCCTGGCCTCTATCCTTGCTCCTCCCTCCTCGCCCTTCTTATTCTGACTGCAGAGCCTGGCCTCTATCCTCCCTCCTCTCCCCTGTTACTCTGAGCGCAGAGCCAGGCCTCTATCCTCCCTCCTCTCCCCTGTTACTCTGAGCGCAGAGTCTGGCCTCTATCCTCCCTCCTCTCCCCTCTGTGCGCAGAGCCTGGCCTCTAATCTCCCTCATCTCCCCTGTTACATTGAGCGCAGAGCCTGGCCTCTATCCTCCCTCATCTCCCCTGTTACTCTGAGCGCAGAGCCTGGCCTCTATCTTCCCTCCTCTCCCCTGTTACTCTGAGCGCAGAGCCTGGCCTCTATCCTCCCTCCTCTCCCCTGTTACTCTGAGCGCAGAGCCTGGCCTCTATCCTCCCTCCTCTCCCCTGTTACTCTAAGTGCAGAGCCTGGCCTCTATCCTCCCTCTTCTCCCCTGTTACTCTTAGTTCAGAGCCAGGCCTCTATCCTCCCTCCTCTACCCTGTTACTCTGAGTGCAGAGCCTGGCCTCCATCCTCCCTCCTCTACCCTGGTACTCTAAGCCCAGAGCCTGGCCTCCATCCTCCCTCCTCTCCCCTGTTACTCTAAGTCCAGAACCTGGCCTCTGTCCTCCCCCTCTCCCCTGTTACTCTGACTGCAGAGCCTGGCCTCTATCCTTGCTCCTCCCTCCTCGCCCTTCTTACTCTGACTGCAGAGCCTGGCCTCTATCCTCCCTCCTCTCCCCTGTTACTCTGAGCGCAGAACCAGGCCTCTATCCTCCCTCCTCTCCCCTGTTACTCTGAGCGCAGAGCCTGGCCTCTATCCTCCCTCCTCTCCCCTCTGTGCGCAGAGCCTGGCCTCTATCCTCCCTCATCTCCCCTGTTACTCTGAGCGCTGAGCCTGGCCTCTATCCTCCCTCATCTCCCCTGTTACTCTGAGCGCAGAGCCTGGCCTCTATCTTCCCTCCTCTCCCCTGTTACTCTGAGCGCAGAGCCTGGCCTCTATCCTCCCTCCTCTCCCCTGTTACTCTGAGCGCAGAGCCTGTCCTCTATCCTCCCTCCTCTCCCCTGTTACTCTGAGCACAGAGCCTGGCCTCTATCCCCCCTCATCTCCCCTGTTACTCTGAGCGCAGAGCCTGGCCTCTATCCTCCCTCATCTCCCCTGTTACTCTGAGCGCAGAGCCTGGCCTCTATCCTCCCTTCTCTCCCCTCTGTGCGCAGAGCCTGGCCTCTAACCTCCCTCATCTCCCCTGTTACTCTGAGCGCAGAGCCTGGCCTCTATCCTCTCTCATCTCCCCTGTTACTCTGAGCGCAGAGCCTGGCCTCTATCCTCCCTCCTCTCCCCTGTTACTCTGAGCGCAGAGCCTGGCCTCTATCCTCCCTCATCTCCCCTGTTACTCTGAGCGCAGAGCCTGGCCTCAATCCTCCCTCCTCTCCCCTGTTACTCTGAGCGCAGAGCCTGGCCTCTATTCTCCCTCATCTCCCCTGTTACTCTGAGCACAGAGCCTGGCCTCTATCCTCCCTCATCTCCGCTGTTACTCTGAGCGCAGAGCCTGGCCTCTATCTTCCCTCCTCTCCCCTGTTACTCTGAGCGCAGAGTCTGGCCTCTATCCTCCCCCTCTCCCCTGTTACTCTGAGCGCAGAGCCTGGCCTCTATCCTCCCTCCTCTCCCCTGTTACTCTGAGCGCAGAGCCTGGCCTCTATCCTCCCCCCTCTCCCCTGTTACTCTGAGCGCAGAGCCTGGCCTCTATCCTCCCCCCTGTTACTCTGAGTGCAGAGCCTGGCCTCTATCCTCCCTCCTCTCCCCTGTTACTCTGAGCACAGAGCCTGGCCTCTATCCTCCCTCCTCTCCCCTCTGTGCGCAGAGCCTGGCCTCTATCCTCCCTCCTCTCCCCTGTTACTCTGAGTGCATTGCAAGGCCTCTATCCTCCCTCCTCACCCCTGTTACGGTGAGTGCGGAACCTAAATTACATTACTATCCCAATTCATAAAGTTAATTCTACATGCAGATATCCCTGTTCGGATGGTATTCACCATTTTGGGTTGGAAATTTCCACCCGGCAGTAGGATTTTCGAATCTCCAATTCCTTACATGAGGTGGCGGAGTCTCTTACGACTGAAATTATACACCTAAAATGTTACTGATAGTAACTTTGCAACCAGTTTCAGACCTACACCTTTGGTCAGAGATCTCAGCCTTTGAAGCAGAGATCTCCACTCCATTATGGAAAACTCCTAATGGCAAGTATAGGCAAGCAGCATTCACCTAACAATAGTCACACACACCTTGGTCTAATTAACACTGCAAACAAATACATTCAGCCCACACTCTGAACTCTGCACTCTTCCCCTTTAACAAAATGACCCTGCAGACACAAGATCCAGCCTCCTGGGTGCAGACCACCACACTCCTGAGTAAGAGGAACTTTACTGATGAGGCGACTGACCGTGTAGTCATCTTCTTAGATGATCCTTACAGCGTTAAGCAGAGATGGTGGCTGTGGCAAGAGTAGCAGACTCTTTCAACGCATTGGGGGTGTAGATACACACCGTGGAGCCATTAAGAGAAGGAAGCAAGATCTGAGGAGGTGGATGAAGAAGAAAGTCTCCAGGATACCGTATCCTCTGCCAATGCACCCTGACTTGCTACATGGACTTGCCTGTTCCGGTGAATGCTACAGTAAACCTAGGTAAGAAATAATACCTCCTGTTTTATTAATTTGTTGATACACACAACACACTCTCCCTTGCCCCCACAGATAGGCACATACAGCTTTTTTCCACCCAATTGTTTTAACTTATTATTCATGAATCTGTATGCACATTTAGGTCGAGCCAAGACAGTGCATGCGCTGTCTCAAAGACATGTGGTATTCATTATGTGGGATTTCATTCAGCCCCTCGCTGCCGATTGGTTAAGGAGAGCGTCACTCTCAAAAGCTTGCTTCTCAATGATGTATTTGCCTTCTATATCCCACCTTCTCATGTCTTGATCCTCGCCTGGATTATTGGCCTATTACGACTATCTTTTCACAAAAGGGTTTTTCCCTTTGTGTTTGTGCACTCTTTTTGTTCTGTGGCAGTGTGTATGGGTTTCCCCGGCTAGTGCAGCCCTTTCATGGATGCTGCTGCTTACTTCCATGAGTCATTGTTGCCTCCCCTGCATCTATACCCTTTGTGTTGCTTTATTTATTTATTTTATTTCTGTATTGGATTCCGTTTTACACCAAGACTCGAACCCAGTTTTCTAGTCCCAAAGTCGTCAGCTCTGTTTGTTACGCCACATGGCTAACATGTTTTATTCTTATTTTTGTTGTATGTGCTTTATTTGTTCCCAGCTCCTCATTGGTTTAGACAGAACACGCATCCTCAATTTCTTTGCTGGCCGTATTTTATTGAATCTTCCCGCCCATCCCCTCCTTCTCCTGTTGTTGCAATGACATGAGTGTGATGCGTGTGCTTCACAATGCCGGGCCGCCACAGTCTCACCGCAATTCTACAATTTGGAAGGAACCATTCTATCCTTCCCATATTTTATTGTATCTTCCCTCCTGCCCCCTCCTATTCCTGTTGTTGCAATGAAGCCCCCTCATTATACAGGAGCTTTTTCCAGCTAGTACTGCCACCACTACTTCAGGTGCACCACTTGATTTTAACATGGCAGCTCCCACTCTACCAATACATACTTGAGTGAACGCCCAATGCCTCGCTACAACTTATTCCAATATGGCTGCAGCGGTTTTCCGAGCCCGATTGTTGCAGCGCTCACCATGCACCTTCCCTTCGCGCCCCCCCCACGCAGGCTCTTGTTACTACTTTTGGTATTGCCCAAATTTGAGGTAAGTGCCCTGATTTTCATGCTTGAAATTTCTTTCTTAGCTGTTCTTCATGGCTGACATACCAGTACCGTGTATCCCAGAACGGCCGAGCTACCCTTCATTCCCATTGTAGCGCTGCCCTTTCTCCTCACTGTAGCACTGAGGGATACAGTAGTACTGGAGTGCACCCCCTCTTTAGTACTACATACAATCCTGCTCTAGCACCACAGGAAACCTTGAGTGCAGCGCTGCATCCACTGCTGTTGTAGCACTGTATTGCACTACCCTGTACCACTGTTGTGCACTACACTATAGCAGCATCGTTCTCACCAGTCCTTCTCGGCACACCCTTTTTTCAGCACAGCCATGCACTACTGAGGTTGCACTGATAAGCATCCCGGCAATGTCGTGTACCCCCTACTATTTTGGTGCATCCCCCTGTAGCACTGCTGGGCTTCCCAGACTTAGTTAGTAGTGCTATGCACTTTAGAACTGCGGCGTACTCAAGCTACAGCACTGCTTGCCGGAGCAATACCTTGCACGGATGCACACACGCACGCGCCATAGAATGGAAATACTGCTTCTCGCACCACTCATAGCTTCTGTAAGTACTCCTTTAGGCTAAAATTGTTCATTCTTCGCTAGTTAACCATCGCCCTCGATTCACCCATTGCGGTGCCTGGATACAGAGATGTGTCCCAGTCAACGCTATAGTCCTCTTGTGACTTCCTGGTTGGCTAGTAAACGTTTGTCATATTTAGGGGCATATGTACCAGGAGTTAACGCCACCGTAGTAGATATTTTTTGACGTTATGGCAGCTTTTTTTTTTAAATTACCATATTTACAAGTTGCCGCTAACTGCAGTTAGAGGCAGTTTTCTGGCATAAACATGAATTTTTAGGATCATCATTTCTGTTAGCGGGACTTAACGAAAATGAGATGCAAGGTAGGCATTCCCGTGCAAAAACTGAATGCTAACCCCACTTTGAGATATTTACCAGGTATTCCATGTATGGCGCAAAACCAAAAAAACTGCCTCTAACTCCAGTTAGAGGCAGTTTTTTAAGACCAGATAATAGCTGGTCTTAAAAATGGTGCAAACACTTGGGGCCTCATTTCAGAAGGTTTTGGTGCTGGACAACGCTGCTAGGAATGTTGCTGCACTGCCTTGCAACAAAACTACAGCGCAGGAATGCGCACCATCAATAAGATAGGGTGCATTCCTGGGCCTCATTCATGTTGCTGTCGTACTTTGAAATTTGGGACCGCGTAGGAGGCAGGGCCCTACCCCTGTCTATCCCGGGATTAGCGAACCGCGAATGGTCAATGCGGTATGTACAAGTGCTTTGTGTAACGTTTTAGCTATGAATGCACTATGTATACGTTATTGTACTTTGACTCCGTGGGTTCCATCTTAGAGCAGTGGCCATCTTATGGTTGCCCTCACATAGGCTACATATTATGAAGCAAATACGGGCCTTTAGAGCACATGTGCCTTCCTTTGACTTCTATGTGACCTGGGCAGCTTGGCTCCGCTGCCCCAGGTCAGTCCGGTCTCACGAGCTCCCCGTCCTTCGGCCACCTGTGATTAGCATCAGGGCTTGACACACCATAAAGCCTTTTCATCCCACACGAGCCTCCAGCTAATCTCTTTCACACCTGACTGTTCCTGCTTTAGGGCTTGTTTTCTAAACAGGAGATGCTCGTGTTTATTGGGGCCTGTTGATATCTGATGTGGGATCTGAACCTTGCTGGGTAAATAATTGTGGGCTGGCTTAACTGGAATGTGGGATGGTCATCATGACTCTGTCTTTTCGTTTGAAATGTATACATGTATATGGCCATATCATAAACCAAGGAATGTGTGCCTGAAGCATGATATTTTGTATTTAAGGAGAAGCCCGTTTCTGTGATTTTTAGCAGTCTCCTGAGAACATACACGCTGTTGTACTTCTAGGATACCTGTAATTGGTCTGCAGCCAATAAACTGATCTTTGACTTCACCCAGAAGACTCTGTGTTTCTGTAGGTCTGAAACAGACAAGAACCCGAAGTCATAGGGTGTGTTCCCCTGCACCGCTGGGCTTTAAATTCCCAGTACTTCAGTTGGCGCCCAACTCGGGACGATTGCAGCAGTACCGGTCCAAGCCAGAGGTTCGTGAGGAGCTTCGTGTGGAAATTCTGGAGGAAGGCCGCCACTTCATCGACCCCTGCATGTCGACGTGGTCCGAAAGTCTTTTCTGCGAGGTTCTCCGCGTCCCGACGGCTACGAAGGACTGCTGCCCTGATTAATCGCCCTGTTTTGGACCCTTGACGGTTTTGGTAGAGCGAAACAATCGAGAGAGTCTTCTGGTGACGCCATTGATCATCGATATTCAGTTAAGTATAAGTGGAGCGTCTCCCAGTTTGAATTTGGTATCCTTCGGAATTATTTTGATTTGGAGTTTGCAACCGCCAAAGCCAGAGGACCTGCTATATTCACGAGACTATCGTAATCGATAATCCTTTGAAGTTTGGAACTAGACTAGTGAGCGAAGATGCCTGGTGCTAGTGTATTTGGAAGAATATTTTGTTTGGGTTGTGGAAGGGATTTCCAGTTAGAGGATTCATGTCCGGTTCCTCCAATTGGAACTCCAACTTATGAGCTTTATGTAAAACATGGCATGGGCCCCATTGCATATAATGAAGTATGGATCCGATACACCAGAAAGGACGGTTTTTTAAAATGGCCCCAAAATGGTAGTTTCGATACAGATATCTTAGATAATTTGGAAGTTAAATTGTTTAAAAAGAAAGCCCGGCCGGCGATGATTGATTCTTTCCGCCTATGGCGAAAGGAAGCCAAACAGAAGGAAATTAAGCTAGCGAAAAGGAATAAGAGAGAAAGAGGTATGTCAGTTATGCAAGCAGCTGTGCAATTTAAAGATAATGAGGAGGAACAAATGAATGAGCAATTACAGGGACAGCGCAAACTAGGGATCGATAAATGTTACCCTGTTTTGTCACCCCTTGTGCAAGATGAGACAAAAGAGAATGAGAAAGATTCCCTAATGTCCCATTTGCTAAGTTCGCCACCCCCATTTGCGCAAAATGCCACAGCACCTCCACAGCTTGTAAATGTGCAGCCTCCAGTAAATATGCCGCAAGCCTTCCCACAACCGCCAGCTCCTCCACAGCTGGCTCCTATCCCTGCAGTTCAGCCCTCTCAAGGGCCGCCAGTTTTGTTACCTGTTACCCCCGCGCTTCCTGCGACTTTGCCTAGCACGCCAGCGGCTTCCCCTGGCGCTCCTTCTTACACTACCCAGGTACCTGTATCTGCACCCGCTTTTCTTCCCTGTCTATCCCCCCGTTTTCGCCTCAACTTCTCCTTCAGCGCGACAACGTCTAGCTAATGTAGTTACTAGTTTGATGTCGCCTCTCTTTGGGTCATCTAGTGCGACCCCTGGTTTACAACGTAAGCAATTGCGCAGTCAGCTGCCTGATCCTGAAGAGAAAAAGACATTAGATCATATGGCGCGTAGGTGGATTATTTTTTCTTCACTCTATGATGTGGAGTCAGTTGTTGACGTTTTTCACCAATGGGATGCCCCGAAACAGAGGTATGTGTTCGAGAAAATGTGTGAAATCCTCTGTGAGGAATTGGATGATCATGGTAGAGATCCAAACCCGCAGGAGTTGTGTCGAGTGAGATTCGATTTTGGAAAAGGTACGATTGTGGGCCCCGATGTAAATAGAGCAGTTGCGATCTTATTATCCTTGAGGAATGATGATTGTCAACAGTCGTTGTTTGAACAAGATTTCCCTGTGGGGAGAAAGGTAAAAGCGCGACAATACCCTATGAGAGAAGTCCCTCCGGTATGGAAGGAAGCTGTTGCGGCTGATGCCGCTAATGGTATTGCTACTATGCCAGCTCATTTTCAGCGTGTTTGGGTGCATGTCCCATGGAAGCGATCTGAGGTGTTAGCGCTCAAGCAGACATTGCCTGACCCCCGTAAAAACCCTGCAGGATATTATAAGGAGTTATCACAAACTGAAGGATCATGTATCATGAATCTAGCTGACATTGATATGTTGTTTGGAAATGTTGTTCCACAGCCTTTGTGGGGGTCAATTCGTAATGTAGATCACGATGTAGAACTAGGTGCTACATGGGATAATATTATTGCCGCAGACACTAGACAAGTTGGTGGTGCAAAACCTGAGCCTCTGGTAGCAGAACGCCCTGGCAGAATTATTACATATATGAAAACTTTAATGCCCGCGATGCGCTTAAATTGGGATAAACTGTCCGCATGCAAGCAGAAGAAAGATGAGACAGTGTCCGATTTCTTTACCAGGTTTGAAGAAACGTTTATCGACCACAGTGGTCAAGACATGAGCACTGAAGGTGGCCAACGGTTATTTGTTGATAAATTTGTGCAGAATCTACTTTCCGAGTTGTGTAAAAAATTAAAAGACTCAGAAAGTTCTTGGGCTGTTTCCTCTTCAGCGCAAATACTGGCTACTGCACAGTATTATGAAAATAGAGACAAAGATGAGAAGGATAGAACAGATAAGAAAACGAAAGAACTGAAAACAAAGGTCCTCTTGCAGCAGGCTTATCCACCACGTGGAGGACAGAATAATTATAGGCAAACCCAAGGTATCTATCAGCAACCCCAACAATTTCAGAATAGTCAGCAAATGAATGGGTATTATCAACCACGAATCTCTGTAGGTCCCAACCAATGTTCATATTGGCAAGAGGAAGGTCATTTTAAATATAGTTGCCCTAAATGAATGCAGCGTAACAGTAATGCGTATGGCGCAAGAGGTAGAGGTGGTCAGCAAGCTCCTAGAGGACGAGGGCGTGGAAATGCTCCCCAGAACGCGCGTCCTCTTCCGCCTCAAAATACCATAAATAGCTTTGACCAGCAAGCCAACGCGACTGGTAATACAGCTCAGTATTACAATAATGATTATTATGCAGAAGATGACAATGTAGAAGATAATGATTACTAGGACAGCCGTAGACAGAGAGAGGGAGTTGTTTCAGTGCCAGTGGATCAGAGCGGACCTTATGTTAAAGTAACTACAGCAAATGTAACGGAGCCCTTTTTGCTGGATACTGGTGCTGCAAAGAGTTCAATCATGCATTCAAAACTCCATGGCGCGCCTTTGTCTGGCGAAATGAATGTTTCAGTAGGTTTTTCTGGCGCCCCAGTTAGGAACCCGATTTCTAGTCCTATGTCACTTTCTGTTGGACCTTGTGAGCTAAAAGCACCCCTCATCCTAACGACAGGTTGTGGTGAAAATCTGCTAGGATTAGATTTGCTAAAAAGATTGCATGCAACGCTATATTGTTCTCCCTCAGGGGTACAACTTCCATTAGGCAAGAAAGTGATTTCCCCGATGTATTTGTCTAAAAATGCAATGCCACCTGAATTGTCATCCCTTCCGGATGTCCTTTGGGCTACTGGTCCCAATAATGTGGGTCTTTTGGAAATACCGCCATATGTGGTCACTTTAAAAGCCAATGTCAGATTGCCACGTATTCCCCAGTACAAGATCTCCAATGAAGGTCAGAAAGCATTGTTAGCAATTGTCAGTGATTTGATTAAAAAGGATGTACTTGAAGAGACAAGAGGCAACGTTTGCAATAGTCCTGTTTTACCTGTCTTAAAACGAACGGACCCTTCACAGCCACCTGTTTACAGATTTGTGATTGATCTTAGAGAGGTTAATAAGATTGTTGTGCCACAGTTTCCAGTTGTCCCCGATATAACTGCCTTGTTAACCATGATTCCAGCCTCCGCTGCATGGTTCTCAGTGATCGATTTTGTCAGGAGGCGTGGCCCGGCAACGCGCTGCTCGCGCACCTCAAGCGCCCACCGCAACAAACGGCCGCTAGGGGGACTTCAAGTCCCAGAACTCCCGGCGGATCACATATCACGTGACCGGAGCCGGACGCGACAAGGGATAAAGCCGCTCCCGATCAACGAGCGGCGCCGATGATTCCTGCCTACGCAGCATACCCTTATGCTGACGCGCTGCTCCAGACCGGTATCCTCGACCTGGCCCTCGCCATTCCTTCCTGAACCCGTGTGCCCTGTCAACGGGAACCTTGCACGACGCCCCGACGCGAGGAACACTCCACAGAGAACCCAGCCCCCTGCAGACCAATCTCCAGCGGAAAAACCCCGGCGCTCCTCTGCCCTCGTCTGGTTGGGTCCAGAGTGGAAGCGCGAAGGTGAAAACCTCACCAACCATTCCAGGCGTTGGAAGAACGCCCCAGAGACCTTCGCCCTCCTACACTTCCGTCTCCCAGAAGAACCGCCGGCGCTCCTCTGCCCACGGAGCCTTGGGTCCAGAGTTGCAGCGCGACCACTAGCGCTCCTCTGCCCACGGAGTTCCGGGTATAGAGTTGCAGCGCGACCAGGTGCGCTCCTCGGCCCAAGGAGTTCCGGGCCTAGAGTCGCAGCGCCCACTTGGTTCTCAGCACTTCGAGACCGTGAGTACTATTGCCTTTGCCTTCAGAAAGGCATTTCTTGTTTGTTTCCTTTGTTGACCCTGATTCGCGCTCTGGAGCATTAAGCACTGTAGTGAAGTGCTGTACTTTGCTCCCAGAGGGGGCGAGCCACCTCGACTACCTGAACTTGCCTCTAGGCCAACCCTGGATCCGAGGCCGTTAGCCAGTGCCATAGTTTAACTAGGCTACTCCCTTCGTAGAGTGGGGAAGGCGGCAGGTGAGAACCCGACGAAGGGAGTGACGGGGAGATACACGGGGAGGGATTTCACGCAGAACGGTTGTTAATGGTGTGCTTGTCTCATTCCAGATCCCTCTCCCAGCTGCTCCTTCCCTTCCTTCCCTCGCCCACCTGTCTCCTTAGTCCGTGTGTATTACACGTTCTCCGGACTGGGGACGGATGGGAGGTGGACCCCATTAAAGCATCAGCGTCATTCTGAGGAGTGGACTCCGGCCGCCGTGACAGATTTAAAGAATGCTTTCTTTAGCATCCCAATTGCAGAGGAGAGCAGAGACATTTTTGGCTTTAGTTTAGGAGGCCGAAGGTTCCGCTTTAAACACGCTCCCCAGGGCTACTGTGAGAGTCCATCAATATACAGTCAGGCTTTAAAAGCGCAGCTTGATGCACTGGTTTTACCCAATGGCGCGATCCTTATTCAGTACGTTGACGATTTACTAATCGCCGCGGATACTGAAAAGATTTGCAAAAACGCTACCTTGTCATTGTTGCGTCATTTGTCTGCCTTTCATCACAAAGTGTCTCTCTCAAATCTGCAATATTGTCGACAAGAAGTGACCTACTTAGGTCATCTCTTATCGAAGGAGGGAAGGAAACTGACCCCAGAAAGAATTCAAGCCATTGCACAGTTGAGTGTGCCAAGAACACAGAGAGAAGTGTGTGCTTTCTTGGGCATTACTTCATACTGTAGGCATTGGATTCCTAATTTTTCCTTGTTGGCAAAACCTTTGTTAGCATTAACATGCAAAGACACACCGAATCCTATCCCATGGTCTGAAGAGTGTCAGAAAAGTTTTTGGGAATTGCGTAATGCATTGTGTTCAGCTCCTGTGTTGGGTACCCCTGACTACAGCAAGCCTTTTACATTGTATGTTCATGAAAAAGATGGTTGCGCATTATCAGTGTTAACACAGCCTTTTGGCGACAGACCGCGTCCATGCGCGTATTTTTCGTCAACCTTGGACCCGGTAGCGAGGGCATTGCCAAGTTGTCTGAGAGCTACAGCTGCCGCAGCTATGTCTATTCGACAGTCTGCTGGCCTAGTAATGGATAATACATTGATTGTTATGGTTCCACATGCTGTGGACACATTGTTAAACAGGACCAAGACACAACACTTAACTAGTGCGCGATTATCCGGATATGAGCTGACACTGTTGGCAAATCATATACACATAAAGAGATGCAACACGTTGAATCCAGCTACATTATTACCAGTTCCAGCAGAACTAGATGAGATTGAGCAACATGATTGTCTGTTCAGAACAGAAGAAGAGACGAAAGGGAGAGTAGATGTTAAAGATACTCCCCTGACTGAGTGTGATGGTACTTTATGGGTGGATGGTTCGTGTTTCAAGCTTCCGAATGGTGATACGACTGCTGCATATGCTATCACGACTTTGCACACGATTGTGGAAACTGCACGTGTGCCACAAAATTCGGCTCAAGCAACAGAATTGATTGCCCTTACGAGAGCATGCGTACTGTCTGAAGGAATGAAAGTGAACATATATACGGATAGCCAGTACGCCTTTGGAGTGGTGCACAGTTTTGGGCGATTGTGGAAAGAACGTGGGTTCCTGACTTCGCATGGAGCTAAGATTCAGAATGGCAAGTTGGTGAATGATCTCCTTGAGTCGCTGACCCTACCGTTACAAGTTGCGATTATGAAATGCAGTGCGCACAAGAAAATCACTGATGATGTTGGTCGTGGTAACGCGTTTGCTGATGAAGTCGCGAAAGAAACAGCAAAAGATGTGAAGACTCGAATGTATGTTGCAGGCCCTGCAAGATGGGTTGGTGATGTTGGAATGTGTGAAAACACAATAGAAAGTGTAAAGTTCCTTCAAGCTGAAGCCACAGAGAAAGAGTTGAGCAAGTGGAGAGAAAGTATGGGTAAGTTGGATGAGAATGGTTGTTGGATTGATTTGTCAGAACATAGGCGATGGTTGTTACCTGATGCATATGTTCTTCCAGTGGTTACTATAGAACATGGAATGGCACATATCAGAATGAAAGGAATCTGTAAGTTGTTGGCTCCAGTATGGCAGAATGCTGGGATTCCCAAGTGTGCAGAGAATGTGGTCAAGAATTGTATGGTATGCTTGAAATACAACCCTGGTAGGGGAACCCCAACTCCAGCTGGTCATTTTGCGCCTCCATCATATCCATTTGAAGTGTTGCAGCTAGATTTTATCCACATGGAAAGGTGCAACAACCTGAAATATGTATTGGTGGTTGTTTGCGCTTTTTCAAAATGGATAGAAGCCTATCCCCTAAAGGACAACACTGCTCTGTCCACAGCCAAAGCCCTTGTGAAGGAATTTGTCCCTAGGTTTGGAATGCCAAGAATGGTGTGGAGGGACAATGGGAGTGAATTTGTGGGCCAAGTAATGAAGAATGTGTGTGAGGGATTAGGGATCAAGCAGAAGTTCCACGCTGCAAATCACCCCCAATCAGCTGGATTAGTAGAGCGCTACAATGGCGCTCTAAAACTCAAGCCGGCCAAGATCCAGGCGAGCTCCGGTCTTAAATGGCCTGACGCTCTGCCTCTAGCACTCCTGTCCACCAGAATGACCGTACACTCACGAGTGGGACTTAGCCCATACGAGGTGGTTTTTGGCCGCCCGGCCAATGTATGGGGTGTGCCAAGACCGGTGAAATTCAGTGAAATCGAACATCCAGTACTGCTTGATTATTTGTAC
The DNA here is from genome assembly GCF_964204655.1 of Triturus cristatus. NCBI lineage: Eukaryota > Metazoa > Chordata > Amphibia > Caudata > Salamandridae > Triturus > Triturus cristatus. Next base: position 742,366,745 of record NC_140593.1, read on the forward strand.
GAATTGACGGCTAAATTGCGTGTTTTACACCAACAGGTGCATGATACTCTCCCCCAGGCCTCTGAGGCTCCAGGACACCCTATCGACCCTGGTACTTGGGTTCTGGTGAAGGATTTCCAGCGCAAAAGCAACGATGAGCCTCGTTGGATCGGCCCTCATCTCGTACTTCTGTCTACAAGATCAGCTGTTCGAGTAAAGGGGATGAAGAACTGGATCCACGGCGCCCACGTGAAAAGGATACCTTTGCCTCTGCCGTATGACCAGTGGGTTCAGGAGGGTATCGCTGACTCTGAAACAGACACTGTACCTCGTTTTGTGCCGTTCAGTGATGCACGCATAAAAGGCACAACTTCAGCACAACAGAGTGACGATATTTTGCAAGAAGCTGTGCCACCGTCAATTCGATTGGACACTACAGAGCCTGAACTCTTGTTCCAAGATCAGACAGTACCTGGCCGTTTCCACTACAATCTAAGACCAAGGCCTATGGACAAATAAATATTCTTTTTCTTTTACCTTTTTATTTTTTGATATCATAGTTCTCCCATCTGAAGGACTTTCTTGATTTTTTGTTTTTCGAACCACCATCCGGGTTCAGCCGCAGGGTCGCGGTGCCAAGACTTTGGGGTACAGGCCGAAGACGTTAGGTCAACGGTTCTGGTTGGTCTAGGGCGTTCCCTGGACTGACAGGCGTACTCCTTAGCAGAAGATACTCACCCGCCGCGAGCGGCACGATTAGAGGATGGAGTTTTTCAAGATGGAGAGACTCGCTGAGGAAATGAACTTTAAAGCGAAATTAAGTAAAATAATGAAGAGCAAACGTTTTGTATTTTTATGTTTGTTTATATTATGTAGTATGGTAGTGTTTACTGTAGGATTTGTATTCTTCTCCTCTCAAGAGCACATTGCACCCACTGTACAGCCTATACCTCCTCCTACTGTCTCCTCACACTCTTTTCACCCTCTGCCTGAACATGAACAAGCTAGACGGACTGAGTTTGTAAACAACTCGTTTATTCAGCTCTTGCACCAGCACCAACTAGTCATGAATACAACCAATTGCTGGGTGTGTGGTTTAATGCCACATACCATTAATAAGGGTATTCCTTATCTAGTGCTGCCGTTTAGTTACAATGGATCGTCATGGGCATTCCAGACCATGTTCCTCTTTGCATTAGACGCCTACTCCCCGCGACAACCGCGTTCCATCAGACCTAGCACAAATAATAAAGCTTTAATGAAAGGAGTTGCCGATATGAGCAGAGATATCGACGCATACTCATCTATTCCCAAAGAAGAATTGAGAGCTTATGTAGAGTGGAACGCGACGGGGTATAGTATTAGTCTGGGTGAAAGACAGCGAAAAATCTCATCCCCAATTTGGGTCGTACCCCACATAGGTCGGTTCTGTTTGCAAGGTAATGGTCAGAATCCTAGAGCTCAACTGGGGAGAAGTGACTGTACTGAAACGTACACTTTTCCGTCACAGTTTTCCCCTGCGTTTTTGGCTGCCAAGGGTACATATTTTGTCTGCAATGACCGAGCATATACATGGTTGCCCCCTGATTTCTCGGGCACATGTTATATTGCAAACTTGCTACCGCCGACATTTACTGCTGCCTCTGACTATCACAAGACCAGAGTTGTGAGAGGCGTTATTAGTAAGGAGGATACTGCTGGTCAGGAAGCGGGAGACTTCTTTTTGGGTTTCCTGCCGTTTTGGGGACCTATGGTCAATAGTAGGAACCTGAGACAGCTGACTCGTGTGGTTGAATCCACTGTTAATGTTACGGCTGGTGCCCTTGGTAATTTGACAGCTGAGCTCCAAGCGGATCGCCTCATGACTTTGCAGAACCGCATGGTTCTAGACGTCATACTTGCAGACCGCGGTGGGGTATGTAAGGTTATCCAATCTAGTTGTTGCATTTTCATACCAGACAACGCTCCAACAGTTTATCAAGCCATCTCCAAACTGCATAGAATATCTGAATCCATAAACGTGGATAAAGGAGATTGATCACTGGTGGGGTGGTTCTGGGAACTGATATCTGCCTGGGGTTGGAAAGTTCTGATGGTCATTGGAATGATCTTAGCCATCCTTTCCCTGTTCTGTCTGTGCATACAGTGTGCTCCTGCGATTTGTGGCCTCTGTGCTACATTATGTGTGAGGAAACCTGTATCGAGGGACGAGCTAAGTAATAGGATGATGCTACAGCAACATCTCCATGACTTCATGAATATTGACCTAGACTCGGATTGATGTGAGTATAGTTATTGCCTATGTAAGGGCAAAAGGAGGGTCTGTCGTACTTTGAAATTTGGGACCGCGTAGGAGGCAGGTCCCTACCCCTGTCTATCCCGGTATTAGCGAACCGCGAATGGTCAATGCGGTATGTACAAGTGCTTTGTGTAACGTTTTAGCTATGAATGCACTATGTATACGTTATTATACATTGACTCCGTGGGTTCCATCTTAGATCAGTGGCCATCTTATGGTTGCCCTCACATAGGCCACACATTATGAAGCAAATACGGGCCTTTAGAGCACATGTGCCTTCCTTTGACTTCTCTGTGACCTGGGCAGCTTGGCTCCGCTGCCCCAGGTCAGTCCGGTCTCACGAACTCCCCGTCCTTCGGCCACCTGTGATTAGCATCAGGGCTTGACACACCATAAAGCCTTTTCATCCCACACGAGCCTCCAGCTAATCTCTTTCACACCTGACTGTTCCTGCTTTATGGCTTGTTTTCTAAACAGGAGATGCTCGTGTTTATTGGGGCCTGTTGATATCTGATGTGGGATCTGAGCCTTGCTGGGTAAATAATTGTGGGCTGGCTTAACTGGAATGTGGGATGGTCATCATGACTCTGCCTTTTCGTTTGAAATGTATACATGTATATGGCCATATCGTAAACCAAGGAATGTGTGCCTGAAGCATGATATTTTGTATTTAAGGAGAAGCCCGTTTCTGTGATTTTTAGCAGTCTCCTGAGAACATACACGCTGATGTACTTCTAGGATACCTGTAATTGGTCTGCAGCCAATAAACTGATCTTTGACTTCACCCAGAAGACTCTGTGTTTCTGTAGGTCTGAAACAGGCAAGAACCCGAAGTCATAGGGTGTGTTCCCCTGCACCGCTGGGCTTTAAATTCCCAGTACTTCAGTGCATCGCTGCGACAAAACAGCGTTGCAACACTTTTCACGATGCACTTTTTGCGACACCATGGATGCGCTGTATTCACTGTATGGCACTCCATGTTGCAATTAATGACAGATACGTCTGGAATCCTGACTTATCTGTCAGCGCTGAAGTCACGCATTGCTGCAGTTGTGTCACAAGCATGACGCAACTCCAGCAATGCATGGGGCCAGCCTATCCCTTTGGCACTGCGTCACACTTATGCCTGCCATGAGGCAGGCATAAGGTACTCCTACAGTTGTTTCAGTGAAATCTGATAGATTTTACTACGCCACGCCTATGAGGCTTTGTTGCCTGGGAACGCCCACCCTGCATAAATCATACCTGATGCAGGTATAATGTGACACAGGGCTTCACAAGGTCACGCATATGTCTAGATGCGTCACTTTGCAAATACGGCACAACGTGGTGCAAAAATCACGCTGCAAGTATGTCAAGAAAATGATTCACTGGTGGGGTGAAACTGCCAGAAGGGGCTCATGAATAAGCCCCCCTGTCTTTTACCCCTATGTTGGTGCACAATGGCTGCCATGCACCAACGCAGGCACCCTTGCGCCATGGTGCAACGTGACTGTGTTGCGGAGTTGATTGATGTTGTGGCTCCATCTCTTCTTAAGATGTCTGCAGGTGGGGCTGGTCTAGTGGAGGGTGGGAGTGAACCAGTTGGCCTCTGCTTGAAGTGTTGTTTGCCTGGTCTTTTCTTGAGGAGTGCCAGGGCGTCGGCACAGTTGGAGATCTATCGGTGGAGGTTGCACGCTGCGGTGTTGGTGTCTGTAAGCGTTGGCAGAGTGGTGGTACTGAGCAAGTTGACGGGAAGCTCTTCTGCGGCCTTGACCCGACTGCGACAGGGGGGCAATGGTGGTGTACGGTGGGCATGGTGAAGGCGTGGTGTAAACAATGATACAGGAGAGTCATGTGGTGTGGCTGTGGTTGTAGTTCCCGCTGGTGGAGAAGGCAGCTTGAGCTTGTGTCCTGCTATGTGGGTTGATGCGGTGACTAGCTGCATGAGTCCGATGTTAGCGTGGGCCCCCAGGAGGGAGTGGTGTTCTGGTCACTGGGGTTGTCCAGGTGGAACTTGAGACCGCAAATGGAGATTGGTGCACTCGATGCAGCGTGCAGCGATTTCTCGAGCGGCGGCAGGCACTGCGACAATTTTCTCGGCAATGAGTCGGAAGCAGGTGCGGATGTGTCTCGTTCTTCGAAGCTGCGTTGCTTTTCCAGCTCCCAGCAGAAAACAGTCTCTAGAGGTTCATAATAACAGTAGGTATCTCTGCAGGTCAGAACTCCCAGCAAGGAAGTTCAGGGGAGCTGGTGGTGAAGTCTTTGTGTCCCTGAGACTTCAGAACAGGAGGCAAGCTCAGTTTCAAGCCCTTGGAGATCTTCCTCAAGCAGGGGAAACAGCAAAGTCCTTTCTCCGTTCCTTGGCAGCAAGTAGCCACTGCAGGCCAACCCCAGACAGCAAACAGCACAGGGGCAGAACTCCTCCTCTGCTTCTCCGGCTCTTCTGTTTAGCAAAGGTTTCTCTTGATTTCCCAGAAGTGATCTAAAGTTCTGGGGTCTGGGCCCCAATATTTATACTACAAAATCCTTTGTTCTCTGGTGGCAGAGAAGCCTTGTGCTTGGCCAAAACCAGTTCTGTCCTCTCTGGTGCAGCTTCCTGGCAGGAGGTGGAGACAGCATTGTAGAAGGCCGACCAGGCCCGTTCAGGTGAAAGGAAATCTCCTCCCCCTACTCTAAATGCAGCCCAGGTCTATTCAGCCCAGCCCTGACTCATCAAGCTTACTAAGCCACTGCTCCTCCCCAGCCCCTGTCATCCAAAAGCCAGACATGCACAAACCTAGCAGAGGCACACCGGATGGCTAAGCAAGAAAATACCTACTTTCTAAGTGGTATTTTCAAACACAGAATGTAAAAACCACCCTCACTAAAAGATGCATTTTAACATTCTGAGTCATGGCATACTAAACTTTGTTTTCCTACCTTGTTCCCAGGGGTACAAGGTAGGAAAGATAAGGTAAGAAAAGATGTTATAAACAAACTCCCCATTCTATCCTATGGGAACAGGTAGCCTTGCAATAGTGAAAAACGTAATTCACTATCAGTACATGCCACACACACAAGGGCATGTCCTACCTTTCACATACACTGAACCCTACCCACAGGGGTACCTTGGGCCTACCTTAAGGGTGACTGACATGTAAGAAAGGGGAAGGTTAGGGCCTGCCAAGTCGACATGGCAGTACTAGACTGCACACAGACTCTGCAATGGCAAGCCAGAGTTACATTTACAGGCTGCTTATGTGGGTGGCACAATCAGTGCTGCAGCCCACTAGCAGTATTTTGATTTACATTGAACTGTACTAGGGACTGACTAGTAAATCAAATATGCCAATCATGGAATCCCCAATCCATAACAATAATTTACAAAGGGAGCATTTGCACTTTGGCATTGAACAGCAGTGGCAAAGTGCCCAAAGCATCTAGACCAGCAAAACGGAGTCCAACACACAGCAAAAACATAGGACGCAAAGGCAAAAAATGCAAGGGAGACCCACACCAATGGTGTCAGGTCTAACACCATGCCACTCATGTTTAGGACACCTCCACTAGCCAGAGTTTTGTAGGACTTGTTTTTACATCCATTAACACTGATATGACTTTACCATTATTATATGAGTGCATATTACGTTTACTCATATTTACATTGTTCATAGGATTAAAATGTGCTTGTTCATATCATACCACATTTTTGCCGTGTTTTCTGCCCATCTACCAACTGCTACCCCCGCCACATCTGCTCCAATGTGCATGGATGTGGATTGATCACAAATAATAAAGGGACAACTGAGTCTGTTAATGCATTAGTGTTATTTGCAATAGTGGACAGACTTCCATCACTACATTCAACAAGCCATCCTTAGTGGCATCAAAACAACGTCATCATCTGGTGCATGTTGCAGCCAAGTGCCCTTTCCCACTAATCGATCTGGCACCTCACTCGATATCACTAATCAGTGCCGTAACACAGGCCCCAGCATATTCAGCTGCGTGGGGGGACCCCAAGCTGCAGCGGGGGCCCTCAGCACAGTTCTTTGGCCTAAGGCACCTGATTAAATCTGGTGCAGGGGCCCCTCCGTGTACATTGCAGAGGGGCTCCCCTACTTTTAGCTACACCAGTGCCACTAATCTCAGTCACTGATTTACATCTGGTCAACTCTCTGTGGGGGCATGGTACGTGGATGGTCATTCTCCCTCCCAGACCAGGTTATTCAGGTAGGGGAGTAAGATCCTTTGTAGATTCCTCTTGGGATCTACCCTCATCAGCATCACTAGAGGATGATGTGTGGGTCCCTCACAGGCAATTTTTAGTGATTCTTAATTTTCCCTTGTCGTCTAAGCGTATGTGAAGTCTGCACAATGTATTCAGCAAAATAAAGTACAATATGGCTTTTTGAGGCTGCAGCATCTCTCATCCATTAGCTGCGAGCATTTAATGCTAACCCCTCCCCCAATTAGCACGAATTTTTATAGGTTTTCTAAATACATGTTTCAAACGACAATACATGTGATTGAAACCGAAACTCAGATAACAGGTACACATCCCTCTCATGAGCTGAATGAAAAAGGTACAAGGAATGTAAATTTCTACATGCCAAACTAGTCGTTTGTGACTCCTTAATTAGAAGTGCCAAGCATGAGAGTGAGGCTAATACACCAGAGCCAAGTAAGCAGTGCAAGCTATACACAACAAGGACACTCATAATGCTAGCAAACGAATCAAGATGGCATCAGCTATTACAGTGATTTCAAAGCCAGCCATGGGTGTTGCTGTGGGTGTTCCCACGCAACAGCCATGGATTCTGCTGCATTCCCAGATTTACAACTTTTCTTAAACCTGGGAATGCGTCAGAATCCTATGTCTCCCCTATTTTTATTTCTCCTCGTTTTTTTCTCTTTCTATGCATGCTGAATTCTGCATTCTGCAGCACACATAGAAAGAGGAAAACAACATCAATGATTGTTTTCATGCAAGAAGGTGTCCCTTCCCCCACAAAACAATCATCCCCACAATGCATGCAGGCACCCTTGCACCATAGTGCAAGGGTGCCTGCGATGGCGCATGGCAGCCAATTGTGCACCAGGGTAGGGATAAGCACAGGGATGTGTCATATTGTTGAAAATATGATGCATCACTGTGCTTTCAAAATGACACAGCACTGCAGAAGAACAATGGCTTGCAGTGCCGTGCTGAGACATTTTGGCCCAAAATGTTGATTTGGAAGTTAATATTCAGTGCATTGTTGTGAGAAGTTGGCCTGGTATATGATGTCCACTAATTAAAGTGGGCACCTTGCACCAGTCCAAACAACCCTTATGGTGATTTAAGAGGTCAAAGATAACATTTGAAAGCTATCCAGGTGGTAGCTGTGGAGAGCAGCCTTCAGGCTTAGTTTTGAAGGAATGTTAAGCAGCTTGTTTTACCAGAATGCAACCTTGTAGTATTGGTTAAATGAAAGGAGAAACCCACAGTAGTTATATAAATATGTATTTATTAATATAACACTCTCTAGTACGTCACCATATCTTCTACCAGAAGATAATCACAAAGCACACAATACTGTAGCACAGAAACAATTGTAAGCAGCAATAATACACAGTGGGCCCACCGGGGGGGACCAAACCATATACTAAAATAGTGGTATAAGAACCACGACTCGAGTCAAGACAGTGTCTAGAGTACGTAGAATCGCTGGGACCCCAAGAAACCACCCAAGATGAGTAAGTAGGGACCCCACGGAGGACGGGTGCAGTGTAGGAACACGACCACGTGCTCTGTACAATCCTATGGGGAAGTCACGGTTGTTTTAGTGTTTAAGGACCCTTACCAGTGGTTTACGAGGAAGCCCTTTGGATCATATGAGGTTGAAGAGCCACCTCACCCATGGATACTGTAGTACCAGATTTACCCATCCCAGGGAAGCCGGGCGCAGAGGACTGAAGTGGTGTTGGACACCGCCATCGATCTCAGTGGAGTACTTCAAGGAAACGCCACTGCTGGAAAGAAGAAAAGTGTCAGATGAAACCCAAAGGTGGATTCTTGATGATGGGAACCTGAAAGCCTAGGAGACAGAGTCTGGGTCACTTAGGAGTGACCAGGGACTCGGTAGTCGAATACCCAGCGATTTCGGGTGCTTCAGGTGTGTTGATGTGAAGGACTGGGTTATTCTAAGACCCAGCGGTGCCAGGGGACAACACCTGAAACCTTCGTGGGTTACCTGTTCTGGCGTACAAAACACAGAGACACGGGACACTTCCAGCGACGTCAGAGATCAGCGTTTATTTACTGCAGGGATACAGAAATCACAAGAAGTACACAACGTGTAGGTTCTCGGAGACTGCTTCAAATTGCAAAAGTGGATCGCTCCTTTTATACACGTTTTTGCCATTGCACAGTATGGCGAACAAAGGTTACAACTCAGTTCCCACAATAAACTTCAAAAGAGTCGTGTTCATGTTTCAGGAGGCCGGAACATAATTACAACAGCATTGCCGGTTCCCAACTGTAAAAACATATCTACCCCGCAATAAAACACATTCCATTCTGACCGTAAACACATTAGGAGAGAGGACAAGAACAGATGCAAAGAAAGGACAAGGATGCACAACAGGTTAAAGAAGAGTGTCGGGAGTAATAAAGGAAACTTGATGACAGGATCAAAGACCTCGTGTCCAATGCATGCATGACTGAAACAATAGGCTAGCACGGCAAGATGAGTCCCGAGAGGGGCCATCTGCCTTCGACGTGTCACTTCCCTTATCGTAAAAGTCACCCTCAAAGAAACACGTGTCCCTCATGTAAGCTTGGGAGTCCCAGGGTCACGAAGCGGGCAACGTCCGTTCGCTGGCTACTTGAGGGCAAGAAACAAAATGGATGTCGTATCTAAAATGGAACCCGAGGGTTCGGATGAACAAACCCAAAAATGAGACGAACCATACGTGGTTGCGTAGCGAAACTGCGTACACCCACTATACTCGTCATTTGCGGTTCGTAGACACCAAACTCATCCATATTCGTCACCACTCAAAAAGTGTCGTTCCGTCTCACACGGAACCTCAGACGCTCCTTTTGCCCTCAGGTAGGCAAGCACTAGTCAAGATCGGAATCGATTTCAATATTCATCAGATCGTTCACCTGCTGCTGAAACATCATTCTACTCATCAATGTCTCCTTGGTAACAGATGGCCGTCTTATACACGTTGTAGCACAAAAGCCACATAAGACAGGACCACACTGTACACAAAGACAACACGTGAATAGAAACGTTACAACAACCCCTACGATCATCAGTATTTTCCAACCCCCAAGTGGATATCAAACCCCAAAACCATCCTAGAAGTGTCCAATTACCTTCGTCCACATGTATGGACTCGGAAATCTTGTGCAACTTTGAGATGGCTTGGTAGACAGTTGGAGCATTGTCAGGAATGAAAATGCAACAGCTCGAATGGATAACTTTACACACACCACCTCTATCTGCGAGAACGACGTCTAGAACCATCCGGTTCTGCAACGTCATGAGTCTATCCGCCTGAAGTTCAGCTGTTAAATTACCAAGGGCACTCGCGGTAATATTAGCAGTCGACTCGACTACACGGGTCAACTGTCTTAGGTTCCTACTATTAACCATAGGTCCCCAAAACGGCAGGAAACCCTTAAAGAAATCTCCTGCTTCTTGACCGGCAGTATCCTCTTTGCTAATAACGCCTCTCACAACTCTAGTCTTGTGATAGTCTGAGGCCACTGTAAAAGTCAGTGGTAAAAGATTCGCAATATAACAGGTACCCGAAAAATCACGGGGTAGCCATGTATATGCGCGTTCATAACATATGAAATAAGTGCCCTTAGCAGTCAGGAAAACAGGGGAAGAGAGCATCGGTAGGACATACGTGTCAGTACAAGCACTGTTCCCAAGTTGTGCTCTCGGATTTCGACCCAAACCTTTCAAGCAGAAATTACCGAGGTGTGGTACAATCCATATTGGGGACGAGCTCACCCACTGAAACACTATACTCAGCCTCACTCAGGTCCTTATAGGCTTGCACCTCTTCATCTGGGATAAGCGATGCATCAAAAACATCTCTATCTAAATCCGCTATCGCTATCGCCAAAGGCTTGTGGTACGGACCAGGACCAAAATTAACAGAGCGTGGCTCTCGACTGGGGTAGGAATCTAGTGCACTACGAAACATAGTTTGGAATGCTCGAGCGGAACCCTGGGAGCTGTAAGGAAGGACCAAATACGGAATACCCCTATCCATGGTATGTGGCATTAACCCACACACCCAACAGTTGGTAGTATTCATCACCAACTGATGCTGATGTAGGAGTTGAACGAAGGAGTTATTCATAAATTCCGCACGTCTAACCTGTTCGTGTTGAGGCAAAGGATGAAAAGAATGTGGGGAAACAGTGGTGATGGAGCTTAGGTTAGGAGAAAAGGTAGGTGAAACAGAAGGCAATAACAACTGTGTTCCAAAATACACTCCGCCCACCAATAGCATAGATACAGTCAGAAACAGTAGGAATACCTGAAACCGAAAACATTTTGTTCGTACAACCCTATATAACTCTGATCTCTGCGCCGACATCCTTTCTACTTCCAACAGCTTAGAGAATGCCATCCTCTACAAACCGTCCGTGACGTACTTGACGCACTTCGTTCTGAGTAGCGATTATCAATCCCCAGGAGTTCCCAGGAATCGACAAAAGTAACCGACCTAGCGTCAGAAACCTGCTAAACAGAAAGGAGTACCCGCACGGCCCTACGGTAACCCGGATGGTAGGGTTTCCTCAAAACGTTCAGTTTTAATACAAATCTCTTTAGCAGTGAAAAACACATAAAAAAACTCAAAAAGAAAGGATGTAATTGTCCATAATGCTCATAGCACCGAAAAAGGAGGAAAAAAACAAATATACGACTTAATTTTTATTAGTCCTTGAACGAAGAAAGTATCGACTTCTTCCAGGTCGAGTTTGCTCCATAAACAATTGTTCAGCTGGCGCAACAGTGTTCGATAAAGTGAACAACGAGTCGGACCTTGTGTTCTCTGCTACTGATGACTCCACAAGTGGGTTTGGCAGCGACAAATCATCTCCTACAGGTTGAGCGTCACTAAACGGCACAAAGTTCAAAGGAGTCTCAGTTTCCGTTGCCGCAATCCCAGTTCTCACCCAACCGTCTGTTGGTGAGGGGATCGGTACCTTTTTCGTGTGGCCAGCGTGGACCCAGTTCTTCCGGCCCTCCAATCGAACCGCAGTCCTCGTTGCCAACAAGACTTGAAAGGGTCCTACGAATCTTGGCTCCAAGTTACGCTTCCGACCAAAATTTCGGGTAACGACCCAATCGCCTGGCCGGAGCTGATGTCCAGGACCTTCTGTCTGCGCCGGTAGAGCTTCAGAGACCTGTTGATGGATCAACCGTAGTTTAGTGGTCAAATCATGAAGGTAATCAATTAGCATTGGATACTCAAGACTATCAAAGGCCTTAGGTCTCGGGACTCCCCAAATGTTCGCAGGGCGGCCGAACACAATCTCATATGGGCTAAGCCCTACTCGAGAGTGTACAGTCGCCCTGGTTGATAGGAGGGCCAGAGGCAAGGCATCAGGCCATGATAGACCAGTGGAAGCTTGTATTTTTGCAAGTTTCAGTTTCAGGGTACCGTTGTACCCTTCAACCAAACCCGCTGCCTGAGGATCATTAGCACTATGGAATTTTTGACGGATTCCCAGGCCCTTACACACACTCTGCATCACACTTCCTACAAACTCACTTCCATTATCCGACCACACGATCCGTGGCATTCCATACCTAGGAAAGTATTCCTTCAGCAGGGTTTTCGCTGTGGACAGGGCAGTGTTATCCTTAAGAGGATAGGCCTCAATCCATCTAGAGAACGCGCAAACCACAACCAAAACATACTTCAGGTTATTGCATCTCTCCATATGGATAAAGTCCAGTTGGATCACCTCAAAGGGACAAACAGGGGGAGCAAAATGACCAGGTGGAGTGGGGGTGCCCTTGCCAGGATTGTACATCAAACACACCATGCAATTCTTAACCACTCTCTCAGCACACTTAGTAATACCCTCATTCTTCCATACAGGGGACAAGAACTTACATATCCCTTTTGCACTAATATGTGACAACCCATGAGCCATCCTCACGACAGCTAATACGTACGCATCTGGTAACATCCACCTCTGACGTTCCGTCAAGTCAACCCAACATCCATGCATATCCAACCTTCCCGTACTTTCTTTCCACTTGATCTTTTCAGCTTCAGTTGCCTCGTTCTGAATTGCTTTCACACTCTCAACAGTGTCTTCACACATACCAGTTTCCGTCGGCCATCTCACTGAACTTGTCACGTACATTCGAGTTGTAAAATTCTTAGCCGTTTCCTTAGCAATCTCATCCGCAAATGCATTACCACGACCAACATCATCCGTCACTTTCCGATGTGCGCTACATTTAACAATCGCCACTTGTTTAGGCAAGGTAAGTGCATCCAAAAGATCATTCACGAGTTGCCCGTGTTGGATCTTCGTCCCATGCGATGTTATAAATCCTCTTTCTCTCCAAAGTCTTCCAAAACTGTGCGCAACACCGAATGCGTACTGACTGTCGGTAAACACATTCACTCGCTTTCCCTTAGATAAGACACATGCCCTTGTCAATGCAATCAACTCTGCCGCTTGTGCTGAATTCTGATTCAATCTCGCACTTTCCACAACCGTGCTCAACGTCACTACAGCATACGCAGTCGTCACATCGCCATTCGACAATTTGAAGCAAGAACCATCAACATACAAAGTACCATCAGGATCTGCCAAAGGAGTGTTTTTCAGGTCCACACGACCCTTTGTTTCTTCCTCAGTTCGTAAATAACAATCATGTGGTGGTACATCATCTGATTCCGTATTACTCGGCAATAATGTCGCCGGATTCAGTACATTACAACGCTTGATCTGTATATGACTTGCCAAAAGGGTCAGCTCGTACCCAGACAACCTTGCACTCGTCAGATGTTGAGTTTTTGTACGATTCAGAAGAGTATCAACTGCATGCGGAACCATCACTATGAGCATATTATCCATGACAAGACCTGCGGATTGTCGAATAGACGCCGCAGCTGCCGCCGTCGCCCTCTGTCAGAGTCTCCCCCCCAAGGCTTACCTTCTGCTTGGTGGGTTGTTCCTGCAGGGACGAAATGAACTACCACCCCGTTCCCCGCCTTGCCCTAGTCGAGGTTCGGGCACCGTCTAGGATAAGGGGGTACCTGGGGTAGAAGCCAGAAAGGCGCAAGTCTAGAAGGCACTGGACCCCACGCTGTGAAGGAGAGAAGGGAACACGGTTAACTTCCTGCCCCGTTCCTTCTTCTTCCTCCTTCGTGTCGTGCCCCGTCTAAGCAACCCTGTTTTACCTGGTACGGGGTGTAGAGAGCCCGGCCTCCGCTTCCTGTTCTGGGTGGGAGTGGCCGCTGGATTGAGGGCAGCTCCACGAACCAATAAACAAGAAGACCGAAACCAGCGCTCCTGCGCAACTAATAACGTACTCCAGCCTGTTGGCACATAGCACGAACCAAAATCAAGGAAACAAAAACCAGCGCTCCTGCGCAAATAATAAACGTGCTCAATCCTGTGGGGTCAGAGTAAGTACCAAAATGAAGTAAACAAAACCAGCGCTCCTGCGCAAATGATAAACGCGGGTATCTTCCCCGCACACCTTCCGTGGTGTAGTGGCAAGCAAAGTGTGTAGGGTTGTGACGGCAGAACCCGCCGTCTTTCTTGCCAAGAATCGCCTTTGGTTATGAACAGTACCTGTGCCGTAGGGGTTCCGCAGCAGCGTCCCTTCTTCGGCGGATGGTGTCTTCTCCGGAGTGGCGTCTCTCCGTCTGTGGCGATGACGAGAATTCAAAGCGGGTCTTCGCCGGAGTTCCCGGCTTTCATGCGTGAGCAACCGGAAGTGAGTATTTCGACCTTCTGTGTTGTCCCACAGGTGCTAGACCGCTAACCTCCTTCCTCGAGGAGCGGGAAGCTCGCAGGATCATGACACCTCAAGCAACTCGGCAACGCTCTAGCTACCGGGTCTAAAGTCGAGGAAAAATATGCACATGGGCGCTGCTTGTCACCAAATTGTTGCGTTAAAACACTCAACGCACAACCTTCCCTCTCGTGGACGTATAGTGTAAATGGCTTGCTGTAATCAGGAGTACCTAACACAGGAGCCGAACACAACGCATCACGAAGTTCAGAAAAACTTTTCTGACATTCCTCCGTCCATGGCAAAGGAGTCGAAACATCCTTGCACGTAAGAGCTATCAATGGCTTCGCTAACAGTGAAAAATTTGGAATCCACTGTCTACAGTATGACGTGATACCTAAAAAGGCACGCACGTCTCTCTGAGTCGTCGGCACAGTCATTCGGGCAATTGCTGCGATTCTTTCAGGGGTCAACTTCCTTCCCGCCTTTGACAATAAGTGACCTAGATAGGTAACTTCTTGACAACAATATTGCAATTTAGAAGGTGACACCTTGTGGTGTAAGTCGCATAGATGCTGCAACAGTGCCACAGTAGCAGTCTTGCAAATTTGTTCAGTGTCTGCAGCTACCAACAGATCGTCAACGTACTGAATCAAGGCCGCACCAGCTGGCAGCACGGATGCATCAAGTTGGCTCTTGAGAGCTTGGCTGTAGATCGATGGGCTCTCACAGTAGCCTTGGGGTGCACGTTTGAACCGGAAGCTACGACCACCTAATGAAAAACCAAACAAATCTCGACTTTCCTCAGCAATTGGAATGCTAAAGAACGCATTCTTCAGATCAATTACCGAGAACCATGATGCAGAGGCTGGAATCAGAGTCAGTAAAGCTGTAATGTCGGGCACCACAGGAAACTGCGGGACAACAATTTTATTTACCTCCCGTAAGTCAATAACTAGACGGTACACAGGGGGCTTGGAGGGATCAGTTTGCTTCAGAATAGTCACAACAGGACTATTACACACGTTACCTCGTGTCTCCTCAATAACATCTTTATCGATCAAATCATAGATGATCGCTAATAGTGCCCGTTCACCATCAAGGGAGATACGATACTGGGGTATGCGCGGTAATCGTGCATCAACTTTCAATTGAACAACATAAGGTGGTATTTCCAGCAGGCCCACATCATTGGGACCTGTCGCCCACAAAGAAGCCGGAAGAGAACTCAATTCCGGTGGGAGCTTGTCGATCGATAAATACATAGGGGAAATCACTCTCTGACCCAATGTAAGCTCTACTCCCGTAGGAGAGCAGTACAAAGTCGCATGTAATCTTTTCAACAAATCCAAGCCCAAAAGATTCTCACCACAACCAGTAGTCAAAATCAAAGGAGCTTCTAACTCATGAGACCCAATCGTAAGGGGCAAGGGTCAAGAAACCGGATTGCTAACGGGGGCGCCAGAGAATCCAACGGAAACATTCGTTAAGCCAGACAAAGGCGCGCCAGGGAGTTTCGAATGCATGATGGAACTTTTTGCTGCACCAGTGTCCAACAGAAAAGGCTCAACGACGCCCAATGTGGCAACTGCGACATAAGGCCCTCTCTGATCCACCGGAACTGACACTTCTCCCTTCCTTTGTCTACGGCCGTCCTAGTAGATACCGTCCGTATCAACATCACGCTCGACATAATAGTCGTCCACATGATACTGTGCAGATCTACCAGACGAGAGATCGCGTCGATCGAAACAATTCTGCGAGTCTGACGAAGTCGCAATACGCTCAGCCTGAGTCTGAGTAAGACCGCGACCTCTACCACGTGAAGCTTGTTGAGGACCACTACGACCTCCTCGAGCCGACACACCATTGTTCCTATCACGTAGAACTGGGCAATTAAACTTCAAATGGCCCTCCCCTCGACAATATGCACATTGATTATACCCCAACACAAAGCGAGGTGCGGGAGAGTCATTGCGCACCTGTGATCTGGGAAACTGCGATTGTGAGCGATTTGGCTGCTGCGAGTCATTAAAATTTGAGCGCGGAGGATACGCTTGCTGCAATAAGACCTTAGTTTTAAGATCCTTTGTTTTCTTATCTGCACGTTCACTTTCTTCCTTTTCTCTGTTTTCATAATATTGGGCCGTAGCCAATATTTGAGCAGTGGTAGAAACAGCCCACGAACTCTCAGAATTCTTCAGCTTGTTGCTGAGTTCGGGCAACAAGTTCGATACAAATTTATCAACAAACAACCGCTGACCACCCTCCGAACTCATGTCCTGACCACTATGATCAACAAATGCTTCCTCAAATTTCGTAAAGAAATCGGAGACACTCTCATCCCTCTTTTGCTTACACGCGGACAATTTGTCCCAATTGACGCGCATTGCTGGCATAAGCGTTTTCATAAGAGTAATTATCCTCTGGGGCAAATCCACAATAAGCTGTTCAGGTTTAGCCCCACCAACTTGCTGGGCGTCTGCCGCCGTAAGCGCAGCCCAGTCACCGCCTAACTCAGCCGCGTGATTCTCGTGACGAATTTTCGCCCAAATCGGCTGAGGCACTACATTGCCAAACAACATGTCGATATCAGCAAGATTCATAACAGTAGCATCCACTAGTTGGGACAACTCCTTATAATAACCTGCAGGATTTTTACGAGGATCGGGCAAAGTTTGCTTCACCTGCAAAACTTCAGATCGCTTCCAAGGGAGGTGTATCCACACTCTCTGAAACCGTCCTGGGACAGCAGGATTAGCATTAGGATCACCTGGCATCCACACTGGGGGAACTTCTCGCATAGGATATTGACCAGGTTTTGCCATCCACTCTTCGGTCTCGTCTTTGAACAACGCTCGAGGTTGCACTGTACATCGAAAGGATAACAGACGTTCTAGAGCAGCTCGAACCTTATCACCTACAATCACACCAGTTGTAAATTGATGCTGGAGCTCAGAAACCTCAGACGGTACATTGTTGACCACATCGTCGACCACATCATGATCCCATTCTTCCCTCAACGATTTACACATTTCCTCAAACACGAATCGTTGCGTGGGCGCATTAAACTGGGAAAATGTTTCAAACACTATACGCAAAGTGTACTTAACAGGATTACGAATCCATTTACGTGCCATTTTTACCAAGGATTCACGTTCCCTACCATCAGGAAGCTGGCTGCGCCTCTGAGCAACATCAGAAAGAGTCGATCCAAGTATTGGCCCAAAAAGCGGAGAATAAAGAGTAGCAACAGCATTCAGGAGACAGCTACGAACAGAAGGAGAAGAAGAAGAAGGCACAGGAGCAACAACAGTAGGAGTGGAAACAGTAGAGGTGGACGCGGCACCAGGAGTAGCGGGAACGACAGACTGAGGAGGGGCTGGGAAAAGCGCCGTAGGAAGAGAAACCGGTAAAGGAGGATGGACAATTTGCGGCACAAGAGGATTCGGGAGAGCGGGAGGAAAAACGGGCTGACCAGCAGCCGCCAAAACAGCAGGTTGAGGAATAGGAAGAATCATAGGACCCACAGTATCTGGAGCATAGGGGGGTGGTGATTTCAACAAATAAGATAGGAGCGAATCTTCTATCACTTCTTCTCCCGTCTTATCAGCAGTAGACGGTAACACCGGGTAACACTTATCCACCGCCATATGATGAAGTCGAGCACTAACTTCCTGCTCTTTCTCATCTTTGTCTCGCTGATACTGTTCAGCATTTCGCATCACCGTAATGACACCTTCTCTCTTATTTTTCTTACTCTGTTTGATTTCTTTCTGCTTGGCCTCTTTACGCCATAACCGGAAGGAATCAAACATGGCTGGCCTAGCCTTCTTTTTAAACAGTTTAGCTTCCAAATTATCTAAAACGGCAGTTTCGAAACTACCATGTGATGGCCAACTAAGAACACCATCATTTTCAGTATAACGGACCCAATATTCGTTATATACGATAGGACCCACGCCATGGCGACTATAGAGCTCATAAATTGGAGTTCCAACCGGAGGTATCGGACATGAATCCTCCAGCCGGGAATCCATTCTGCAACATTTAAGAAACCCAAACAAAGTACTACGGCCAGGCATCGTGCACACTAACCGAGTTTACAAACTTCAAGGGCTATCGAATTATGATGTCCTCGCACAAAAATGCGAGACCCTCGGTTTTGGCAATTGCAATCATCAAATAAAACCCAACAACTAAGAACCACAAATGCTATGGAACCATGCAAACAACAAAGGAACACTGGGAGCGACCCACAAATACTTAACTGAAAGAGCAATGGCGTCACCAGGAAGGCCCGTCTATCGTCTCGCCGTACAAAGGACTACGCCAGGCGCCAAAACAGGTCGACAGGCAGGGCATCAGTCCGTCGCAGCCGTCAGGAGGCGGGGATCTTCGCGGGAAAAGACGTCGGGCCACTTATTTCGACAATTGGATCGATGAAGCGGGGTGCACCTTCCCTCGGAGATTTCACACGAAGTTCCTCACGGTCGTCGGGCTTTGGACCGGTACCGCTGATGTCGCCCCACGTTGGGCGCCAACTGAAGGACTGGGTTATTCTAAGACCCAGCGGTGCCAGGGGACAACACCTGAAACCTTCGTGGGTTACCTGTTCTGGCGTACAAAACACAGAGACACGGGACACTTCCAGCGACGTCAGAGATCAGCGTTTATTTACTGCAGGGATACAGAGATCACAAGAAGTACACAACGTGTAGGTTCTCGGAGACTGCTTCAAATTGCAAAAGTGGATCGCTCCTTTTATACACGTTTTTGCCATTGCACAGTATGGCGAACAAAGGTTACAACTCAGTTCCCACAATAAACTTCAAAAGAGTCGTGTTCATGTTTCAGGAGGCCGGAACATAATTACAACAGCATTGCCGGTTCCCAACTGTAAAAACATATCTACCCCGCAATAAAACACATTCCATTCTGACCCTAAACACATTAGGAGAGAGGACAAGAACAGATGCAAAGAAAGGACAAGGATGCACAACAGGTTAAAGAAGAGTGTCGGGAGTAATAAAGGAAACTTGATGACAGGATCAAAGACCTCGTGTCCAATGCATGCATGACTGAAACAATAGGCTAGCACGGCAAGATGAGTCCCGAGAGGGGCCATCTGCCTTCGACGTGTCATTTCCCTTATCGTAAAAGTCACCCTCAAAGAAACACGTGTCCCTCATGTAAGCTTGGGAGTCCCAGGGTCACGAAGCGGGCAACGTCCGTTCGCTGGCTTGTTCGGATGAACAAACCCAAAAATGAGACGAACCATACGTGGTTGCGTAGCGAAACTGCGTACACCCACTATACTCGTCATTTGCGGTTCGTAGACACCAAACTCATCCATATTCGTCACCACTCAAAAAGTGTCGTTCCGTCTCACACGGAACCTCAGATGGACACCTTGACTCTGCAGCCACGGGGACCAGGAGATGTCAAGGACAACCAGGAGCTGGATACAAGCTGTCCCACAAAGGATGTCGAGTGTTGAGGGGTTGGTGTACAGCAGGAGCACCAACAAGCCTTGGCAACGGCAACCCACACAGAAGGTCAAGGAAGGTTATGGTCTGGACCAGCAAGGTCCAGGAGACTCACCACAGCAACAGGAGTCAGGGCAGGCCAGAAACAATCAGGGGAGCACAAGAAAAGCAAAGTTGACCCTCAAGGGGACTCACAGGCCGGAGGCGCAGAAGTCATCGAGAAATTTCACAAAACGACAGCTTGAAGAGTATTCCTTGCAAAGAGGTCAAAGTTCTTTGGAGGAAATGGTGCCAGAGATTGGGGCTATTCATAGCCTAATGCACTTGTTCAGGAAACACCAACAAGCATATGCACTTGCAAAAGTATGTGGTGCACAGAGGTTCAGGTATTAAAGCCCCCACAAGGGATTCTGACCTTAAACTCAGTGAGAGGACAGCTCAGACCTCTAGAAATGTGGAACCCACCTCCTGTGTTGCTGGATCCTTCGGAGTCTGCAGGAGCTCAGGATCAGCAGACCAGTCAGTTGCGTTACAGTGCCTGCGAATGCAGGGGAGTGTCTCCTTCACCCCAAGGGAGATATCTTTGGTTGTCCTTGAGGCTCATCATGTCCTGCACAGAGTCTGTATGGTGCACAGGCACAGATGATGCTTCAGACTTTGAGGGAGATGAAGTCGGGCCCAAACGAAGTCAAGCAAAGTCCAGAGTGTCCAGACGGTCAAAGTTCAGTTGTTTCTTGATCAGAATCTTGTCCATATCGAATCTAGGGTCCTACAGCCAGGTAAGCCCTTTTGTACCAACGGGAGAGGGTTGGAGAGATTCAGGGGACCCTCCCAGTCTGGACAGTCTGCACATGTCCTTTGTCCAGTTTTGCACCAGAGCAGGAGCCAACGGCTCCCAGGAATGGTTTGAACTGGACTATGCACAAGGACACGAAATGTGCCCCTCATGCAGACTTTGGGTCGCTGGTAAATGCATCCAACCAGGCCTAATACACTAAACCCTGTCTGGGAGGTGGTCACACCTGCCTGTGACAGGATGCCTATTGTTCTGCCTTCCCCTGCTCAAACTTGGCTCAGCAGGAGGAGGGCAGAAATGTGTCTCTGGTCAGCAGCAACTATTTTGGGCTGCCCAGGACTAGAAGGCTGGTACCGGGAACACCAGGGACCTCAAAAAGCTCATTTCTGAGGGGTGGAATGATACCTCCAACAACGTTGACAATGTTTGACACCAAACACGATAGGGTTACTTTCACGCATTTTTGAGTTGACCATCTGGTCATTGGAATCTTTACTAACTATGTCTCATTCGAGATTAAGGATTTTCTACCATTGATCTGGACTGATCATTGTGCCATTATCTTCAAGCTTGATAACTTATTTAAGGGACAAACAAGCCTATCCAATATGTCAGCTAGATCATACCGCAATTGGAAATAGGTAGATAACAACCAGCTCAATTTCCAGCTCTCTCGCTTACAAACAAAACTACCTCAACAAGTGGAACACTCCTCTATTCATTTCAATCAATTGCTCACATCGACTGCCAATAATATAGCTCCCCTTAAAAAATCCTCGAGCAATAGGATAACTCCGTCAGCCCCCTGGTTTTAGGACACCCTCAGATCTAAAAAACAGCAGTGCAGAACATAGGAGAAATGTTGGAGAATAAACTATGATGAACATGAACTTGAAAAGTACAAAATCCTATTAGCGAATTATAAAAAACTGATCTTGTCAGAAAAGGGTTCCTACTAAGGTAATCAAATCAAGGAGGCAGAAAACTCCTCCAAAGAGCTCTTTTGGGTGGTGACTAAATTGTCCCCCCTCCCCTCCCCCAAAGGAAAGGGGAATGATTATTCTCAGGAATTCTGTAATTCACTAGCACAGCACTTTCAAAGCAACGTTGAGCAAATCTTTACCACTGCCACCCTTAGCAAAACTCTTGATCCTAACTGACATTTTAAGTTGGGAACAAAACCCAGCCCACATTTTGGATTGGTTTAACTTTTTGGAGACATTCTTGGTATAAAATTGTACATGCCATTTTGGATTGGGTGACCCCAACCTAGGGTTACAACGTAATAGTGGTGCTAATCTGGGTGGTGTTCAGGAAAATGACCAGCCAAATAATGGTGTATGTGTAGTAGTTTTCAGTGCATTTTACATGTTGGTGTACTGTGTGCAAGAGCTCAATTTTCTGTCATTATGTCTTCTGTGGTCAAATTAGTATAAAGCACATCATCAGTTTTTTCGTAATATTTGTATTGTATAGATGACATCACTGATCCTCCTCAAATTTTAACAGCCCTAGCACCCCCCCCCCCGCTATTGGATTAGCTACACTGGGAAGATGCCTTTGAGGCGTATTTGGTTGCTATTAATGGGAAGACATTTACCAACAAGAAGAAAAAAGCATTGCTAATCCATTATTTGGGTCCTGAAGGCAGGTCCATATTGAAAATGCTACCCATACATTTGGTGAAAACATAGTTGAATCAGGAGGGGGAGTCGGGTCAAATGGTGATTGTTGAAAATTAGGACAAATATGCCTCAGTTATCAAAACAATCGACAAAAGGTTCTCAATGGCCAAGAATGTCGTTATGGACACAAGTTCATGCGAAGGTCTTAACAACATGGAAAATCCATTGATGACTTTGTATCTATCATGAGGAAGTTGGCAATTACATTTAATTACCGGGAGTTCAAGGATGAAAATATTTGCAATCAACAGAATAAAAAGGCTTGCAGCAAGAATAGTGAAGAATAATTACTTTCCACAGAGGATCTTGATCTTGAGCCTGCCATTATTGGGAGGGCAGTTGAGAATTCTGATGTGTACTTCGAGGAGATGTCAACGCCTCCTGCACAAGGAGGCAATAGGGAAGTAGATCTAATAAAAGTGAAAGATAAATAAAAAAAAGTAAAGAATGGACAAATGTTCAAAAACAAAAGTAACATATTTGTCAAAAAAGACATGACGGAGAACAGTGATAGTAATATGTGTTTTAGGTGTGATAGCCACACTTGTGTTCCTTCGGCAAAAAACTGTCCACATTACTCCAAGTGTGTTTCAATGTAATTGCAAAGGACATTTTACTAGAGTGTATCATAGTGCAAGTAAGGCTATGGTATCTCAAGTGGAAGAATGTGGTGTGGAGAATGAGAATGATAGTTATATGGTTCTGGCTGTAGAAGTAAATGATGAATCTTCTAATAAGGTAGAACTGATGAGTTATTTAGTGCCATTAGTGAGTCCTCTGGTGCCAGTAGTGATCGGGGTGTGGGGTAATGAGAATACTGCATTGTCGAAACCTTTTAAAAGAAAGCCCAGTTATTGCAATGTTATAATCAATGGTGTGGAGGTACGATTAATTGCTGATTCGGGTCACCCTTTATGTCGATTAGTCCTGAAGTTTGTAAGAAGGTCAGCCTGCAAGAGCATAAAGATTCTAGTATAAAGAGTTATGCTTACAGTGGAAAGTAAATGTTAATTGAAGGGCAAAATGATGGCATGCTTAAATTAAGGGTAAAAGCTATATGTATAGTTTATATGGCAAAAGATGGGTCAAATCTCCTAGGATGGAATGCCCAGTGAGAGCTAGCCATAATTGTAGATTCCAATCATCCTGAATGAATGAGAACCAAATTAAAATCTATGTGTAAGCATAATACTCTAAAAAAAACAATGGGTTGAAAAAATTCCAATTTGTTTGCTGAAAGACTAGGAAAATGTAAAGGTTTCCAACCCAAGGTAGTACTAAAAGCAGGGTCTCTTCCCATAGCACACAAAGTGCCCAGAGTCCCATTATCTTTAAGAGCTGATTTACAGAAAGATTCAGGCAAGCTATGTGACTTAGACATGATTGGGACAATAGAAGGGTCAGAATGGTTAGCTCCAGTCGTCCTGGCGGGCAAGGGGGACAACTTGTTCTGCTTGGTGTTTCGATTTACAAGATTTCAATCCTAGTATTTGGGTTGATAGAAAACCTCTCCCCAATATAAACAAAATGTTTAGTACGCTATATGGTGCTTCAGTGTTCACCACACTTGACATATCAGCAGCTTAACGTCAAGAGGTTTTGAGTCATGAATCTAACCCCACCAACTTCCTTTGTAACTCCTGAAGGTGCTTTCCACTTTAAGTGCATGCATTTGGTTTAGCATCAGCCTTGTCAGTATTTGAAAGATTTATGAAAGAGATTTTCAAAGACTGTGAGAGTATTTGGTACTTCCCACACAACATACTTGTCTTTAGAAATAGCTTGGAGCAACACATTGTGAGATTTAACAAAGATCGGCAAAGAGTACAGGCTAGAGGTTTGAATTTCAGACATGACAAGTGTATGTTTGAAGAAAATGGGGTTGATTATCTGGGACATTACATATCTAAATATGGGGTAAGACCCAAAATAGAAGCTACTGATGAAGCCCAGGCACCTACCAACAAAGAGCAATGTAAGTCCTTTTTAAGTTTAGCTGAATTTAATACAAATTTGTTCTCCACTTTGCCAATAAGACCACTCCATTGATAAGTTTACTAAAAAAGGGTGTAGTGTGTGTATTGAATGGGGAATGCCAGAGTGCTTTCGATGGTATACAGACATTATTTCTGCAGAACCTTTAAAACTATTTGACACTAGAGATGTCACCATTATTGTTATGGGTGCTAACAATGTTGGCCTAAGTGCTATTCAGATGCAAAAAAGAAAGGGTGGTAGAAAATATGTCGTAGTCTTTGCAGCAGGGGCACTTCGGGGGGCGGAACACACTTACTCTGCTATTGAGAAGGCGGCATTGGCCTTGTGGTGGGGCCATAGTATTTCCACATGTATATGTGGGGAGTACCTTTTGCTCTCCACATAAATCACAAATTGTTGATTAATTTGTTCAGCACTAAAGGGGCAGCCAAGGCCACCCCTAGGATTTAAAATTAGCAATATCGGTAGCAAGAATTCAATTAAATGAATGAATATGTAATAGTTAAAAAGAACATTGTTGCTGATTTTTTATTTAGAATGCCTGTGAAAGGTCTTGAAGAGACTATTGTTGAAGATTTGTATGATGATGAACCAAGTGGGTAATGTCATGAATGGGGCTGTGGATGAAAGTGATTGGAGAAATGGGTTAGAGAAGGATGATGTACTTAAAAAGGTCATGATGTGTGACCCAGCATTATCCGAGAGCCAAGCAAATGGAACCAGGAATGGGTAACTTAATATCAAGTGGGTTCAGAACTTTCTTGTGACAATGGTTTATTGTGTAGCCTGGGATAATTAGTTGTTCCATGTTCAATGAAAAAGAGGTTGTTGTGGTTAGCTAATGAAGGGCACATTAGAATTTGAAGTATGAAAAGTAGAGTACTTTTTTTTTTTTTTTTTTAATCTGTTTTTATTAGTTTAAACAAGAACATTCTTTGGCATTTGACATGACAGGCAAGCAGATATTCATAGGCATGTGCAGGGGATCACCCCGTATCAGGGTCAATAACTACAATCCCGATATGCATTCAAGTCAAATTGTGATCGCTGCCCACTTTGGAGCCAGCTGCAATCTCATGGGCAGTTCCAGGGAGTCACATCAGAAGTGACAGTAGTAACTGTGAATCAGCCAGACTCCTTGCCTGTACACGGATGCCGCCCATCCCGTTCAGGTATTGTAAACAGGCAAATTACCCACAATTCCCAAAGGTTATACATAACAACAAACTCTAACAATGGCAGCATGAGCTATACATACATATGTGTTACCCCCCCGTCTGTCATGAACTCCCCACCACTCCATCCCCCCCCGGGGAGCGTTTGTGTGTGCGTGCGTGCGCCTCAACCGCGATCATCACTATGCAAGTGCGGGTGCCGCGGCGCTGGGGGAAAGCAGGTAGAGGCCTATCATCCCGACAGTGGAGCAGCCCCCGGTCCGCCCTCACCCCCGCCAACCCCGGCGGCCACCTCCTGCGACCCCGCGCAACCCTCCGCGCTCAAGCGACTGAGCTCCCCCAGCAACTGCCTCCAGCGGTCCGCCATGGGTTCCCTCCGTAGGCCCAGTGTTTCCTCCCTCTGGATAGCGGTCCCCTCGGCCCCGGCCCATGCCTGAAGTGAGGCGCTCCAAGCCTGCGCGTGCGGCGGTTCATGCGCTTTCCACCGCTTCGTGATGAGGCGCGCCGCCACTACCAGCCCGAGGTCTATGAATCGGGACGTCACCTTATCCTTTCGTGATCGTTTAAAGTGGTGCAATATGTGTTCGGGCCAGTCGAATGGGATAGTACGACCCACACTCCCCAGCAACAGCCCACTGACCGTTCTCCAATAGGTGCCCAACCTCAGGCAGCTCCACAACATGTGCAAAAAACCCGCCCCCGGCTCTCTGCATCTAGGGCACACTGCATCAGTACGGTGGAAGTACCTGTTAATTAACTCTGGCGTGAGGTAAGCTCTGTGCACGATAAATAACTGAATTTGGCGGAACCGCATGTTCCGGGGTATACGCACAGGGCCCTTGAGTATCCTTTCCCACTCCTTGTCTGCTATCGGTCTCCCCAGGTCCCATTTTGCACGGAGGCGGTACAAACTGATGGACGACAGCTCCCTCAGCGAAGCCGCAAACCAGCGGATCAGGTGCCCTCCCCTCCCCATGACATGTAAATATTGCATGGTCAAGTGCTGGGTGGGTTCCGTGGCCATATCCCCCCATTTTGCAGTCATGCTCGCTATCAGCGAGCGATGTGTCAGGAACCCACCGGGCGGGAGCCCGTCCTCCGATACCAGGGTCTCGTATGTTATGAGCTCGCGTTCCCGGTACAGATCCCCCAGCGTGCGTGTTCATCAGCTCCCCACCAATCCGCCAGCATGGGGGCCGTGAGCACTCCTCCCCCACCAGGTGAGCCCTCCAACGGTATAGCCGGCGCATACGGAACAACAGTACGGGTGAGGAACAAGGCCCTCCGAAAACACCTATGCGCCACGTCCAGAAGGAGTGGTTGCGGACGCGCGACCTTATGGAGAGGATGGAAAGACCTGGTAATCTGCTCCAGGGAGTAAGGCGCCAGCTCCGTGGCCGTGTCGTCCCTGCCTCTATCAGCCAGCCAGCGGGCCACCCATTGTAGCTGAGCGGCCAGGTAGTAGTGCTCAAAGCAAGGAGCGGCTAAACCACCCCTGTCTGTTGGCAGAAACAGCTTCGCAAGCGCCAGCCTGTGCCTGGCAGTGCCCCAGATGAGTTCCCGCAGCAGCTGATTAAGCTTACCAAAAAATGCGGGGGGAATATACATCGGCAAGTTAGCAAAGTAATACAGGAGGCGGGGGAGCATGACCATTTTAGCTAGCGCCACCCTGCCCGTAATCGTCAGTGGGAGCGCGCCCCAGAAGCGCACCTGTAGCCTGAGCGCCGCGACCGCCCTCCCCAAATTCCCGTCGAAAAGGTCAGCCGGGCATCGGTAAATTTGTATCCCCAAGTAGCGGAAGGTGTCATCCTTCCATTGGACCAACGTGCCGTCCAGGCAGTATCTCGGATCTTCAATCCCGGCGCTAAAGGCGTACAGGCAGGATTTAGCTGCGTTCACACGAAGCCCCGAGGTAGCGGCGAACGTTCGCAGCAGCTGTGGCAGCCCCTCCGGAACACGCCCCACATCCCGAACATAGACCAACAGGTCATCCGCGTAGAGCGACACGTGGTGGACGGCGTCCCCCAGCGGTATACCATCCCCCAGAGTCGCCCGCATAGCTGCAGCCAAAGGCTCGATTGCCAGGGCAAACAGGAGCGGGGACAGTGGGCACCCCTGACGGGTGCTGTGGCACACCGGTATCGCCTCCGAGACGTATGGGCCCAGCCGGACACGAACCGTGGGGCGCCTGTACAGCAGGTCAACCATCTTGAGGAATTCCCCGTCCAGCCCATATCGCAGCAACACCTCAGCCAGGTAACCCCACTCCAGGCAGTCAAATGCCTTCTCCAAATCCTGGATTAGGCACCCCGCTCTGGGCCACCTATGCACTGCCTCTGTGGCCACCCTGAAATATCGCCTAATGTTCAGCGACGTTGACCGTGCCGGGACAAAGCCATTCTGGTCGGTGTGCACCAGATGAGGAACCACCGGCGCCAGCCTCTCTGCCAGTACTTTTGCGAGGATTTTGTAATCCACGTTAAGCATCGCTAAGGGACGGTAGGAGCCCAGCGCCGTGTGATCTCTGTCAGGCTTGGGCAGGGAGACCAGGAACGCCTCCCGCATAGAAGGGGGGAGCGACCCCTCCTCCAGCGCTTTGTTGTAGAGCTCTCGCAGTAGCGGCGCCAGGGACTCACGGTATGCTTTGTAGTACTCCGCGGGCAGGCCGTCCGGCCCCGGTGTCTTCCCAGATGCCATTGACTGTATCGCCTCCCCGATTTCCTCCAGGGAGAGAGGCCCGGCGAGCTCCTCATTGTGTGCCGCCGTGACCTCAGGGAGCTGGACGGAGGCCAGAAAGTCCCCAAGAAGATGCGGGGGGCCAGTTCCCTTTGCTTTGTACAGTTGCTTATAGTGGTCAACAAAGGCCTGATGTATTTCACGCTGTGTGTAGACTAGCGCTCCATCCTCCCTGCGAATCGCTCCTATAGGGGCGCGTCGGTCCTCCTGCCGTATTAGCCAGGCCAGGAGGCGGCCCGCCCTGTCCTCCCTAGCGTGCGTCCTGGCCGTATGCGCGGCGTAATTGTGGCACCGGAGCCTCTCCAGGAGGTCCGCGTGCTTTCCCCGGAGGTCCTCCAGGGTGTGCGAGTGCCGACCCCCTCCTTCTCCCTCCCTCTCGTACCGCTGGAGTTCATTCTCCAGGCTCGTCAGGGAGTCTGAAAGGCTTCTGCGTATGTTCCAGTTGGCCCCCAGGCAGTGGCCTCGGATGGTCGCCTTATGGGCCTCCCACTCCACCAGTGCACCACTCGCCGTCCCTTCGTTTGTTTCATAGTACGCCAGAATGGCCGTACCGAGGGAGGATCGAAACTCCGGGTCCTCAAGCGCGCTCGGTTGAAGCCGCCAGGTGGGCACCGGCGGCCGCTCCACCACCCAGCTAAGCTGGAACCACAAGGGGTTATGATCGGAGTGCGTTCGGCCCAGATATTCAGATCGCACTATAAGCCGGAGCAGTGACTGGGAGCCCACCAACCTATCCAGCCGGACGTGCAGGTCGTGCACTGACGAGTAGTAAGAATAGATCCTGTCCCTCGGGTGGAGGGTGCACCACAGGTCCTGCAATGCCCAGTGTGCGAGCTAGTCCCCCAGCGCCCGAGCGTTGGACTCCACCATCGCAGCACGCAGGGGAGGGAAGGATCTGTCTAGCTGGACATCCAGTACCATATTAAAGTCCCCCCCCAGCAGCCAGGGGAGCCCCGTATAAGGGTGCAGAAGCTGCGTCAGGCGCCCCAGGAAGGACGGCTGATCTACATTGGGCGCGTATATCGAACCCAGTAACATCTCTTGCCCGTTCAACTTCCCCCGCACCAGCGTGTACCTGCCCTCGTCGTCCACTACCACCTCCTCGCACCTGAAAGGAACTCCCGCTCGCACCCATATCAAGGTGCCTCGCGCATGCGCCGAGTAAGTGGTGCCATATGTGTGCCCTCTCCATCTTCTGGAGAGCCTGCCCAGCTCTAGCTGCGACATATGTGTCTCCTGCAGGAGGGCGATCCCAACCGAGTGGCATTGTAAGTAGGAGAAAGTGGAATAGCGCTTTGACGGTGTATGCATGCCCCGTATATTCCAGGTCACAATTTTAGTGTGTGCCATCGTAGAGTCGGTGAAGCCAGCCGGGCTGGAAGTAGAGTGCTCGCACCCGGGGGGGGGGGGGGGGCGGCGGTGTGACCTAGGGTAACATATGAATGCGCTGCCGTGTGAACAGTGTAACTTCTGAGAACAGTTTAACAAAAGGGGCGTATTCCCAACGGGGCATCCGTCCAAACTTTAAAGAAGCTAATTAACAGTGCAGTGTGTCAGTGTAGTGCCTGATGGGGTACTGTCAAGAATTCCTGTCATGCGAGGGGAGGAAAACGGTAACCAGCGAAAACGGACTACATCTCCCAGGATGCTTAGCGGTTGAGAGGTTATGTAAACAGGAGAGCTGTTACATAACTCAAGGAAAACACGCCCTTATGTAAACAGGAGAGCTGTTACATAACTCAAGGAAAACACGCCCTTATGTAAACAGGAGAGCTGTTACATAACTCAAGGAAAACACGCCCTTATGTAAACAGGAGAGCTGTTACATAACTCAAGGAAAACACGCCCTATAAAGGGAGGAACCGGGAGGTACAACGCTGTCGGATATTGTGTTCACACCGACGTACCTGCTTAGTGAAGAGCAGTGTTCCGGAGTGGTGCTCCAGTAAGGCAAGAACGGAGGTAGGTCGAGTTGTTACTCCCTGGGCCGTGTCTTGCCCCATCGTCACCTGTGAAGGACCCGGAAGCTCTACCGGATAACCATTGAGCTTCGCTTTTTGACTCGGCTGAGTCAAAGCGCAGTGGCGCTTTTGCTGGTTGGAGTCGTAACTCCCAGCCCGACCAGAGATACAGGGACTGCCAGCTGTAACGCACACCAGGAGGTGTTTGCCGCGTTACAGACTCGGAAGTCCACGGGATCGATCGAGCGGCTGCTCTCGGTTCAGTCTTCTTTGCTTGTGATTGGGGTATCGGTGACGCATCACCAGGAGGTGACTCCGCGTCCCGGTGCAGTCTGAGGAAGAGGTTGAGCGGCTGCTCCCTTCAGGTAGAGACCCCGGCTGGGTGTTTCCCTGACTCCTCGATTCTCCCCAACACTCTTCGTGCCCCTCACAGCCTACCGATTGGCATTGTCGGCCATTTCATTTCTGCCCTCTGTTGGCATACGCCGGGATCGGCGTATATGCAGAGGACGGTTCGGACCATCCGTGCTGTGGGCTGGTAACGTACTTAGCCTGGAGGATTCCAGTGACTATAACCTTTGTTTATTCCTTGTATTATTTTTGCCTTCATTAAAATAACTAAACCTTCACAAGTGGTTGCGTTCTCGTTATCGTGTCTGTTAAACGATCCTGAGACGTTCAGGGCGTTACAGGTACGCGCGGAAGTATCGACAAGTTGGCACAGTTCCCCCTCCCCAATCTCCTCTAGATGAAGGGAATGCAGCATCTCATCTAGCATGGAACCGCCGCGCTGTCCGAGCGCGGGGCGCAGCAGCAAGGGCTCCCCGCTAGAACCTCCGGTGGCGCGCGCCACAAGCAAGCCACCCTCGCGCAGCCGAGTGCCTCCAGCGCTAATCCCACGCTTTCTGCGGGATCCCCCTGAACCCCACCCCTTCCCCCGGTACACGGCAGGAAGGGGTGGGCAAATGTGTGGGCATGTCTACCCCACGTGATTCTCTCCCCAGTGTAGTGCGGTATCATCCCATCACACAATCAAGTCAGCAGTCTGTGGGGTCACCACTGGTAATGCCAGTTCCTCGGAGATCGCCGTGGACGGGGACGAGGCCCCACTGGTCCCCGGAGCACTATGCGCTCCGATCTCCATGCAGTCGCCGCTGTGTGGCGTTCCCAGCGTCGCCACCGCGTCGAGGACCTCCTGCCGCTCCATTCTGATCCTCTCAGGGCTAGGCGCCACCAGTCCCGTCCGCGTCGACTGTCGGGCTCCCCGCCTCTTGCGCTTCCTGGGTCCTCTCTCTGGGTGGCCGTCAGGTTCTGTGCCCGCGGGTCTCGTCCCCGTCCACTGCCCCGTCTCCTCCAGCCAGTCCCAGACGTCCGCCGGGGAGTCAAAGAAGCGGGTCCCTTCCTTTGCCACCACTCGCAGACGGGCAGGGAACAGCAGAGAGTAGGGCAACTCCAATTCCCGAAGTTGCCTCTTCACCGCCAAGTAGTTGCTCCTGCGCCGTTGCACAGCCGCGGTGTAGTCCGGGAAGAACATAACACGACTACTGCCAACTGTCGGGTCCCCAGATTTGCGTGTTTCGCTCAAGACCGCATCCCTGTCGCGGTAGTTCAGGAGCCTGAAGAGGAACGGGCGGGGCCGGGCCCCGGGTCGAGGCTGTTGCGCCGGCACCCTGTGCGCTCTTTCCACCACAAAGTGTTGGGACAGCGCCCCCTGCGGCAAGAGATCCTGCAGCCAGCGCTCCATGTACTGCTCCGGGTTCCTGCCTTCCACGCCCTCTGGAAGTCCCACGACGCGTATATTATTGCGACGGGAGCGCCCTTCTGCATCATCAACCCGGTCTTCAAGCGCATTAACCCTATCCAGCACATCCTGCAGCGCTGCGCTATGACTCTGGGTAACGGGCTGGAGCTCCCGAAGCGTCTGGCTCTGTGCCGCAACCTTCTTGGCCAACTTACGGTGGTCCGCATGTAGGAGCGTAAAGTCGGAGGTAACCTTGTCGATCCTGGTTTCTAAGGACTCTCTCGTCTGTTCCAGGCTGGCGCTGAGTCTCTCCACCGTGGCAAGCATGACATCCATTTTGGCCGACAGGGCCGCCGAGTGCGGCTCCGCGTCTCCCCCCGGGCGGCCCTGCGCGGTGTCCAAGCTCCCCACGCATGACTGTCCCTGCTGCGTTTTGTCGCGGAGCCGGCCCATCGCGTACTGCTGAGCAGTCGGCATCCACAGGCTGTCTCCTGATGGCGTGGGTGCAGCCGGATGTCGGTGCCTCTGGTCCTTCACGGCGCGCCTCTCCGCACGACAACCGGGGGCTCTGTCTCAGTCCCGGAGCGCAAGTGGCCAACCCCAGGCAGGTGGGCGGTGAGGAGGGCAGCAGGCCCCCAAGGGGGAGGCGTTGGTCCACTCAGGGGTGGCGTCCCCGGGTCAACAGGGCTTCCGGGCCAGTGTGTCGTGCGTCTCTCCCCAGGTCATCACACCACTGCCCTCGTCTTCTTGATGTGCCAGCCGGTGGGATCCCCCGCAGCTCCCCACAGCGGCTCCGACTGCGACCAACCAGTCCCTCACCAGTCACACCGGGTACGCCCGACCGGCGCCCGCCGGGAACGCACGTGGCTCCCCTCAGCCGCGCCGGCAGTGTTTAGGCCAGTGTCACAACAGTGTCGCCGAGTACACCCGACAGGTGCCCGCCGGCCATTTGCTGGGCCCCCGGGCTCACGGAACGTCACCACTCCAACACCCAGCGTGCCTCAGCCAGTCACTCAGAGGGTCTCCTACCTCCCAATTGCCGGGTCTTCGCCGCTGACCACAACGGTAGACGCCCCGCTCTCAGGGGCCATCGCCGTCGCTCCCAAGATGGCGTCCCCCGCAAAATGGCGCCCGTCGCCGCCTGCACCAGTCCACAGGCTCCCAGCGGCGAGCGTCCCACAGCGGAGCCTCCGGGCTCGTCAGCCTGCCCAGTCGCACCTCCTCTCTGCCTCTGTGCCCCAGACGGCCCCTCCTCTCCCAATGCACACCGGCCTCGGGGTGCCGCCGGTCGGTTACCTCCTCTCGCTTCTCATTGCGGGTGTGATCACAGTTCTCCCAGGCCTCCGCTCACCCCGCAGCTGCAGCGCAGGCCGCTCCGCAGGTTCCACGGTCTTCAGTAGCGCACTATTCACCCTGAGACCTCAGCGCTCGTCGCTTCAGTGAGGCCCCCAGCTCTCCTTCCGCTGCTTCCCCAGCAAGTGTCTCACCGGCGGCGTCGGTCCCCTTGACTCCGGGCGACGAGCCTCGCTGCATGCAGGCTGCACAGGCCTGTGAGCCTCGGTGCTCCCCCAGGTCGCGGCTCCGCCCCTCACCGCCACCAGTCTCCACATGGGCCGCGACAGGCCATCACGGCGCGGCCCAGGGCGCCGCCGCTCCTCAGCACTCCACCGCAGCAGACCCTCCGCCGCACTGCAGCCTCCGGCCGGGAGCCCCTCGGCAGCCCCCGCAGCAATCTCCCAGAGGCTCGCTGGTCGCTTGGCTCACCGTCCTCCGCTCGCCCGGCTCGTCCTCGAACCGGCTTCCGGCGTTGCTTCGGCCTCCAGCGGTCAGCTCCGTCGCGCGGGCAGCCACGCGCACCCTCTTCTCGCCGGCCCCGCCCGGGAGCAGCTCCCCACAGCTCCCGGATCTCAGGGATCGTCCACGCCGTTGCCCCACACCCGACCAGCGCCCCACAGGCTAGGGCTGCCCCTCCACAGGAGAACTGGCAGGAGTTGTCGGGGGTAACTGTCGGAGCCTCAAGCACTGGCGTCCGCCATGTTAGCCGGTTGGCCACGCCCCCCCCATGAAAAGTAGAGTACTTGAACATGTTTGGTGGTCTGAGGTGGATAAATCCATTTAGTGTTTTCTGAGGGATTGTGGTCCCTGTATTTTAAGTGATAAAACTTAGGTGCCTCAACCATCTCCAGCCAGATCTGTGGATGTACCTTCTGTATCTTGGGCTAAGTTAGCGTTAGAAGTAGCAGGATCAATAAGCGTTTTAGGTGAGGATTCCAAATTTGCCACTGATTGATTATATGTCTAAAAGCCTGACTTCACTTTTGTGAATATTGTGCCTGTAATTCAGCTCTAAGAAAGGGTTTTCATGAGAGAAGGGTACCCTAATGAACACGTGGTGTACAAGGGCATCCAGTTGGTGTCAGAAGAAAACAAGGTGTTTTTGGATGCTAATGGTATCCAGCCTAGAAGATAATATATATATATCATCCTAGGTGAAATGGTTTGAGTGCTTCAATCCCCCGTTAAAGGATCAATTACAATTTGCATTGGCCTACAAGTTAACTTGGAAACCAATGATTGAAAACATGTACTATATCCTACAGGCTGACACCCAATGTGTCAAAGGGTGTATCTCCTTTTGTGTTTCTGAAGGGACGTGTTCCAGGTCCAAACTAAACAGAGTGCATGAACAGGCATACAATTGCTGAGTGTGGTGGATGTAAGGAAAAAAGTGCAAAGCAAGATGGAAAGTGTTCTCAGGAGAAACGATGTGCAGGATCTGATGGTAAGTAGTTGGGTGAGAAGGTTATAAGGGGGGAGTCAAAATATTTTGATCCTTTACAAGTAATTTAGGTCTTGCCAAATGTGGCGAGTTACTGTAATTCCCTGTGGGAAGGTGGCATTTGTATTTTCTCATTTAGATATTACAGAACTGAAATAGTTCAAAGAGGAAACGGTGATAAGCCACATAACACATGCTCACAACCAAATAGATGTGTACCTGAACGTTTTAAGGATTATGTTATGAACTAGTAAAGTAGTATGTACTGACTTGCTTGTTATAGTTCTTTCGGGTATTGCATATTTATGCATGATTTATTTTGTGGTTGACCATGAAATAATGTGATCCAAGTTTGTATGCATTTTATTCTTTCAATTTCTATCCTTAGTGTCACTTTATTGATCCTTTGTTATGTACCATTGTATTTATTTGAAAAGGGTTATATAACGCGTACAAGACCTGCAAGAGTATTATAGCGCTGTACATCCAATCATAGACATTAATCAGGTACAAAAGAAAATGATGCACCAAATAAAAGGTTAAAAATGCACAAACTGTTTAGTAGTGCGCTAGGCCAGAGTTGTACACAAAGAATGAGAGTTACTTTGTGAGGCAATTGGTTTATTGTCACATTTGGCTATTATTGTTCAATAACTTTATTTCGGCCACTAGGGCCATCAAAGTGCAGGTAGCAATAAATGAAATATTATACATTTATAGTTAAACGTTTTAGGTTTCCCAAATTCACTTGTTAGAACAATAATAATCCGCTGGACACACAGGAATTAAAAATCTACAGAGAAGTAAAAAGCTTCATGATACAATCTTCAGCCCATTAAAAGAAAATAAAAGCAGCTAACTGGGGGAGGGCTGCGCTCTAAAATTATTACAAAACTAAAAATATGAGACTAGAGCAGTGAACCCAAAGCATGGATAGAGTTAATAGACCTGTCTACTTTCAATACATTTCTACTTCCCCAAAGGTACTACTTTAAGATAGCTCGTCGGGTATGCCACATACAATTTAAAAATCGGGATCCAGCAAAGAATGTTGGTGGATGGGTGTCGTGCTTTAAAACTCTGTAAGCCTCTGCACCGCGCACAAAGCCCAGGTTCTTACAAAGTTGGATTAGCCAACGCTTGCGCGGCAACCGATTTGCTGGGCAGAGGAACAGGACGTATATTTCAGACTCCACCTTATAATTACATGCAGGACAATCCGTCTTTTGGTCTTTAGTCCATTTGCTGGTAATCGCTAGTAATGGGAGGATCCCTAATCTAAATTGCACATACAATATCCTGGCCCAAGGGGATTGAATAGAATCCAGAAAATGTTCCTTGCTGTATTTGTTTTTAACAGACAAAAACTCTGCTGTCAGGCGACCACGTGTGGCACTTTCTTCTAAAGACATTAAGTTAAATTGTCTGTAACATTTAACTAGTTCTAGCCTAGCAATCATAGCACATGATACTTCGGGAGTTCTCCAGAGGCCCGGCTTGCCTAACTTAAAGGCAAGATCCCTTATATGGCAAAGCCAGGGGATTTTCTTGGTGGAACAGATGGTCAGGAGCTCATTTAACTCTTAGCCCTAAAGACAGACACTTCTGGGGTCACCCATAGCCTCCTCCAGAATGTTAGGGGTCTCAGTGCAATCTCTTCATCAAGGGGACTGATACCCATGCCCATGCAGAGGGGATTAAGGGGGGTACTACGAGGCAGGCCAACAAGCTGTCGCATAAAATTGTTCTCAACTTTCGGCATGTTGGCGGTAGAGCAATGCCCCCACAAGTCCACCCTGTATAGCATGGCACCCCTAGCTTGTGCTTTATAGATTTCCACCACAGGGGCGGCTGGTTTAAAGACTGAGCTTCTATACATTTTCATTATACCCCCCACTCTCTGGGTTAGCCTATGTCTTGCTTTCGCCAGCTGGGGCCCCCATTCACAGTGCTCTGACAAGGTAACTCCCAGGTAGTCAAATATCTTTACTCTTTCAAAAGGAGTGCCATTTAGAGAAGGGTTTGGCCTAGTCATGCTGGAGTGATTGAAGACCATATATTTAGTTTTAGTTAAGTTGATCTCCAGCCCTCGCAACTTGCAGAAATTGGCAAAGCCATCAAGAGTGCGCTGGTGTCATGAACGCAGACCGGTAATGCGCTGATCACCAGGTCAACGGGCCCCTGAACCGCAACGCGAGTTCTGTTCGAACTACATTTCCCATGATGCCCGGGGTGGCATGCCCCACGTGATCGACGTAACGCTAGGGAAAGCGGATATAGGCCGAGATGCCTAGAGGACGTTGCCGAAGATTCCCGTGTGTATTCCTGTTTTTTTACTTTCCGCAACTAGCAGCTCCCCGAGGGCTGTTCTCTCTTCCCTTTGTTTCCCGTTTCGCCCAAGGATTCCGGGCTCCAGCAATCCGAGTTCGCGCTCCTCTGCGCTAACGCTGTTAGAGCATTGAGGGCAGCGCGAGTACCAGCCTTCTACGCCCAAGGATTCCGGGCTCCAGCAATCAGAGTTCGCACTCCTCTGCGCTAACGCTGTTAGAGCATTGAGGGCAGCGCGAGTACCAGCCTTCTACGCCCAAGGATTCCGGGCTCCAGCAATCCGAGTTCGCGCTCCTCTGCTCAAGCTCTGTCAGAGCATTTTAGGCAGCGCGAGAACCAGCACATATGCCCCAGGATTTCCGGGCTCGAGACTACGGCGTCAGCGCTCCTCGGCCCCAGGAGTTCCGGGCTTAGAGTAGTAGCGCCCATGCCGGTGGTCTTCCGTTCAAAGATTTTCCGACTCAGCTGAGCCACTCTAACTGCTCTACAAAACCGTGAGTACTTTCGGTGGTGTCTCCACTCGCAGTCTAGTGGGAAGAAAAGGTCCTCGCTACCAGTGACACCTCGTTACAGAGGCACCGGGGCATGAAGCTCAAGCAAGATTGAGCTGCACTTTGTCCCAAGTAAACGCTACTGTATTTTCCACGTGTTCCTCCCACGCTCATGCACTACGCCCGAGGCCACTACCCAGTGCCAATTAACTGGATGGTGGAACCCGGCAGCATCGTCGACTGAGGACACGGATAGCGAGAGGAGGTAGTAGGTAAAGAGGCTGACAGCAAGTAATTGGGTTTCAAGCAGGGAGGTGGTGGGAGTACCAGTCATCTCATCGTATGTTTGTGTCTTCACAGGTCTCTCTCCCTGCCGTTCCTACCTTTCCTTCCCTTCCTTCCCTCGCTCACCTGTCTCCTTAGTCCGAGTGTGTTATACCTATTCCGGACTGGGGGCAGATGGGAAGTGGACCCCTATAGAGCATCAGCGCCATCCCGAGGAGAGGACCCCGAGGCAGATACAACAGCTGGATACCCATTGATGTTTTTGAAAGAAACAGGGTGTCGTCAGCAAACATCAGCGCAGGCACCCTTCCCGATACTAGCTTTGGAGCATCGTTGTCCTTTATATTTATAAGATGGTCAACAAGGCCGTTAATAAAAAGACAAAATAAGGTAGGAGCTAGAACACATCCCTGCCGGACCCCATTTTGTACAGGGAAACGTGAAGTAAGTTCCCCGTGTTTTCCACAGCGTGCTTGGGCAAAATTTCCCAGGTGGAACCTCTCTATAACGTTGAGAAGGTAGGGAGGAATCCCAAGATCACTCAGCACCTTCCAGAGTTTCTCCCGGGGGACAAGATCAAAAGCCGACTTCAGATCAACAAATATAAGATAGAGGCTGCCACCCTCTATAGTCACTGTTTTCCAGAAAAGTAGTTGTAGTCTGAATATCTGGTCTACGGTTGACATATTTCATCTGAAGCCAGCCTGGTATGGACTGAGTATTTGTTCTTCTTAAATTCCAACCCTGTAGATGGTCCAAAAGCACCCGGCCGAGAAGTTTTTGGGTGATGTCAATTAAACTAATCGGCCTGTAGTTAGAGGGTGAAAGAGGACAACCTTTATTGAATATGGGCACTATCTCCACCCCACGCCAGGTATCAGGGGGATCCAAACCCTTCAGGATGGCATTAAATAGGGCACACAGGTATGGTACCCATATTTTGGGTTCTTCCCGGAAAAGGTCCCCTGGTATTTTATCTAGACCTGGCGCTTTGTTGCGGTGTAACTTGTTAATGGCATTTCCCACTTCAGTCATGGTAATCTCTGGGAACCCCACCAAATGGTCCTCCGCTGTCATACTGGAAGTAGTGGGATTAACGGGGCCACCATCCCCAATGGCATACAGGGACCCAAAGTGGGTCTCCCAAACTTCAGGCGCTTTGTTGGGCTCTATGACCGATCTCCCTTCCCTGTCGCCCGAGCTTACTATTGCCCAAAAGGTTTTCAGGTCTTTGTCGTTAAGGGCAATTCTGAGAGTTTCCCACATTTCTAATTCCCAGGTTTTTTTTTCCTGGTTGGTGGTCCGTTTATACCTAATCCTGGAAAGTTTGATTAGTGTCCTGTCCTTCGCCTTCACCGCATCCAGGAGGTCCTTCTTGGCCTTGCGGCATTTGTCGTTAAACCAGGAGCATTTATTTTGGTTAGTTTTCCACCTGCGGACAGCAGGGAAGAATACATCTGCAAGTTTTGTGGTTAGCTCGGTATGTATTTTCCCTACCTTTTCGAGATCCACATTGGGCCCCTCCACCTGTATTGCCTTCCACATTTTAGATATCATTGGGCTTGCTAGCTGGTAAACTTTGGCCAGCTTGGAGGGAGACTGTTGTATATAGCCCCATCTAACTTTTCTTCTATTGTTTGTTAAGGTTAATGAACCTATCCCATTTGTAGTGGTAGAAGGGAGTTAAGCAATACCAAGGTCCCATGGTTTTAAGGTCAGATTCAGGGCATTGTGGTCGCTGTCCTGCCTCTGTGTAATATAAAAATAAAGGACCTTATCCCAAAATCTCTTTTCTACCATGATGTAATCAATTAGGGAGGATTGACCTGCTCTATTGAATGTGTGCTGACTTGGCTGATCGTATTTAGTCCATCTATTGTGCGCCCTGAGTGATAAAGCTAGGGTGAGTGGCTTTAGTTGCATTACCAATGGTGACCATACTTTAGTAGGGGTGGTCAGGGGATCAGGTATAGACCAATAAAGATCTTCAGTGGAAGCAGAATGATTAGGGTCAATAAGGGGTTCAAAATGACAATTAAAATCACCCCCTACAATCAGCCATAT
This sequence comes from Triturus cristatus, assembly GCF_964204655.1. Taxonomy (NCBI): domain Eukaryota; kingdom Metazoa; phylum Chordata; class Amphibia; order Caudata; family Salamandridae; genus Triturus; species Triturus cristatus. The sequence goes on from NC_140593.1 coordinate 742,406,517, forward strand.
CGCCGGGTCCAGGGTAGGAATAAAATGTCCCAAGTGGTCGATTATGGCAGGTTCTTGGCTGTTATTAACAGGGTGGAAATACACATTGATTAGGGCGATTGTCGTCTTTGAGGGAAAGGAGAGCAGGACACATTGGATGTCGTTTGTGGGTGTTGTCATCTGCTCCGCCCTACAGCCTAGGTGGGTACCTACCCAGATGGAAAGGCCACTTGAGGGTCTGCCCCGCCTCCCCATGTTTGCCAGAATGTTAAATGGGGCAAAACCCGTTCGCTGGAAGTCTTCCCTCGCCCATGTCTCCTGGAAGAAGCATATATCATGTTCATCAACAAAATCATCCCTGTCAGGGCAGGGCAGTTTGTTTTTGATACCTGCCAGATTCCACGAAAGTATCCTCATCCCACTGACTTGCCCTCTTTCCCCACTTGCAACCTCAAAAACACTAGCAAGGTGAGGTGGCGGGTCACCAGTGTGAACCACACACTGCATCTCTGATGCCCTCCTCAATTGACCTTCTCTTCTTGCAGAGCCTGGCAAAACAGGGCAAACACGATTCGGGGTCCCGCTTGATTCTATCCTACCTCCTAGCGGATCAATCCGAAGAGGGAGGATTGAACTGTTACCCCTGTAAGGACATTTCGGGCCGCAACCCTCTTTACCCATCGGGTCGAGACCAGCCGGATCTAGATCCACACCCTAAGGAGGTCCCTCCACCAGTCAATCTACCTCCTCAAGGCAGCCATATCTGTTGTTTACCGGGATATTGAATTGGGGGAACCTAGTTTGGGCATCCCAGCTTCCCTCTTGAAAGAACACTGAACCCTTTAGTGGGAGTAGGGGTGGTAAACAACTTCTAGGGTATGATTGGTGTTGTGGATAGAAAAAATCCAGTGAGCGGAGACTCATACCTGTTGGAGGATTATAGCAGTTAACGGTGGTTTTGAGTAAATTGGTGACAGTGTTAGGGTTATTAAAATTAATGACTACACATTCGCCCAGTTTGCTCTTTCTGCGGTTACCTAACCACCCCACCCTTCTCACCATTAATATCTCCCCTGCTCTGGCATAATTAAAATGCTTGTATCTAGCAGGCCAGAACAGACATTTGTTTCTCAGCTCAAATTGAGTTTCCTTTGAGTTGGGTTCAATTGGCGGAACACCTGTCAAGACAGCTACATACGGGGAGCATGGGGCGGGAAGATGTATGTTGGGCAGGTTTGTGCTTGGGTAGGCATGGCTCCGCTCACTGGATTCTTGTGCCTGTTGCCCACTAACTTTCCTATTAATAACTTGATCTTGGCTGCTGGGTTTATCTTGTTGCCTGGGAGAGGAAGACCAATTTCTAGCTCTGGGCTAGAAGCTAACACCCCTGTCTCTCTGGTGCATAAGATCACTTTGATCCCCTTGCTCTTGTCTGTTGGAAGGACCCTCGTGGCATGTTGGGCCCACACTATCCACCTGGCAGCCCATGTCAATCCCTCTCCCCGGCTTGCTGGAAGAATGATTTTGGAAGTCAATTAGTCTAGCTTCCCCTATTGCCAGTGCTTTCTCCAATCTGTCTAGGCGCTTAATAAGGGGGGCCACTTCTTCTATGATAATGGCCCTCAAGTTGTTCTGCAGATCTGTCATCAGATTCAGAGCAGACGCCGGATCGGTTGGGTCTATTATATCTGTCGGCCTTCTACCTAGGGACTGTTCTCGCTCTTCTGTCACCTCCGTACAGACTGAATTGCCCTCGCTGTATTTTTTTTTTTTTTTTGGGACCAGCCTCCGATGATACCTTACGCTTTCCTTTCTTGGGAATGCTCGTGGAAGTTCTACTCTTGCGTGCTACTTTCCTGTAAGGGACAGCCAGTGGAAGTGGCAGGGGTTGGACATCTAACTGGGTTTGAGGGGTATTTGGTGTCATGCCCACATCAGGCAGTGGAATGAATAAATCAGGTGTGAGTGATAACCGCCTTTCCGTTAACTTAATTTCAGAGTCCACCACCCCTATTGCCCTCTGCAGAATTTTGTCTATAGCTGTTGGTGATGGCGGCAATGAGTTGTGGTTTTGGCTTTGGCTGGGCCTGCCCTCCTCCCCATTTTGAAGCCTCCTGCTGGCCTAACACCCCAGTTATCTCCGCCCTGGGTCTAAACGACAAGTGACTGATATATTGTGGACGTGGGTGAAGGGACGACCGTGACACCAACCGTAGGGTTTAAGGAAGGTTTTATTTTTATAGTTCTGACAGGCTTATTAACCAACGTCTTTCGAGTCCTGAAAGTTAGTCTCTCCCGGGCAAAGGTACTGGAGTCCGTGGCGCTGTTCGTCTATAGGCGTTTTCCCCAGGAAGTGGCGTTCTTTCTTCGGGCGTCGGGAATCTCTCCACATGTAAGAAAGAAGACCAACAGGACGGAAAGCCGTTAGGTCACAGTCCTCTACAGGGTTTGCACCAAGGGGGCCCAGGGAGTGTGTGGTTTACACCCGGTGTGACTATTCGTATCTACAGTGCTCAGTGCAAGAGGGGTACAGTAAGAAAAGGTAGGGTGAGGGTAAGGGGGGGATGGAGTGGAAGGTCGTGGAGGAAAGATTTATATACAGCTGCGCACTACACGCTATCGTTACGCTTTCCTAGCCAAGCCGCCAAACGCCGCCGTACCTGTGTCAGCCACACTCCTCCCTCGGGAGTGTGGCACGGCGGTCCGCAGGGTCGTTGGCCTCCTGGCTCGCCTTGTGGTTCAGCTTCTCCTCCAGCTCCTCTGGAGGCTCCTTCTTCGGTCCTTCCGGTTTCTGCTTCCAACGTGCTCCGCTTCTCCGTGTCCTCGGGTTCCGCCCTCCTCCTCGCGGTGTCTCCACACCCTGTGTACAGGACTTCCCCTGTTTTAACCAATCCAGAGCCAGGGACGTCACGGAGGGTCAGGGCTTCACCCTCGTATGCCGACGCCCACTTAAAGGGCCCGCTGTCTTCGTATTCGCTAGCAGTCTCGTTTCCGTGTACCCACTCGTGATCCTGTGGAGAAGCCGGAAATGACAGATCAGAAGAGGTCGGACTCCACCATTCCCGCCGGGTAAGGTCACCAGTTTTACATTCCTCCCCCCCTGGATTCTCCCGATCGGGGAGAATGGGCATTCTGGAGAGAAAGTCAGCGTTCCCATTGTCAACCCCCTTCCGATGCACAACCTTGAAGGCAAACGGTTGCAGGAAGAGAAACCAGCGAAGTATTCTAGCGTTCTGGGACCTGTTTCGGTGCATCCACTGGAGGGGAGCGTGATCTGAATACAAGGTGAAAGATTTACCCTCCAGGTAATACCTCAGTTTGTCAATGGCCCACCTGATGGCGAGGCACTCCTTTTCCACCGTGGGGTACTTCTGTTCCCTTGGATGGAGCTTTCTGCTGACATAGAGCACAGGATGTTCGACGCCGTCATCCCCTTCCTGTGATAGCACAGCTCCTATGCCGGTGTCAGAGGCATCAGTCGCTAGTGAAAAGGGCTTCTCAAAGTTAGGCGGGATGAGAACCGGACTGGTGGTAAGGGCATTTTTCAGTGTTTGGAACGCCCTGATGGCACCGTCTGATGGTGGGCTTGGCAGTACGTTTTTGACGTGTTTCTGCAAAAGGTCTGTTAAGGGACTAGAAAGATCTGCGAAGTTTTTTATAAACCTTCGATAGTACCCTATAAGACCTAGAAATGCTCGTAACTGTTTCTTTGTAGCTGGGAAAGGAGTTCCCGTTATGGCTTTGATCTTTTCCTCCTGGGGTGCTATGACTCCTTCCCCTAACATGAAGCCCAGGTATTTCACCTTTGGGAATGCCGCTCTTGATTTTTTTGCATTCACATGGAGTCCGGCTGCCTGTAGTGCGGTTAATATATTGGACACATGTATCAGATGTTCTTTCCAGGATGAACTAAAGATTACGATATCATCCAGATACACCGAACTGTATGAGGTGTGTTTTGCCAGCACTCTGTTCATTAACCGCTGAAAGGTAGCAGGGGCTCCATGGAGTCCAAATGGCAAGACAGTAAACTCAAAGAGCCCATCTTCTGTTGCAAATGCCGTTTTGTGGCAATCCTCCTCCCTGAGTGGTACCTGCCAATAGCCCTTGGTCAGGTCTAGAGTGGTAATGTAACGGGCATCCCCGATCGTCTCTATTAGTTCGTCCACACGGGGTATTGGAAATGCATCAAAAGAGGACACGGCATTTAGGGCTCTGAAGTCCATGCAAAAACGGGTAGACCCGTCAGGTTTAGGGACCATAACTATAGGTGAGGACCAATTACTTTTAGATGGTCTGATCACCCCTAGGCGAAGCATGTCCTGTACCTCTTTTCGTACATCAGCCCTTTTTGCAGCTGGAATGCGATAAGGCCTTTGCTTTACTATTTGACCCTCTTTTGTTCTTATCTGATGCTCTGCCAAATGGGTGCACCCAGGTGTGTCTGAGAAAATAGGGGAGAAGGGTAGGAGAGTCGACCTTAGCTCTTCTTTCTCTACTTCTGATAACTCGGGGTTCACTGGTAACTGACTCAAGGTGGACCCATTCTTTTCTTCCGGTAGAGTGAAGTTGGCCTGACGTGGACACGGTCCGATCCATTTTTTTAGAAGGTTGATATGGAAAGTTTGCCTCCTATTCTGGGACATTTGTAAACTGTATGTTGTACGACCACACGTTTCCATAACTCTATAGGGACCTTTCCACTCACTTCGGAATTTTTGGGTTGAGGAAGGAAGTAGTACCAGAGCCCAGTCCCCTTTTTCTAGGGTCCTCCACTTCTTTCCTTTGTCATAGCATTGTTTTTGAGCAACTTGAGCTTTCTCTAAGTTTGAATATGCCAGGTCTCTCAATTTACCTAACCGAGATCTCAATTGCTGGGTATAGTCTAACAAACTTCTCTGCTCTGCAGCCCCTTCTGTTTCCCATGCTTCCCTTGTGATTTCCAACAAAGATCGGGGTTGGCGGCCATAGAGCAATTTGAAGGGTGAAAATCCCAAACTACTCTGTACCTGAGCTCTTATGACATACAACGCTAGAGGTAAGACTCTGTCCCAATCCTTATTTTCGGAAGTCAGTAGTTTTTTCAAGGTGGTTTTTAGGGTTCTATTGTACCTCTCCACGAGGCCGTCCGTTTGCGGATGATATGCGGACGTTCGGATGTGATGGAGATCAAGCGTTTTACTCCTCTTTCATCATCCGTGAAACAAAGGGTGTTCCCTGGTCCGTTAGAATTTCACGTGGGAACCCTACTCTTGAAAACAGCTCTACCAACTTATCCGCTACGTTCTTAGTAGTCGGGGTACTGAGCGCAAAGGCTTCTGGGAACCTAGTGTTGTAATCCACCACAACAAGAGCGTATGTGTGGCCACGGGATGTACGTGGTAGTGGACCAATCAGGTCCATCCCTACTCTATCCCAGGGATTGCCTATAATGGGCATAGGCTGTAGAGGTACTGCTGGTGGACGTGTTAGATTCTTTTTTTGGCACACCTCGCACTGTTTGCAATATGCGTCAGTTTCCTTATATATTCCTGGCCAATAAAAGAGTCTTAGAATATTCTGTGTAGTTTTTTCACTACCGCTATGCCCAGCAGTAAGGTGGGTGTGAGCATAGAAGAGTATCTGGTCCCTGAACTCCTGGGGTACTACCAGTTGGGTAGGTTCTCCCTCTTTGCTTTCTCTGTAAAGCAGATCATTTTCTATTCTGAACCTAGGGTAGTTCTTGGTGGTGTTGGTCTGTGCTACGTGTGCTGCTTCCCAGGCGTTTAACAGAGAGGGATCATTGACTTGTGCGAATTTAAACCCTTTATCTAACACCCATGGGTCTGCTGACAGGTAGGCTTCTACAGAGTTTTCTTTCAACTCTCTTTTAAACAAGGATAGGAAGTCTGGGTTATCTACTCCAAGTATTAACTCTTCGGGCAAAGACCTCACGACCCCCACCTTTACTGAACAGGGATCTCTACCTATAGGGTGTAGGGTCATTCTGGCCATGGGGTAGGGTTTGACATCCCCATGGACGCACCTAATTAGTACAGTCCCTTCCTGGCCTATCTGATCGGGATGTAAGAGTCGCTCCTGAATTACTGATTGTCGACAACCCGAGTCTAGTAAGGCTTTCACTAACTTCTGATTGACTCGTACCCTTACGTAAAAGGAGGGGCCCATTTCTGAAGAGTACATGAAGGCCCTTGGGATGTATCCGACCTCCATGGGTTCTTCTGAGGGTTTCCTTTGGGGGCACATCCGGGCTATGTGACCCCACTCCCCACATTCAAAACACTGCGGTCCTCTCGTAGGGGGGCCGTCATACTTGAACTGCCGTGTTTTAACAGGTTCTGGCATAGTCTTTTTTTTCTCTGGTTTGGTTGACGATGTTATAGCTTTGGTACTTTTCTCATTTTCCCAGGGAAAAGACCGGGGTGCTGCTCGATTATAGTTGGCTGCCATTTCTATGGCCTGGGCTGCCGTCAGTCCGGGGTGTTGTCTTAGCCATCTCTGTGTCCCATATGGTAAGACCTCCATGAACTGCTCCAGTATAATACTGGGCATGACCTCTTCCTTACTCCGGATATCTGGCCGGAGCCATTTTTCAGCCGCCATTTTTACTCGTAGATACATGGTCTTTGGGTTCTCACCCGGTATTCCCTTCTCTTTTCTAAACCGCAAACGGTATGCTTCCGCATCCATGCCTAGGTGATCTAAAATCACCGCTTTTATCTCGGCATACGATGATGTTCCTGATTGATTTGCCACTTGATAGGCAGTTTGTGCCTCTCCCGAGAGTAAAGGCGCCAAAAAGAAAGGCCATTTTTCTTCCGGCCACCCACATGCCCTGGCGGCCCGTTCAAAGTTTAACAGAAACGCGTCCGGGTCTTCCCCATTCACATATTTTTGTAAGGCTACCCCTGACGGGTGTGGCCCTATTGGTCGCCGGTCTGTGGCGGTTGTCGAGAGGGGAGTTTGTACAACTTTTTGGATGGCGTCCAACTGTTGGGTCATAGACATTTTGAATAAGTCCCGGTCAGCGTCAGCTGTATTTATCTGTTGGCCTATTGCCCATTCTAATTTTTGTTGTCCATCAATAAGCGTTTGGATCACTTGTTCCATTGCCATGGTCGTTTGGGAAGGAGAGGATCCCACTTCTGACACCAGTGTAGACATGGGTGAAGGGACGACCGTGACACCAACCGTAGGGTTTAAGGAAGGTTTTATTTTTATAGTTCTGACAGGCTTATTAACCAACGTCTTTCGAGTCCTGAAAGTTAGTCTCTCCCGGGCAAAGGTACTGGAGTCCGTGGCGCTGTTCGTCTATAGGCGTTTTCCCCAGGAAGTGGCGTTCTTTCTTCGGGCGTCGGGAATCTCTCCACATGTAAGAAAGAAGACCAACAGGACGGAAAGCCGTTAGGTCACAGTCCTCTACAGGGTTTGCACCAAGGGGGCCCAGGGAGTGTGTGGTTTACACCCGGTGTGACTATTCGTATCTACAGTGCTCAGTGCAAGAGGGGTACAGTAAGAAAAGGTAGGGTGAGGGTAAGGGGGGGATGGAGTGGAAGGTCGTGGAGGAAAGATTTATATACAGCTGCGCACTACACGCTATCGTTACGCTTTCCTAGCCAAGCCGCCAAACGCCGCCGTACCTGTGTCAGCCACACTCCTCCCTCGGGAGTGTGGCACGGCGGTCCGCAGGGTCGTTGGCCTCCTGGCTCGCCTTGTGGTTCAGCTTCTCCTCCAGCTCCTCTGGAGGCTCCTTCTTCGGTCCTTCCGGTTTCTGCTTCCAACGTGCTCCGCTTCTCCGTGTCCTCGGGTTCCGCCCTCCTCCTCGCGGTGTCTCCACACCCTGTGTACAGGACTTCCCCTGTTTTAACCAATCCAGAGCCAGGGACGTCACGGAGGGTCAGGGCTTCACCCTCGTATGCCGACGCCCACTTAAAGGGCCCGCTGTCTTCGTATTCGCTAGCAGTCTCGTTTCCGTGTACCCACTCGTGATCCTGTGGAGAAGCCGGAAATGACAGATCAGAAGAGGTCGGACTCCACCATTCCCGCCGGGTAAGGTCACCAGTTTTACATATATACACCTGCGATTAATTTAGCAACTTGGAAGAAAGAAATACAGAATTACCAAATGGAACAAGATACTAACAACCCCATTACCTCCCCCACACTGTCCTGCCCAACCCGTTTGATTGCTAAATGGGGTGACAGGTCAGTCTGCTGGTCCATGGAGTTCCACAGTGCACAGTTCGAGCCAGTGATGGAGATAATAGATCTTTGCTAGGAGAGGCTTGGAACAAGGAGGCACAGGGAACAATAAAAGTCTTACCTGCTAATACTGCCAAGTCACGGGTCATAACAAACGGGGGTTAAGGCCCTGCCCTGCCTCTTCCTGTCGAGGACGGGTTCAGGACGGGCCAGTGTGCGTCCCGTGCCGCGGGAGCCTTCGGCAGTCTTATGCGCCCCCTGGCGCATCCCTCGTGTCGTGGCGGCGTCCCTGGCACGAGGCTTGCTGGGAGGTGTAGTCACCTACCTCCCAGCAGCAGCGCGGATGGTGCAGGGGCGATAATCCTCATGGCAGGGGGCGAGCTCACAAGCTCGGTGGGCTCCCCTGATGTGCAGGTGTTGCAGCGTGGAACATCGAATTCCCCTTTCGTCACAGACCGAAATCCTCAACAGCAGTTTCACTCATATACATCTATTGGTGGGGCCCATAACACCAATACTTATACTCCGTTGATCTGCTTTCCTAGGGAAATAAGCTTCCAAACGCTGACATGAAAGGAATACCTTTACCTTACCCAAAATATATTGACTTCAACCCTAAGATATGCCTCTCATAAGGAGATGAATCATTTAGTTGTTATCTATGATTTTAGTGATTAAACTCACCTATCTACACACTACTTCTTTATCTTAATTCTCTTCTTCAAATAATCGACACAACACATTTGTCAATTAATCAAATATTCTTTAGCTAAGAAATATTGCAAGAATCGTTAGAAATCATCAAGTAGCATTTCAGAACATCATATTTACCTGTTCTGGCTAAAGTCGTCCTCTAAGTCAGTCAGGTCAGGGAAAAATCGTATTCAGCAAAGTTAGACCGCAATTCAGTCTCTCAAAGATTCAGGATAACAGCTGTCCAGCAGTGTCACCGTCGTCTCCGTCAGCATAACGTCAGGAAATCGAGTTCGTCAAAGAAGAGCGAGCTTTGCAGCAGCATCAGCGTTAGCAATTTGTTCAAGTCCCTACCTACTTTTATAATGAAAATAATGTCAAAAAGTATCAAGATTGGGTTTTAGAAAGTCCTGATTGGTCGACTTGGGGTCGCGGGGTGAAGTTCTCAGGGTGTCCGTGTGATGAACTCATCGCACTTGCTGGTTCCGGTTTTTTAAATCGTTCATTGTTTTTGGTGCTGGCGAAGTTCCCAGAGAGACCTTGAAGGGTATATATTCTCCCGGGGTCAGGTCCAGGCCACTGCTGCTGGCGGAGACACCTCCGCACTTCACCCAGAACCTCGTGTTGTCAGGGTAGTCACGTTCAACGTCTCGTTCAGCCATCTTGTCTAGGTCGAAATGGTCAACTTAAGCAAAAGAAACACAAAAACGTAATTAAAACATAGAAATGGCTAATAAAATGTTATCCCTTCGCTAATACCCATATGTGTGTGTAATTATCTAGCAGAAAGCAACACTCAAGCGGTTTATACTCACTTAATAAAGCACAAATCACAAATTCATCACCAAAGCAACATATATCATGCGATATTCTAATTATCTACTCTTAGTATGCGTACTCAAGTTAGTTTACAATTAATACAGCCATGCAATGTGCAATTCCCACGTGTAATTCTTCTGTTAGTATGATTGACAAGTATTTTACTGCAAACCAATTAATAAGATTACTATTAGTTAATTATTCAGATTAATATAAACATGCAGAATGGGGGGAGTATACAACATTTTGTACTACCCGCTCCAGCAATCCCCCCTTTGGTGATTATATCACCACAGTAACCAAAGAATTTGTATCCCTTTTATGGAATTTTTTTATTGATTTCTTGTTTCATTTATATTTCAGTTTCCCCAGTTTCTTCTCTTTTTGCTGTTTTATACATGCTATCCTTGATCTCTTCTAGTTCTATTTCTTAAAATTCTCTTTCTTGTTTCTTATCCCTTCTCCTTAAGTTTTCTCCTTTTATTCTTTTCTTATTTTTATTCTTTCTACAACAAATACACCCTAGTCTAATTATTAATATGAAGGAAATCACACATGTTAATGGAAATAATATCTTACCTATAAATGTACTACCTAATTTTACTACAAAGTCTTTAATAGCTGATATTTTCTTGCCAATCTTCTCCCAAACACCTTCAACCTCCAGTGGTACAATTTCGTCGTGCAATTCTGTAATATTCTTAATACAAATTTTCAAATCTCTACTTTCCTCAGGAATGTAAGTACAACAATGTTGAACTTTCAGCATTCCACAGACTCCACCCTCTTTTGCCAATAAAATATTTAAGGGCAAGTCGATTTTGCATTACCATAGCACGCATGGCAACCATTTCAGTATTCACCAATAAGAATCCTCCAGCGGTGCTTGTTGACAAGCGATCCACTACTGTTGAAAGTTTTCTAATTTTGTTTGCATTCAGAGATATTCCCACTGCGGGTATCAGTGCTCCAAAAATGTCACCCACAATTTCAGTCCAAGATTCTCTCTTACTACATGCTAAATAACTACCTAAGCTATGTACACCATCTTCTCCTCTGTCCATATGAAAAATCTTTGGAAAAATCAGGCCAACATAACATGTGCCATACCAATGGTCTGGCAAACGATAATATGCCCTGTTCCCACAAATGAAATACAGTCCTGGAAAGACTGGATCTCTTCCACCTTTAAATCCCCATCCTCCCATGATTTGGTATGTATCGTGGCACTCACTATTCCCTAGAAAATAATTGTCATACGCCGTCTGATTCCTTCTTATGCACAATTTCCCTTTCTGAGGCCAATCTAAAGCCATAGTTGAACTCGTTTCTCCTTTCAAATGTTTCTCCATTTCTACATCCCAAACTGTTTTCTTCACTTTCCCTTCTGAAGCCTTTCTTTGCATTTTCAATCTCCTTTCTTAAACCATATCTAAAAATGTCTTCTCTTCTTTCTTTAAACTGCAAGTCAAGTTATTTCTAAATATATATTCTAATGTTAGTTATTTAGTCTCTAAGAAAAATTCACCTAATACCTTTGCAGGTTTTACCTTTAGTTTGTTAGATGTAGTATCTACATCTGAAAAATAATACTCTAATTTACCTGTTTGATCAAATAAATTAGCTATTACACCACATGTTATTCCATATGTTACTGGAAGGTGATGATAAGTCACTCCTTCAGATACAGATGCAGGTAATTGCATACAAACGTAGCAATTCCTTACGTCCATTGTTTTTACATATTCATACAACAATTTTGAAAACACATTGTTAGAAAAATCTGTTATTGACCTGTGTTTATGTAAATAGTTTTCGTCTATTCTAGTTGGAACTACCTTTTGAACTCTCCCTATATTAGTTATGTTATCACTATGTCCTTCTAATATATCTACAGTAACTTTAAATGAAATTAGTAGAGCAAGAATACTCCAAAGAAGCATTAATAATCCTGTACAACAACACATTTTGCACCATCTTCTAAGGAAGGTACATCTACTTTTGCTACTTTCTATGTTTGCCATCTTTCTAAAATGAGCCGTGTCTTTTGACTTAGCCTCTTCTACTTCACAACTAGTTTCTAACCCAAGGCTTCTAAGCACCTACGTGGTTCTACCAGTTTTTGTCTTTTTCAGTATTTTATTGTCTTTGCTTCAGTAATTTTCTGGTCTCATTCAGTTTGGCATCTCATCATCTTTCACTTTCCCTTCGTTCGCAACATACAGGTTGTCCTGAACATCGGCTTCTTCTCCAATATCGGACACGATAACTCTCAGGATTTCCGATTCTTCGTCTTCCTCAACCACTTTCGGTACAACCACCTCTGGATCTCCTTGGCTATCCGCCTCTTCTTTCACTTCAGGCAGGGCCACATATGTCCATTCTGGTGATTTATACTTCTGGTTAGGTTTCCTTGTTCTTTTCCTTTCTTTGACTACTGTTTGTTCTTCTCCTTTCGATTTCTCCTGACTTGTCACTTCATTCACCTGTTCAGCTCTTGGCGAATTTACACGTGTCAGTCGATATCTCAGTCTCTTGTTTGGCCACACCTCGTCTTTTGCCGCTCTTTTCAATTTACTCCCTTTATCATTCTTTTCAGTTCTCCAAGCTCTCTTTCTCAGAACTCGGCCTTCTGATATTTCATCGTCGCTTTCCTCAGACTCTGTTTCAACTTGCTTTTACCTTCAACGATTTCCTTTTCCACCACTTCTTTTGTTTTCCCTACTTCTGTCCCTCCTTGAATCTCCGACACGCAATCTTCCTGCTGTCTACTTGTCCCTGCTTCTAACTGGATGTTGGAGTTCCCTACACCTCCTCGGGGGTCTTCCGCAATAATCTTCCCCTCTCTCTCTGTTGGAAATGGCCCTTTTTGCAGGGTTATCCCCAAACTTTTTGCTTCTACCTCCTTTATTTTTTCTGACCCGTGGTTGTTGGCAATAGGACTCTGGGCACTTTACCACTGCTGATCAGTGCTAAAGTGCATATGCTCTCTGTATAAATTGTTATTGTAATTGGTTATCCATGACTGACATATTTGTTTCACCTGTCAGCCCCTAGTAAAGTGCACTGAGTGTGCAAGGGCTGGTGATTCAACTGCTACGTGGGCCTGCAGCACTGATTGTGCCACCCACATGAGTAGCTCTAAAATGATGTCTTAGGCCTGCTTGCAGTGCCTATGTGTAGTCCAGGACTGCCATGTCGACCTGGCCAGTGCAACCACTGACCAGGCCTTATCCTTCCCTTTCTGTACATGTCAGGCATCCCTATGGTGGCCCTAGGTACCCCCCTGGGCTGGGTGCAGTGTATCTGAAAGGTAGGGCATGTACTGAGGTGTGTAACATGCCCTGGTAGTGAATTACAGCCATTTTCGTTTTTCACTGCTGAGAGGCTATCTGCTATCTTGCCCATAGGACAGAATGGGGGAGGCTGTTTACATGCCTATCTTCCCTCCCCTAAAGGCAAGTCTGGTATCTTTGTGTTTAGAATTTAATTATACATCTTTTTAGCAAGATGGTTTTTAAATTCACTGTGTGAGAATAGCACTTTTTAGAAAGTAGCTATTCACCTGTTTAACCTTCCTGTGTGCCTGTGTGCAGATTGTCTGACTGGTGTCATGTGATGGGCTATGTGGCTCCAGGAGTCTGGATGAGTCAGCAGCAGGGTGAATAGGGAGATCTGCTCTAAATGGGTGGGAGGAGTAGCCCCTGGGTTTGAGTAGGGCTGCCTCTGCCAGCACAATGCCGGCTCCACCCCCTGCTGGCCAGGCTGAGGACTCTGACTCTGCCAGCACAAAGAAGGCTCCACCTCCTGCTGAGCGTCTAACGACCCTGCCCCTCACTCTGAAAGGAACCAGGTGCTCCAGGGCAGAGCACACCCAGGAACCGGTTTGAGCAGGGGAATCCCCCCACTGAAACAAAGAGAGACAAAGACTTGGAGGGGTATAAGAAGAGGACCCCAGACACCTAAACTTTAGATCACTGTGGAACTAAGAAGGAACCTCTGCCAAGGAGAAAGCTGGAAGGAACTGAAGAGGAGAAGACTGCCTGCTTGCTGTTTTGCTTTGCTGCCAAGGAGAGGGGAAGGACTTTGCTGTGTCCCCTTCTTTTGATTCTGATCTCCAAGGGCCTGAGGAGAGCTGGCTCCCTGTTAAGAAGTCCCAGGAACAAAAGGACTTCACCACCAGCTCCCCTGGAACTCTGCTGAGGGAGTTCTGACCTGCCTTGGAGTGCTTGCCTAGTGTTGGGGCCTCAGGAGGTCGTTTTGCTGTGTTTGGGAGCTGGAAAGCAGAAGCGTGAACAAGAGTAACTGGTACCCATCGCATCATCCATTTGAGGGACGCATCATCCGGTTGCGAGTCGCAAGAGCGAGAGTGCGAGGAGAATTTCATCGTGGCGTCATCGCAGCACCCGGAGTCCCCGCATCGCCGAGTGCGTCGAGCATCTTCCCGGTGCGTGAAGATTCCTGACGCTGCGAGGGTCGTCGCAGAACCAGTTTGCGGGCCGCACCACTGCCGGTGCGTGAAAGTATCCAGTCGCTGCGTGTGTCGACGCAGAGTCCCGTCCCGTGACGCATCGAGGGTTGCGGCGCCAGAAGTCAGCACTGCGCCGCGCATCGTGCCGCATCGAAGATCGTCGCATCGTACCTGTGCGTGAAGCTTCCCCCTCAGAAACCTACTCAACGAAAGCCAAAGTCATCGCATCCTCCCCCTACAGATCGGAGCCGGCGCATCCACCTCTGCTGCATGAAGCAGGGCTGCTGCAAAGCCTCCCCAAGGTCTCAGGAGTATCGCATCGCCTTTGCCATCTTCCTTGTTATAGCTTTTGGGAACCTTAGCGCAACTACAGGTACTGTTGGGCACGAGAGTGTCGCATTTTGTGCTTTGAGAGTCGCATTGTGCAGGACACTGATTTTTACATCCTGGAGTACTTTCTGCAAACTCTTGAACTATCTTTAAAGTAACCTTTTTAATTGTATGTTGGTTTTTCTGTAGTATTTGGTCTTGTGAAGTTTTTAGTAAAGATACCTTATTTTTCTAAAACTGGTGAGGAGTAAATCTGTGGTGTTTTCACTGTGTTACTGTGAGTGTTGGTACAAATACTTTACACATTGCCTTTGATAGCCTAGACTGATCAGGCCAAGCTACCTAGAGGGTGAGCAGGTGTTATCTTAACAGTGTATCCCCCTTTCCCTGACTAGAAGCAAGGGTCCCTACTTGGACAGTGGTACCTACCCTGCCAACTAGACACCCCCAGATCTAACATTGGTGGTCAGCGGTGAGGATTTGAACTTGTATTTGTACTTGACCCACAGTAATTGGTGTACATCACTAGTTTAAGTGCAGACCACTACACAACCACATACTGTTTTTTTCTCCTGGTGTCCTCCTCGAAGTATTTTGGGGATACTAAGACTCTGGCTAGTGTTGCACCTGTGAAGTCTTGCCAAAATGGAAGTCAACTTTTCCAACCTGTATATCTACACAGTGGAGGAGATAAAAGCTTTTTGCGAAAAGAGGGGGCTGCCCGTGGAGGAAGGGTCCACAAGGGGGGATCTTGAGGCACGCCTGTATTCCTATGAGGTCAGAATTTGGGAAGCAACACTAACAGACGATTCTGAGGAGGAGGACTTCTCTGACAGTGAGGGAGAGAAAAGTGAGTGGCAACTTGCTGCTGAGCGAAGGTGCAGAGAATTAGACCAGGAAATCAAGGAAGCTGAGATCCGGCAGGCCTTAGCCCAGAAAGAAGAAAAATGTGTAGCTCAAGAGGTGAGCTTGGCGGAGTTGGAGGTGGAGTCCAGCTCAGATGGTGGCAGCAAGATTGTAGTTTCTAGTGCTGAGAGAAAGGTACAAACACCCAGAGATGTGGTACCTGACTTGAAGGAGGGGGTTGACATACACCAGGGGGTTCAGGTTTATGATGTATTTCCAGTGGGGTGCAGTGTCCCTGAAGTAGATTGGGGAACTGACACAGGGGACCATATTCCTAGTGGTGGGAGGGACACTCTACTGACCCTAGATGAGAGGTACAGGGAGAGAGGTTCCCCCATGGTAGAAACCTTGGTGTGTGAGTGTAAAGACCGCCCAGAAGAGTGTGAGTTGTGTGACAAAGACAGTCAGATACTGCCTTGCCAATCTCAGGAGAGTGGTGTGGGGTACTTGTGTGAGGCACTGGAGGCTGAGGCAACAGGTAGCTTGGTTAACAACTGTGGGGGGCTGTGTGATTCATTTGTTGGAGAGCATATTTTAAGTCCCTGTTTTCCAGAGCTATGCCAACACCCGGTGGAGTGTGAGTTCTCTGGTTCCAGAGAGCCTGCGTTGGAGGCAGACCTTTGGTTGGATGCCAGAGGGTCTGAAGAGGCATTGGGGAGTGATCCCAAAAGGAGTGGCACAGATATCTTCCAGACCTGTGAGGTGGAAGAGGTTCAGTGTAGCCCAGTTAGGTCCCAGTGTAGTGGGAGGGGTGTAGGGGCTCACGTCCTGTCTCAGTGGAGAAGGGGTGAGTGTGGGACTGTGGGTCCCAAGGTGCCCGAAACCCAGTCTCAGGGCCTGGAGAGTTCCTTAAGGGAACACCAGGTTGGGGGCCTAGACAGTGCTATTAGGCCATTTGAGGAGGATCTCCTAGTGTCAGGAGAACCTGGAGCCTCTGTAAACAGAGATCCAGTGGTTCTGGTGTCTGGCGGTACCGCTCCAGTTGGGAGGGTGCAGAAGTCCAGACTGAGGGGTGAGAGGGGGATGTGTTCCCCATTGGGAGAACCAGTGGATCAGGGACCTGCCAGAAGGGCTGAGTCCCCTAGGAGTGACCATGGTGACACCACTTCTGTCCTGGGGGATCTTCACGCACTGTCAGGTGGACAGGGGCCGGGAGATCTGCGCCAGGCAGACTGGCACGAGACACATGAGTCATGTGCCACCCTCGGGGAGATACTGTGTGAGTCCCCAGAAGTCCTGGCATGCCAGGCAGGTGTGCAACCGCAGGGTTTAGTCCCTGGGTTGGGAGGCCAGGTTCAGGATCTGCCTGACCTGGGGGGAAGGACATCTGTAAGCTGTGTCCTGACCGGTTTGGCTTCCAGGGGTACCACTCCAGTGGGGAGGGTGCAGCACTCTGGAAGGGGGTGCAGAGGGAGAGAGTCCTCGCCTCTGACCCCGGTGCAACCTGAGGGTTTAGACCCTAGGTTGGGAGACCAGTTGCTGGAGAGAGGTCCTGAACTGGTGGGTGAGTTGTGTTCTGAGGGTGACTCTCCGGGGAGGAGAGGGCAGGAACCCAGCAGGAGAGGTAGGGGCAGGAGAACCTCGCCCGTGACCTCTGGTCAGCCTGAGGGTACAGACCCTGGGCTGGCGGGCCAGTGTCAGGATGCCCTAACTGACTTGGCAGGAGGGAGAGGGGAGGAAAGGTGCCAGGCACCTGGGGCTACTGCCCCCCACTTTCTGACGCCACAGAGGTTAGAGAGGCCTGACAGGCATGAGGCCTGGCTCTCATCACTGACAGTTGTCAGTGGCCCCTGTGCCTGGTTGTTCTGGTGGACAGGATTGCCCCTGGAAGGGGGGCAGGAGTCACACCCTGGGTGTGGACTGGGCCACACCACTGTGTTGGCCAGGTGGGTGCTGTCTACCAGTGTGGACACATCTGTGAGTGAAGTCCTGGTGCGCCGGGCAAGTGTTCAACCGCAGGGGTTGGTCCCTGGGGTGGGAAGCCAGGTGCAGGTGTTTCCTGACCTGGAGGGAGGGACATCTGTAAGCAGTGTCTCTACTAGTTTGTCTTTGAGGTGTACCACTCCGAGTGGGAGGGTGCAGAATTCTGGAAGGGGGTGCAGAGGGAGGGAATCCTCGCCTCTGTCCCCGGTTCACCTGGAGGGTTTAGACCCTAGGTTGGAGGGCCAGGTCCGGGCTGTCCCTCTGGACCTGGAATCCCAGTTGCAGGATAGAACCCATGAACTGGTGGGCGATTGGTGCAGGACACCTGCCACAGGTGCCCTGACTATTCTAGAAGGGGGTACCGCTCCAGGTGGGAGGGTACAGAGCCCCAAGGAAGAGGAGGACCGGGTATGGAAAAGCCCACCCCTGCCCTCGGTCCAGCCACCGGATACAGGCCCGGGGCTGGTGGGTCAGTGCCAGGTTGTCAGACCCGTCCTGACAGGAAAGGAAGTGGACAAAGGGTGCCAAGCACCTGGGGCTACTGCCCCCCACCTTCTGACACCACAGGGGTTTGAGGGCCCTGAGAGGAATAAGGCCTGGGTCTCATCCCTGACCACTGTCAGTGGTCACTGCGGCTTGCTGTCTGTCTGTTGGGACACACCTGTGAGCAAATTAAGGCTAGGTGCTGCACAGGTGGTGTCCACAAGTGAGGAGAAGGGTTCCACATGGGTTGGCTTGGTGGATCCTGAGAGTATGGATGGAGAGATCCAACCGGGTTCAGAAAGGCGTAGAACAGGAATAGTGCCCTGCTGTTTGGGCCAGTTTCTGGGTTCTATCGCCCTAAGCAGGGAATCCCATCGAGGTATCGCTTGGTCTACCCTGGCTTTAGGCTGGAAGGGGGTTGTGTTGGAAATGGCCCTTTTTGCAGGGTTATCCCCAAACTTTTTGCTTCTTCCTCCTTTATTTTTTCTGACCCGTGGTTGTTGGCAATAGGACTCTGGGCACTTTACCACTGCTGATCAGTGCTAAAGTGCATATGCTCTCTGTATAAATTGTTATTGTAATTGGTTATCCATGATTGACATATTTGTTTCACCTGTCAGCCCCTAGTAAAGTGCACTGAGTGTGCCAGGGCTGGTGAGTCAAATGCTACTAGTGGGCCTGCAGCACTGATTGTGCCACCCACATGAGTAGCCCTAAAATGATGTCTTAGGCCTGCTTGCAGTGCCTATGTGCAGTCCAGGACTGCCATGTCGACCTGGCCAGTGCAACCACTGACCAGGCCTCGTCCTTCCCTTTCTGTACATGTCAGGCATCCCTATGGTGGCCCTAGGTACCCCCCTGGGCTGGGTGCAGTGTATCTGAAAGGTAGGGCATGTACTGAGGTGTGTAACATTCCCTGGTAGTGAATTACAGCCATTTTCGTTTTTCACTGCTGAGAGGCTATCTTGCCCATAGGACAGAATGGTTTGGTATCTTTGTGTTCAGAATTTAATTATACATCTTTTTAGCAAGATGGTTTTTAAATTCACTGAGTGAGAATAGCACTTTTTAGAAAGTAGCTATTCTCCTGTTTAACCTTCCTGTGTGCCTGTGTGCAGATTGGCTGACTGGTGTCATGTCATGGGCTAGGTGGCTCCAGGAGTCTGGATGAGTCAGCAGCAGGGTGAATAGGGAGATCTGCTCTAAATGGGTGGGAGGAGTAGCCCCTGGGTTTGAGTAGGGCTGCCTCTGCCAGCACAATGCCGGCTCCACCCCCTGCTGGCCAGGCTGAGGACTCTGACTCTGCCAGCACAAAGAAGGCTCCACCTCCTGCTGAGCGTCTAACGACCCTGCCCCTCACTCTGAAAGGAACCAGGTGCTCCAGGGCAGAGCACACCCAGGAACCGGTTTGAGCAGGGGAATCCCCCCACTGAAACAAAGAGAGACAAAGACTTGGAGGGGTATAAGAAGAGGACCCCAGACACCTAAACTTTAGATCACTGTGGAACTAAGAAGGATCGCGCCGCATCGAAGATCGTCGCATCGTACCTGTGCGTGAATGTTCCCCCTAAGAAACCTACGCAACGAAAGCCAAAGTCATCGCATCCTCCCCCTACAGATCGGAGCCGGCGCATCCACCTCTGCCGCGTGAAGCAGGGCTGCTGCAAAGCCTCCCCAAGGTCTCAGAAATATCGCATCGCCTTTGCCATCTTCCTTGTTATAGCTTTTGGGAACCTAAGCGCAACTACAGGTACTGTTGGGCACGAGAGTGTCGCATTGTGTGCATTGAGAGTCGCATTGTGCAGGACACTGATTTTTACATCCTGGAGTACTTTCTGCAAACTCTTGAACTATCTTTAAAGTAACCTTTTTAATTGTATGTTGGTTTTTCTGTAGTATTTGGTCTTGTGAAGTTTTTAGTAAAGATACCTTATTTTTCTAAAACTGGTGTGGAGTAAATCTGTGGTGTTTTCACTGTGTTACTGTGAGTGTTGGTACAAATACTTTACACATTGCCTTTGATAGCCTAGACTGCTCAGGCCAAGCTACCTAGAGGGTGAGCAGGGGTTATCTTAACAGTGTATCCCCCTTTCCCTGACTAGAAGCAAGGGTCCCTACTTGGACAGTGGTACCTACCCTGCCAACTAGAGAGCCCCAGATCTAACACTCTCTGTATCTAGCACCTGTCCACTGATTTTTACATCCTGGAGTACTTTCTGCAAACTCTTGAACTATCTTTAAAGTAACCTTTTTAATTGTATGTTGGTTTTTCTGTAGTATTTGGTCTTGTGAAGTTTTTAGTAAAGATACCTTATTTTTCTAAAACTGGTGTGGAGTAAATCTGTGGTGTTTTCACTGTGTTACTGTGAGTGTTGGTACACATACTTTACACATTGCCTTTTATATTCTAGACTGCTCAGGCCAAGCTACCTAGAGGGTGAGCAGGGGTTATCTTAACAGTGTATCCCCCTTTCCCTGACTAGAAGCAAGGGTCCCTACTTGGACAGTGGTACCTACCCTGCCAACTAGAGAGCCCCAGATCTAACACTCTCTGTATCTAGCACCTGTCCATGTAAAGGTGTTGTTTCAGGTGGAATTTCTCTCAATCTTTCATCTGGCACTTCCTTCTCATGAATTTCTTTTATTGTCTCTCCACTGTCCTTTTCTTTGTTCTTCCCTTGTTCTTTCTTGGAAGTGTGTGCTCTTCGTTCTGTCTCTGAGTCTGAACTGCATCAGAAATCTGTAGCCTTCTCCTCAGGTAATTACTTCTGGGGACCAAAGTTAAACTTGGCTCTGTCTCCCTCCTTTCAGGGTTTTCCCTTTCTTTGTCTTTGGCTCTCCATCATCCGACTCAGTACTGGATTCTGATACATCAAAATACTCTTACAGTCAACTGGATTTGGAATTCTCAAAGTATGACTTACATGGATGGATACATGGATCCAGTTCTTCAATCCAGCACACTTCACAGCTGTTGTTGTGGTCAAGATGACTTGCCTTGGTTTTCCCCACCTGGGAACCAAACAGTTTCTTCTTCTGTGTACTTTTATCCTTAACCGGTCCCCTGGGCTTAGATCATGGGCTGGCTTCTTTTCAAGGGTGGTGGCATCCGCTCCAACCTGATGAAACACAGAATGAACTGCGTCAGCCAGGCTTTTACAGTATTCCAACACCATGTCATCAGTTATTGTCATCAGCTTGTTGACTGGTATAAACACATGTCGCATGGCACGTCCCATGAGGATCTCATGCGGACTCAAACCAGTAGTTCTGTCTGGAATTGATCTAATAGTCATGAGTACTAGAGGCAAGACATCGGGCCATTTCATACCTGTGGCTAAACACATTTTCCCTATTCTGTTTTTGATAGTACCATTCATTTGTTCTACTACACCAGAAGCCTCTTGTCGGTAGGCACAATGCAGTTTTTGTCGTACATTCAATGCTTCACAAATCAGTTTTATAATCTCATTATGGAAATGTCCTCCTCTGTCTGATTCAATTGTTACTGGGAACCCAAATCTAGATATAAATTCCCTCAATAGTAATTCTGCCACTGTCATTCCATCATTTCTTCTTGTTGGGAATGCCTCTACCCACCTGGAGAATAGGCATACCATCACCAAAACATACCTCAACCTGTAACAAGGAGGCATCTCAATGAAATCCACTTGCATTCTGGTAAAAGGTCCTCCCTCTCGACCTATTGTTCCTAGACTCACTACTGTCTTTCTTCCTGGATTGTATTGCTGACAAATTAGACATCTTTGACAAATACTTTCGGCTACAAGCCTGAACTTGGCATTATACCAAATTTGCTTAAAAGACCTAATCATAGCGTCTCTCCCTATATGTCCCTGTCCATGATACATCCGTGCCATGGCAGACATCATGCTATCAGGCATAACTGGTCTTACATCTCGATAGACCCACACATGATCTTTTTCTCTTGGTGCACATCCTGCTTTTACCCACTGTTTTACTTCTTCCTCTCCTGCTTTGTCCTGCAATTGTCTTACCTCTTCCCATGTTCCCACAGTGTTAGTAAACATTGGGAAACAAGAAATCAATTCCCTTTCCTTTGCCCGATTAATTGAATTCTGATTTCGTGCACAATATTGTGCCATATCATTAGCAAATTTGTTTCCAGTGGCAATGTAATCCAAACTTCGACATGTAGCAGCTACTGCTTTCAAACACCCAGGAAGGGCTACAGCTACTGGGTCCAACATGGATGAAAAGTACGCAATTGGTGTCCTCATTTTTCCATGCTTCTGTACTAGAACAGAGAGTGCACATCCATTTCTCTCACTGCAATACACCTCAAACTCCTTGTCATAGTCAGGCATCCCTAATGCAGGCGCTTCACACAATCCTTCTCTCAATCTCTTGAATGCTGCCAACTCCTCTTTGTTCAAATCAATTGAATCTCTCACATCACTTCTTGTCAATCGTACCAAAGGTTTTGCAATCAATAAAAAATTGCCTATCCACGGACGACAATATCCAACCATTCCCAGAAACATTCTCACTTCTCTTTGGGTCATTGGTGGACTCATTCTTTTTATGATCCTGATTCGGTCTATGGTTATTTTCCTGTGTCCTTTCTCAATGCTGTGTCCCAAATATTGGACTTCTTTTTTTACAAAACTGTAATTTCGATGGTGACACTTTTAGTCCTCCATCTGCCAAATGATTCAGCAAAGCTACTGTGTCTACCTCACAAGCTTCACGAGATTTCGATGCCACAAGCAGGTCATCGATATATTGTACT
The DNA here is from genome assembly GCF_964204655.1 of Triturus cristatus. Lineage (NCBI taxonomy): Eukaryota > Metazoa > Chordata > Amphibia > Caudata > Salamandridae > Triturus > Triturus cristatus. Next base: position 742,429,097 of record NC_140593.1, read on the forward strand.
AGTACTAAATTTCCAGGCATTTCTAGACTTTCCAAAGACTTTTTCAATAGCTGATTAAATATTGAGGGGCTTTCTGTATACCCCTGTGGAATTCAGCACCACGTCAAAATACGCTCACCGAAACGAAATGCAAAAATTTGCTGACTGTCATGATGCAATGGGATGGAAAAGAAAGCATGGCACAGATCAATCACTGTGTACCATTCTGCGTCATGAGGGATCTGATATAAAATCACAGATGGATTCGGTACAATGGGACAACATGGTTCAACAATTTTGTTTATCTTTCTCAGATCTTGTACTATTCTGAACTTCCCACTAGGTTTTTTCAGTCCCATTATTGGTGAATTACATGGGCTACTCATTATTTCTCTCAAAATTCCTTGTTTTATCATTTTCTTAATCACAGGAGTAACTCCTTCGATTATTTCAGGTGTCAATTTATATTGGGGGGCATTTGGATAACATACTCCTTCTTTTACAGTTATTTTTACTGGATCTACATTTCTCATCAATCCTACGTCTTCTCCTGTGAAGTCCCAAACTTCTGCTTTTACAGATTGTTTTAATTCTTTTGGTAACTTGTCAGGGTTAAATACAGCATAGGTTCCTGTAACCTCTTTCTCTCTGTTTGCCATTGTCATTTTATACAGCACGTCATCATCTGGTGTTTCAAAGGCTATTCCATCTGGAGTACAAAATATGGTGCAATTCATCTTGCACAATAAATCTCTTCCTAACAAGTTCACAGGACTGGTATCGCACACTACGAATCGGTGCATTTCAGAAAATTTCCCTATATTAACTTTCACTGGTTCTGTGAGGTAAATTTTAATCTGTCTGTTGGATACACCAACTACTTGGATCGTTTCATCCGAGAGAGGAAGATTCTTGACATCAGCTGATCTAACAGTTGATCGAGTAGCACCAGTATCAACTAGGAAAGTAATATTTTCATTAACTTTTCCATCTACAAATGGGGCTGTCTGGTCTACTTCTAGAGTTGCGCCAAGTACACACTCTTCTTCCTTCCTTCGGCACCGTCAATAACCCTCTTCTGAATCGCTTTCATCGCGTTGCAGCCAATACTGCGAAGCAGCGCTAGCGCGTTGCGGCTTATTTACCTGTTCTTCGTTGTGGAATCCATTCTCCTTACTATACTTCTGGCAATTTTTGTTCTGTGGAAGAGGTGGTTTTGGCACCTGATTCTGTTGTGTTACACCCTGCTGTTGTCGTTGACCACTCACCTCATTCTGCACCTGTGGATTCTATGATGGATTTTCATTGTTAGTGCTTGGAGGAAATTTACACTCGGATTTCCAATGCCCTATCCTACTGCAATTATGACACGGAAATTTATTTTTAGCTTCCTCAATATTCCCTTTATTTTCTCAGGATTACATTTTTGTTTCGACCCAGCTTGTTCTGCTAATTGTGCTTCCTGTCTTTCTGCTACTCTTACCTGTGCCCACATAGCCTTCTCTTTCAGTTTTCGCTGTTTTGCTTCAATTTCATCACTGAAATATTTAGCATGTCTCAATACTTCGTCTATTTTCTTATTTTGCCAATCTACCGTATGCTGTTTTATCATTTCACTAATTTCTGGACGAATACCATATACAAATCTGTATAAGAAATGACTCAAATCTTTGTCACTTACATTTTCATCTCCACTGAATTGTTTAAAGGATAAAATTAACCTCTCATAATAGGCATGTATTGATTCTTTGCTTTCCTGATGTGTTCTGTCAATTTTTACCCAATCTGTCTCTTTAGGGGGTACCTTGTTTTTCAAAAATGCCATAATCTGTTCATGTTTCTTCATTACCTCGGGGTCTGGAGCTCCTGTCTTTGGATCCCTTGGGTATTCCTGTGTCGGCCAATCTATTACTATTTTACATTCTGTCCATAGATCTGCTGGTACGATTATGTCAAACAAGCTATTCAGATCGATCCACAATACTTTGGATAATTTCACAAATCTGTCCACCTGTCTATACCACTCGACGGGTTTTTCACGCAGTCGAAGGAAGTCATTCGTAAATGACAAAATATCCTGTCTAGTCCATGGGACATGTACATATCCTCCTCCTGGAATCTCTCTCATAGGGCATTCTGTCACAACCTTCTTTTTTTCTCTCACAGGGTAGGGTGAAAACGTTTTGTCTGAAATTTTATCTCATTTACGATACCATCTGCTTTTCCATTTGTCTACATCTCCCCATTTTCTCAACAAAATAATTATCTCTTTAATCTGACCTATTCGTCCTGTGGTATTCATGTTTTCAATGTCTTTTTCGGTGAAATCTAGTCGATAGAGTTTCTGTAGGGCTTTTACCTTTTCAATATCAATACCCATTTCATTTGCCACTTCTTCTAATCTTTCATGAAGACTTTTTGCTCTCCATGTTACGCTTTTGCACAAAAATAACAACTCCTCATCTTGGTAAGTTTTTAACTTCTCTGTCGGAATAGTTCCTACTATTAATTCTTCCAGTACCATTCGTAATTTGGCTACATCTATTGAGTGGGATTCTTAGTCTTTGTTTTGCAAGCTTCTCAACTATTCACTCAACTCCTCTGTTGATGGTCCCACTGGCTTTTCTACATTTCCTTGTCCAAAATCTTTTTGAGTTTCTGACATTGTCTCTATTATCGTCATACGCTTTTCTGCACAGACCTAAAAACGGGTTATTTGAAAAATTAGGTTCAATCATACTCATAGTCTATCTCCATGGATTCTCACTCTGACTCATTCTTGGTTGTTCAACCGGTTTACTACTTTTATAAGGGACTGTCAAGCAATGTTCGCTATCTTTCTGCTTATCAAAAATAGGCATTACTGGACCTATCGTTACTGGAACAGTTAATGCTTCTAGATTTTTAGTCAATTCTCTTATTTTCTCGGTTAATTCTCGGGTAGTTTTTGCTAGTTCTGCTGAATTTTCTCCATCTAATTTTCCTCCAGACTTCTTTTCTACCTCTCTAATGGAATTGTTTCTTCCCAAATCTTGGAACTCTGGTTCCGATTTTATGATTTGTGCTGTTTCTTTCATTGGGGCACTTGAGGTTAATATTTCTGGTTCTGGTCGATATGGAGGTGGATTCTTATAAAACATATCATCAAGTACATCATCCTCTGATTCATTCATTCCATACTCTCTCGATTCCACATTATGCCTTTTCTCTACACACTTTCTTCCTTCATTCTCTCCTGCAGTTCTTACGGGAAACAAACCCTCAGTCATACCTGCATTCCGCCACCTTCTCATTCGATCATCATGTGTCTCATGTCCGTATGATCTGCCAAACAGGTACCATTTCTCTGTCGTTCTCGGTCATGCATCTCGTCTTCCCACTCCGTCAAAGCCTCAAATTGAGTCGGTCTAGGTCTCGGTTCTAAATTCATAATTTTCTCTCTCAAATTTCTCAAAACAGCCAAATTAAATGAACCATGTTCCGGAAAAGCCAACACTCCATCCTTCTCGGAATATTTGACCCAATTATCTAACCAAATACAAGTGTGATATCCATTTTTCGCAACCATGAAGGATGCAGGGGTTTTCGGTGGAGGAAGTAACTGTCCTTCCCTAGTTACAATCGGTTTGTCCTTCTTAAACCACTTCTTAATTCTACCAAACCATGACTTTTTCTCCTTTTCTGGTGGATCGTAATACATTTTCCCTTCTTTCGTGTCTCACTAGCTTTTCTTACAACTGTACCGCTTTCTGTCCAATCGTAGCGCAACTCTCACTAACGCACCAATCGGGAGTGTTTACGTCACCCTGTATTTTTCCACTCCTAGCGCGGCGCATACTAACGCACCAATCCGGAGCGTTTTACGTTTCTGGCCGACTGTCCAATCCCAGCGCGGTCGTCCTGACGTCAGCAGCCGCTGCGGCAGCTCCTGCTCCTGTCTACCACTCCTTCACAAAATCCGCTCAGTAAGTTTTTGTTTCAATTTCTACAATTCTGTTAGTAACAACATAAAAACGCCACCATTGTCCGCTTCGCTAACCAAGGAATAGCAACAGACCTTTCTCACGAGAATTCCATCTTTCCCGAGAGCAGCGCTTACCTCTGCCCTACTACGGAATCGTTACTTCCGTTGATAAAGTAGCACATCCCTCTACCTTACCCTTCTAACAAGCATTAGCTAACCGTTTCTCCAGATTTAAGACACATAGTTGGAGACCCAATGCTCCTGAGAAATAAAACTAGAGTTTCACAATTAACCCGAATGCCTTTACATTCACGCACTTTCACACCAGAAAAAGTAGTACATTCACACAGAATCCTGTCTTTCCCGAGAACAGCGAACAGTCTGTCCTACTACAGAATTATGAAATACGTTAACAAAGCAGCGCTTCCCTCTCCTTTGTCCTTCTAACAAGCTCAGAGAGTACCTATTACCTTTCCAGTGATAAGCGTTATAGGAATGCCATTTGGATCCCAGGTACCTAAGACCAGAATTTCACAGGTAACCTTCGCTATCATACACACTTCTCTCACACAGAAATGTCTCTAATGGCAACACACGGCGATGTCACCGAATCGAACCCAGACAATGCGTCGTGCAACTTCAATCGTCACACGTTTCTCCTGTGTACCTACAGGATAACAACAATTCTGTCTTTCCCGAGAACAGCGCTTACCTCTGCTCTACTACGGAACCGTTACAAACTTCCGACTTCCTACATCCCAGAAGCCGTGCAAACAACATAAAACTCAACACGACTCAACATAGAGTGTTAGTACATAAACCAATATCAATAACCAATAATCAATAAGCTATTTACAAGCAATAATCACCAAACCAAACAATAAAAACCATCATACTGCTACCAGAAAAACAGTTGCAGCGTGGAACATCAAATTCCCTTTTCGTCACAGACCAAAATCCTCAACAGCAATTTCACTCATATACATCTATTGGTGGGGCCCATAACACCAATACTTATACTCCGTTGATCTGCTTTCCTAGGGAAATAAGCTTCCAAACGCTGACATGAAAGGAATACCTTTACCTTACCCTAAATATATTGACAGGAGATGAATCATTTAGTTGTTATCTATGATTTTAGTGATTAAACTCATCTATCTACACACTACTTCTTTATCTTAATTCTCTTCTTCAAATAATCCACACAACACATTTGTCAATTAATCAAATATTCTTTATCTAAGAAATATTGCAAGAATCGTTAGAAATCATCATCAGCATTTCAGAACATCATATTTACCTATTCTGGCTAAAGTCGTCCTCTAAGTCAGTCAGGTCAGGGAAAATCTTATTCAGCAAAGTTAGGCTGCAATTCAGTCTCTCAAAGATTCAGGATAACAGCTGTCCAGCAGTGTCACGGTCTTCTCTGTCAGCATAACGTCAGGAAATCGAGTTCGTCAAAGAAGAGCGAGTTTTGCAGCAGCATCAGCGTTAGCAATTTGTTCAATTCCCTACCTACTTTTATAATGAAAATAATGTCAAAAAGTATCAAGATTGGGTTTTAGAAAGTCCTGATTGGTCGACTTGGGGTCGCGGGGTGAAGTTCTCAGGGTGTCCGTATAATGAACTCATCGCACTTGCTGGTTCCGGTTTTTTAAATCGTTCATCGTTTTTGGTGCTGGCGAAGTTCCCAGAGAGACCTTGAAGGGTACATATTCTCCTGGGGTCAGGTCCAGGCCACTGCTGCTGGCGGTGACGCTTGCGCACTTCACCCAGAACCTCGTGTTGTCAGGGTAATCACGTTCAACGTCTCGTTCAGCCATCTTGTCTAGGCCGAAATGGTCAACTTAAGCAAAAGAAACACAAAAATGTAATTAAAACATAGAAATGGCTAATAAAATGTTATCCCTTCGCTAATACCCATATGTGTGTGTAATTATCTAGCAGAAAGCAACAGTCAAGCGGTTTATACTCACTTAATAAAGCACAAATCACAAATATATCACCAAAGCAACATATATCATGCGATATTCTAATTTTCTACTCTTAGTATGCGTACTCAAGTTAGTTTACAATTAATACAGCCATGCAATGTGCAATTCCCACGTGTAATTCTTCTGTTAGTATGATTGATAAGTATTTTACTGCAAACCAATTAATAAGATTACTATTAGTTAATTATTCAGATTAATATAAACATGCAGAATGGGGGGGTATACAAAATTTTGTACTACCCGCTCCAGCACAGGCTCCCGTGTGGTGATGTCAGGGCAAGGTGAGGACGGCGAAAACGGGCTGCCGTGCCGCGGGAGCCCTGGGCTGTCTTATGCGCCTCCTGGCGCGTCCCTCGTGGCGTGGCGGCGTCCCTGGCACAAGGCTTGCTGGAAGGTGTAGTCACCTACCTCTCAGCAGCAGCGCGGATTGTGCAGGGGCGATAATCCTCACTGCAGAGGGCGAGCTCACAGGCTCACAGGCTCGGTGGGCTCCCCTGATGTGCAGGCTCCCGTGTGGTGATGTCAGGGCAAGGTGAGGATGGCGAAAACGAGCTCCCTCAGTCCACGGAAAGAGAGGCCAGGAAGTCACACTGCTCCATCCCGCTTCATATCACTATGCCAAGAACTCCATGCCACAAGAAGACTCTCTACAGTACACCATGCGCCCTTCAGCGCCGCCGGGTCGCTGGCTATTCAATGCTGCTGTTGAGGGGCTTGTTCTGATTTCAGGAGAGAGATCATTCCATATTCTTCTTTTTGAACTTTGTGGTTTAAGCAGTGTATCTTTTCTTTTGTTTGTTTTTTCATTAAAGGGGAAGTTAGGCTGGGATTCCAGCACATGCGGGAATGTAAAATGCTTGTGTGAAATGAGTGTGGGGATTCCAGGGGTGACAGTTGGAGGGCAAGGTACTGGTGGTTGCTTCATGTTGGCAGAGCTTCGATAAATTCACTTACCTGGTAATCCCTTGGTGTGGCATCTTCTTTTTAGTTAGGCTACCAAACTGTACTTTGCCTGAACCTTCCTCAGACACTATATTTTATATGCTTGATCTTGGACCAATATTGCAAGAAGAACACTAGCATTCGGAGAGTTACACAATATGACATCATTTGTATTGTGTGTGCAGTACTTCTGATAGCTGTAGTTATCTGCCACACAAGGTCTTCTTCTGTTCTTTAAAATAATACAACATTTTTTATGGCCACTACTTCCCCTGACATAAGGCTTGTGGTTTAGTGCTTCAGAATTACCCAATTTCTTAAACTGCACAACATAAGCACAAATATCTGTAATGGATAGGTACACATTTTTGTAGTTACAGGTGAGAATGCTTCCAGGGCACTGTTGGCTAGATTGAAGGAATATAGAATTTCTTGATGCTTCTAATAATTATGTATTTTTCCAATTTTGGGGATATTGTGTTAGCACTAAAAAGGGTCCAGATAGGATTAAGAACTATTACACATGTGCAAAAAGAAGGATTCAAATCTTTTTTACCAATCTGCAATCCCTATGGCTACAGAAAATGTACCACTTTTATTATATTCACGTTTTGTTAATGCAAACAGTGGGAGATGAAAGGCTTCCCTTACAGCATATATATCATAGTGGCTGCCACTAAGTAGTTCTAATTAGGTTGAAGTTCCCATAAGAGAGAGATTTTTTGGTTTGCTAATAACTTTGGTGCCATTTGATGAATCTTCATGAAACTTTCCACAAAAAAAGTACATTGACTTCAGATCTTTACTTGAATGTTTTCGGGTGATCCCCAAGCGGTGGCTGAGAAAAAGGGGAAGGGTCCAAAACACAATTTTCCCATGGAATTTTCATATTGGTTTTTGTTAACAGCACCACAGCCAAAACACATTAATGGAATTTCACTAAAATTGGCAGAAAGCTAGATCTTTACCCAGAAAATGTGTTTTTTTGTGATATGTTGTAAACCTGTTGAGAAATTAAGGTTTAAGATTTATAGAAATCTTGACAGTTTGGTTAGCGGAACTCTCATGGGAGTCCTAAGGGCACACAGCTTCAAACAATAAAGTATTTGATTGGCTGAGGAGGATATTTTACCAACAGCTGCATCACTCTCATTGGAGTGAGAAGCTCCTGCATATCCTGTTGGAGCTCGCTTTCTGATTGGCTGGCTGCAACATGAAAACAAATGTTGCAGTCGCCATTACAAAACACAGGACTTCGGTCGCCATCTGCTGAAAATGTAAAAAATAAGGTATAAAGGGGGGTACCCCAGCAGCTTGATCTTGTATGTGGGGTCCCAGAGGGAACTCCCTGGGGTATGCACTGCTTGTGACCTCAAAAATGTATTTCACTCATGACACGTTCTATGACATCATTGATAACATCACTGATGACATTTAATATGTCATCATTGATGACAACACTGTGCATGGCAGGGACGCGATTCATAGTTACTTAAGCTAACTGTAACTAGTCAGCACCACCACTCTTAAACTTATTCTAGCACCATTGCGCCTGATCCAGGTGCCACTTTCCAAGCTTTACCGGCTGTGGAGATCAAGAAACCCTATGCGGTGGTACACACAACAGCCCAGGATGCCATCTGATAGCCGCAGACATAATTAGCGGCAAAGCATGTGTTTGAACTCCACATTGTTCCTGAACAAGGTATCATGGGTGAAGTTGCACTGCCTTGTTAAATCGTGTCCTGAGGTAGCACGGCTGCATCCATCCATACTGCGCAGGATCCAACTGGATGCCACACCTTGCCATTCTGACATGCAAGTGATTAATTCAATCTGGGGCCCAGATTTAGTATACTTTTAGTGTGGGCATTAGTGATACGCAAACTAGTGCTAATGACAACTTAAGAATACATTTTGCACACAAAATCTATTTTGTCTTTAAGTTACTGTGAGCGCAGCTCTAAAACAGGATTGAGTCATGCGTTGTCTGACAAAATATCGATAACCAAAATATTGTGTGGAGAGAATATCGTGCCAAAAATATCGAGGACCAAAATATTAAGAACGTAACTGATAATAGATAAATATAGAGTTACTATTCTTAACTCCGAATCTACATACCTTGAAGATATATATATATATTCACTGAAAAAACCATAGGTTTCATGCACGTTTTAGTTAGGAATTGGCATTTAAAAAACATTTGAAATTCACTGAAAAAACAAAAGGTTTCAGGGGCGTTATAGTTAGGAATTAGCATTTAAAAAACCTTAGAAATTCACTGAAAAAACCATAGGTTTCAGGGGCGTTATAGTTAGCTGGACATTTCCCTCGTACAAAACCCTAGAAATTCCCCTGTTATAGTTAGTTCGGCTAACTATAACTCGCGCCCCCGCAATGCACTGCTGATGACGTCACATATTACATCACTCATGACATGGTCAGTGACATCACTGATGACATCACTGATGACATCATCCAGTGAGTATGTGTTTCTGTACAGTTTTAATATGTTTAATATATATAGGGAAAGGCCTGTTGAAGAATGAGTGGGTGTACAAGTGTGTGAATGGATGATTTTCTAGGTGCGTAACTGACTCTATAAGTGAGTCATTAAATGTATCTTACTGAAGACTAGTGACTAAACTGTGTGAATGTCTGTATGTGTCTGTGTGTTGGTGTAGAAGTGGCTGCTTGGTTTTGTGAGTAGCTATATGAGTGTCTATATGGGTTATTGATTGGTTGTGTGAGTATCTGTATGGGTGCCTGAGTGTTTGTGTGGGTAGGGTGTGTGTGACTGTGCATAGATGTGTGAGTGGGTGATTCTATGGGTGCATGGTTTTAAGAGTGCAACTGTGATGGACTGTATGGTTGGGTGAGTGTATGTATGGGTGTGTTAGTGATTGAATGTATATCTCAGTTGTACATGTGTCAGTACCTACATATGTGAAACGCAGTTTATATGTGTGTAAGAGTATATAACTATCTATATGTGAGAGTGTGTGATTGCGGGAGTGGCTGTATGGATGAGTGTGTGCTTGTATTAGTAATTATATAAGAGCGTCAGAATTTGTTAGTATTTTTATGAGTAAGTGAACTTGAGTGTGTTTAACTGTATAGGTGAGTAAATTGGACTGTGTTTAATTATTTGCATGACTGACTAGGTGTGTCAGTACCTCAATGGATGATTGGCGGTGTGTGAGTGTCTATATAGGTGTATAAATGCATATGATAGTCTTGTACGGAGTGACTGTAAGTATGAGTGACTGTACAGGTGAGTGAGTGGAGATGTATGTAGACCTAAGAGTCAATGAGTGGGTATGTAGTTATTGGCATTGGAGTATCTATGGTTTTCAAAATAGCCGTCTGAAATTTTGAGCCGGTGTATCAAAGGTTATATTAGGGTGTGAGAAGATGCACTAATTTATCACATGGATGACGTCATCAGAGATGTCATCAGTGATGTCATTTGAGATGTTATCAGTGATGTCATCTGTGATGTCACTGACCATGTCATGAGTGATGTAATATGTGACGTCATCAGCAGTGCATTGCGGGGGCGTGAGTTATAGTTAGCTGAACTAACTATAACAGGGGAATTTCTAGGGTTTTGTATGAGGGAAATGTTCAGCTAACTATAACGCCCCTGAAACCTATGGTTTTTTCAGTGAATTTCTAAGGTTTTTTAAATGCTAATTCCTAACTATAACGCCCCTGAAACCTTTGTTTTTTTCAGTGAATTTCAAATGTTTTTTAAATGCCAATTCCTAACTATAACGTGCATGAAACCTATGTTTTTTTCAGTGAATTTCAAAGGTTTTTTAAATGCTAATTCCTATCTATAACTAAAGATATCATGTTTAATGATTTTCATTGGATTTCTACATTTTTCAAATTCAGTGTGTCAATTTCATTAATTATGTTTTTTATCACCATTTTTTAAACTTATTTTTTCAATTAATTCTTTTAAAAATTAAAAAATATTATTTGTTTTTATTGGGTTTTTCAAACATATTTTTAATATTGATTAAAATATTTTTTAACTATATGTTCAAAACTTTATTTTATATTTGTTTTCCATGTTTTTTTGGATACACGAACCCTATGCGCACCGTTCTCGATCCCTCCGCGATAGCATCCACGCATGGTATGCGTTGGGTACGTGTTCCGACCAGTAGGCGACTCCAAGCCAATACGCGACACGTTCGATGTACGTAACGCGACGTTTACGCGCTTCCGCGATGCGTCATCTGCGTCTATGACGCGGGAGGTGCGCAGATCCCGTGAAAAATTTAACATTAAAAAAACATATATATGTATTTCATGTGAATATTAATTGAAGACAAACTCTAAACTAGTCTTAAAAGTAATATATTTTTACATCTAATGCTATTTTTTTTAATTCAATTTCGCGGATGCGCGCTGGGTGCGTGATGCGTAAGCGCAGGGTGCACGGATCCTATGTGATCTGCAAACAAAGAGATTTGATTGGTTCATTACACTTCCTGTTCTATCTAGTGAAAGACCCCACCCAATTCAATCATTTTTCTTTCACCTTCTTTGGAGGAGCATCTCTTTGCAGAGAAGAAGATTTTTGGGACTAAGATTTCACTTAGCTCTAACTTTTTTCAACCAAAAATGGCTTCAGGGCAGCAGGCATCACCTGCATCTCCTCATACATCTGAGGATGAATTTTTGGAGGAGACACCACGCACACCACGTTTTTCATCTGTGGTGTGGAAATGTTTTACTTTTCCCGAGGGGCAAACAAAGACCAATGCCACCTTGGTCACGTGCAAGATTTGCAAAAGAGTGCTGTCGCGAGGGGATCCTAACAAGAAATACTCGTGCGGCACGGCAAATATGATGAAGCACCTGAGGACCCTTCATCCGAACAATCTTGCACGAGTAGAGTGCCAACGGATGAGAGACACTCCTGCTCCTGCGCCTTCCACCTCATCGCAGCCGAGCACTTCAAGAGTGCATCCATTAGCCCAAAATGTGTATATCCGTCCTCAATTTCAATTTTTAAAAGTGCTCTGCACTAAGTGCAATGCTACTTTGTGCTAAGGTAAGCAGTCGATCGATCTGATCTGCCGCCGCCAAGAAAGTCACAATTGCTAGGTTTTTTTTGTTGTTTTTTTTGTTCCCTGAAGTTCATTGTTTGGTTCCTCCTGTTTTTTTTGTTGTTTTTTTTTGCAGAAAAACCAAAAAAATTTAAAAATTGTTCAGAAAACCCCCCAAAAATATAAGAACTAACTTTTAAAAAAAGAGCTAAATTTCTTTGTTAGTGTGTGAAAGTTTAGATGAATGTATGTGTAGTACGTAATTGACTGAATTAATGCATTAGTAGCGTATGGTGAATGTATAAGTGCAGAACTATGAGGAAGTGCTGCAGCATCACACAGTAACCTCTTTAACTGCTGTGTGCTGTAGTACTTCCGAAGCACAGGGATGCAACATATGTACATAAATATGTTGCAAATCTATACTTCTCTCTGCAGCCATGTGGTGACACAGGCACCCTTGCAGCATAGTGCAAGGATATCTGTGTCATGTGCTGTTTGTTTTTCTGCAGGAAGACACACCTTCCTGCACAAAAACAATGAGAAAATGCATTTTTCTCCTTCAATGTATGCTGAACATTTCAGCATGCATTGAAGATATAAAAATGTGGAGAAATGAAAACAATTCTCCTTGTTGTGCTTTCCTACACCAATTTTAGAATGGTGCAGCATTCACACACATATCGAGATTTATGATTTCTGATAAATCTAGACATGTCTTGTTCTATGAGTATTCAGTGCAATCATGCACAGCAACACGTATAGAACACCCTTTCAACGCAAAGTGGTGTGCGTAATGAGGTTGTATTTACATGGAGTATAAAAAGTGCACAGAGTGCCTTTTCCTCTCTTTGTAAATATGAAAGAGTGTCTGGCGCAATAACTATGTTACAAAAAGTGACATATTTCCGGTTTTAAAATTCCTTGCGAATGATAGAAGGTAAGCACAGAGTTTTGTCTGCAAAGATGTTCAAAGAAGAATGATTGAAATGATTGTGGTCCTTCAATAGGTACAATGGGAAATATTATGTACCCCTCAAATCTCTCTTTTTTTTTTGCAGGTCACATGATATCTGATTATGGTCAGATTTCAAAACTACATAGGTATAAACAGAGTGTTTTTAGAAACGTGTTTCAACTTTGTAGCTTCTTGCAGACCTCCTCATTCTGCATATTGAGACTTAGTTAAACTTACCTTCACAGTAATAGGAATAAAAAATGGTATACATTTTTTTCAGATTTTCATTGCAATCTAAATTCATATAAATGGCTTATTTTAAAATTTGGATCTGTGAAAGAAAAGAAAAAAAAAATTATAACATGTAATAATACATTTTTTACAGCACAGCATAATTTCCACAAAGTAATTTGTTTGCCTTTTTTGCTGTTCTCAGAATATATTGAATTTCACTACAAATAGTGATTTCAATTGTACTCATCACTTAACAGCGGGCAAAAAAAAAGATTGATAAAAAAAAAACCAACATGCTATTCTCAGTAAAATACCAGAAAATACAAATCACACATATATGAAATGCTTACAGCTTACAAAATGTTATAACTTTAACTTATAAAAACTGTAAATATTGCTGCATTAAAATATTCACCGAATCAATGACCACCAAAAAGTCCATAATTCAAAAATATACCTTTCCTTGAGGCCAAATGGTATTTTTGCACTCCTTCTTTATGTAAATTGTCCAATGGTAGTCCTATTAAATTATAATAATAAATTCCTCAGAGAGTGAATTATCTTCCTAAAACTTTGACTTTAAAAATATTAGGTAGGAATTTTGTAATTCCCTAGGCAAATATTGTTTAAAAACCAACTGGGAATCATTGCAAAGTGTCCAGCCTTTCTCACATTTTAGATAGGCAGTTTAATGTCCAGATGTGGTGGAAGGACCATCATGGAAAATTATTGCAATTGCTACAAAAGTCCTTCCTGATATTGAGAGTTGTGCTGCTACAAATTGCTTTATTAAAGTATCCAATTTTCTTCCGTCAGCTGTACAACGTTGCATCATTAAAATGATGTATTTTCCATATTTTGTTAAGAATAATGTGGATAATATTTCTGATTTACATTGTCTACACTCCATGTTTTGAGTTGCACCTTTAACTAATTTATTGAAAGACACTGATTTACAGTCTGGTAATGTTAAATACAGAAATCTCTCAGTGTCTACATTGGTGCTACATGTATACATGCAATTTTCACAAAAATGTTCCCATTTGTAAGAAAGGCCAAAAATATTTTCTATTTCTACACCTTCATTTTCAAAAATGGTAACCATATACATTAAACATTCCTGAGCATCTTATTGGATATTTTGTGTAAATTGTGTAGGACCAGAACACACATCCAAAAGACTACGAACATCTGAAACAGATTGTATTTTACCTCTATCTGTTGTCAATTTTTCAAGAACGCAACAGAGAACAAAATCTTTTTTCCCGATTCTGCATAATTTGTTCTTGCAAACCTTCCAGATAAAAAACAACATTGACCACTACATTAGCATAGCAGTTGACACCAGAACTATTTTCAAACTGATAACCAACAATTTCTTCAACATTGTCCAATTTCTTTTTACCTGCAATCACAACATTATCTTGTTCTTTTCCCTTCTTGACACCTTCAGAACAGATATTCTCTAACCTTCTTTTTCGACCAACCACACGCTTTTCAAATACAGGATATTGACCTAAATTTGGAGCATACACCCTTCTTAACCTATTATGCTCTTTTACACAGTTTGCATCTGCTGTAACCTTTGTCTCATCAAAATCAATCAAAAACAAACCAGATAATGTTCTGACTCGCGACAAAGCAACATATGCCATACCCTCTTTAAATACAGTAGATCCAATGTTCACCAATGCACTGTCTACACTTAATCCTTGAGATTTATGAATAGTCACTGCATATGCCAGAGAAAATGGAAATTGTTTCCTACGGACATATAAATCTTTAACAAGCAAAAATGAACTGAACAACGACCAATTTCTTTAACTTCATCATCTGATCAAATTACATTTTTAAAAATTCAATTCCTTCTTTTTTCTGATAATTCACAAAATCCACCACTTTACCCATTGCACCATTAACTAAAACTTTCTCTACATCCAAATTACGCCTTAAAATTACCCGACAGTTTACACACGCATATAGTGTCTTTTCTAAACCAGCAGTTTTAGATTTTTTTTTTCTAAACAATCCAGTTTTGATCTCAACTTTCCCGTCAAAATAATAGTGTTTCCTTCATGCAGTATTTTATCGATGGCTTCCATTTTTACAATCTCTTCATTTTCCAGTTTCAATAATTCTTCGTTGAACATGGAACACTCGCGCAGTGTTGGCATTAAGCAAATCACTGACTTATTTTTAGCAATTTCCACGTACACTTTTGCAGGAACTGCATTTTCATTTGGAAAGACATTGCAAAGTAATCGACTCTCCAAAGCTTGTTTGCCTTGTTTTGAAAGAATTCCAATTCTTATATCTTGAAGAATACTTCCATATTCAGCATCATTTGCATGTTGCATATTTGTTGTCAGTTCTTTGTATTCAAAATTACTCCAAATGTTCACATTAACAACACTGCCAAGAGACTTTCTGGTATCTTCATGGGCAAGTGTTTTAAATACCGGTTGTCCTTTTATCGGAGTCAGTTCCAGTAGATCTCCAAAAACTATGATGTGTTTTCCTCCGAATAACACGTCATACTCTGTTTTAAGAATTTGCTGCGTTCTTAAATGCACAAAGGCAAGCATCAAGTTTGAGACCATGCTCACCTCATCAATAATGAGAAGTTTAATTTTCTTCAGAACTCTTGAAACTTCACAACAAGCTTCTCCAGATAGCTTGTGGTATTCCAATTTGTTCTCATGCTCTACTGGCAGCATTAGTAAACGATGTAAAGTAATTTCTTTAATGTTATGTGCTGCCAACCCAGTTGGAGCAGTGACAACACAAGACAAATGAGAATCAGTTGTTTTCTGCAGAGAACTTGTAATTACTTTAATTAAGAAACTTTTTCCTGTTCCAGCTTGACCACTCACATACATTTGGATAGGTTGAAATGATGTACATGAGCACCCTCTCTTTTCATGAAGTAATCCATGGTCAATCTGCTCTTTCACTTGCTGATATATTTGTTTCTGTTCAACATTTAGTTATTCTTCCAAGTTTCCTAACTGTATTGCATCTTCTTGAGCTTGATACATTGCTGTTTCCACCTCATTCATTGCAATCGCTGCTTCACTTTCAACAATTGGTTGTCCTAGTGGATCTTGACTCAGTGCAGCAGTGCTTTGACTGTCTTGAGAACTGTCTCTAGCAATCTCAGCTGCAATTGTAGCTTCTTGATCAATTTCATCATTCAACATTTTGACATAATTTGCAAAAGCACTGCATTGTATGCTATCTTTAGAAGCATTAAATTAATCTTCATAGCTGGGAAAATCTCCAAGTAATTCCAGTTCTGAACGCCATGGTTTTAACATTTGCAAACGGGCTATATAGTAAAATTCCCTTTTGTCAGCAGTGTCACAACTCAGTTTCCTGTGATTAATTACATTTCCTTTCCTTTGTTTCACCAGACATCCTTCGGAACCAATCACTCCTTATTTTCCATCGTTGATGTTCTCTGTAGTATTCCGTTTAAAAGTTTAGTTTTGCAGCACTTCATAGAGACACATGTTCTCAAGATGATGACTTCTATTTGGGTGGTATGTGTCCAACATATTCGTTTTCAAAATATCTTTACTTTCTGGTTAATTTTCTGCTAAATATTCAATTTCTTGAACAGATTTCAGTACCCGATTTTGCATTCCTGCAAGACCTAGACTCCCCCAAATGATTATTCTACTTTTGGAATATAGACTTGCAGATGATAACCGATCTGAACATTCACATGCTCCAATTTCACGATGCGATAACATCTTCAAACTGAAACTGTATAATTTCTTACTTAGAGTCTTCTCACAAGAAATCTCTTCCCACATTTCTTTCAATTCAGTCTTTTCTGATTTAGTAATGTAAGACGTTACATATCAAGCAACAGCAATGGAATTGTCCGCAACATACTGAATATCCATGTTAGCGTTCCACATGGATAAAATAACTGGATTGTAGTCATTTATGTATTTCGATTCTTTGCTTCTTCTTAAGTTGTAGGTGTTTTTCTGAGACTTTCTTGTGATGGTATGTCGCATAGCTGACATAAAACTATTCACTCTTCCTTTGGATAATACAGGACGTGGAAATCCAAAACGACATTTGGTATAGAACTTATCCTTTGACTTGTACTTTAGTCGACAGTATTTTCCACACCTGTGGCTTTGAAATCGTAAGACTTGTTGTTTTAAGTTTTCATCTTCTCTGCTATTGGGAAGAGCACATGTAGCATAATCTTCAATGAAAGACAAAACACTTTCATCTGAATCTGTTCCAAATTTGGGGGCGTCCTTGATCCATAACAACATATGTATGTGAGGAGCACCTCTTGCTTGATACTATTTTCTCCAAAAGAAATCCACAACTTCTCCAAGAGGAGGATTCTTTTTATTGCAGA
The DNA here is from genome assembly GCF_964204655.1 of Triturus cristatus. Classification (NCBI taxonomy): domain Eukaryota; kingdom Metazoa; phylum Chordata; class Amphibia; order Caudata; family Salamandridae; genus Triturus; species Triturus cristatus. Next base: position 742,446,624 of record NC_140593.1, read on the forward strand.
TGAAAGACATCATAGCTTCAAATCTATGATTGAAATATCTGCATACATTGACAGGATCCAAAGAGCACAATTCGCCAGGTGTCTTGTATTCAATATTTTTTATATTGGAATTTGCCTCTCGAAGAAATCCAAGTTCTGTAGCATACATTTCAGTTCTCCATGTCGACGGTACCAATATTCATTAGTCTCACGCTGACATGCCATCAGATTAATCAACTGAGATTCTAAATGATCATCTCTCTGATGCACTTTATCCATAAAATCCTTTGCAGTTACATTTTGAAGATGCATTCCAGTTTTTAAAATGTGATTTACTGCATATGAAAGTCCAGACAAGTCACTTTCAAACAGAAGATGAAACATATAAGGGATACATTGTCGAAATCTTAGATCTTCTGCATATAATCTTGCTGTCCGATATTCAGATGCAGGAATCTGCACAGGACGTTCATCATATCGTCCACCTTTTCCTGTTGGAAACAACTGCGGGAAACAACGAGCTTCTAAGCTCTCTTCCCATACACTCATGGGACTTCCTGTTGCTTTTTTCATTTGAAACAACTCAATTGTATTCCCCATCACCTCTTTGGAATGAAGTGGATTTACACTGTAATGTTCATAGATTTCTTCACATCTGGACATGTCCACTTTTTCTATTTTTCCACTTAATGTTTCAGTATCTTCTGCTAAATCTATTTCTTCTTCTCCTACAAACACATTTCTATAGTACTCATTATTTTTTAACAGATACAATGATGCCTTTTGCACTTTTCTAACATCCACTAACTCTTGCCAAATGTTCTTATTCTTAGTAGGAACACCATTAACTAGAATGACAAGTGGCTCATTTTCTGCATGGTCTACACTAATAGTTTCAATATTTTACCTTAAATCTAACGGTAAATACACAACTCTTCCTTTCAATCCTCTTTGCAACTCTGATGGAGGTAATTTACCTGTTTTGGGCTCCATACGAACAATAGCCTGAAACGGGTGAACACATTGTATGAGAATAGACTCATACGTATTTAAATCTATCAGCTCTGGAGGAATAGCAACCAACTCTAGATTATTATGAACAGCTCTAGCAGGCATTTTATTCTCATCTAATTTGTTATAACAATATTTGCAAATACACTGCTCACATCCCAAATCAAAACAATCCTCTACCAGCAAATAAGTTGCAAATTCCATCCACTTATCATTATCTTCTATTTCACTTTTTAAATACAGATTGACACCCCTAGTCTGATTTTTATAGTGACTTCGCCGACAACAAATACAAGAAACATTTGGTCTTTCACTTGAAATTACCTTAAACTTTGTGATTTCATCCTCAATTCTTTCTGTAATTACGGGTTGTACATTGTCTTCAACATTTTGTTCTACTAATGTGTCGGTTTCTTCACTCTCTTGCTGAGGACCAAAGTAACAAAACTCAATATCATCACAGACCTGCTTCACTTCTGATACTGACCCACGCAAAAGAGCACTGTTCAACTCACTTAACTTTAGTGCTGGACTTTTTGCATAATACAACCTTCTCACTAACTTACGCATTTGAGTATGATGTACTGCCAGCATTCTGAAATGGTGAAAAACACTTTGACAAACTTTCCTAGAAAGACAAGCCAGAGAATGACCTTGCAAACCAGTATGTTTTCTCACTCTGCAAGGGTCTAGTCCTTGCAACAGCTTAATCTTTTGTTTTACACTTTTTTTAGTATAGGCTCGTAAGAAACAACATAATTTTTCAATAGATTCCTGTCGTACACTGCAAATACTACTGCAATCCCAAGTGTAGACAGGGTTTTTAGCACGTCTCCCTAAAACTTCATCAGCTATCACTTCTTCTGCATTTCTTTCAACCATTTTCTCTTTCTCAATTGGACAACCGTCGCTAACCTCATAACCTCTACCACTGGTGTCAACTGCATACAATAATTTTTCGCTCAGTGAATAACTCTCTTCGTTAAAAAAAGGCTCTGAACTGGAACTGTGTTTCCATTCTCCCAAAAACAAATCACAAAAAATGTTTTTATTAATAACTCTTTTCCTCCTACTTTTCGCCTTCATTACATGGATTGGTTTATCTACTGTTTGAATTCTGTTTAATACTAAAATAAACAGTTTCCTTTTTACTTCAAAAGCCTTTTCCACAATGTTTTCAATATGCTTCTTCTTTTTATAAAATAAAGCTATCTTTTTATATTTCTTCACATCTTTCAGCAAATTATGCACTACTGTCTTGTAAAATATTTTTTTTGCGTAATTCCTTATACTGATTTTGCCTTCCTTTACCATACTTTATCTCCTTTGACTGACCATTTGCTTTTTTACTTTTCCTCTTATTTTGAATTTTTTTCTTACTTGAAGAATTCTCAGTAGTTCCAGCATTATCTACATTCTGTTTGCTCCTACAAACATTTTTAATAAATTGCTTCGTGATCTTATCAAAATATTTTTTCCTTTTAGCCACATTATCTTGTACATTCAATACTTGTGGTTGATGTTTCTTCCAATAATCCTCCTGTCTCTGTTCTTTTCTTTTTCTGGCATGATTTCTCTATTTTAACGTTGAAAAACAGTATCTGTAAAGAAGAATCACAAATAAATGTATATTAATAACTTTCAAATTTATACTATTCCATTACTGTACAAACACATTTTATATAAAAACTGATTAAGAAACTATAGCCCTGAACCACAAGTGTGACGATGGTTAAAACACTGCATGCATAGTGCATACTACTTTGAAGCAGTTCATGCCCTAAAGCCTACCTCACTAAAAGACTACATGCTAACTGACTGAATGATTACAGTACTATAAGGAGACACACTGGGTGAGTAACAGGGTGTTTGCTAGAAGTGTATGAATACTGACTGGGGAATTGAAGGTGTGAAAGACAACTGTGTAGGTGGTTAGAGGACTGCATGCATAGTGAATAGGCGTTTGAACCAGTCCATGTGCTAAGGCCTGGCTCACTGCATGAGTACTTGGGTACTGACTGAATGATTAGAGTACAGCAAGGAGAGTGCCTTCGTGAATTTATAAGTGTTTGGGTTTTGGCACAGTGAATGGATTAGTACATGGTGCTGAATGGTTCACTAGAGGAGTACAAAAGGAGTGACAGTGTGTTTGCTGGAAGTGAATGAATACTGACTGGGGAATTGAAGGTGTGAAAAAAAACTGTGTAGGTGGTTAGAGGACTGCATGCATAGTGAATAGGCGTTTGAAGCAGTCTATGTGCTAAGGCCTGGCTCACTGCATGAGTACTTGGGTACTGACTGAATGATTAGAGTACAGCAAGGAGAGTGCCTGGGTGAATTTATAAGTGGTTGGCTTTTGGCACAGTGAATGGATTAGTACTTGGTACTGAATGGGTCACTAGAGGAGTGCAAAGGGAGTGACAGTGTGTTTGCTGGAAGTGAATGAATACTGACTGGGGAATTGAAGGTGTGAAAAAAAACTGTGTCGGTGGTTAGAGGACTGCATGCATAGTGAATAGGCGTTTGAAGCAGTCTATGTGCTAAGGCCTGGCTCACTGCATGAGTACTTGGGTACTGACTGAATGATTAGAGTACAGCAAGGAGAGTGCCTGGGTGAATTTATAAGTGGTTGGCTTTTGGCACAGTGAATGGATTAGTACTTGGTACTGAATGGGTCACTAGAGGAGTGCAAAGGGAGTGACAGGATGTTTGCTGGACTGTATGGATACTGACTAGGGAATTGAAGGTGTGAAAGACAAGTGTATAGTATGTTAGAAGACTGCATGCATACTGCATAGATATTTGAAGCAGTCTATGTGGTAATGTATGGTTCACAACACGAGTACTTGGAAACTGACTGAATCATCAGACTACTGCTAGGACAGTGCCTGGGTAAAACTTTTAAATTTTCAGTTCTGGCGCAGTGAAGAGAATAGTACATGGTACTGCACTTTAGTGTCAAACCCTGACTCATTTTATCAATGCATAAGCAAAGACTAGCTTCTAATGCTACTAAATCTTGACAACATGACCGGTTTTAAAACAGTTATCTGTCAGCAAATACACGATGTTACCAAATGCTTCTCTCACAATCCTTACCCAAATGCACACAGACTCACAGTGTGATTTTAGACAAGCAACACTATCCTAGGAGTTTACCAAAACTCATTCACTACTGTGGATGTGGTAAGGGAACTGCACACAATCTACATATTTCAGGACTGCACTTTTGTGTCAAAGCCCAACTCATTTAATCAACGCATAAGCAAAAACTGCCTTCTAATGCTACTAAAACTTGACAACAAGACAGATTTAAAACAGTTATCTGTCAGCAAATACACGATGTTACCAAATGCTTCTCTCACAGTGGTTCCCAAATGCACACAGACTCACAGTGTGATTCTAGACAAGCAACACTATCCCTAGCAGCTTACCAAAACTCATTCACTACTGTGCAAGGGGTAAGGAGACTACATTCAATCTACATATTAAAGTACAGCACATTAGTGTTAAAGCATGACTCATTTTATCAATGCATAAGCAAAGACTGGCTTCTAATGCTACTAACACTTGACAACATGACAGGTTTTAAAACAGTTATCGGTCAGCAAATACACAATGTTACCAAATGCTTCTCTCAGAGTGGTTCCCAAATGCACACAGACTCACTGTGGGATTCTAGACAAACAACACTATCCCTTGCACTATACCAAAACACATTTCTTCATCTAGAAGGAGTACTACATTTTAGTGTAGAAACATAACTAATTTCACAAAATCATAAACAATGACTGGTTTCTAATTCCACCAAAATATAAAACAGCACAGTTATCTGTCTGCAAACACATGAAAAACACAAATGCTTATCACAGAATGGTTTCTACATGCACACACACCGTCAATAAGATTGTAGAGAAAAAAAGTACTCCCTACACTTTAGCAGGAGAAATACATTAGTCTGATTAAAATCAAAATAGTCTACATACATCCCCTCACAATTAAATAACTCATCTGGTGTGTGTCTGATATACTTCTTAATCTACAAAACAACTTGAAAGATATCAGTCACACACCAGATTTTCTTATACAGAATCTCTGCACTGTGCACCGTCAGCAGAACCAAAGAATGGCAAAGTTTCCCTCTCATTTTCCACACATATACATGTAAACATCAAATCACATTCCTTCCCACATACATTCAAAATCAAACACACATTTCTATTGGTTAAACATTTCAACCCTTTCCAAATGACATAAATTTGAACCCTTACCCCAATCTGCCTTCTGCCCGTTACCATAGAAACAGGTCATGGAACACTGTACTGAGCACACAGGTCACAAGTTCAGCACACAATGTTGCTAATCAAGACAGAAAGTGTGCTTGACTTTTCAACATATCAGATCAGCTTACCATATATAATGTTCCTTACAATCAGTTTTTGTTAACCAATAAGAATCATGCGTTTAAAAAACAGAAATATACACTCTACCTTTCAGTGTAGAAGGTTGTGAAACAACCAATGATTTCTTGTCTTTTTTCAAAACTGCATCTGAGCCACCATTTTAGAAACATCTTACTTTCCAAACTGCCATTTCATTTACAGAGACCATCTGAGTGCATCCAGACCTCCTTTCAAGATGCTTAGAGTGTGGATTGTGGGACACAGCTATTTTTTCTGGAGCCAAAGGTATGCAGAAAACAAAGGCATTCACAAAGACCTAGGTTTGCCAAATGTAGACATTAAATGGATTGGGCAGAGAGGGTTAAAGTGGCACCAATTGATGCCATTGATGAAATCCTTCATGCATATCCAACACCCTGACCTCATAATAGTGCACTGTGGTGGCAATGACCTAGGCACTTTGACTGGGGTAGGTCTGGACACCTTTGCAGAACTGATTTCACTTTTCCCCAAAACTGCCTTTGTGTATTCTAACATATGCCAAAGGCAGAAATGGAACTGGTCCGATCATTTTTGTCCACAAATTGAGAAAGTAGGAAACGTGAATAAATCTATTTCTGCTTTTCTCCGAGACTATAGAATGGGGTCCATTTACAATAACAATTTGCGCTTTCATATGCAAGAGATGTATAGGAGAGATGGAGTACACTTTACTGATGAAGGAAACAGAGTCTTCCTCAACAACTTTAGACTCTGTATAGGTACTTACTTATAAGTACCAAAAACTCTCAATGAACACAACGGCTCTTTTTAGAGCCACTCAAGAACAAAACACTTAAGCTTGATCTTTATCTGCCCAAAATTTCAATTTTTTTTCTTTGGATCCGCGCACCCAACGCGAGAGAATCCGTGCACCCAACGCGTTAGGATGCGCTCACCGTGCGCGCATTTCTCAGTTTTTTTTTTTAAAAAGGGGGCCCCAGGGGGTCCTTCTGGGACCCCCTAAACACCTCTAGAGGGTCAGAGTATTTCCGCTCTGCCCCCATGTTCTGCTTGGGTTTTCGGAACCCGCTCAGCAGAGCCTCTCTAACCCAAACCAGAACGTTACCCCCTCCCTAGGGCCTATTTACACCTAAATAACCACATATATGTACCACCTAAGGACAGGGAATTCCTACTATATATACCAAGACCTACAAGTCACAGCCTCGCGGTCCCAAATGGACCCAGGACTTCCTGCCCAGACGGCAGCCACAGACTTCCTGCCCAGACGGCAGTCACAGCCTCGCGGTCCCAAATGGACCCAGGACTTCCTGCCCAGACGGCAGCCACAGCCTCGCGGTCCCAAATGGACCCAGGACTTCCTGCCCAGACGGCAGCCACAGCCTCGCGGTCCCAAATGGACCCAGGACTTCCTGCCCAGACGGCAGCCACAGCCTCGCGGTCCCAAACGGACCCAGGACTTCCTGCCCAGACGGCAGCCACAGCCTCGCGGTCCCAAACGGACCCAGGACTTCCTGCCCAGACGGCAGCCACAGCCTCGCGGTCCCAAACGGACCCAGGACTTCCTGCCCAGACGGCAGCCTTAGACAAGTCACAGCCTCGCGGTCCCAAACGGACCCAGGACTTCCTGCCCAGACGGCAGCCACAGACTTCCTGCCCAGACGGCAGTCACAGCCTCGCGGTCCCAAATGGACCCAGGACTTCCTGCCCAGATGGCAGCCTTAGCACGAATTCATCCTATAATTACCACGACATCAGTGTTACTATATATCAGATCACACAAAGACAGCTAGTTGAGCACAACTTGTTCCCCAGTTCGAAGGGCTCCTTTTCTCCCTTATTCAGTTACCACCTACCTGATCAGGATTAACATCTGTTCATGTTAAGTCACAGCTGACTAGAAGAATAGGTTACCCTCTTACACAAGAACACGTAGCACATATTGCTTTACTACAAACTGAATACTTTATTTAGTTATTACATGCACACTCACGGAACATAATACATAACCTGCAAAGAAAAGTGAAAGATTAAGTTGTACACTCTAATAGTAAGGGGTTGACATCACCTTGGTCGTATGTAGCCTGCACTCAATGGTCATCTAGGTTCCCTTCTCGTCTGCGCCTCGGCTTCGCCTGGAAGTCACACCTCCGCAATCACGGGTTTACTCCCGTCTCCCTCTCCGAGTCACTGGGACCTCTTCCTCATCGGCTACTCTCTTCTCTTTGGAATATCTATCTCTCGGTTTTTCTCCACCTCCAAGTTTGTCATCTGTCTTCCCTGGAATAAGTAGCAGCTGTACTACTAACGGCCAGGTGCCGCCCATGGACAAGAAGCAAGTGCCAGTATCTGCCTCAAACTTTTACTAATATAGACGTGCATTTCCTCATGGAAAATTCCAGCCCGTAACCTGCCGCCCACCAAATTCTTGTACCTCCCCGTGCCAAGGACACGTTCCCAGCCGGCCGGCCTGATGTAGTGTCTTCGGCATGAAGAAAAATACAATCCTTCGATAAGGGCCGGCCTGAACCGGTTCACTCCAAGCGAATAACACCTCCTAACTAAAACACTGCCTATGACCTAGAAACATCCCGAGCTGCCAGAGCAGGAGGAAAGATGGAGTCTCTCCCGTTTAAGGCCTACCAGGCCTGAATTCAGCACGGCTCCATGAAATACCCTCACTACAGAACAGATTACCCCTAATGCTAACGAATCTATCCCCTAGGATATATATATATGCAAACCCTGATCTATGGGGAAGAACACAGGATCATGTCGAAGTGCCTAATAAATAGGCTCTATACACTACTCTAACCCTTAGACTTGAATGGAAAGAGACTGAAGTCACCTAAATCACCCTTCAACACAATAAGACCGGAAAGATCGAGCAGTACATTTCACCCTTGACTTCAGTCTATTATACATTCATTAAATGGAGCTAACATCTGTGGAAGAATTATATGAAACAAAGCTAACTGATCTATGTCTAGTACCAAGTGTGCAGAATTGAAATAATGAAGGAATACACTGAATAAAGCAACAGATAGAAATCAAAACAGCAACAGCAATCAAAATACCACCTAATATTTGGCGTAGCGCGTGTATATCAGGTAACCAATTAAAGAGCCAGTCAAACCAGCCCTGGTCAATGTGTTTTCTAACTTCTTCTGTTAAGTCACGCAACTTGTCGATGTGAGCACGAATGGATTGTGTATGGTCAGACAAGTTAAAACAACAGAGACCTTCGAAGTCCGAGCAATCATGTCCATGTTTAAGCAAAAGATAATCAATGGCTGCTCTATTTTGCAAAATGGCCCTACGTTCACCCTGGGCGTCTAATAGCATGTCAGACAAAATTGTAGAAGTATGATTAATAGATTTCACCATCCAGCAGGCCATTTTCCCAATAGATTTGGCATTATAAACCGCCAAAGCAGGAACACCAATAATTGAAACAGCTAAGCTAAGGTATTCAGACTTGGAATATAAATGCAAAGATGGGTCACAATCCTCCTGTAACATTACAGTATCTCGAAGCACACGAGAGTTGGCATTCGGGTGCGATGCAAACATCAACAAACTGAGTCTCGTAATGGCACAAGGGCCTCCGGAAATGTTTGCAGGGACAAATGGCCAGGAAGTATTACCACATGAGAAAAGCCATCCGGCAGGTAGTAACATCGTGCGATAGTGACTGGGGGTAACTACCAAACTATTACAAGTCATATTGTTCTGAACTGAAACACATGTGGTCGGTGTCCTTTGAAAGCACAAAGTCCGTTCGTGAGCGGTAAATGAAGTGGCGCCTTTTAGTTTGAGGCGTAGACATTCAGAGATCGCACCAGGATTACACGTAAGAAAGAAGCACAAATCACCTTGTGTGATATTATAAGTAAGTATTTGGGACTGGATGGGGGTTTGCTCGTTCGGCAATTCAATACATAGGGGGCAATATACATGGGTAGCAAAATCACCCAGGAGAATATTGGGACGGGCCTTCGAGACATTAAAAATATGAGTTAACGTTTCCAATGAGGCGGGGACAGCAACCAGGCAGGTCGCCAGAATGTCATGGACAGATCTCATCGGTGTCAAACAGAAGTGAGGGGCGTCAGTCACCCTTTTGGCAAGTGCGGTCCAAAAGTTCGAAGATGAATCCCATGCAGCGAAGGAACGCAACACTCGGGTTCCCAGTTCATCCCGGGTTGATAGGATCCCTCCTTTCTCGTCGTACCAGTCCGAAAACAGTCCGGCTCCGACACATCCTGCAGCAACAATCCAAAGAATGATCTGAAAGAGAACCAAATACAGGCATTAATCATTCTCGTAAATAACATTTATCAGCCGGGACCGCTTCCCAGCTATCTTTCCCTGGTCTCATAACCAAAATGGTATTATCCTGACCGGTGGCAATGACCTCTGCTTGTTCAGGGGGATTCTTAGGCGACTGCACCCAAACTCTGGCCCCAGGATTATCCGTGGAGCCAAAACCTTTCTGGCCACGTACAGTTAGCAACGTTGGAGCAGTGCCTTTCATTAATATACCACTGAAAACAGGCATTATGAGTAATTGAGCCACTCGGTCAGTGCGATGTATCAGTAAGTCAATCTCACTGCTATTCAGCAGGAGCACCTTAATCTCTCCCTGATAATCACTGTCGATAATTCCTCCAAGCACCTGAATGCCTTTTACAGCCAGCCCCGATCTAGGGGCGATCAATCCGAAATTTCCAGGTGGTATCTGAACACCAACACCTGTCTCTATGATGACTCGATCTCTACTTTTTATAACAATGTCATCCATAGCATGCAAGTCTAAACCTGCCGACCCTGGGGTCGCTCTACATGGAGCCAAAGCTCCGGGAGTAATTTCCCAATACATCACGGTTTCTCTGATTTCATTAGGCATAGCCTCAGCATTCGGGGGAAACAAACGCATGAGTGGAGATTCAGCATTTAAAAAAGGACGATTGTTCAAAATCAATAGTGCTTGGGGCAAAAAGTCTCGCCAATTTTTATATTTGTCATCCGTTAACTTACGCAGCTGGTCCTTTAGCAGGCCATTCAATCTCTCCACCAGGCCCGAGGCCTGTGGGTAGTAGGGGATATGGAATATCCATTCAATATTGTTTTTCGCACAGAACTCCTGTACCAATCTTCCACGAAAATGGGATGCATTATCAGATTGAATTTGGAATGGCACACCATAGTACATCATAATTAATTCTAATGTTTTAATGGTATTCAATTGGGTAGCTTGCTTACAGGGAAGGGCTACCAGCAGGCCACTGTATGTATCAACAATAGTGCAAACATATTGACAATTCCTACTCATGGGAAGTGGACCAATGTAATCGATCTGCCAAATTTGAGCGGGCAATTTGCCGCGATGTAAATGACCTTTAACAATTTGGGGCACCTTACGCCGTCTGATATGCTGACAAACGGGGCAGTGTAAAATAACATTTTTGATTAAATCTAAGGGAATATAAATTCCTCGATCAGCAGCCCACCTGCTAGTGGCCTTCTCTCCAAAATGTCCTGCCTTCTGGTGTGCCCATTTCGCCAATCCCGCAATATCAGAATCTTGCCTGTCCACCACTGCCTCAGCAATTTTAGACTTCTCATCTGCAATGTTATGAAAAAATTTGTCAAGAGAATCTATCGGGGTGTGAGCGTCCACATGGAAGATTGTAACAGTACTCTGTGGGAGCATCTCCCAAATTTCTTGCCATAACTCTTTTCCCCATAATTCTTTGGAATGTAACTTCCAATTATGGGAATGCCAAGTTGGCAACCAAACAGCCAGTCCATTGGCAGTAGACCAAGAATCAGTGAAAATATGACATGTACCAGGTAACTCTTGTTTCAAAACTTGGTAAACAGCGTAAAGCTCGGCAAATTGGCTGCTTTTACCTTCACCAGTTGTGCTCAACAATTTCTGTGTGATCGGATTATAGGACACCGCCTTCCAGTGCCGTGTCATCCATATAAACCTCGCTGAACCATCAGTGAACCAAACATGGTTTCTTTCCGCTGCGGACAAATCATCAAAAGGCTTACCCCACTTGACAGGAGACTCCTGTGCTAAAGGTACGGAACATTCACTCTCAGTCTCAGTCGATGGCGCTCGCGCCACCTGCTCATGTAAAGAAGCAATTCCTTTCGGGCCCACACGTGCCCTGTCTTGTATATACCATTTCCATTTAATCACACTCGCCTCTTGAGCGTGTCCAATTCGGTGAGTTTTCGGCGAACTCAGGACCCACTGCATGATAGGAATTTCCGGACGCAGAACTATATCATGTTCCAAAGTCAATTGCTCGGTATCCACCAGAGCCCAATAACAAGCAAGTAACTGTTTCTCAAAGGGTGTGTAACGCTCACCAGCATCAGGTAACTTTTTGGTCCAAAAACCTAACGGTACTTTACTCCTGCCTTGTTTCTGCCACAAACTCCAATTTGCATAAAGGCCCTGTACAGACACATTCAAATCCACGTCACCATCACGTACATGCCATAAATCCAGAGCATGTTGAATTGCCTCTTTTGCCAGACTAAACGCATCTTGCTGTGGTTTATCCCATTCAAATGCATTCTTTTTACGCGTGACCCGGTACAAGGGGGCCAATATTTGACTCAAATGAGGAATATGCTGGCGCCAAAAGCCAAACAGACCAATGAAGCTCTGGGCTTCTTTCCTATTTCTAGGAACTGCAAAATCAAGAATCTTCTGTTTAACCTGAGGGATCACTTCACGGTGCCCTTCATGCCAATTAATACCCAAAAATTTTACAGCCTGGGACGGACCTTGCAATTTATCTGGGTTGATTTCCCAACCTTTCTCACGCAGGCACTCAATGACTCTGTCTAATTGGGTCTGAACTTCCTCTTGTGTTTCGCCTTGGATCAAAACATCATCAATATAATGACATATCTGAATTTGGGGATGAACCGGTACCTCAGCCAAATGCTCTGCCACCAGCCGGTGACATATCATAGGACTATGCACATAGCCCTGGGGAAGACTTCTAAACGTCATCTGACGCCCGTTCCACGTAAAACTGAATTGTTCCTGACACTCTGGGGCAATCGGAATTGAAAAGAAAGCATTAGCAATATCAATGGACGCGTACCATGTACCTGGATGCTTTTGGATTCTCTCAATAAGTGTAATAACATCCGGTACTGCAACAGTCAAAGAGGGTGTGTGCTTGTTCAATTCTCGATAATCAACGGTCATGCGCCAAGAGTTATCACTCTTACGCACCGGCCAAACAGGATTATTCCAAGCAGAAGTAACTGGGGTTATGACTCCTGCATCCACTAACTCCTGAATAGTGGTACTAATCTCCTCATGACCACCTGGAATACGATACTGCTTCTGACAAACCACTTTTGTCGCATGGGGAACTTGTATGGGGGGCATTCTTAAACGACCAACCCGTATAGGTCTGGACGATATATAATGCGTTGTTCCAAATTGGTAACATCCGTCATCTAGATGCAAAGTCATTCCTCTCAAAATATCAATCCCAATTATGAATTCTAGAAGTGGCACTACTAGTACAGAATACTCTTTTCTAGGAATTCTACCTATTCTCATTTCAAGCAAAGTTTGAACTGCAGGGGTTTCTTTTCCACCTAATCCGGTAATAGTAAAAGGCTGACCTGTAAACTTCTTTGATTTTCCATGAATAAGAGTGGCCTCCGCTCCTGTATCTACCAATGCTCGGGCCCTTTGGATATTACGATGTCTCCAATAAATATCAATATCTACATAGGGTCTATTATCTCTGTGAGCCCATCTGTGTACCGGAGCTTGACCTATTTCCTAGTCATTCTTACTGCATTCTGTGTACCAGGATAGATCAGGATAAAGACTCTCACGTTTCTTAGGTATCGGTACCTCCTGTTCATATCCATTCCCAATACGGAACGGATTCGTATCTTCTGCATTGTACTGCGGGTTACGATCGACCAAACTGTGACGATCCTCTCTCCTCCTCAACTCAGGGGATTGATCCCTATCATCTCTACGTCTGCTGTAAACATAGTCAGTTCTCCCCCTTTCTCTTTCCCCCTCTCTCTCCCTGTCTCTCTCTCGACGGGGGGACACATCACGTGCAGAACGTCGATCATCACGACGAACAGAGCGCCCACGGCGGTCGTCATCACCGCTACCGTCAGAACCACCACGATCACACTCAGTGGTCCGAACACGCCGGGCACCCTCCTTTCGATCCAAGCCACGTTTGCGAAACAACTCCCACAAACGAGCGGTAGTCTCACCATCAATATCCTCCCTCCGCACACCATCAGCCAGAAGACCAGAAAAAATATCACGTCTAGTAAGTTTATTTTCACCAGGAGTACGAGTGTCAGGCCGGGACTGCCGTTCAGGTTTAAACCACTCACCCAACTCACCGAGTTGGCGCACCGATTCCAAAACCGTAGATAATACGTTACCAGTCTGATTAATCAATAAAGTCATCATGACCTGCTTATAAGCAACAGGGGAAGATCGAATGATACGGTTCCGCACAGAAGATGTCAATGAACCATCAAGCAACCTGTCAGCAGTACCCAGAAAAATTGCCGTTTTCATCACCTCCTCTTTGAGACGTTGAGCAGCATCACGCAAAGTATACCACGGCTTGTCATTCACAGGCCAGTCAGATTCAGTAGGATATTTTAGATTACAACCCTCAGTCGCCAATTGGAGTAAAGAAATCTGACCAACACCATTATAGTTACGAAAATGATCCTGCACAGTAGAATCCAAACTCAAGGAACAGAACTTTAAACAATCGCCAGTATCCAACATAATACCAGCAGCGCCCAGTTCATAAAGGCGCACCATCCATGTGAGCAAGGACTCACCAGCTCGCTGCCGAAATCGCTGCAAAATATCACTAATTTCCTGCTGAGTAAAGTCTTCTAAACAGTCCAAAGAAATACCCTGCGGAGCATTGGGAGACTGCTGCAACTTCCGACGGAAAACTGGATGCGCAGAAACCGCGGGACGAGCATCACAAGGAGCCCGATCAGTACTCGTAGAGGGACAATCCGTGTAAGAAGCATTGATCCCACTCGAAGAACGAGCGTAATCACGGGGTGCACCATCAAAGGTGCGAGAAGCAGACTCACAATCATGGCGGGAGTGAGAAGACTCGCGCTTGGCAGACTCCTCACCCGAGGAACAAGAATCCGTCGAGTTCCAGATATTACCATCCCATTCATCAGGATTCCAATCCAGCCCAGCTGTCGCCACGACCAGACGCACCTTTCGCGTCGAAACCCGACCGCGCCTGTTCTTGTATTTATAACGAGCAATTCGCACAGCCGCCCGTTCGGCAATAGTTTGGTAAGTCTCAAGTTTATCAGCAAGCAACTTATTTTGACACCGCAACAAAGTATGAGAATTCTGAATCTCAACAAAGTGCGCTTCCACATCTTTAAGAGATATCTGTAACTTCAACAATCTCTCATGCAGAATCCTGTATGCAGACAAAAGAATCCAACCTCTGCGCCCCAAAATGGGAATCTCCTCACCCTTCGATACGGGTGCCTTCTGCAAACAAGCAATCACATCAGCCGGCTCTGCCAGCTCCAAAGAAGAATTCCAATTCTCACTCAAACCAGTGGAATCAGCCCACTCACGGGCCAAGGCTTCATAAGGCGTTGAATCCCATCCGGGAATATCAACGGGCAACTTAAAAGTAGATTTAGACCTTCTAGAAAACATCGTGAAAAAGGAAAAAGAAGAAAAGAAGAGAAAGAAAAGAAGGAAGAAAAATAAAAACTATACACACAAATATACAAAAATAAAATGCAAACAAAACCACGCACGCGCCGAAAGCAAACACAAGACAACCACAACGCACACAGGTTTCGTAAACGGTTCGTGACGCCAAATGTTCTGCTTGGGTTTTCGGAACCCGCTCAGCAGAGCCTCTCTAACCCAAACCAGAACGTTACCCCCTCCCTAGGGCCTATTTACACCTAAATAACCACATATATGTACCACCTAAGGACAGGGAATTCCTACTATATATACCAAGACCTACAAGTCACAGCCTCGCGGTCCCAAATGGACCCAGGACTTCCTGCCCAGACGGCAGCCACAGACTTCCTGCCCAGACGGCAGTCACAGCCTCGCGGTCCCAAATGGACCCAGGACTTCCTGCCCAGACGGCAGCCACAGCCTCGCGGTCCCAAATGGACCCAGGACTTCCTGCCCAGACGGCAGCCACAGCCTCGCGGTCCCAAATGGACCCAGGACTTCCTGCCCAGACGGCAGCCACAGCCTCGCGGTCCCAAACGGACCCAGGACTTCCTGCCCAGACGGCAGCCACAGCCTCGCGGTCCCAAACGGACCCAGGACTTCCTGCCCAGACGGCAGCCACAGCCTTGCGGTCCCAAACGGACCCAGGACTTCCTGCCCAGACGGCAGCCTTAGACAAGTCACAGCCTCGCGGTCCCAAACGGACCCAGGACTTCCTGCCCAGACGGCAGCCACAGACTTCCTGCCCAGACGGCAGTCACAGCCTCGCGGTCCCAAATGGACCCAGGACTTCCTGCCCAGACGGCAGCCTTAGCACGAGTTCATCCTATAATTACCACGACATCAGTGTTACTATATATCAGATCACACAAAGACAGCTAGTTGAGCACAACTTGTTCCCCAGTTCGAAGGGCTCCTTTTCTCCCTTATTCAGTTACCACCTACCTGATCAGGATTAACATCTGTTCATGTTAAGTCACAGCTGACTAGAAGAATAGGTTACCCTCTTACACAAGAACACGTAGCACATATTGCTTTACTACAAACTGAATACTTTATTTAGTTATTACATGCACACTCACGGAACATAATACATAACCTGCAAAGAAAAGTGAAAGATTAAGTTGTACACTCTAATAGTAAGGGGTTGACATCACCTTGGTCGTATGTAGCCTGCACTCAATGGTCATCTAGGTTCCCTTCTCGTCTGCGCCTCGGCTTCGCCTGGAAGTCACACCTCCGCAATCACGGGTTTACTCCCGTCTCCCTCTCCGAGTCACTGGGACCTCTTCCTCATCGGCTACTCTCTTCTCTTTGGAATATCTATCTCTCGGTTTTTCTCCACCTCCAAGTTTGTCATCTGTCTTCCCTGGAATAAGTAGCAGCTTTACTACTAACGGCCAGGTGCCGCCCATGGACAAGAAGCAAGTGCCAGTATCTGCCTCAAACTTTTACTAATATAGACGTGCATTTCCTCATGGAAAATTCCAGCCCGTAACCTGCCGCCCACCAAATTCTTGTACCTCCCCGTGCCAAGGACACGTTCCCAGCCGGCCGGCCTGATGTAGTGTCTTCGGCATGAAGAAAAATACAATCCTTCGATAAGGGCCGGCCTGAACCGGTTCTCTCCAAGCGAATAACACCTCCTAACTAAAACACTGCCTATGACCTAGAAACATCCCGAGCTGCCAGAGCAGGAGGAAAGATGGAGTCTCTCCCGTTTAAGGCCTACCAGGCCTGAATTCAGCACGGCTCCATGAAATACCCTCACTACAGAACAGATTACCCCTAATGCTAACGAATCTATCCCCTAGGATATATATATATGCAAACCCTGATCTATGGGGAAGAACACAGGATCATGTCGAAGTGCCTAATAAATAGGCTCTATACACTACTCTAACCCTTAGACTTGAATGGAAAGAGACTGAAGTCACCTAAATCACCCTTCAACACAATAAGACCGGAAAGATCGAGCAGTACACCCCATTATATGTTTGACACACTTATTCCCCTTGCTTCTTCAGCCTCGCTTCTACCGAGGCAGAAAATGGCACCAACAGTTCCTGCTTTCGAATGTAGACAGAGACAGACAATCGACAGTCAATTAGCATTCAGCGTGCGATCGGGAGGGTGCGCGCTCGGTTCGGGGAGGGTGCACTTACGGTGCGGGTAGGGTGCATGGATCCTCTCCGGCCATAGATATCACAAATTCTTTACCCTAATTTTCTCAGGAACTACTGAACAGATTCACACCATTTATGCAAAAGGCACGAGTCTGAACTGAGGACTACCTCTTTGCCAAATTTGGTGTCATTCTGTACAGCGGTTCGGGCTGTAGCTGCGACAACAGATCCTATGGGAAATTGCATCCAAATGGTGCCGCGGTTGCGAGCATCAGGATTTATGGATTGTGCTATGGTTCATATTCCCATTTAGGTCCTCTTTGTGTGTGATGATTGATGACGTCATCAACGTTCAGAGGGTTGTAAATACGGCACTGTGCAATGTTTTGACATGTGTGCAATGCATAGCTGCAGATTTCTGTGTGGCCTAGATGTGTAACTCTGCTTTACCTACTAAGGCACAATACGTACGCACACTGATGACCATCAGAGCGAACACCTGCTTCAGAGATCAGGCAAAGTTGAAGCCTTGGAGAGCCAATGAAATGAGTAACGTTGTTCAGTATTAACACAGGTTGCTTAAGGTCCTCTCAGTGTCTGGTGTGTGGTTAATAAGTGGTGAGTAGCCACACTATGCCCACTCCCTTTGTTAAACAGTGGACATTTCCTTCCATAGGATATCTGCTACTATAGATCTTTTGATAAAGCATGCCAGGTTCACTTCGGTGTGTGAGGGCATTCATCAATTTTAAATAAAGAACCAATGGTGCTACAATCGTCTAGGTAAATAAACATTTAGGGACACTCAGTACTTTGTCTTTTCAATTTTCTCAGGTGTGTCAGATACTTAAGTGGCATAAATAACTTGCCTAAAGGCAGCGGGGCCAACATTCTAGTCACTAGGTAGTCTGTATCCCCTGGGCAAAGACTGGCTTGTTCGAATAAAGAGTTTTTAAAACCCAGGGTTATAACCTAATTTTCTCCACCATGCTATCCCTATGGTGGATATAATTCCAACTGTGGATTTTTTTTTCAGATGTAGGACTCAGAGGATTTTCTGTTAGAGTCCAAGGTTCAATTATTGAAACTTGTGTGGTGACTAAAGTGAAGGGCAACACAGGTGTTCTTGACTCTGAGAACATTCTAGCAATCCCTGTGTACTGAGGTAACAGTAGCAAATTGTATCTAATAAATATAATGTGATTTGAACACAAAAGTAATGGGAGTAATGCTATCAAATAGTCTAACTTCATGCAATCGCTCAGGGTAGCATTCTAACCCAACATGTTTTGCCCAATGTGCTACACCAGACAAAGGACCACCTGGAATGTACTTTGGAGACATTCGGTGCAGGATCAGCCCTCGAAAACGGAACCAGCAGAGTTGGAATGGCAGACTCTGGCAAGCACCGGAGGGCGTGTCCCGGTAAAGGATTCCAATAAAACCCTTCAACTCCGTCGGGCATGGCCAAACAAAAATGGGTACGCCTGCTGAGTTCCAGACTTCCGCTGTCACTTTGTCCAGAAGTCACACTTAGTAAAACCCTGCCAATATAATAGGCAAGGTGTGGGCTTCCAGGAAGATACCTATGGTGCTTCAGGGGGAGAACACCTTCCATAAAGTGAACTACATGGGGACAGACAATCACTCTGAGTGGATTGCAGCTTTGAATTCAAACCAATCCCTCATAGGACTGAGTATGATGTTAGTCTTACACGTCTTCTAACTGAACCCATATAAGCCTCTTCAGAAGTTACTCTGTTCTAGATGCACAGATATCGATACAATGGTTGTTCCTCACCCAGTGGCTCCAAGCGACATCGGAGATTGATACGGATCCCAGGTTCTTGCTATTATGGACACATGCACAGAATCAGGGGATGACTTACTGAGTGTTATTGAGTGTAATCAAAATAAATGTGAACAACAAGAACCCAAGAAGACTGCGAGAACTGTTTAGGGAACGTTCTTGAGTACATCTTTCTTCGAGAGACGTTTTAAGGCACGGGCAAAGTGGGCTCTGGCCGAGGGCCCCAGCCTTTCAAGGAGCCCCCTAATAGAGCAGCTCAGTTCCACGGAGTCTTGCCCGAATGACCATGAGTAATTGCTAAACAGATTGTTTTAAATATCCTTTTCCCTTGTTTTATTTTTAATGTGGGTGATGTGTGACTTGCAGACATTTTATTTTTACAGAGAAATGTTTTCTTTATGTTACATACAACATCCATAAAACAGTTATTTTGGATCTAATCAGGACCTCACATATGAGAAAAGGGAGGGTGCCACAGATAATATTTTCAATAATATTAGTGAGTTGCTGCTGTGTTATAATAGTAAAAGCACACATTTACTATCCCTAAATACTAGATGTAACCACACATTAAAATATGGATGAGTGTGTCTGTGCACTGGCAGTGACTTGGCCAAAGAGGGTATGAAAGAGCTGACATTGAATCATTAATTCAAAACTGTTCCTAATGGGGAACCCAAAATATGCTCAACCCCGGGCCCCCTAAATCCTTAAGATGTCCCTGCTTTCTTCAGATGCTTTTATCTGGACAGAGACGTACGGTTGAGTTCAGACTTTCACACCAGCTGCAAACCAGCATGATTAAGAATGGTCTGTTAGTCCTTATATCAAGCCCCAGCTATGTAGCAGAGATCAGTGCATGTTTGATCAAAATTATATTTATAACACCACAGTACAGAGGAAGGGTTGATAACAGCCACAAGACACATTCAGAAATTGAGCATTTTCTGCTAAAACGGAATCTGGGCTGCTTCTCAGATTGACCCTTCTCCTTTTGACTGCCTTCTCTAGATTGCTTTCTAGTGCTGGGATTTTCCTGATCCTGTCCCCACCATTCACCCAGCATTGTACATGTTTCCCCACCCTAACACCTTGCATCCCAATCCTTCTATGTAAGGGGTCCCCTCTCCTGACATCCTATCGGATTGTCATGATAAAAATAGAGCGTTTCCGAATTTCTTGGTTTAACCACGGAGAGTCGACTCCATCCGATGCCATCACCAGTCTTGGCCTCTTTAGGGAACACACAGATCAAGAGACGTGCTGCTGAAGTCAGTTCAATGACACTGATAGGAAAATTAGAACCTGCAGGCTGCGGATTAGGGCACACCCTCGCTAAATGAGTGCGGCTCAATGGGAAACGGAAGTTCTGCTTGAAACTCCGGCTCCCTGGTACTTCCAGGCCTTTCATATGCTTCGGAATACCAGCCCTGGGTAGTGCAGACCTTCCAATATCTTGACTAGGCAGCCCTATGGTGAACCAACCAATAAGTCATAGATTTTGGGCAGCAGAGACAGTAGAATATGCAACGTTGGAAACCCAGCTGTTCCCCCACCGCTTCTTGAACTTAAGGTGTAACCATTGTGTGAAGGGAGCCTACTATAGAGCGAACATGATGATTTAGGTGTTGTCAGTGTGAAGGTGCGTGCAGCAGGAGCAGGGTAGGCCACACCAGGCATGCAGTGGCTGGCGCTCGTGCAAGTGAAGGACACCACATACTGCGGTAATGCCAGAAGTACCGCCCCCGAGCGGGCGCTTCCTTTTATTTACCCCGCAGGCCACGCCTGCCCTGCGGATGACGTGCGGTGGTCCTGGGGCAACAGGACCGCTAACCACTACATCCCTTCTCAACTCAGTCCTGGGAAGAATAAACAGTTCAAACAGTTTGTGTGAAATAAACACAGGTTCGGGATACCTGTCCAGGTTGCGTTGGCGTTGATCTTGCATCATCAGCACACAAAGTCTCGCAGGCGTTGGTTCGGGCGAGGATTTGGTCGCAGGTTATACCCCTGAGAGTAGCTTTGCAGGCGCGTGCAGTCAGGGGCCGTGCTGTTTGGAGGCAGGCCGGGGGATGGCGCGATGGTAGCTTCCTATGTTCCCCTGCCTCCGTCGTTCCCTGATATTCCGCTTGGGTTTTCTTGTGCTGTGACGGCAGGTTCCATTGGTTGACTAGCGAGAGGTCCCGTCGAATGTTCAGCAGGAATTTCTTTGAACCATGAGATGTTTCGGTACACTTCTTCATTTCCTCTCTGTGCAGTTATCATGGTTCTGTGGTTGGTAGTGACAGTCCAGGCCCCAGGCTTGTAGTTCGTTCTGAACTTTCCTCCTGAGCGACGGTCCTTGAGGAGGACGGTGGTCCCTGTTTGGAGTGTCCATGGCGCAGCATGGCGGCAGAGGCTCACTCGTTGATTTCGGCGAGTTCTCCGGTCTTGCGTTTCCTTGGCTTTAAGTGGCGGTGACACCCATCCTGGACACGTGGGGAGAAAGTCTCTTCTTGGGCTGTAGAGCATTAGCGACCAGGGGCTCCTCTGTGTGGTGCAGTGAGGAGTGCCCTGGTACTCTCTCAGGAACTTGTGAAGCCGCTTCTCTGGGTCTGCCTGTGCGACCACTGCTATGCGGAACATCTTGATTAGCGTGTGCATAAAATGTTTCAACTCGCCGTTGGCTTGTGGCCATTGAGGCGTGACTCGCCGGTGATGTATTCCTCGCTGTCCTAGGAATGTGGCAAATTTGGTTTCTTGAAATGGTGGCCCATTGGCGCTGCGGATCTCGTGGGGAAACCCAAACATGGGGAATACTTTTTCCTGAACAGGTCCCACGTGGTTGAATGCGGTGGACACTTGCTCCACTATGGGGTACTTCGAGAAAGCGTCTACGAGCACTAACGTGTGTTTCCCTCCGGGGAAACTCCAGAAGTCTATGCTCACTTTGGACCATGGGGCGGTGCATGCTTCTTCAGTAATCACTGGGGGCGCTCGTCAGTTGCAACGGAGGACAGTGACGGACAAAATTCTCAACCATTTTCTCTAGTTCTGGGAACCAAACTTTTTCCCTCATCCGTGCTTTCATCTTTGTTACTCCCTGATGGCCTCCGTGAGCTAACTGGGTTGCGTGTTGCTTTAGTGCTTGAGGTATTACTAGCCTCGATCCTCTCAATAGGATTCCGTCCCCCGTGGCGCTGAGTTCATTTCTTATCCTCCATATCTTCGCTAGGTTTTCTCGATCCTCCGGGCTCCAGGAGTTGGCTTGGCGGAGGTAATTCGTCCACAACCCTTCTTGGACGGCTTGTAGAGTCTTGGCATACACTGCGTCGGTGGCGGCAGCTTCCTTGATGTCGTCCAAGGTCATGGTTTGGGGGCATGCAGCCATTTACACCAGGTGTATGTAGTGTTCTGCACTTTCGGTGTCTTCCTCTGTCTCCTGCGGGATGTGTTGTCTCGACAGGAAGTCAGCCGCGTTTTTGGCTCTCGGCCGGTATACCACTTCCATCTCGTATGGCTGTAGCTGGACTGCCCATCGCTCAATTTGGGGAGGGGGGTGAGGCGCAGTTCCTTTGAAGAGAGGGACGAGGGGCTGGTGGTCGGTGACCATGGTGAACAGTTGTCCCGTTAAGTATAGAAGAAAATGGCTACAGACCCATTTTATGGCTAATGCTTCCCGCTCGATCTGAGCATATCTTGTTTCGGTGGTCGTGAGTGACTTGCTGTCGAATGCCCGGCCTGGCCATTGGCCGGGTTCATGTTCTTGGGCTAGCACCGCCCGAGTCCTACTGGACTTGCATCAACGAGCACTTCCATTCTTTTCGCTGGATCGAAGTATGCCAGCGTGGCTTCTTCCAGGAGAGCATCTTTTATGCCTTGAAACACTTCTTCCTCTTTCTGGCCCCATTGCCACTTGGTGTCCGTCCGGGCAAGGGCTCCGAGCGGCTCTGACCGGGTGGCTAGTCCGGGGATGAATCTCCTGCAATATGTGGCCATTCCCAGAAAGCTTCGCACTTCAGTTGGCATTGTCGGTGTGGGGGCGTTCTTAATGGCGTGTGACTTCCTTGGGTTCACTTGGATGCCTTCCTGATTGAACACATACCGAAGAATTCAAGGGATGGTTGGAAGAATTGACACTTATCTCTGTGCAACATCGCTCCGTGCTCAATGAGACGTTTTAAGGTATTGTGGATGAGCGGCGGTTGCTGAGTGGATCAAGATATCGTTGCTGATGTTTAGCACTCCTGGTTTCCCCAACAGCATCTCCCGTATCATGTTTTGGAATACTTCCGCTGCTGAGGATATTCCGAAGTTGAGCCTTTTGTATCTTCGTAGCCCTAGGTGGGTGCTGAAAGTGGTGATGTAGCAGCTTTCTTCTGACAACGGAAGTTGGTGGTATCCTGCATTTAAATCGATCTTCGAAAACCACTTGGACCCGTTGACATCTGCAATGTCGTCGTCCATCGTTGGTGTGATGTGGCGTTCGCTTCGAATGGCTTTGTTCGGTAGCCTCATATCGATGCAGAGCCGTATGGCTCCTGGTTGCTTCGGTTTTTCAGCGATGACCAACGGGGACACCCACGGCGTGGGTCCTGACACCTTTTCGATAATGCCTTGCTCTTCCAGGGTTTCCAGCTCCTTCTCCACCAGTGGCCGTAGATGGAACCGTACTCTTCTGTGTCGTAGAGTGACTGGGGCGACCGTCTTGTCAATGTGTAATTCGATGGGATCACACTTGATGCATCTGAGCCCTTGGAACAGCTCCGAGAACTGGCTGAGTAGCTCCTCTACTTGGTGGGTTTGGATCCTTCTGGCAAACGAGACGAGGCCCAGGTCCTCTGCCGTGTGGCTGCTCAGCAAGGTGTCTGTCTCCCTGTCGATTACATGGATCGTTGCTGTGACTTCCAGGTCATCCGCTTTGATGGGGACTGAAATGTTCCCTTTCAACGGAAGCAGTGTGTCCCCCCCTTAGGCATATATTCTGGTCTTGGACAGCGTCACTGGAGGACATGGCCGTAGACGGCGATAATGTTGTAGGCCCATTACATTCACAGTCGCTCCGGTGTCGATAACTGCTTTTATCTCTGTTCCTGTGACCTGGATCATGCACGTTGGCAGGGGCCTGCGGCGTCGCTTCAGCTCACGTACGAATGAAATTAGGTATACTTCTTCCTCATCTTCTTCGGAAGAGTCTTCGACTGGCCCCTGGTACCTTCGGCCTTTTCTTTGGGCGTCTTCGGATGGTGTTGCTTCTGTCACTGACAGTTGTCGTACCGCCCATGTTGGGGGTCTTTGGTTCCGGTAATCACGGCCTTTGCCACCGTGTGCCGAAGACGAAACAAAGTGGTTAGGTATACCGCAATTGGTACAGGTCTTCCCTTGTGCAGGGCAGTCTTTTGCAGCGTGTAGTTCGTGGCCGCAGTATCCACATCTCGGCTTAAATGTGTCTGGCTTTGGTCTCCTGAAGGAGTCTCCCTTCGGTTTGGCTCTGAGGGCAACCGCCTGCTCCATCTTGATGGTGTCGGATCACCCCTGGGACTTGATAAGCGCCTGGTCCATCTCATTCGCTCTGGATGCCGACAGGTCGTATGACCTCGCCAGTATCAACATATCTTCAAGCGTGATCTTGGGTTGGCGTAAAATGAGGCCTCTCAGCGTCTTGTCTTGGCATCCCTGGATAAGTTGTGCCCTGACCTCTTTTGGTTGGTCATCTTCAGTGCACGTGCTGGCGAGTTCGCGTAGTCGGGCGTAAAATGTGTCCATGGAATCCCCTTCCCTCTGGCGAGCTTGGCGCAGCTTGAACCATTCAAAATCAGGGTTCAGTTGTGGGTCAAAATGGGCGTCTAACGCGGTCACCGCCACGTTATAGTCAGTGGCCACTCCTCTGTTAGGCAGATGTTTAAAAAGTAAAAATAAATTGTCACCAGCGAAGTGCAGCAGCAAGGACCTCTTCACCGCCTTGTTGGTCTCACGGGTCACGACGAAGTAATTATTTAGGCGCTCTATCCATATTTTCCATCTGGGGGATGCCATCGCGGGGTCCTCCAATTCGCTGAATGGCAGTAACACCCCTGAGGCTGCTTGTTGGAAAGGCGGGTGGGCGGGTGCGGCAGCCTGATCGTTGTCCCCCATGGCGGTCTGTGGCAGAAAGAACCGGGCTGGCTAAGAGCAGTCAGCGTGCTCAGCACTGGTGGGGGTGGGCCAACAAAGATAGTGATGCCGAGGAACAAGCGTAGAGGTCCACCTGTGGGCAGGTCCAACTGTGGGCAGAGTGAGGGCAGACACGTTCTCTGGTAGGCCCTATGTGTGAGGTGGAACAGTGCACGTGGAGGTGCAGCTCGCAGGCCAGAGCGTC
The DNA here is from genome assembly GCF_964204655.1 of Triturus cristatus. Lineage (NCBI taxonomy): Eukaryota > Metazoa > Chordata > Amphibia > Caudata > Salamandridae > Triturus > Triturus cristatus. The sequence continues at coordinate 742,472,080 of NC_140593.1, forward strand.
TGTCAGCATCTCCCTGGTGGGCCTCGCAGGCTGAAAGAATTCCTGGCGGGACTTGGCTTAACCGCGGCAGCAACGTGGTATGAGAAGAGAGAGAGAGCACGTGGTAGCACACAAACCTTCCTTTTTTTTCTATTGGGGCCGTGTCCGTGGCACGGAAGGGTGCACTCACCCGAAGAACAGGAGCGCATGTGCGTGCGATGCGTTGTGGTCCGCGGATCTGCGGCCGTGACTGAATATCTCGTGCGCCCGGTAGCAGTGGGGCAGGCGGCAGATAGCGAGTGAGGGTCTCGGCCCTCCTCGTCGCCAGTGTGAAGGTGAGTGCAGCAGGAGCAGGGTAGGCCGCACAAGGCATGCAATAGCTGGCGCTCGCGCAAGTGAAGGACACCACACACTGCGGAAATGCTGGGAGTACTGCCCCTGAGCGGGCGCTTCCTTTTATTTACCCCACAGGCCACGCCTGGCCTGCGGATGACATGCGGCGGTCCTGGGGCAACAGGACCGCTAACCACTACAGTCAGCAAAGCAATGCTAGGAAAAGCTTAAAGAGAACATTAAGCAATCAAGAAAGTTTATCAATTTAAATAAAAGAGTAAAAAATGTGATAGGAAATGGTTAGTTATTACTACACTACAGTTTTTGGGAGCTTTTCATTTTGTTGTTCAATTACACACACGTAGCCTCTGTTATTCTTGCCTTGACAGGACCATCAAGCCAATAATTGGCAGAGCAAGGGCTGTCTTCATTCAGCTAAAGAAGATCAGGAGTCCTGGACATAATGCTGCAAACCAAGATCAGAATTTTTAACAACAACAAAAAATTGTTCCTTCTGTATGGAGCAGAAACTTGGAGGACAACAGTGACCACCACCAAGAAAGTCCAGACCTCCATCAACACCTGTCAGAGGAAAATGCTCCAAATCCACTGGCCAAACACCATCAGAAACATCAACCTATGGCAGCAGAATTTCCAACTTCGTGCTCATAAAGAAATCATGAAGACACTGGGGCTAGATAGGTCACATCCTCTGCAAGCCCCTATCAAACACGACCAGTCAAGCCCTGACCTGAAGCCCTCCAGGAAAGGAGGAAGGCCAAGAAACACCTGGCGCCAAGGCTTTGAGACTGACTGCTAGGAGATGGGTTACACCTGGAGTTAAATTGAAAGGAGCCCAGTTACTTCGCCACCAGTTACCGCTAGCTGTTGTTGTCACTGCCTAATTTGCCCGATACTACCTGTGCCACAGCGGGGGAGAGGGACTTCAATCCCCAAGCTGCAACGCGGCGTGCACACCGCCAACGTCATTGCCTGCACCCGAGGCGCTCAAATAGCGGCCAGGACTCCCGCAGTGCGGGAGCCCAGTTACTTTGCCACCAGTTACCGCTAGCTGTTCTTGCCACTGCCTAATTTGCCGGATACTACCTGTACCACAGCGGGGGAAAGGGACTTCAAACCCCACGCTGCAACACGGCGCGCATGCCACCAACTTCATTGCCTGCGCCCGGAGGCGCTCAATTAGCAGCCAGGGCTCCTGCAGTGCGGGAGCCCAGTTACTTTGCCACCAGTTACCGCTAGCTGTTGTTGCCACTGCCTAATGAACAAGTTACTTACCTTCGGTAACGATGTATCTGTAAGAAACATTAGTTAGGTAGATTCCTCACCTTAGAATATCCCCAGGCGTCAGGCTGGATTCGGAAAGATTTTTGTAGCAATACCCCTTGCGTGTCGCTAGGCGTTGTCTGCGGCTCCGCGTCCGTCGTTGGCTCGTGCGCCGGAATGATGTCGTCGGAGTACTTAGACGACGCCCTCGCGCGCTGACATCAGTTCTTGTACATAGCTTTCCGCGCCAGGGACGCTGAGCCATGCAAGAGACCGACACTGGTGCCAAAAAATCTAGGGCCCTGAAAGGGAGAACCTTAACCCTAGATGTCGGTTCGCAGAACGGGGAGGCTGGGTGGGTCGGTGAGGAATCTAACTAACTAATGTTTCTTACAGATACATCGTTACCGAAGGTAAGTAACTTGTTCATCTGAAAGAAACACGTTAGTTAGATTCCTCACCTTAGAATAGACACCCCAGCAATACCAACCCCGGTAGTGGGTCTGAGAACCAAGATCACACCAGAAAGTCCTGGAGAACAGAACGGCCAAAGTGGCCATCTCTCTGGACTTGGCTGTCCAGGCAGTAATGTCTCGCAAACGTGTGCAGCGAAGCCCACGTCGCCGCCTGACAGATGTCTTGCAAGGGGACTCCCCGTCTCAGTGCAGTCGTGGCCCGAGTAGAATGGGCCCGTAGCCCAACAGGAGGAACCTTTTTCGCCAAAGAATAGCAGGTCTTAATACACAACACGACCCACCGAGAGATGGTCCGCTTGTGTACAACTTTACCCTTCTTAGCCCCTACGTATCCAACAAAAAGTTGGTTGTCCAACCGGAACTGTCTTGTGCGGTCCAAATAAAAGGATAGCGCACGTTTTGGGTCCAGACGGTGGAGCCTCTTTTCATCTTTTGAAGGATGCGGAGGCGGAAAGAAGGTGGGCAGCGTGACAGATTGCCCGATGTGAAAGGGAGTCACGACTTTTGGCAGGAAAGGAGGAGGACAACTTTGTCCGGATGAACTGAAAGGAAGGGAAGGAGGCTTGGATGACAAAGCCTGGAGCTCACCCACCCGCCTAGCGGAGGTGATTGCTACCAAGAAAGCAGTTTTCAAAGTCAGAAGACGGATGGGACAGTTATGAAGGGGCTCAAAGGGAGCGCACATCAGAAAAGTGAGAACAAGGTTAAAGTCCCACTGAGGCATTACGAAAGGAACAGGAGGGTACATATGAGTAATGCCCTTGAGAAAAGCGTGAAACAACAGGGGACTTGAAAAGAGAAGGCTGATCAGGAAGCCGTAGGAAGGCAGACATAGCAGCAAGATAACCTTTCAAGGTGCCCAGAGCAGAGCCCTGCTGGGACAAAGAAAGAAGAAAGAGGAGAACCTCAGAAAGAGGGGCAGAAAGGGGATCCACAGCCTTTGCTGTGCACCATGCCACAAATTTGGTCCAACGGCAGGGACGCCTGGCTGCCAGAATGACATCACAGACTTCAGGAGGCAAGTCAAATGGCATCAACTGCCGCTGCTCAATCTCCACGCATGTAGGTGGAGGCTGGACAGGTTCGGGTGGAGGACCGTCCCTTGCTGCTGCGACAGAAGATCCTCCTGAAGAGGCAGTCGTAGCGGGGATCGATGGACATACTGAGTAGCTCGGGATACCAGTACCTTCGTGCCCAATCCGGAGCCACCAAGATGACTTGGGCCCGGTCGCGCCTGATCTTCTTCAGCACTCTGGGCAGAAGTGGTATAGGCGGAAAGGCGTACAACAGACCGCAACTCCACTTGTGACGAAAAGCGTCGCCGAGCGAGTGCCGCCTTGGAAACTCCAACGCGCAGAACTGCTGACATTGCGCGTTCTCTTCGGTGGCGAATAGATCTAACCAAGGCTCTCCCCACTGCAGAAAGAGACCTTGCGCCACGTCCGAGTTCAGACGCCATTCGTGATCCATCATGCACCGGTGGCTGAGTTCGTCCGCTCTGGCGTTCAGAGAGCCCGCCAGATGTTGAACCACTAGGGTGATGCCCTGGTGTTCCAGCCATGTTCAGAGGCGCATGGCCTCCCGACAAAGGGTCCACGACCCCACCCCGCACTGTTTGTTGCAATACCACATGGCGGTGGTGTTGTCTGTGAACACCTGCACGACACTTACCCAGAGAGAGGGAAGGAAGGCTTTCAGTGCAAGTCGGATCGCCCTCAGCTCCAAAAGATTGATATGGAGCCGAGTCTCCGCCGGAGACCAGAGTCCTCTGATCTCCACCTCTCCCATATGGCCTCCCCATCCCAGGAGGGACGCATCCGTCACTACCACGTGCTCCGGTTGGGGAAGGGAGAGGGATCTGCCGCTGACCCAATCGCGATTCGTGAGCCACCACTGCAGCTGTTTCGCAGTGCCCTCTGAGATCAAGACGAGGTCGGACAGGTTGCCGCGATGCTGGGCCCACTGAAACTTCAGGTCCCACTGCAGAGCCCGCATCCGCCATCTGGCGTGAGGTACTAACAGGATGCAGGAGGCCATCAGCCCCAGAAGCCGCAGTACCAACCTGACCGATATCCAGGACAGAGGCCGGAAGATGGCAATCAGGGCTCGAATGTCTAGGACCCGCTGTTCCGGCGGATAGACCCAGAACTGCGCCGAATCGAGAACCGCCCCTATGAAAAGGAGTTTTTGGGAGGGACTCAGGTGCGACTTCGGCACATTGATGGAGAACCCCAGTGAATGCAGGAGGTCTGCCGTAGTCTGGAGGTGGGAGACGACCTGCTGGGGCGAGCCAGTCGTCGAGATAGGGGAAGACTGGGACCCCTGATCTGCGCAGATGAGCTGCGACCACTGCCATCACTTTCATGAACACCCGAAGGGCACTGGTGAGGCCGAAGGGGAGCACGGTGAACTGAAAGTGCTCCTGACCCACCATGAACCGCAGGTAACGCCGGTGGGCCGGCAGGACGGGGATGTGGAAATAAGCATCCTGCAAGTCCAACGCTACCATCCAGTCTCCAGGGTCTAGGGCAGCAAGAACCTGAGCCAAAGTTAGCATCTTGAACCGTTCCTTCCGGATGAAGGCGTTCACGCTTCTGAGATCCAAGATCGGGCGTAGGCCCCCTTTGCCCTTCTTGTGAACCAGAAAGTAGTGGGAATAGCAACCACGACCTACTTCTGGACCAGGAACGCGCTCGACGGCCTCTTTGGCCAAGAGGGCCGAAACCTCCTCCCGGAGAAGATGCAAATGATCCCCCGACATACGGTGGTTCTGCGGTGGCATGGCTGGAGGGGTCGTCTCGAAGGGGAGGGAGTAGCCCCTTCGGACGATTTGCAGCACCCACCTGTCCGAAGTGATGGAGCGCCAGTGGAGCAGGTGATGGCGAACTCTGCCCCCCACTGGCGTTGAATGGGCCTGAAAGCTCGGACTAGGAGGGCTTTGAGGCGGATGCTGCCGGGGTGGATGTGGACTGACCGGCACGTTGTCCTCCAGAACCGCCTCGGCGGAAACCACGTCCGCGACTGCGTGCAGGTTGGTTCTGCGGCCGGTGGCTGGGCGGACGTGAGGAGGCGCCCCTTCCTTGGCCACGAAAGGGGTGAAAGGCGGAAGTTTGCGGGGCCGAAAGACCCAAGGACTTGGCCGTGGCCCGGGAGTACTTGAACTGGGCCAGCGCACTGTCCGCCTTCTCGCCAAAAATGCGAGTGCCATCGAAGGGCATGTCCATGAGGGAGCTTTGGACATCCCCTGAAAACGACGTGGACCTCAGCCAGGCGTGACGCCGAAGCGCCACCGTGGTGGAAATCGCCCGACCCAGCGAGTCCGTGGTGTCTAGTCCACATCTAATGGCGTGCAGTGCTGCATCTCGCCCGTTAGCAAGTGCTTTGGTGAGTCACTCCCGGGCCTCCTCCGGGCACAAGGGCAGCACGTCCTCCACCGTATCCCACAGTGAGTGGGAATAACGGTCCAAAAGGCAAGCGGTATTTAAAGACCGCAGTCCCAAACTCAGGGACGAGAACAGTTTCTTGCCAAACTGCTCCAACCTCTTGGATTCCCTATCCGGAGGAGCGGACGGGAAGGAGGATTGGGAGGTTGAGGCCTGGATAACCAGGCTCTCGGGGGTGGGGTGGTGGGAGAGGAATGTGGGGTCGCCCGGAGCAGGGCGGTGGCGCCGGGCAACGTTCCTGTCCACAGGAGGTACTGTGGAGGGCTTGGACCAAGTGCCCTGGAGAACGTCAAGGAGGGCCTCATTAAACTGCAGCAGAGGCTCAGTGGAGCTTGCTGTCGGTTGAAGGACCTCGGTGAGGACGTTAGTCCTCACAGCCACAGCATGCAACTCGAGCCCTAGGGCTTCGGCCGCCTTGCGCAGCACCACAGAAAAGGCTGCACCTTCCTCCGAGGCCACAGTCGGAGGAGAGATGAGTCCAGCATCTGGAGAGGTATCCAAACCGCTGGCGTCCCCAATTCCTCTGCCCAGTCCTGAGACAATTGGGCCTGTTCGGCCAGAGGGTCCTGAGACCCCTCCCAGTCGCTCTCATCATCCGATTCCTGGTAGACAGGAGGAATGATCGGAGCCGGACGGTGGATGAAGCGGTCACCCATCGGTGCCGGTAACGGCGTCGGACGGCGCCGTACCGGCGCCGGGTCTGGAATAGGGCTAAACTGAGGCTCGACGCCGTGCGGGGACGGCGTCGGGGGCGGAACCGGTGTCGGCGCCGGCGGAGGAGGCGTCGTGAGGTCGACCGGCGCCGGCAGAGATCCAGGCCTGGATCCCTCGGGGACCTGCGGCGTCGGGGCCGGAGCCCTCGACGGCGCCGGAGCCGCCGGCACGCGAGGTTGCCCAGTCATCCCTGCGGGGCCCGAAGGCGCTCCGGCAGGCGCCGACGGCAGAACCAGAGTCCTCATGGCCGAGAGGAAGGCACTGACCTCCGCCGGAGTCACGTCAGTCCCAGGGACCGGAGGGTATGGGGATGAGTGCAGCTCCTGCGGCTCCGACAGAGCCGCGGGGGTGGAACCACCCGGACCCTCGGCCGGGTCGCACGACCGGCGAGGGGAGTCCGAAGAGCAAGGACGCCGCTTGGACTTCTTGGAATGTTTGGAGTGACAGGACTTACCCGAAGATCCCGATGAGCGATGTCGATGGCTGCGGCTCCACGAACGGAGTGTCGAAGCTCGAGTAGCTTACGGGACCGCTCCCGCCTAGCAATCGACGTCAAGGCCTGACAGTCGGGGCACGACTCCGCGTCATGGTCAGCCCCCAGGCAGTACAGGCACCGGCGATGGTGATCCGTTACCGACATCAGTCGGTGACAGGCGTCACAATGCTTGAATCCAGGCATCCTACCGGCACCAGATGTCGAGTCGAGTAACCAAAAGAGGTCAAAAAGTTAGTCAAAAAGTGACTAGGGGTAAGCTCTTCCCGGATCGGCACTTACTGGCGCGGAAAAAAGAAGAACTGACGTCAGCGCGCGAGGGCGGCGTCTAAGTACTCCGACGATGTCATTCCGGCGCACGACGCCAACGACGGACGCGGAGCCGCAGACGACGCCTAGCGATGCGCAAGGAGTATTGCTACAAAAATCTTTCCGAATCCAGCCTAAGGTGAGGAATCTAACTAACGTGTTTCTTTCAGATTTGCCCGATACTACCTGTGCCACAGCGGGGGAGAGGGACTACAATCCCCATGCTGTAACGTGGCATGCACGCCGCCATCATTGCCTGCGCTCGGAGGCACTTAAATAGCGCCCAGGGCACCCGCAGGCCGGGACATGCGCAGGCGTTCCCGGGCTGCACCCGGGCGAAGCCCAGGCCAAGGGCGAGCCCGTTTGCGGCCGGTCAAGGTTGGACTGGGCCACCCTCCTTAATTCATGCCCCTGGAACCAGTGGACCTAGTCATTGGACATCGCTTGGTTTGAGGTCAGTTTCTTAACCCTTTGCACTACATATACCTGTGCCATCGAGCCCTTCCACTCTCTTTCAACTCTGTCCAGTGTGAACTGGTACATGGCCTAGCCAAGTGTTGGTTTTCTACTGTAATTTTGGAATATAAGTGGTGACCCTACATTACCTACGCTTAAAAAGCGTAGAACAATGGGAAAGCGAACCTGCGTTGATAAGAAACAAATTACACTCCCGAAACCAATGCCCAAAGCCCAACCCACTTCTATTGACAGGATGTTACAGAGAACAATATGAGTGGTGCCTACTGAAATTGAACTGAATGAAAGACGGTTATCACTAACCCCTAACTTGGACTTCCCCTTGGTATATCTGGATGCTACACACGCTCCAGGAACCTCGGATAGTGATACCCCCATGGTCCAGATAACTGCAGATGAATCATCAAACGCTGATTTGCATACGGGGGTCGTTCCAATACGTCACGCGAAAAAAGGAAAACCTAAGGCACCTGTGAGATCAGGGATAAAACGGAAGAAAGGGTGCATAAGAAGTTATGGCCACCATTGACATTGGGAAAGGAGGATCATTCAGTCGTTTATTGATGGACAGTGAACAACCAATATGGGTCACAAATTTAGTGGCGGATTTACAAATCCAAGTAAGGGCTATTGTAATGGATGAGCTTAAATTGCTGATAGAAATGGTTGATAAGTTGGCAGTGCTGCTCGATACCCAGGTAGGCAATCAAGGGGCATCAAATGGGGGGGATGAGATTGTCAGTGGTCAAGAAGCACACGCTGCATCCATGGTTCTACTATTATCGTTACGAATCAAGCTAGCCAGTGTACTACAAGTATTAGCAGGGCCAACTTAATTCCCCCACACGCACATAAGAATAGACAGTGGCAAGAGCATAGACAACGGGAGGGGGAAGGATCTGCTAGACATATAGAAGCCAACAAAGAAAGTCTAGCCCTGCCATGCATTAATCTACCACCCGCCTCAACCCCATATGTTGTTGTTTTGACAGGTATCCCAGAGCTTGGGAGGGGGCTTAGTGAATCACACCAGGAACTAAAAAATAAATGCATGTTTTGGCTAGCCAATCAGAGGCAATTTCCTTATGAGAATGCAGGAGAGATCCTTTTAACACACAGAGTCAGCTGGGTGGGCTGGAGACCTAAGGATAGGTAGGGTGATTATATAGTGATTAATTTTAGAAATCCACTGGTTGCCTGAGCAATTCTAAGCAGGGATGACTTGAGACAGGAGGGGGCCATAAGGGCTGGGTTATTTTTACCCTCCAGGGAGACCCCTACAAACTAGATGGCTGAATGGTTGGGTGGGGAGAACGTTGAACCAGACCTATCAATCTTTCAATCTAGATTATGATTGGCCCAGGCAGCTACTTTTTAAGATAACAACAAACAGATTTGGTGTCTTAGAGGGAGTAGATTGACTTGCACCCGAAAGATATTGGCTAGAGGAATCCTACCACCAGAGAGAGCAACAGGTGAAAACTGTTCAAATAGGGGAGGTCCCAGACCAGAGTATGCCTTCAAGGTGGGGTGAGACTTGTAGGAAGTTGTGTGGGACAAAAAGGGAAGAAATTGATAGGCATACTGTGGCCACAACAACTAGTCACTGGAATCAAGCTATCCTGGTTGAAGAGGGGTGAAACCCCGAAACCAGTCCTAGGATGCTTGTTTCCGATCCAGGGAGGACCTGGCTTGGCAGTTGGGCTGGACTGATCCCATGAGGCACAGGGTCAAGACTGATTTGCATATGGCCAGGTCTAAATTGGGGTGGCATGGTGAACAAAAGAATGATGGATTTAGCCCAGATCTTTTGACTGGGGGTGAATGTTTTGATTTGTTCTGCATTCCGTCCACCAATTGTGTGTCTTTTGCTTCCTTGCCCTAAGTGTGCCGGGTATGCCCAGACGTGGGTCCCGGGCTCATTGTGCCACTGAAATCAAGCTATCATGGCTGAAGAGGGGTGAAACCCTGAAACCGGTCCTAGGGGGCTTGTTTCCAGTCCAGGGAGGACCTGGCTTGGCAGTTCGGGCTGGACTGTTCCCATGAGGCACAGGGTCAAGACTGAATTGCATATGGCCAGGTCTAAACTGGGGTGACATGGTGAGCAACAGAATGATGGATTTAACCCAGATCTCTTGACTGGAGTGAATTTTTTGATTTGTTCTGCATTCCGTCCATCAATTGTGAGTCTTTTGCTTCCTTGTCCTAGAGGGTGCCATTTCCAGGCCCTGGCTTGCAAGAGGAGAGCTCTCCCTCTGTTGATGTCAGGAAGTCCTGCATCTTTCTTATTTTGTGCACAGTCGACTTAACTCCTGTATGCATGGGGCAGAATTACAAGGTACGTGAATTCCTTCTGGAGACATGTATGGCTTAGTCATGGGAGGGATAGGGCAACACTCCTAGTTGTTGTGTGTCTTTTCTGCAGGAACGAAGGACGATAGAGAGTGAATGATACAACTCCCTGACGTCTTCCCAAGATTCCTGCGGCCACCGCATTCTGGTTTCGTTTATCCCTTTTTGCCCTTTCCCCCTTCTCTGTGGTCTTCCCTGGAGAGGTGAATCTCGTTACTCTCTGGTGGGAACACACAAATAGGGGAAAGGGTTACCTACGTCCAGCATCGCTCCTGCTGCATCCGGCTTAAGGTTAGTGCCTACACTCTCCTGTGACAGAGTGACGAGCCCACGGTTACTTGCAGCCTGAGCGATGGATGCCACCACAGTGCTCACATCTGTGCTGGAAACACTGACCGCTTTAAGAATGGAAGTGGACGCATTTAGAGGCGAAAACCAGGAATTGAGAAATGAAATGGGGACCATGAGAAGAGAAGTGGCTGGCCTGTCCCGTGTAACCACCGCAGATGCTAGGGGGTCCTCATACATTAGAAATTGGACCTTACCTCCTCCCTCTTCCTCCAACCCAATGCCAGAGCAAGGGGGGGAGTGGGGGAACCTCCACCATTCAGGTCATACAACCCTTGCACCTGCCATTAGCCCCTCCAGAGAGGTTTTTTGGGGACCCAAAAAGGTTTAGTGTATTCCTAGGGCAATGTAAGTTGCACTTTATGTGCAAACCCGCTGTCTTTCCAGATGATCAGGCTAAGACTGCGTTCATGATGTCGTATTTAGGGGGGGAACGCTGCTAGTTGGTCCTTTCCCCTGATAGAGAGGAATGACCCTGTTTTACAAGACTTTTCAGCTTTTTGCGAAGAAATGCGCAAATTATTTGATAGAAAGGCCCATCAGCTTTCTTTGGACAGAGAACTCATAACTTTGCGACAGGGCTCACAAGATCTCTTGACATATATCACCAACTTTAACCGATTAGTAGTTGAAACCAAATGGCCGGTTGAAAAACGTACCTCCTTATACTATCGAGGGCTGAGGGGAGAATTAAAGGACGTCTTGGCCCAAGTGGTGCACATGCCATCTACATGTGATGAATTAATCGACCTTACAGTCCAGTTGGATCACAGACTACAAGAACGGAAAAATGATCGGCAACGTCCAGAAGTCAGATATATGCCTGCCAGGCCAAAACCCCCTTCGGAAGGACCTGCAGTGCCCAGTGACGGAACTGAACCCAGGCAGATCAGCGGAGTGAGAGGACCCCTGAGCACCGAAGAGAGAAACCGTAGATGACTCCAGAAGCTCTGCATGTATTGTGGGAAGTCAGGGCACTTAATTAAAGACTGTAGAACCAAGATCTCCACTACAAGCAGAGAACAGAAAGAGGACAAGAAAGTGCATGTAGTAGAGCGATTGTCAGAACCCTTGGGAAACGACTATGCTCAAACAAGCTGAAGACCCCTTGTTTGAGTAGAGAAGCAGAAGAGGTCTTTGCAGCTCAGAGCAACATAATCCAACCCATAGCTCCCCACCTGCTCATCTGTGTAACGTTGAATTGGCCTGGAAAAGACCCTGTGGTGGGGTATGCCTTAGTAGATTCCAGAGCTACGGGCAATTTTATAGATCAAAGATACGCAAAAGACATAGGAGTCCCATGCATAAAGGAAATCCCTGAGCCGGTGAAGGCAGTGGACGGAACTGATCTGTCATCCGGTCCGGTGAGTTTGCATACACAGCAACTAGTAATACAAATTGGAGCTGTGCATTGTGAGATCATACGGTTTGATCTGATAGATGCCCCTCATTTTAAATTAATTCTGGGACTGCCATGGCTTACACTACACGATCCCTTTGTGGGATGGGCTGCCAGAACGGTATCCTTGAACTCCTCCTTTTGCGCTGAACACTGCACCTACGACCGAGTCCATTCGACTACTATCCAGGAAAATCCTGCTGCACTACTGGCGCATGGATGTAGCACACAGGAAGCGAATCCGACCTCAGAGCTCCCCGCAGAGTATCACAGATACCAAGCTGTATTCAGTGAGAAGGAGGCCAGCAGACTACCCCCTCACAGAGAGTATGATTGTGTCATCGAATTAGAACCCGGGGCTAGCATACCTTGCAGCCGCATATATGCACTTACAGAGGCCGAAACCACCTATCTACAACAATATCTGGAGAAATTACTAGTGCTGGGGTTTATACGTCCATCTACTTCACCCGCCTCTTCTCCCCTGTTTTTCATTCCAAAACGCGAAGGGGGATTGAGGGCATGCATCGATTACAGGGCCCTGAATAGAGTGACAAAGAAAAATCGATACCCTCTGCCATTGATCCCCGTGCTACTGGATCAATTAAAAGGAGCTACAGTGTTCTCCAAATTGGATCTCAGAGGCGCCTATCTCCTGGTGCGAGTAAGACGTGGAGACGAATGGAAGACAGTCTTTCGGACAAAATTCGGGCTCTACGAATACAGGGTAATGCCCTTCGGCCTTTGTAACGCCCCCGCAGCCTTCCAATACTTCATGGACGAAGTTTTACGTGGCCTCTTGGATGTGCCATGCATAGTATACATTGACGATATCCTGGTTTATTCACAGTCAATGAAAGAACATAAATGCCACGTGGCAGAAGTACTGGAACGACTCCAGCGACATGCGTTATACGCCAAACTTGAAAAATGTTTGTTTCACACCTCCACCGTAGAATTCCTGGGATATATCATCGGTCCTGAGGGGCTGTGCATGGATCAAAAGAAGATTCAAGCTATTCTGCAGTGGACACCTCCTTTCAGCGTTAAATCGCTACAAAGCTTCCTAGGCTTCGCCAATTTTTATAGGCGGTTCATACGCGAGTTCTCCAGAATCATTCAACCCTTAACTCTCCTTTTGCGAAAAGGAACCGTCTTTCGTTGGACTGAAGCTGCCGAACAAGCATTCCTAACCTTGAAATCATGCTTCACGACAGCCCCTGTTCTACGCCATCCGGATGTAAGTCAACCTTTCGTGGTTGAAACAGACGCATCGTACTACGCAGTGGGAGGTATCCTGTCCCAGCGTCATCCTGAAACAGGACAGCTTCATCCCGTGGCCTTCTTTTCGAAGAAACTGTCGCCCAGTGAAGTTAACTACAGCATAACCGACAAAGAGTTATTGGCCATCAAAAGAGCATGCGAAGAATGGAGACACCATTTAATGGGGGCTTGACATAAGGTAGAAATCTACACCCACCATTGCAACCTGCTTTTCCTGAAAAGTGCCAGAGCCTTGACCCCTCGCCAACTCCGCTGGTCTCTATTCTTTGCAGATTTCGACTTTGTGATCAAATTCAGACCGGGGCCACAGAATGGAAAAGCAGACGCGTTATCACGAATTTCCCTTGATACCGAAGACCAGCACCTCGAAGAGCCGCCGTGTATTTTACATAAGGCCACATTCCCGACAAAGGTCTTGGCCACCTCTTCTACAGCAGCCTTCCTACACGCCGTGCGACAAAGAATTGAGATGATGGATAAGGAGGCGTGGATCGCCCAAGACCCCGAGCACCGCGCTATCAAAGACCAATTACTGTATTTTGATAACAGACTGTACGTACCGGAGAAGTCTCTCCAAATTCAGGCCTTACAGTGGGTACTTGACACCCCCTTAGGAGGACATTTGGGGAAGAACAAAACGATTCAACACATATCAAGATACTTCTGGTGGGATACGCTGTCTGAAGACTCACAACAATATGCAGCGGAATGTGCCATTTGCACACAAGCCAAAACAGTACATCAAAGGCCCCAGGGGCTGCTACGGCCCATACCTATACCTCCTGCACCTTGGCATACGGTGTCCATGGATTTTATTGTTGACATGCCGCCCAGTCTAGGTCACAACACCATTTTAGTGGTCATCGACCACTTAACTAAGATGGGTCACTTTATAGCCCTCACCAAGCTACCCACGGCTGGAGCATTAGCTGTCATCTTTCTTCAGCACATAGTCCGCTTACACGGAATCCCATCCGTCATCATCACCGACAGAGGGACCCAATTCACCTCTAGGTTTTGGAAAGCATTATGTAACATTCTAAAGATCGAGGCCAAATTGTCTACAAGCTATCATCCACAAACAGATGGCAAAACCGAGAGGTTGAATCAAACCCCAGAACAGTACCTCAGATGCTTCACCCTGCAATATCATGAAGAGTGGAGAACACTGTTATGGACTGCAGAGTTTACGTATAATAATACAGAACACTATTCATTGGGTACATCCCCTTTCTTCTGCTTACATGGGTTCCACCCTAATATGTTACCTTTCGAACAACCAGGGACATCCGCACTTCCTACCATACAAGAACATCACGCCCACTTGAAGGCCGTATTAGCCGAGGCCAAGCTGCACCTGGAACTCGCTCAAGCTAGAGACAAGAGTAATGCAGATAAAAGGAGAATCCCATCCCCCTCTTATCAAATAGGGGATAAAGTATGGCTGAGCACGAAACATTTAAGTCTCAAGGGGAATACTAGGTTACAACCTAAGTATGTGGGGCCCTATTCCATAGTGGGCATAGTTAATCCAGTAGCTATGAGACTACAGCTCCCCGTTAGGAGAGAGACGTGAAAGACCGGATGTATGTGCCACCTAAGACCCTATTGCATAGGCACAAGACAGCCGGCAAGGCCTTCACCTGTAGAAATAGATGGGGATGAAGAGTATGAGGTACATGACATTCTTGATTCCAGACGAGTTAGAGGGGAGTTGCAATATCTCATAGACTGGAAGGGTTATGGTCCGGAAGAAAGATCCTGGGAACCAGTGACACACTTACATTGTTCGCACCTCCTCAGGAGGTTTCACAGGTGTTTTCCTACAAAGCCTGGTGGACCGCCGAGGCGGCGGTCGTTAAGAGGGGGTTCTGTCACAGCACGTAGGGGAGAATGGATGTTCGGGAGACTGAATGTTGCACTACGTCTCCCAGAAGGCCTGCTACTGAGTGGGTGTCCTACCTCTCGTTCCGCTGATTCCCTATGTAATTACCTCCCTCCCGGAACTCGGGGCTCGTCACCTGATGACCTCGTCAGTTGCAGGATTCCGACTAGCCCGTGACAGTCTCCAGCGAGTCCGAGCGCCAGCACGACCAACGAACTTTGCACGGTAAGCCGCGTCTTGCCCTGGCTCAGAACGCGACACGCATTCCTTTAAAAACATCCCCGAAGGTTCCCCCGGCAGGAGCGGGCTTCAGAATACTGCAACACCTCCGCTCGTACGAGTGAACTCAATTAGCATACTTCGGGCTGCTGCCCATTCATCGACCCCCAGGCGCTGTACGCAGAGTGCAGAGCCGGGTATTCATCCATGCCCAGGCCCTCAGGCCGCCTACCCTCCCCGCTAACGCGCACAGGAGCGCGAGTTCAGTGTCACGGAGAGCTGTGGGAGGCTCTCAATCTGCTTTCGAACCGCCGTCATAACGGGAGGAATCAACCACACGCGCAGGAGCGCTTAGTACTTGTTTATTTTTGTAAGACTTTAGAAGAGCTGGTGAGAAGCTCAGACTCACACACAAATACCGTTACGTGGCGGTTGGCAACACACGAGCACACTGGAGCGCTACTTCTGTTTTTTGCTGATTCCTTAGGAGCCGCTGAAAGGCTCGGATACCAGTACTGTGATGAACAACCAGTGGGGGAAGTACTCCACTAGAGGGTGCCATTTCCAGGTCCTGGCTTGCAAGAAGACAGCTCTCCCTCTGTTGATGTCAGGAAGTCCTGCATCTTTCTTATTTTGTGCACAGTCGACTTAACTCCTGTATGCATGGGGCAGAATTACAAGGTACGTGAATTCCTTCTGGAGACATGTATGGCTTAGTCATGGGAGGGATAGGGCAACACTCATAGTTGTTGTGTGTCTTTTCTGCAGGAACGAAGGACGATAGAGAGTAAATGATACAACTCCCTGAATTCTTCCCAAGATTCCTGCGGCCACCGCATTCTGGTTTCGTTTATCCCTTTTTGCCCTTTCCCCCTTCTCTGTGGTCTTCCCTGGAGAGGTAAATCTCGTTACTCTCTGGTGGGAACACACAAATAGGGGAAAGGGTTACCTACGTCCAGCATCGCTCCTGCTGCATCCGGCTTAAGGTTAGTGCCTACACTCTCCTGTGACACACTGGAATCAAGCTATCCTGGCTGAAGAGGGGTGAAACCCTGAAACCGGTCCTAGGATGCTTGTTTTCGATCCAGGGAGGACCTGGCTTTGCAGTTGAGGCTGGACTGTTCCCATGAGGCACAGGGTCAAGACTGATTTGCATATGGCCAGGTCTAAACTGGGGTGGCATGGTGAGCAAAAGAGTGATGGATTTAACCCAGATCTCTTGACGGGGGGTGAATGTTTTGATTTGTTCTGCATTCCGTCCATCAATTGTGTGTCTTTTGCTCACTACAACTAGACCATCTTTTAACTTATTCAATGAGATTTCCCAGAAGTCAGATTTGGGTACTGGTGAGACCCTACACCCGCCTTCCCCCATATCTGCCATCATAGATAGCCGGTCGGACTCATTAAGGCCACAGGTTCTATCTTGGAACATACCTGGACTAGCCCCCAAGATGGATAATCCTGAATGGGGGTCATTCATGGAACAACACGATGTCTGTATGTTTCAAGAAACCTGGGCCAGGGGGGACATCCCTAAATTAGGCTAGGCATCGTATAGCTTAGCTGCAATATCAGGGGGAAAGGAGAGGCCCTCAGGGGGGGCTTTGTATTTGGGTGGGTGTACATCTGGGTTGTACTGTAAAACAGATGGGAACATTAAGAAGAACACCTAGGATGTCGTTTAAGAATTTTCCATCAAGGATTACAATTGCCCTAATCAATGTCTATTCCAGACCGGTTAGATGCAGTCAAGAGTCAAGGACACTTGATGAGCTACCGACTTTTCTGTCTACTATCCCTGATAATTGCCTGGTGATTCTTGGAGGGGATTTCAACTGTCAATAGGAGCCCCTAGACGGTTTGAATGAATACAACCCCTGTGAAGAAGATCAACACTGGGTTATCCCAGTGACTACTAGTCCGTTAGTAAGAGTCTGGACCCCTTTGGTGCTCCAGATGAATTCTCTCGCATTAAAACATTCATTGAGGGCATGTAACGGTAGAACAAAATCAGACACACCAGGCAAACACACCTTTAATAGAACTGGGCACGCTTCCATACTAGATTATATTCTGATTGATATAAAATCTTGGCACAGGGTAATAGACTTTAAGATCGTGCCTCGCCACGATAATGATCACAATGCCCTGATCCTAGAGTTGACCACACTAAGCCCTGGGAGTGCATCTGGTTTGGATGTGCCAGCTGATGGTAGATTGACCCTTACTAACTGCAGGAAGAGAGTCTGATGGGCGGATATATGTCAATCTCAAGAAAAGCGGTCCTCCCTATATCAAACCGTCATTCCGATTCTCACGAACGCGATGCAATCTGTTTTAGCTGACAGAACTTTTGAAAGTTGCCCTAAACCATACTAGACTGACAACTACTATGGTTGATTTCTTTTTTCTGACCAAAAGATCTAGAATTAATAGAAGACCCAGGCATCCCTGGTACAACAAAAGCTGTCACAAGGCCAAATCAGCTCTGATCTCTGCCATTAAGGTTAAGGATAGACCATTGATTAAAGTCAATAGTGTGGCCTATAGAAATAATATGGATGATGCGAAAAAAGGGTGGGAGCGCTATAAGTGGGATACTCTGAGAAGTTGCTTGGTCACCCATGATATGGGGACTTTTTGGAACGTGGTACATATGGGCAGTTCTGAAGGAAAACCGGCAATAGAACCAAATTTAGGGGCAGATGTGTGGAAGGACCATTTTGAATCCCTCTATTCGAGGGTAGAGATAGGGGACAGAACAGTGGATAATGAACTTTGCCCCCCACAGGCAAACTGTCCCCAGGCCCACACGATTAGCTTTATGGAGAAAAAAGATACCCCGATGATAACACTCAAAGAGGTAACTGTAGCACTGAGCAAAATAGCACCAGCAAAAGCCCCAGGGCTAGACAAGATACCCGGGGATCTGTTCCGTAGCTAACCTACTATCTGGGCACCTTATTGTTGGACTCTATTTAATGCCAACCTGCTATGTATGGCAATCCCCGCTACCTGGGCTGGTGCGGAAATCATACCAGTTTACAAAAAGGGTTCTCCTTTGCTTTCCACAAGCTATAGGCACATAAGCCTCATTGACATTAGTCAAAAAATATTTGCACAAGTGCTGCTGGGTCGCCTACAGAGCTGGATGTACGAGCATAATGTTCTCAGCCCGTTTCAAGCTGGGTTTAGAGAAAAAATGTCCACACTGGATCAGATTTTTAGGCTCCAATTATTACACTGGAAGACCGTGTGTATTGAGGGTGGCAGTCTCTATTTAATATTTGTGGACCTAAAATCTGCATTCGATTTGGTGCCAAGAGAGTTGTGGGCAACCCTAATGGATATCGGAGTTCCAGTGTATTTGCGCCAAATTCTGAGGCGGTTACACTAAGGAAATTTCGCACAAATAAGGTTTGGTAAACAAGGGGAACTCACTACACCCATCCCAGTAGATAGAGGTGTCCGTCAGGGATGTGTCCTTGCCCCGACTCTTTTTTGTCTATTTATAAATGGGTTAGTTGAATTTTTAAATGCAGAGAAGGATACAGATGCACCTAAGTTGGCGAACCGTAAAATCGCGGCCATGATGTTTGCCGACGATACTCTGTAACTTTCAAAAACTCCTATGGGTATACAGAAGGTTCTCCATACATTTGATAGTCTTCTGTAAGGAAAGGGGGCTTGAGATTATCCTACAAAAAACTACATTTATGGTGTTTAACTTAGGCAATAGTACCCGAACAAACCCATGCCTGGACAGCAGACCCCTGGAGAGGGTGTCTGTCTTTGAGTATCTCGACATAAGATCACAGAAAGAAATGGACTGGGGGCACAAATTAAAAAAGCCAGTTTGAAGTTAGCCCAGACAACGGAGGGCATGACAAAGGGATTCCGAAACTCTATTCATAAACCTGTGGGCCCGGTAGTAGAAATATACACGGCTCAACCTAGAGGTGCTGCTTTATATGGGGCAGAAATCTGGGGACACTGTCATTCTGACAGTCTTACAAAAGCTGAAAACACCTTTGCTAGGCAATTATTTGGCCTCCCTCACAGCTGCCCCTCATACTGCTTCGACTAGATCTGGGGGTCAGGTCAATTGCGGAAGAAGCTGCTCTCAGACCTCTCCTATTTTGGAGACGTTTGTGGGTTACTCCACAATTGGCTGAGTACAGGGAATAACTAAGAGAGATGTTGAGTATACCCGGGCAGGGAGACTACCATGGCTGGGCCTTATCCGGGACACTTTTCTGACTATGGGAGAGGTAACTTGTGGGATAGTCCAGAAATAACATGCCCCACAGTGTCAAGGAAGGAGCTAAAGGATTGTTACTGGGGGAACAAATTGGCTCAACTACAGGGGAGCAATTTAATAGGCAAGCTTACTGCAGTATTTCTAGAAATCAAAGAGCAGTACAGGTTAGAGTCTGTACTGTACATCAAGCCGGCTGTCGCAAGGAAGCTATATTTGCAATTGCAGGCACGGGGTACTGCCACTGCGTGCTTTTACAAACAAATGGGCGGGCTTACAAACTTTGGGTTGCCTGGCATGTAACAATGCAGCAGAGACAAAATACCATGTGTTTTTTTCTGCCCTGGGTATAAGAAGGCGAGAAAACAATGGTTGATCCAGATATGCAGAAACTTGGGAACCAGGCATTGCTCAGAGGCTTTTAGGATATTGAAATAGGATGCATGCCTCCCTGTAGCATTTTCAGTAGCAGGATTTTTATTTTCTATGTGGTGCGCACGCAGAGTATTCCTGAAGCTGACCCCTACAGACACTGGTTGATCTTTGGTACACATTTTAAATGGACTTTGGATGTCTTTTTGTCTGGAGGTAATATTTATGAATTTTATGAGCTTTTTAAATTACTTTGCTGATGTATTTTTATCTTGATGTATAGTGCACTAGTGCATAGGACTGTCAACAAGTTGAATTGTGGTCCGTGGGTGTATGCTCATGCTTACAGTTTTTTAATTGACCGATACAAGCACTTTACAAAAAATTGCTACAATGGCTGACCTCTGGGCTAGAGCATGGGCTTATCATATCCGACACTGTAAATTGTACACATGTACTGCACATGCACTTTAACTTAGCTAGTGAGCTTGGACTGACTGTACTATAGATTGTTTGTAGGTTACATTCATGTGTTATGAATACATTGCCATATGACTAATGGATTTTCTTTTATTGTTCTAATTACGAATCAAATGAAATGTATGTTATTGTATATATGCTTTTATGGTCAAATTGGCCGAAATAAAGTTTGGATGATGATGATTGAAAGGACAGCTGTAGAGTCCTGGTTGATGGCCTAAACCCTAGATGGGGTAGTAGGCATAAGTAAGTAAGTATGCCTCTGTATCAAAGTTGGCCATTTTAGTTCATTTCTGATGTGCTTCCACAGAAGTTTTTAGATTTTGTCTGGATTGAGATAAATATTATATTTTTTCTCTTTGGTGGTCAATCTCACCAGGTAAAGTAATGGTTTTCTTGCTTGGTGGGAGTTTTCTTATATTATGGAGCAGGATTGTTGTTGGTTGCATGTTGTAGGCTTGTATCTGTACAAGATTCCTCAATAGAAAATGCTTACTAAATTAAATGCACAATTACAGGACACCAAATTCCCCTTTGGCAAAGAGGACTGGATTTATCTTTTTTGATTGTGAAAGGCATTGACTGGTAAAATTCAGATTGTCAGAAGTGCCTTTTCGTTTGGTGATTGGCAGTGTTGAGATGAAACCCTTTGAGAGGAGGGCCTCAGCAGTGCTTGACAAAGGGCTCTTATGCAGAGCAATCTTGTATGTGCAATAGCCAACCTCCCCTTTCTGCTACTCCAGGGGTGCAACCTGTATATGGCGTGCAAAACATTACCCCATGGTCTCTTTACCCCACAATTCACTGACTCTCTCCAAACCAGGAGACAGTTTCAATGTATCACGTACATTTGTGTGAAAGTGTGTCTGAATGTGTAACAATATTCTCTCTTCAGTAAATTGTGCTGGTTGGGAACCAGTAACTATCACACACACTTTGGGTGTCTCAAGGGCCTGCAATCCATCAGGGACAACTCTGAGAGAATTTAGAGAAGGACCTCTATGTGTCACTTTCCTACACATCTACTTAAGTATGTCATACTTCTCATGCAGTGCCAGGCTTGCCTCCTTACTCTCAACTGATGCATGAATCCAGCGCACTCCTGCGAACCTGCTTACATACGTCTAGCCATGCCATCTTGCCAAGTGTACCCCTGCTTACAGAGCGGGTCTACATGTTCTATGTCTGAGATGCCACAGCAATGGACAAGAGAACATTGTCTGTTCATGGGTAGGCCAAGCTATGGAATTAAGTGCTTTAAAGATTTCCCAAAGAGTTCTCTGGACACTACCTCCCTGACATGCTCTCCTTGACACCCACAATGGAAAAGCACAAGTGTCCTTCTGAAGGGGCTGCTGTGAGTTACTGCAATCTGCGCCAGCTAGCTCCTTAAGAAATGAGATTAATAAAGATCAGTGAGCAACAGCAAACAGTCAGTCTTTAACTTGTAATAATAATATTAGGTGCAGGGGCCAAGATTTTCCTTTAGGACAGGGTTCTCCAAAGTCGGTCCTGGAGAGCCGGATCTATGCCAGATTTTTATCATATCCACATTTAGATACATTTAGTTATCTTAAAAATCTGGCATGGATCCGGCCCTCCGCAACTGATTTTGGAGAACTTTGCTTTAGGAGTATACCGCCGGCACTGCTGAATGCTGGGATTGTTGAATACTAAGACTCTCCGATCTTGATTCCACCTCATGCCTCTTTCTTGCATTACCTAAGAATTCCTGTTGCTTTATCCCACTCTTGCAAGATCTGTTTAATCCCTGCTTTCTCCTTGTGTCACTGTTTTCATATCCTTTTCTTTCTCCTGCCCTTCTCTTTCCTACTCCACATCAAAGACAGATGATAAAAAATACAACCAGGTCCCCAAAAATGAGTGTGGATGTCCAGCTCCTACAACCACCGACACAAATTAAGTATTACAAGCATTATTTAATTTATGTACTTTACACCTCTGAACCCTTAGTGAAGCCTCAGATCAAATCCCATGGTGTGGACAAGCCAGAAGTACCCACAGAAAAAACTTGAGCACCCTGGATAGCTCAACAAGGTTTTAATGCTGGAAACTGATTTGACCATGGTGGGAGACACAAACATTGTGTCTTATTGTGGCATATAACCCTAATCTTAACGTTATATAGTTAGGAAGGTGGGCAAAGGCAGACACAGTGAGCTTATTCTGTCCAAAGCAAAAATAAAATTTACCCGAGAAGGTGAAGTAATACCTGAGCCCTCCAGGAAACATGGTGTCCAGGGGATGCACAGGATTATTATTATAGAAACAAGGAGACCGGTTTCTTATGTTTCTCTTCCTACATGTTTCTCAATTTTCTGCCTCTGTCTCTCTTGCTCTGTATGAAAGTCTAATGATGAAAAATAAATGTCAGTTCCCAACAACGAGTAATGGTGCCTACCAACTGAGCAACCTAAGCCTACAATTGCAGACTGAGCTCAACGCGAGGAGAACTGAGCCCAGTCCCATCAATGTCTTTAAAAAACCATGTAATATTACGCTAAGAAGAACAAACCCTTGTGAGTACACACGACTCAAGCCCACTCCGTGCTTTAAAGCCTGATCCCTCAGGAGAGTATGGAATTTGTTTGATGTTCACGCTGTGGGACATAAAATTAAGTTTCTTTGCAATAAACAGCCTCTCATTACAGTGTACACATTAAATGTTGATTATGTGAGTATATTCACTCACATTAAAATTCATAGAAGAAGTAAGGCCTTCGAAATCAAATGCAACTTATTTGAACTCTCAAAAGTCCGGACTAAATTTATGAGAAAATAGTTTAAGCGGGATAATAATAACTGCATGCAAAAGGGTTCTATATACACAGGTATGTATTTACTCAAGAATACACAAAAGTCGCTACACAACGATTTAGTGGATTTTTTTGGGTGACAAAATGCAAATAACTGGAGCAATTCTCAGCTCGCTGAGATCTGAATAGCCATCAATAGATAACAGTGGGCAAATGGCTGCAAACTGTCCAGCACAATCAATCAATCAATCAATCAATCAGGATTTATCAATCCTGGCTAGTCACCCGATAGGGTATCGAGGTGTTTAACTAAATGGGGGCTTGCTTTTGGCCTTTGTTTTGATTTTTCCTGAGAAAGCGCGTATGCATCAGATTTTAACAGCCCAACTGTAAATATTATGGTATATTTCACATGTTTGCAAAATTGTATGTGGATGTCATTCGCTAACAATCACTACTTAGGGTGCAGCCTATGGAGTGTTCACTCACACTCTATTCTCTAAGACCCCCCTCTGAATGCAGTAGCCTTCTCCCCTCTCCATTCAGATGCCCTAGCATGCACTTGTGTATCAATCCAGCCCTCTTGATGGTCCTACATGGTGGATGAAACTTCTGTGTTTATTGATCAGCTCGACTTTCCATGGCTTGAAAACACTGATTTGGTTTGTCAATAAAGGGAAACTGGTGTGGTTTGGATTGATTTCCATCAAGGCGAGCTGGCAATTGCAAAGGATTTCTTTGATATATCTAAATAACTAAGCCATCTGACACCTAATCACATGTTATTCCAATAAGGATTTAACAGTATGGGCCCCAAAGCCATTTCCTTCTGGTTAAATTGTGCAAAAGTGCATATGTTGAGGGGCTCAATATTTTGTAAAACGAGCTTTACTCTTGCACTGTTCCTTCCCATAACATTTTCTCAGATTGTAACCATGAACATGACATCACTGACATCACCTTAAACACACATTTATTTTTTATACAAGAGTGCAAAAATAGGTTTAAAATACATGATCTGTTCAACATCTTGGGGCTTTAACTGGTCCGCCACTTAAATTCTTAGTCAGTGTTCTCAACAATAGACCCAAGCTAGCATAGTTTTGGAAGGCTTCTTCAGGGCAGAGTCTCAGAGAGGCAACAATAGGTAAAAATCCCTAACAAAGTCATGCCACTCTGCTTCCTTGTGTCCCAAGATAGGATCCTCTTGACCGAAGCCAAATACTTTGGCCAAATGTCTATAGATTCCATATTAGGCTCAGCCTCTTGGCTTCTACAGGTAAAGGCCAAGCATTATCAACCGCAGAACGTGACTTCAAGGAAGTTTTTGTGAAATAAAGTGGCAAGTGCATGGGAAGCTCCCAGTGATTCTCATGCGAAAAAGATGTTAGCTGATCATCAGTTTCTCTGTTACGACCATATCTCGGAGTTATTTAAGAAATAGGGTGTTTGATATCATTTCTATTAGGAATAACAACAGTTCCAGTTGGAAGTTATAGCAGATGGGTTAACTTGCTCACAAAACTTTCCTGAGCTGGGAGGAACCCTTTGATTTTGCTAACAGTTCAGCCAGAACTGCTTGGTGAATCCCTTCCACCAAATTCCTAGAGCTCTACAACAGTTTGAAGGTGTCTTGCAACCGCCGTCCTGCCCCGATGAGAAACATGTTCACATCTATTGGATAACCAGTCCTAGAAGAGATGGTAATGTCACGTCAGCTGTACATCCTGTTCGTGGACATGATCTGAATGCCAGTGCATCAGTCTATGAAAGTGAAGCAGATGTAGCTCCAAAGTTGTGAGGGTTGGAGAATCAGACAATGCGTTAGATTGATGCATCAGCTCTCTCCCAAGGGGCGAGCTCGCTTAGATATCCTTCACAGAAGTTATAATTTGGATCAAAGTTCCACACGACTTCTTCCTTTACTTCTTCCCAAGGGTGCCGCGAAGGGTCAGAGAATGTGGCAAATTCTTCCAGGTGAGGTCCCTGGGGAGCTGACTCTAGGTAGGTGTGGTCCACATAGGCAGAACACCACTTGTTCGAGGGGTTGATTTGTCTACCCTGAACGGTGAGGTCTATATCACTGCTCACAGAGTTCAGGGCTACATTAATGTCTATATCTTCAAAACTGCTATCCATGCCATTGAAAACATCTTCAAAAACAGATCCCCAGTCAAAATCTCCCTTTAGGGACTCCGCCTCTCTCTCCTCCAACCCAACCTGCGCCACATTGGAAGTTCTCACCACCTTGGTGCTGCGCCTTGGCAATGGCTGTTTGCGCTTGGTGGCAGTTCGATTAGCATCTGAAGGACTGTAACTTTGATCCTGCTGTTCATGGTGGTGGTAATGCTGGTGTTGATGCTGTTGGTTGTATTGATCGTTCTCCATATGATCAGCAGAAGCTTGTTCGTTCATGAGGTGATACAAGTGTGCCGTAGCCGTATAGGTCTCTGGAATGGGCTCCAGTTTGTGTTGTCGGAGAGCGTTGAACTGTGTTGTTGGCATGCGCCTTCTCTTGAACACACCGTTGACAAACATGTCAGCATACTGTGGGTCAATCTGCCAGAAGCCTCCTTTGCCCGGCTCATCCTTCTGTCTGGGCACTTTCATGAAGCACTTGTTCAGGGACAGGTTGTGCCGGATGGAATTCTGCAATGATAAACAAAAATGCTGTTCAAGAAATTATAACTCAGTGCTACAGCTACACAGTGCATTGTCAAGCCAATCTCTGCCTCACATAGTGATACCCGAGAAGACGTTAGCAGAAGATGAAACATTCATTAAATAGGGTTTTATTCAAAGGTGTGCAAACAAACATATTACCTTGGTTTAATATCCATGTATTTTTATTATGGAGTCCGTTTAGCAAGACAAATATCATTTTTTTATGAATCTGTTTTAATAGGATTCAAAAAGAACTGGAAAAGGAATAGGAGACCAATGCAAGCAGAAAATGTGAGAGTGAACCTAAAGACCAATATAGCTGGGTTAAAACGCATCAGGCATTGAAATACTCTCAATGCTGAGTGGTCTTTGCTTGCAGTTTTAGTCTACGCTACACTTCTCACTCAGAGCACACTTTCTTTTTCTACCAGCAACCTGGCAACATTAGCACTCCATACACAGCTCTTCCAAGGCACTTCAATTCTGGCCAGAAGCACAATTCATTCTATCACTTCAGCTCTACCTAGCTCCTTCAGGGCGGCTCGTTACTGGCCTATATGCTTGCAAACTCCCCACCTTTGAGCTTGAGAAACAGGCTAATTGGGTAAAATACGAAGGCCCCATGGCATCTTAAGGTCACCCACATTCCTGCACAAAACCAGTGCCGGATTAAATCCTATTGTGGCCAGGGCCTGCCTGGGAATCCAAAGCAACCGTGAAGCATTGCTGCTTAACAAAAACACCCCCCAGTACTGCTGCTTTTGTTACTGGGGGCCTATTTTGCAGCACAACCAGCCCCCAGTAACAAAATCAGCCCCACTGCTCCAAAACCGGCCCCAAACATTCCAGCCTCCCGATGCCCGCTACAGCCAGTCGGCCATGATAGAGACCCGTAGGCAGTTGAAATTTCAGGGGCCTCCTCACAAATTATCTCCTAATACCCAATGCACCGGATTTCTTCACAAACTGACAGCTGTCAGAAAATGAGCTTTTAAGAGACAAATTGTTATGTGAATCTAATGTTTCTGGTTTATGTACTTTAAGTTGTTAGTTGGTACATTACATTAATACAGTATTTTCTTCATAAAGTCTTTAATGTAAATTTTTCATTTCTTTGAGTGGATTCATTTTTTTCTATCTTTTTGAAACAATATTTAAGAAAGCATGATTGTAATTTTTTTCCAAGATCAAATCAATATTATTTTGATCCGTTGTTGCGGGCCCCTAAAAGGAGTGGGGCCCACAGGCCAGTGCCTACTTTGCCTATTTGGTAATCCAGAAATACACAAAACATTTGATTCGTATTGTGCTCCTGTATCGGGTGCATCTGGGCAACTTTATTTTTTAGTTTTTCTTAAACTTTCAGTTTTGTATTTTCAAAGGTATGGGCTATAACACGAGAGGAAACCACTCTTTTTTCGAACAACAAATATTTCTCAGGTGTCGCATTCTCTTATGTACCATCCGCGTAACGAATCCAAACCCAAGAACTAAAATATAGTCCACCAGAGAAAGGTGGATGTCTTGGTTGGGGGTGGAACAACAACAAAACCTGCGAGAGTTATTTGACTGCCTGATGTTTCATACATTTCAGATACCCATGGGAAGGTATTGTTTACAACATAGCGTACAAACGTGGTAATTAAAATGGTCCACTGGCCAATAAAAAAAACTGGTGGAACTTGAAAAGAAAAGTATGGACAAGGGAAGGCAGTGATAAAAAATGGGAGAATTTCAAAGGGGAAATAATACGTACACATACCCCTTTGACCAACCAAGTCACTAAATACAATATTATCTGCCTTGAAGGACCTTTTATTTAAATCCCCACTTCACCTCCAACACATATGTTGAAGTCCAAGCAATTGCCAGCACAAGCACATTCAAATCGCAAAAGAAGGCAGGGTGAAAAGCTCTTGGGAAATCAGAACATTCTACAAGGATGCATTTTGAGGTCAACGTCGTCTATGACCTTAATCTGCACCGTGATATCATATTCCGACCTGAGGTCAACCACTGAAGAAGCGTAGTCATCACAAATGTCCTGAAAATAACGAAAAGCAAACCATGGGACAGGTTACGAAATAAAAGTGGCTTAAAAAAAGGCTGTCTTGACCCTAGTTCAATGTGTCCAAAAATCTGAAGTCAGCCAAGAGGATTTGCATATCTGAGTGTGACCCATCATATGGTGATAATAATAGACAGCAAGAAAAGCAACTTTCCAAATAATAAATCAAAGAAAAAGAAGAAGACAAGGAAGTTACTCTTTCCTCCGCTAGGGGTGTGCACAGAGGGAGCTGTAGAGCAGAAGATAAGCAGACCGGAGAAAGAACAGGGATACATCAAACGTAAAACGCTTAGGAGTAAGGAAAGGTTTGCAACCTTCTAATACATGCCTTAGACTACTTGGAACCAGATTGCATTAGTGAATAGACAGGCTGAAAGCAATGAGCATAATATTGGTCAGGCTTCACTCTGAACCCTAAACACACCTGTTGCCCATAAGATCTCAGAATTCGTAAGCTGGTGGCATGTACCCCTCACCATCCGTTCTTGAAGATGTTCAGTAGCAAAGTCCTGACCAACCAAGATAGATGGAGGTATGCTTTGCACTAGCTGAGTAGAACAATGACAACCTCTACTAACATATGAAACATTTCTGTTCAGCATCAGCCTTTGGGAAGAGGAAGGGAGCACCAGTCCCTGAGAACACTGCCACGGTGACTTTGTTGCAAAGATGAAGGGAGCATTAGTCCCTGAGAACACGGACACAATTAAGTCATTGTGAAAACGAAGGGAGCACCTGTCCCTGAGCACACTGGCACAGTGACATCAGTGTGAAGAGGAAGGGAGGCTGCTCCTGCACCTATGTATGAAGTATGTTTCGTCACATAGGACCGCAGACGAGTAAATCCCTCAATCTCTCGTACGACGTACCCTAACCAGTAATTTACCACCCTAACCCTAATACATCTTTCATTACTTTTGGAATGTTTCTCCTTTCTTCTCTTTCCAATGGATATCGTTTTAACTCATTGTTTTCTGACTTTTTACATACCAAAACCTGTGTGTCGAATGCAGTTGAAAACAAAATGAACAAACTCGTCTGCTTTTGACAGGGGAATAAATCAGTTTTTGCGTGCATGCACAGTGTAAGAGCTAACTCTCCATAAGACATGTGGCGAGTGTTTTTCTCCAAATATTCTAGAGTCAGAGTACTAACTATTGTGGGGTAAAGAAGTTGCAGGTCACCTTAGCGTTGCCTAACATTTGTATGTCTTTTTCTTCTTATCCAATCATTTTTTTAAATCAATGTTGCAATCCCGGGGAGACAAGCACAGTGCTGAATGTCGGCTGGTGCTTGCACAGATTTCTGGCACTCATTATTGGCAATCTGGACAGGGGCGGCTCCTCCGCTAGGGCGGAGGAGCGTCGCCCCACTGCTTTCTCACAGTGCATGAAGCAGAAACATAAAATGGTAATAACTTTCAGTTATTACCATTTTATGTTTGGCTGCTGGCGGAGAGGGTGGGGTTTCTCTGAGAGCACGGGAGAGAGTGGTGTGCCTGCCCACTCCTGAGTGCGTGAAGACTGCTTGGTCGCCCCCCTGGGGCCGCCCAAACCAGTCATGCGCACTCTACCCTTCTCCATGCAGACTGCACTGACCTCCACCCGCGAATCATGCCAGCCGTGACTGGATCTGGACTTCTTTATCAGCATCAGTCTTGCTTTACCCGGAGTACGAAAGAGAAAGGCAGAAAAGGGAAAAAGAAGAACGACCAGAAAGATAGGAAAACAATAGCAACGGGAGGGAAAAGCAGTAATGAAAATAACCTGTCAGAGTTGGACAAAGAGGTCGCCCATAGACTCCTAAGAAAAACATTATGCCCATGTTCTTATCCTAAAAAAAAATGTGTGTGTGTATGTATATGTACACACACATATATATAAATATATATAGTATACACACATATATATATATATATGACGTAGACTTCGCCACAGCAATCCCGCAATCCCAGGACTCTGCAACAGACGAATACAGACCCAATTCTAGGTGCAAGGTGAGTTTATTAGATGCTTTGCATGCCCGCCATATATATACAGACTGGGGGAATATGCCGACCCCTGCACTGATTATTCCGAAACCTGGTGGCTGACGAGGGGTGACTTTGGATGTTTACATAACGTGGAGAGGTGCAGAGTCAGCAGTAATGGGAGATGTACCCCTTCAGTTTATACAAGGCACTGGATATTGATCGCCCTATCCCTCTCTCCCTACCAGCTACCGCGTCCAATGAGCATCCATCTCTCTTAATTTAAAGAACTGACTCACCCACATTTAACATAGCACACGCGAGCTGGAAGAATGCAGGAACGCCGACAGGCGTCCTCGCGATGTGTGCTTTGAAAATAAAGGATTTAAATCATCCCATGAGTGCATTGTGTTTCTGACACCAGAGCCTTTTATATTAAAGTGGAGCTACCTCCACTTTACCTTGCACCCATCAGAAGAGTGCAGTGTACGCCAAGGTGGACATTGGAGCGAAGTAAATACAGCGTCTTGCACCGCCACTGGGCGCAGTAGCATCAGCGTTGTGGAAGCGCCAGCCATACAGACTGGAGGAGTATCGGGAATATGCTGACCCCTACGCTGATTATTCCGAAACCTGGTGGCTGACGAGGGGTGCCTTTGGATGTTTACATAACGTGGAGAGGTGCCAGAGTCAGCGGTAATGGGAGATGTATAAACTGAATGGGTACTGTCATGCCCCGTAGCCCTGCCTAGCGATAGCGGGAGTATATAAGGAGCATAAACGCTCACGAACGCGCTTAGCGTTCTAGCTCTTGGCCTCACTTCCGTCCGTATTGCAAGTGCCTGACTTCCGATTCCGCTGCTTCCGGGGTCCATTGAGCGTTCTCTTCTCCGGAGGACGAGTCCGTTCGCTAGCGTTCCTTAACGCTGGTATATGCCCCCGCAGGACTTTTAAGTCCACATCTTCGCTGGAATTAGCTTCTGCAACCTCCCCACTCCAACGGGAGATTCCTAGCGACTTCGATTCAGGAGATACTTCACGTCTCCGCCCCCCCCCGGGTGTTCCACCCGGGATCTCGGCGCTACCATCCAGCCGAACAGAGCTCTGACCCTACGCTCTGCATCAAAGAGAAAGGAGGCATTTGCATCTTAGCCTCGCTCCCCTTCCCCTTTTGTTTTATTTCCTTTTTGGTATTCTTTGCCCGTTTTCTACCCCACATATAGTTTGGTCTTATCCCTTCCTCGCTGTGCACGGGGTTCCACAAGAGGGCTTCTTGCCTGGCATTGTGGGGGTTCTCCACTGTGCTGCTAGAATTTGGAGAATACTCAGGGATACTTGCGTGAACCACTTGGTAATATCGAATACTCCACGACAGAACTACGGTAACAGCACTTTGCGCTGCCTTTGTGTTTATCTTTATAACTATATCTATGTTTGCTAGTTATTGAACGTTTAAAGGGGCTACTTACTGTTCATATTCCTTTTGTGGATTACTCCACGATTAGGTGCAGAATCTACACCCGCAGCAGATTTAAACCATATACGCTCTCAGTTCTACTATAGCATAGTGGGGGTAAGTGGTGAACATAACACTTGCGTGGTTTATTGTTGAGACATTACCTCCATTCTAATTTCATGTTTCTCTGTTATGCAAGATCCTCTACTTTGACACTGTCCTAGGTATTCATTATCCGCATGGAACTAGCATCAGGATGGTATGTGTGACAAGGGGTTGCAATTGAGTATTAGAGAAGCATCATCATTGAAAAGGCTGAAATAACCCTTCTTTCCCTACAGCTGTCTTCAGCCTCACTTGTCCCAGACGTGGAACCCTTCTCCTTGCTGAAGTATACCCGCCTTTCCTTGTTTTGTTTCCCTGTTTTCCCCTGGTGTGCCATCCGTACTCTAGAGTCTGAAGGCTGTGGTATTCTCTCCAGATTCCTGACGCTCCTGCGGAACCTACTGGTATTCATAACAGAACGCTAAGCCCACGTGCTGTGTTCTGCCCGAGCGTCATGGATCTAGGAGCGGTCTCCCTGGCTGATGTTGCCGGGATGATTGGGAACCTGCAGGCTGAGACACAGGCTTTAGCGAATAGAGTAGACGCGCTCCAAAGACAACAAGGGGTAGCGGCAGCGGGAGGGAGTTCAGAGGTTCCCACTCCTGTGATACACGTTACTACCCCTCCCTCTATTCCTCTAGCCCCTCCAGAGAGGTTCTCTGGGGATGCCGCTAGGTGTGCGGCGTTTCTGAGCCAATGTCAGTTGCACTTTTCGTGTAAGGCTACTTGTTTTCCATCTGACCAGTCTAGGGTTGCCTTTATGATTTCGTATCTTAGCGGGTCAGCGGCTGACTGGGCTATACCTTTAGTAGATCGTGATGACCCCCTGTTACATAGTTATGTAGCCTTCAAACGTGAATTTCGAAAGTTATTCGACAGACACACATACACGCATTCAGCAGACACCGAGTTGTTAGCACTGAAGCAGGGTAACCACGACTTAGTGGAGTACATCACCTCATTCCGCAGACTAGTGGTAGAGGCTAATTGGCCTGAAGAGAAGCGTAGCACCCTTTTTTATAGGGGACTGCGGGATGATTTGAAGGACGCACTTTCCCAAATAGTGGACCTACCCGAGTCCTGGACTGACCTTATTGACCTAGTGGTTAAAATAGAACATAGGTTACAGGAGAGGAGACAGGAGAAGGGAAGATTTGAACCCCGTTATGTGTCTACCTGAGATAAAAAGACCGAGTCCCCTAAGGGCATTGAGGAAAGTGAGCCTATGCAGATAGGAGTGGTGAAGGGTCCATTAACCCCCGAAGAACAGCAAAGAAGACGAGCCAATAGACTATGTCTTTATTG
This sequence comes from Triturus cristatus, assembly GCF_964204655.1. Classification (NCBI taxonomy): domain Eukaryota; kingdom Metazoa; phylum Chordata; class Amphibia; order Caudata; family Salamandridae; genus Triturus; species Triturus cristatus. The sequence goes on from NC_140593.1 coordinate 742,504,532, forward strand.
TAGTAAGGCTGGCCATTTCCTGCGCCACTGTCCGATCAAGCCAACTCAGACCATGAAGTCGGGAAACTAGAAAGCCCAGGGTCCTGTGAGACAAGAATCCCGGGTAGTTCTGGATGCACGGTCTCCTCCTCTGAGTTCGAAACCACACCCACCACACATTTGTATGTATCCACGTATCTATCCTTCCAGCAACATGGTATTCACGTAGCAGTCATGATAGATTCAGGGGCTTCCGGGAACTACATGGATTCAGATTGGGCTAGAGAGAACCTCATACCTAGCATAAGAAAACCAACCGTGAGCAAAGTTACCACTATAGATGGTAGTCCCCTTGTTTCAGGGCCCATAACACATCGTACGGTAATGCTTCACATGAGTATAGACCCCGACCATCACGAAGAAATCGCTTTTGACTTAATCCGGTTTCCTCAAATCCCAGTGCTCTTGGGCATCCCATGGTTAAAGGTTCATAACCCGGTAATAGATTGGGAGAAATCGACTCTGGAATTTCGTGCTGCTATTGGTCAGGATTCTTTGATCGCAAGTGCACAGGTGAACCATGACTTAGCAAGAGGGTAGCTCCAGAGCAGGTTCCTCTTGCTCTATCAGGATTTAAAGACAGTCTTTGATCCCAAAGAAGCCGAGGTTCTTCCCCCGCATAGGGTGTACGATTGCCGTGTAGATCTAGAGACAGGAGCCAGAATCCCCTGCAGCCGGGTCTATGCTTTGACAGAAAAGGAGAATTTGTACTTGAGAGAGTATCTGGACATGATGTTGGACAAGGGATTTATCCGTCCTTCCCGCTCTCCTGCCTCTTCTGCGTTATTTTTCATACCAAAACGTGAGGGGGGTCTTTGCTGTTGTATAGACTACAGAAAACTTAACCTCGTTACCATTAAGAATCGGTACCCTTTACCCCTCATCGCCTCCCTCCTTGACAGAGTATGGGGAGCCCAGTTTTTTACTAAGCTGGACTTGCGGGGCGCTTACCACCTAGTGCGTGTCAAGGAGGGAGACGAATGGAAAACGGCCTTTTGTACCAAGTATGGGTTGTTCGAGTACCTTGTAATGCCCTTTGGGCTTTGTAACGCTCCAGCGGCGTTCCAATTTTTCATCAACGAGGTGCTCAGGGATATGCTGGACGATTTCGTGATCGCCTACATTGACGATCTTCTGATCTTCTCCCCTTCCATGGCTGACCACACCCGCCATGTCCGTATGGTGTTGGAACGCCTCCGTGACAACCACCTATATTGTAAGTTGGAGAAGTGTACCTTTCATTCCCAAGAAGTACCCTTTTTAGGGTTTATAGTGTCTCCTTGGGGTCTTGCTATGGATCCCATTAAAATCACGGCAGTTCTTTCCTGGCCGGCTCCCGGTGCTGTTAAAGACTTGCAGAGCTTTTTGGGATTTGCCAATTTCTATAGGCGGTTTATACAAGGCTTTTCGGAATTGGCCAATCCCCTCACCGCACTATTGAAGAAAGGAGTTCCATACGTCTGGTCTAAGGAGGCTGATGACTCCTTTCATCGGATGAAACGGGCATTCACGCAGGCTCCTGTCTTGCGCCATCCGGGTCCCGCCTTGCCCTTTGTGGTGGAGGTGGACGCCTCTCAAGTAGCAGTGGGAGGTGTCTTGAGTCAAGTGGATCCTAGCACAGGTCACTGCCACCCGGTGGCCTATTTCTCACATAAGTTCACGCCTGCTGAATACAACTATGCGGTAGGGGACAAAGAGCTACTTGCAGTCAAGAACGCCTTTGAGGAATGGAGGCAATATCTGTTGGGCGCTCGTTATCCTGCTGTGGTTTACACCGACCATCGTAATCTCCAGTATTTGAAGTCGGCCAAAGCTTTGTCTATGCGTCAACTACGCTGGTCTCAATTCTTCAGTGAATATGATTTCACTATACAATACAGGCCTGGGCGAAGGAATGGAAAGGCTGATGCCTTATCCCGACTGGGTTTCTTACAACCGGACGAGCCTTCTGAGTCGCCCAATAAAATCGCTAGAGAAGCCATCATAGGAGGGGTGCTCTCTGAGAAAGGGTTCCAGAATCTAATCAGACAGGGCCAGTCCTCGGTAGACATGAAAGAACTAGTGGGCTCTCAGGAAACAACGATCAAAGAGGGATATGTTTGCGTTCAAGGCGGAGTGGTGTTACCAACCCGAGAATTGCAAGACCAGGTTTTGAAGTGGTATCATGCACATCCCATGGCAGGCCATCCGGGGATCAAGAAGACCGCCAAGGCGATTCGGGATAGCTTCTGGTGGCCTAAAATGCTGGATGATATAGAAACATATGTAAAAACCTGTCATGTATGCGCTCAAACTAAAGTATCCCTTCAAACCCCAGTGGGTCTGCTCTTGCCACTGACCACCCCACCTGGTCCCTGGCATACGGTGTCGCTTGATTTTATTGTGGCATTACCGACCGCGGTGAAGAGGAACAAAACATTGTTGGTGGTTGTAGATCTGTTTACTAAGTCAGCTCACCTTGTTCCATTGGGTGGGTTACCTACTGCTGCTGAGTTGGCTTCGGTGTTTTTACGGCAAGTAGTTCGCCTCCATGGATTCTCAACTGTCTTGATTTCGGACAGGGGGACCCAATTTGTGTCTAGATTCTGGAGGAATTTATGTTCCCTGCTACAGATAGACGTTCGGTTGTCTTCTAGTCATCATCCTCAGTCAGATGGTCAGACTGAGAGGGTCAACCAATGTTTTGAGCAGTACATCAGAACTCAGGTCCTCCATTCCCCTTCCGATTGGGATGAGTGGGTGTGGGTAGCTGAAATAGCGTACAACAACAGTCCACATTCCTCTATCTCTCACACACCCTTCTTTTGCGCTTCTGGCTTTCACCCCAAGCTCTTACCATCCGGAGTTCCCCTTAACAGCCCTACTCCGGCAGCTACAGATCTGGTTTTGCAATTAAAGGAAATACACAGAGAGGCTGGGGAGAACTTAGACCAGGCTAAAGTAAAGTATAAGGAGGGGGCGGACCTGCACAGGAACTTAGAACCTATCTATGCACCGGGGGATAAGGTGTGGCTTTCCACTAAATACATGACGCTAAGTGGTCCTCGCAAGTTTAACCCTAAATTCATTGGTCCCTACAAGGTGATGAAGGTGATCAATCCGGTGGCTCTCAAATTAGAACTCCCTACCACTTTTAAGATCCACCCCGTGTTTCATGTGTCCTTGATCAAACCTGTTGTACCAGGTACCAGGTTGCCCCACAAACCCGCTCCTATTGCCGTTCAGGATTCAGAGGAATACGAGGTGGAGGCCATTATGGATTCACGTACAGTAGGGAAATCTCTTCAGTACCTCATTCATTGGAAAGGGTATGGGGTGGAAGAACGCACGTGGGAACCAGCTTGTAATGTGCACGCTCCCCGTCTGGTTCGCCTTTTTCACCTGAGACACCCAGAGAAACCCAAACGGTTGGGGGACCATTGTGGGGGGAGTGTGCTGTCATGCCCCGTAGCCCTGCCTAGCGATAGCGGGAGTATATAAGGAGCGTAAACGCTCACGAATGCGCTTAGCGTTCTAGCTCTTGGCCTCACTTCCGTCCGTATTGCAAGTGCCTGACTTCCGATTCCGCTGCTTCCGGGGTCCATTGAGCGTTCTCTTCTCCGGAGGACGAGTCCGTTCGCTAGCGTTCCTTAACGCTGGTATATGTCCCCGCAGGACTTTTAAGTCCACATCTTCGCTGGAATTAGCTTCTGCAACCTCCCCACTCCAACGGGAGATTCCTAGCGACTTCGATTCAGGAGATACTTCGCGTATCCGCCCCCCCCGGGTGTTCCACCCGGTATCTCGGCGCTACCATCCAGCCGAACAGAGCTCTGACCCTGCGCTCTGCATTCTGCATCAAAGAGAAAGGAGGCATTTGCATCTTAGCCTTGCTCCCCTTCTGTTTTATTTCCTTTTTGGTATTCTTTGCCCGTTTTCTACCCCAAATATAGTTTGGTCTTATCCCTTCCTCGCTGTGCACCGGGTTCCACAAGAGGGCTTCTTGCCTGGCATTGTGGGGGTTCTCCACTGTGCTGCTAGAATTTGGAGAATACTCTGGGATACTTGCGTGAACCACTTGGTAATATCGAATACTCCACGACAGAACTACGGTAACAGCGCTTTGTGCTGCCTTTGTGTTTATCTTTATAACTATATCTATGTTTGCTAGTTATTGAACGTTTAAAGGGGCTACTTACTGTTCATATTCCTTTTGTGGATTACTCCACGATTAGGTGCAGAATCTACACCCGCAGCAGATTTAAACCATATCCGCTCTCAGTTCTACTATAGCATAGTGGGGGTAAGTGGTGAACATAACACTTGCGTGGTTTATTGTTGAGACATTACCTCCATTCTAATTTCATGTTTCTCTGTTGTGCAGGATCCTCTACTTTGACACTGTCCTAGGTATTCATTATCCGCATGGAACTAGCATCAGGATGGTATGTGTGACAAGGGGTTGCAATTGAGTATTAGAGAAACATCATCATAGCAAAGGCTGAATTAACCCTTCTTTCCCTACAGCTGTCTTCAGCCTCACTTGTCCCAGACGTGGAACCCTTCTCCTTGCTGAAGTATACCCGCCTTTCCTTGTTTTGTTTCCCTGTTTTCCCCTGGTGTGCCATCCGTACTCTAGAGTCTGATAGAGTCGGAAGGCCACGGGGGAAGGCTGTGGTATTCTCTCCAGATTCCTGACGCTCCTGCGGAACCTACTGGTATTCATAACAGGTACAAGGCACTGGATATTGATCGCCCTATCCCTCTCTCCCTACCAGCTACCGCGTCCAATGAGCATCCAGCTCTCTTAATTTAAAGAACTGACTCACCCACGTTTAACATAGCACACGCGAGCTGGAAGAAGGCAGGAACGCCGAAACGCGTCCTCGCGATGTGTGCTTTGAAAATAAAGGATTTAAATCATCCCGTGAGTGCATTGTGTTTCTGACACCCGAGCCTTTTATATAAATGTATATACACACACACACATATATGCATATATACACACACACACATACATATACATACACACACATACATACATATATATAAAAAGCATATATACATACACACACATACATATACACACACACACGCATACACACGCACACCACACACACACACACACAAATATATATATATTACCTACTGGCGGTCGCCAGTAGGTAGTTATAGTTAGGACCCCTTTTCCATAGGAAAACCTCAACATTCTATTTTGAATAACTTTGGCGCCGGTCGACGAATCCTCGCGAATTTCTTAAAATAGGTGGGGCGCTACGCTCCGCTCCTACCCTGAAAGTCTCGGGGGGATTCGTCAAGCGGGGGCTGAGATAAAAGGGGGGTCCCAAAACGCGTTTTTCCCATGCATTTTTCCATAGGACCTTTAGAACGAGCTACAGCCCGAACGGCTGAACAGAATTACTAGAAATTTGGCAGAGAGGTAGTCCTCAGGTCAAGGAAGTGTCTTTTGTAGGTTTGGTGTAAATCTGTTCAGTAGATCCTGAGAAAATAGCCTTTAAATCAATATATATATCTGTGGAAGCTTACGGTGCGCTTACCGTGCGCTTACCGTAAGCTTACCGTACGCGCACGCCGGCGTGCGCGAGCGCGATTCTGATTGGCTGTTAGATCTTAGTAAACATTCAAATCGGTCGAAACCAGGAAGCGGCGGCCGCCATTTTCTCTCTCGAACTGTCAGGGGGGTGAATAAAAAAAGTGGATAATGTGAAAAGGGGGCAGGCTCGACAGTTCCTGACCCCCTAGCCTTGGTCAGGGGGTCCCAGAAGGACCCTCAAGGGCAAAAATTAAAAAAAATTATTTTTCAAAAAATCGCCGTATGCGCGTAGCGTACGCGCACGGCGACCTGCGAAATTACGCGTACCGTGCGCGCACGGAAAAAAAAATTTTGCGAAAAGGGAAGCTTAAAAAAAAATAAAAAAAATTGTGAGGTAAGGTTGGCTCTTATAAGAGCCGTTGGGTTCATACAGGGATGGAGGAAAGAAAGAATGGGAGTATTATGAGCGTCTACAAACATGCTGGTCTATCTTATTGTTAATAAGGGGAAGACTGACCTCCCCAAAAACAATAAGACCACCACATTTTGTACACCTCATTTCAACACTCGCAAATCGAGGGTTGATGTCCAAAGGAAAAGAAGAAGGTGATGCTCCAACAACAGAGGAAGGGCTCAGCTGAGCTGCCGATGATGTACTCGGCTGAGCATCTGAGGCTGGGCTCTGGTGACTTACTGAAGAGTTTTCTCCAGTATGTCGAGCAAAGGTCCTTGGGTGTTTGTCCTGAAGGTGTCTCGTCATAGAGTGATTTCCAAAGGAATATTTCCTACTTGGATTTCCTCTTGATAAAACACGATCACAAAGTATGCAAGTGACCTTTGGAGCATTGACCTTTTTCTCCCCCTCTGGAAAAGTGAAATACTCCCATACAAAAGAAGTCTTTTGTTTCCTCCTTCTCTGGATCATGGTGGTGCTGCTGGCCTCACTCTCAGAAGAGCTCTGCTGTTCTGCCATTGTATCCCAATGTCAATCCAGCTCCTGCTCCTAGAGAATCACAAGCAGAAATGAGGGGAATGGGTGTGGTGTGGGAAGAATCTGGAACTGAAAGTAGTATCAACCAATGAAAAGTGTTCTTTCAAGCAGTAAAGAGGGGAATGGGTGTGGTGTGGGAAGTTTCTGGAAGTGAAAGTAATTTCAACCAATAAAAAGTGTTCTTTGTAAGTCACATGACCTACCGTGCGCGCACGTGACGCTTACGGTGCGCTTACGCAGCGCTTACGTCACTTTCGCGCATGCGCATTACACGCCCCTGCGTAACCGCGACGTTGCTTCCGGGTGTACGCGTACGGCACGCATGTATCACGTATCGCGCATGCGCATTACACGCCCCTGCGTAACCGCGACGTTGCTTCCGGGTATACGCGTACGGCACGCACGTATCACGTAGGCGCGCTGCACTAATTACGTCCAGAGCGCGTAGCGTCAGCTTACCGTACACGTATTTTATAAGCGCGTAGCGTCAGCTTACCGTACGCGCACGGAAAAAAATGCATAAAAAAAAACCTTTCGATAATGCAGGATATAGTACATAAATTATTAAAAAAAGGCTTACAAAAAATGAAAAAAAAAAAAATTGCATTAAATAAAAATAAAAATATAAAAACGAAAAAAAAATCACTATCCACATTGACCCCACCCCCTGTGCTTTTGGTGGCGTTAAGTGGGCGCGCACGCCACGAATGGCGTAAAGTAACTTAGCATTTAAAAAACCGTACAAATTCACTGAAAAAACCATAGGTTTCACACACGTTATAGTTAGGAATTAGCATTTAAAAAACCTTGCAAATTCACTGAAAAAACCATAGGTTTCACACATGTTATAGTTAGCGGAAATTTTACTGATAAAAACCAGTGAAATTCCCCCGTTATAGTTAGTGCAGGCAACTATAACTCACGCGACCGCAATCTTCTGCTGATGACATATGTGTCTTTATGAAAAAAAAATATTTGTAATATATGTATAGCTAAAAATGTATGGAAGAAGACATGGGCAAATAAGTGTCTAAATACAGTATTAGCATCAGCAGAGGATTGCGGTCGCGTGAGTTATAGTTGCCTGCACTAACTATAACGGGGGAATTTCACTGGTTTTTTATCAGTAAAATTTCCGCTAACTATAACATGTGTGAAACCTATGGTTTTTTCAGTGAATATATATATATACACATACACACACACACACATTATTTTAAAGATAAGTGCATAGGCATAATGTTTTTCTTAGGAGTCCACCACCGGCGGCCTCTTTGTGTGCACTGGCGAGACATGACCTGAGGTGAGAAACAGTTCACGGAACAATGCCTGGTACCTCCAAAGAGGCTTTTGAAAGCCAAAGCGGAACGGGGCTTTCCTCGGAGCCCTCTCGGTGACTCCCGGCAGCAGGTTGCAGACCAGCATCAGATCGGCTTTCGCCGGCGGGCCTCTGGTTACTGCTCAGCCCCGGTGGTGAAGGTGCACGGCGGCATAATTAAGAATGAGACGACAGGCCAACTCCTGAAATGTTAATGTCCAGGAGGCAAAGAAGTATCGACCCGAACACCTTACACTGAAGAAGGAGCAAACACACCACTGCCAGTGACGAACAACACCTCCCACGGCCCAAGGGACTCTTTTCTGGTGGCGGAGGGAGACGGGTGTATATCTAAAATTCGGGTGTATATCTAAAATTCTCTGAGGGTTAGAAAGACGGCACACCATGCAACAACACTAGCAGAGTATAAACCTCACTCAGAAGGCCAATAAGACATGAGCAGAAGGCGGTAGGAATTTCTTTAATAGAGAAAGTGGATACAGTTTAACATTTATTCACCTCTGAGGTGAATGGTTGCGCTTAATGAGTTTCCTATTCATTAATTCAAGAAAAATAGGCAGGGATTTATAGAGACTCCGTAAAACAGAGCGAGTAGGCACGGAAGAACAAGGCAAGGACGACTGGAGGTTGGCTGATCTGGTCCCAACAATGTGGGCGGATCCCTCCGATCCCTGCAGCGCTGAAGGAACAATTGCTCCCCAAAGCCTCGTCTGTGTGTTGATTTTGACACAACTGTGTTTGGACCGGAGAACATTGCCCGTGTAACCCATCAGTATGTTAACTCTATAGAAAGCTTACTGCGGCCTCGCTCGGGTCCGACTTGTCCCAAAGTTGCCAATTCTAAGCACATGCTTCACACACAAACAAGCACACAGGGCTCGAGTCGGGGTACCACGCGGGTGGACGGCGTCCCCCCACTTATTTTACCAGATTTTTCCGGGTGGACGCCGTCCCCCCTGCCCAAAAGCTGGACAGCATTGTGTGAACAGAGACCCGGGTGGGAGGGAAGTTTCCCGTAAATTGCCAAAGATATGCTAATATTTGTAATTGGAGACTTTAAGAGGCACCGGTGGTGTGTGCAGGCTGGAGTGATTGGGAGGCAGAGCGAGCAGGCGTTGGCGTTTAACGCTTGGAATGTGTGTCCTTCTGTATCGATTCTTGTGCACTTTTGAGCACTTCGTTGTGCAACTGGGGCACCCCCTCGGGGGAGGGGGGGTTGCAAAGGACATCGTATGAATACTCATGAGATTCCTGTTGTGACGTCACTACCGGTGACAGCGTCCCCCCACTTCTTTTCATGAGATTCCTGTTGTGACGTCACTTCCGGTGACAGCGTCCCCCCACTTCTTTTCATGAGATTCCTGTTGTGACGTCACTTCCGGTGACAGCGTCCCCCCACTTCTTTTTTTAGGACTTGTGCCCTGCAAGCACACATGCAACTCACACAGACATACAACACACGCACACACACAGAATAGGTGTAGCAACATCAGAGACGCAGATTCACACAATCACACTCACATCACATCACGGTTCGGATACCCCTGGGAAGGACAATGACACACTTCAGTCCAGACCTCAGCATAGTTGCAGCAGTGGAAGTGCGTTCACACGTAAAACGTGCCACTTTAGACAGAGCTATACACAAGCAACACAGCACAGACGTGTCATAGTTGGGGCCAGCCCAACAAGACATAACACATCACCTTACAACCACACACATTAAAACAGATCAGTGAAAGTTCAGCCAACACAGGCTGAATATGCAATGAACTGGCAATTAAGGCATCCAAGAGATTTTGCTACCATCAGTCCCTTATCACACACATACATCTGTGGGGTAAAGAACACCTGTAGTAACATAAGCGATCAAGTTCAGCCCTCCAGGCCCACCATCCAATCTATTTCAATTCAATTCAATTCAAAAGACCTTTATTCGGATTTCATAAAATCCATATCCAATCTATTTAACTCTGTAACACTGACAGTTGACTTACTGACCCCACACCTCCGCAAAACTGAACCAGAGTGAATCAGACTTTGCTCTGTGATGGGAAAGTATGCAAAGTTATAGCCCATCCATACTTAATGGTGCCAAATGCTGTCCAAAAATGCCAAAATGTTTAAAAGTTGAAAGTGGGAAATTTAAATTTAAAAAAAATCAGAGAAATGTATTTTGCCAATTTACATATACTGAAGCAGAGACAATTTTAAGCAGCAGCCACCTAAAATAAATCCATTTTTGGTTTCATAAATCGGGGTCTCTACCATCGATAGCTTTTGAACTTGGATCATTATTAAATCTAGACTCGTATATACTAATCCGATTTTTAATAATGTAATTCAGCCTTAGTGGTACGCCAGGTCACCCTCCTGACTTGCCTAGCACAAGATGTACTTACCTGCCATTGGACAGAACCAATCAGTGCCTGATTGGCCAACTACTGAATATCACAAGACCAGCGGCAGTGGTTTCTTCACTGAGAGGGAAGCCTGCTGGAGTCAACAAAGGTGAGCTGCTCTGACATGAAAGAACGAAGATGCCTACCTCCCCAGGGCCAAGAGCCACCATGGGATTGAGGGTTGTGAGGTTCACACATCCAACAGGGACCAGGTGGTAGCAGGCCCCCTGCCTCCTGTATGTACTTGTATAGCGTTAACCTAGTCAGAAGGTGGCAGAGTGCTGCAGAGGGTCAAAGGCAAACACACAGTCAAAACTTGATTGGACTAGAAGCTGGGTCCTCACTGCAATTGCCTACTGCATAACAGGCAAATAAGATACCCTGTGAAATCCCTCAACACATACAAATGCCCCTGTAGCCATGGGTGCCCTGTACCAGTTTGTGAATGGTGCACAAAGGGATTTTACAATTTGCAATCAAAGTTGAAGCTGAGAAAATTCCCTTGATAACATTTGGATGTGTCTGTTGCTGGTGCAAAGCCAAGCACTGCAAGCGTATACGTCAACACATGCATGTCTAGACCCTGGGCCAGCGGGCTCCTTATACAGGGGCTAGTAAAGGACCCACACTGCGCGAAAGTGTCATCACTCCAACATATGACCCTCATAGACTCTCCCACTGCACGGACCACCTGACATTGAGGCAGAAACCATTCCCCAATTCAAAGAGGAGATTCTACAGTCCAACAGGGCCTACCAAGGAGCACAGCCACATGGCTACAGCTGGGATCACACAAATAATACCCTGTGAGAGCCAGGAATGTTTTAAGTAGGGTGACGGTCATAGAAAAGTGGTAAGTAACTGATGGAAAGGGAAGAAATATATAATTATGGGTGTAAGAAACCCTAAAATGTTTTCATCTTGCTCACATAACTGTCCCTCAGCTTGGTTTGAGCTCTAACTAACCCATAAAAGGGAAAAAAGCCAAGAAGGCGCTGATCATGGACGGCTCATGTGAGAGGTGGTTGCGTACATTACTGTCCTTCTTAAGTAACAGCTGCAATCTCTCATATGCCAGGCCGCTGTCCCTGCGGACACACAGAGCTAGCCCTGATTGTACATGCACAGATAAAGAGGCGCCATTTTCTGTTAGTTGACACACAAGGGAGAGACCCTGTCTCATCCTGTGTTATACATAAATAGGCAACGCTGTTCTTATACTCACACTGAAGCACATCTCTGCTTCTGTGCACCTCCAAAGGTGTCCTCTTCTGCTCCTCTACCTAGAAGGGGAGGGATGTGGCCTAGTGGCTAGAGCTGCTCTCTGTCAATTTCAGAACAGGAGGGTCTGGGTTTAATTTCGACCTCCGCTCACTGGTTTGTGATTGTGGCAAATCAACTAATCTCCCTGCGCCAAAAGAAAAACTGACTGTGGTTCTGTTGTAAAAAGACTCAATGACACTGGGACAGGTTTGTGCTGTAAAAAAAAGTGGGTGGCACTCTCAGCATTCTCTGTCCCTGTACACATGTGGGCTCTATGCCACTCTGGGTAATTGCAGTGCCAAAGGTCTTTATATAGATCTGATCAGCGGTGAGTTTCCGTGGACCATTACCAAATTTAGAAGAGGCCGTCAGTCATGGTGCATTTTGTCAGTGGCAGCCTCTTTTCCTAGACACACAGAGAAGCTGCCCCTCCATTATAAAACGTATACACAAATGGTCTTCCCTGTTAATGTACACATACATAAATGCCCCAAAATGTGTTGGTATACGTGCAGAAACAGTCTTCATTCTACCTGTATGCTGATAGACGCACTTCTCTCTTTTCTGCACACATACAGAAACCACACTCTCTGCTCCAGTACAGTACACAGGCAGCCCACTCGTGTTTCCATAAACACGTTCTCTCTTAATTTACCTTCCTACAGGTGGGCTTTAAGTTTCTTTTTTCCTGTGTACATACAGAAACCGCCCCTTCTGTTCCTCTACTGATACACACGCTCCTGCACACATTAGGAAACAGCCGCTTTGTTTCTCTGTCCAGTAAGAAGCAGGCCCCACTGTTGATGTACACATCCTGTAACTGCCCCACTGTTCCTCTACACATACAGTGGTGGCCCACTCTGCTCTTCTACGTGAGAGTTATAGGGCATGTTCTTATAGACCTATAGAAGCAGGCCTCGCTCTTCATGTAGACATAGTGAAACTGCCCTCTGCACTTGTACCTATAGAAGCTGTCCTCGCTCTGCCTCTTCCTACAGACGTATTGAAAGTGCCCTCTGCACCTGTACTATAGAAGATGGCCTCTCTGTTTCTTTAGACATAGTGAAACTGCCCTAGTGCCCTCTGTACCTGTACCCATTGAATCTGGCCTTGTTCTTCCTGTAGACATATTGAAACTGCCCTCTGCACCTGTACCCATAGAAACAGCCCTCTTTGTTTCTTTAAACATACTGAAACTGCCCTCTGTACCTGTACCTATACATAAACTGCCAGTGTATCTGTATACAACATACAGCAACTGTCCTATGTGCCTGTGCATGTACAGAACGGCCCTACGTTCTTGGATACACACTGAAACTGCCCTCTGTGTCTGTACACGTACAGAAATTGCCCGTGTGCCTATATACATACAGCAACTGTCCTGTGTGTCTGTACGCGGGCAGAACTGCTCTGTGTGCTTCGATATATACAGAAACTGCCCTGAGAACTGGGATAAATACAAACACTCCCTCTGTAGCTCACATAAAAAAAAATCTTCCCCGCTATTGCCTCGTGCAGCTACAAGGGATACCAGTTTTAAGAAAGCACATACATGACTCGTCTAAATCCCCCATCGCATTTTTTGCTATATCGTTTCTCTTCCTTTGTGTAAGAATAATCCTGTGAGCTGCTATTCACAGACATGGGGACACCCTCAGCCCATGTATCACCAGTACATCATGTCTATGGTTTACATTTCTCCTCACTGCTCTCCAGAGATATCTTGGCCCGTCCCATCCCCGCTCCCATGGACCCTCGAGGTACTGCTTTCACGGGCGCCGGCCCGGGATTACCGAAAGGCGAGCCCTCCCGATACCCACATCCGTCCCTGGGGCACCTGCACAAATGACGGCTTTAAATAAATGATCAGGCTTACGACTCCCCCCGGCCTACGGCCGGCACAGGTGCGGGTCTGGAGGGGGCGTCTGCACGCGGGCGGCCCGCCTGCCTCCTGGTCGTGTCCCCTGCAGGGTCATGAATTATTCACGCCGCGGACTCACCTGCCAGCTGGGCTCGGCGTGCCGGTAATAGCAGAAATTCTCTGTGATCCAGTTGTAAATGGCCGACAGCGTGATCTTGGTCTTCTTGCTCGCCTGCATGGCCATGCATATGAGAGTGGCATACGAGTAGGGGGGCTTCACGTGTGGGTTGACTTTGTAGTCTATCTCCTCAGCCGAGCCCAGGGGGATGCTGGGTAGGCCCAGCTGGCAGCCGGTTGGCGACGTGGCTGCGGAGGTGGGATTGCCCAGGTTGGAGGGCATGCCTGTGGCAGCGGTGTCCCCGGCCGGAGGGCTGGAGGGGGCATCCGAGCCTTGCAGCAGCAGCTTTTGGTGCAGCTGGTGCAGTTGGAAGCTGGTGGCGGGTGGCTTGTCCAGGCTGGCACTCAGGATGGAGAAGTCCTGGAGCCACTGCAGGCTGGTGAGGCTGTCGTCCAGGGTCACCGCCCCGTTGACATTCTCCTGGTCATCTGGGTGGAGCATGAGCCATCGCTCCTTGAATTTGGCGGCAATATCAGGTGAGGTGAGAACAGGCATCCTGCAGGGTGCGCCTTCGATGACGACACGAGGGGTGTACCAGTGGCTCCTGTCAAAGAGAGAACAGAAGATGATGAACATGGGGCCTTTGATACCTCCAAGTAGACAAGGACTGTGATGGGTTTAAAGTATTAGCAGGACCACTTGAATTATGCAGCAATGAACAGCTAAATTATGAGTTACGGTGGACAATTATGAGGTAAGAAAGGGAAGGCAAATTATGTGGCGTAGTGCGGCACATTGTATGGCTTTAATATTTCACTATTCTGTCAGTTTCACACACACTAATTCTATCTGGCCGCATGTTTCACCCTGTTAGTACCAATTTGCAGAAGGACACAATCCGCTGCATGACATTCCCAGATGACCCGACCCTGATAATGGAACACCTCGACTTCCAACTTCACACAGACAGAAAAAGAACCATCAGAATAAACCTTGCCTACAGACATCCACGGCCACGCCACTGCTTCTGCACCACAACCCTGGACCTCATCGCCCCAATCACAATTGACTCAGAGTGCTTCATCTTCCTAGGGGACCTCAACTTCCACATGAACAACCCCAGTGACGCCAACACCATCGACCTCCTGGACAGCATGAGCATCATTGGCCTCAAGCAGCTTGTCACCGACCCTACCCACATTGCAGGACACATGTTCGACCCCATCTTCACCTCCAGCAACAGAGTAAAGAAGAACCATGTCACACAACTCACCTGATACGACCACTACAGCGTCCACTTCACCATCTCAGAACCCACCGACTCCGGCTCCGTGCCCCCCGATCCACGTGCAGAAAGTGGAAAAAGATATCAGAAAACCAGTGGAACAATGCTCTCTACCCACACCTCCCAGACTCTATACCGGACCCAGAACTAGCAGCAAAAAACTTCTCCAAGTGGATCACAGAATGCGCCGACACTAATGCTACCACCAAGACAGCCAAGTTCAAAGGACCAACCAAAAGAGCCAGCTGGTTCACTGATGAACTGCAATCTACCAAGTACAATTACCGGCAACCAGAAAGGAAGTCATGCATCAAGAAAAAGATGGAAGACCACACTGCCTTCAGGACAGCACTCAACCAGTACCACCGCCTCCTGAAAGAAACTAAGAAGAACGCCATAGCAGACTGCATTGAAACCAGCACAAACCACACCGAGGGACTCTTCGCCATCATGAAGGAGTTCTCCAATTCCGCTGCCACAGAGATAGACATTACACCCTCCCAGGAACTGTGCGAAAACCTTGCTGACGTCTTCCACGACAAAATCTCGGCCATCTACGAAAACTTAGAGTGCCAACCCACCGCCACCTACAGTATCAACGAGCTCACGCCCACACACTGACCTAAACACCTGCTCACCCACTGGGACCTCCTCACCATGCAAGACACTATCTCCATCATGAACTCTGTGCACTCAGGAGCACCCAAAGACTCCTGCCTCCACCACGTCTTTAACCTCGGAAGTAAGACAAAAAGCGATGAGCTCAGGAAAGTCCTGAACACCTCCATCAACTCGGCCTCCTTCCTTGAGGACTGGAAACACGCTGATGTGAAGCCCCTCCTGAAAAAAACATCCACCGACCCAGCCGAAGCAAAGAACCATCAGCCCATCTCTCTGCTTCCTTGTCCAGCAAAGGTCCTCAAGAAAATGATCAACCAGCAACTCACCCAAAACCTGGAATACCACAACCTTTTGGACCCCTCCCAATCCAGATTTCGAGCCAACCATAGCACCGAGACAGCCCTGATTGCTCCACCGACGACATCAAGGCCCTCCTGGAGGGTGGAGAAACCGTAGCTCTCATCCTCCTGTACCTGTCAGCCACGTTTGACACTGCCTCCCTTCACATTCTAATCAACAGACTCCACCACATCGGGATCCAAGGAGATGCCCTCAAATGGATCACCTCACTGGTAGAACCCAGAGGATGCGTCTCCCACCGTTCACCTCAGAGTCCAAGATGATAATCTACGGTGTCGCCCAAGGATCATCCCTCAGCCCCACCCTCTTCCACACCTACATGACCTCACTGGCTGACGCCATCAGATCGCACGGACTCAACATCATCTCCTACACCAATGACACCCAGCTCATCCTCTCACCACCAAAGCCAACTTCGACAGATGCATCGTGAACGTTGCTGACTGGATGATGGACAACTGTCTCAAACTCAATGCGGGCAAGACAGAAGTCCTCATCTGTGGAAACAACACCTCACCATGGATCGACGCATGCTGGCCCGCAGAACTCAGCCCACCCCCACCCCAACAGACACTCCTGCAGCCTCTGCATCATCCTGGACATCAAGCTATCCATGACGAAACAAGTCAATGCAGTCTAATCCCCCTGCTTCCACACCGATCACATGCTCTGCAAGATCTTCAGGAGGCTCTTAGTCAACACCAGGAGGACCGTCATGCAGGCCCTCATCACTAGCAGACTGGATTACGGAAACACACTCTACGTAGGAATCACTGCGCACCACCGGAAGAGACTCCAGACAATACAAAACTCAGAAGCAACTCTCATCATCAACCTCCCCAGAAGGACCCATATCATAACCCACCTCAAGAAACTACACTGGCTCCTGATCCAGAAGAGATGCCAGTTCAAAATGCTGACCCGCATTTACATGGCCTTGCACTTCGAAGGACCAGCATACATCAACAAATGCCTGACCTTCCACCAACAGACCAGACACATTCCATCTACTTCCCTCTCCCTCACAGACACCCCACGGATCCCCCAAGCCCAGAGCGAAGGGCGCTCTTTCTCACACCTGGTGGCCAAGGCATGCAACCGCTTTCCCCTGCACCTTAGGACTGCACTGGCCCTCCAACAATTCAGTAGAGAACCCAGGACCTGGATGTTCGAATGAACAACCTACCACCCAGCAGCTAACATCTCCAATGCTTCGAGACCCTCACGGGCAATTTGCCATGCTTTACAAATGATTGATTGAGTTTAACAGCTAAATACAGGAACCCGCAAATACAAAGATGAGCAGTTGTATTTGCAGTAGGTCTGCCAGCGTGCAGCCTCGCATGTTTTGCTTTTTAAGTTACTTCGGGCCACAATTTTTTCTTTGAAATCTACAAATTATGCAGCAAATGATTAGTTACTGGGAAACGGCCGTCAATAAATAATTTCGAATCAACCACCATAGAATAGTGGAAAACCGGTGCCACTCGGTAAGTAGTATATTGTAACATAGCAGCTCCCCTGAGTGTTGTTTTCTATAGAGAAATGTTATTGGTGATGTCGCTAATTAGGAACATATATCTAATGTTTCGGTGTTGTGAAACGTGTTGCCTTTAGATAAGAGACGCCAACCCTCACGCTCCTTCTGACAAACTGCAAGCAGGATACACTGGCAGGTTTGCAAGCAGCTCTGCCAGATAATAGGGCTGTGCCATCTGAGCTAGAACAAACAGGTGATTAGCAGCTCTCCAGGGTGAGAGCCTGCAGCCCCGGTGAGCTCTGTGGTAGCGAGAACAAGGATATATTTACATTCATTAACGGAGCACGCGGACAAAATTAGACCACAAACAGCGGTGATGCAAATTGCACCGAAGAGTACCACTATCAGAGCACCAACGTGGCCCAGTGTAAGCGAGGGTGGAAGGGACTGGATATCACTGGGAGCAGTCCTGTCAGCTACAACGCACTCTTCAAACTCTCAGGCAGCGGGAATGGCGGAATTGACTGTTTGACAGGGTGTACCGGTACCATTTCCCAACAATGTGTCAAGAACAGTTGAGAAAAGGGTGCCCATAAGGCAAGATGCATCTGGTTGTAGCAGGTGCCATCTGCGGGATCAGAGATAGTTGGAGGAGACAGATGTCATTTATGTGGAAAGTAGTAGGTGGGTGTAGCCGGGGCCATGACTGAGATGCAGGAGCCATTTATGTGATGTGCAGTAACTAACTGACGGACAGGTATTCAACGGGGAAAGAGTAAGGACATGAGGCATAAACCATTGATGGGGCGAAGCAAATGCTTAATTGTAGAAGAAGAAAAAAAAAGTCTGTGGGGACCCACAATTTTCTGAGGAACTTACTGCCTAATGTAGGGGTTCCTCAATACCAAGGCTTCCCTGTATTGGTTCTACCACCTTAGGGGTTCTGTGTCTTTATCTCACTCTTGCATCCCTGCTTTATCCCTTTTCTGCCTTTTCATATTTTTCACTTCCTCCTTTCTCTCTCTCTTGCCCTGGATCAAAGTCAGATGATGAAAATAAGCCTCAAAAGTCACCAGTGATGAGTGCTGATGCCCACCATTTACAACCATTAGCACAAATTAAGCAGTGGGGTTATTTATGATGGAGGGGATTGTGGGGTAGATTAGAAGCTATTCATTGGTTCTGTGGACCTCAGTAAGACAGAGGGCCTGATTTTGATCTCGTCGGATGGATTACTCCATCACAACCGTGACGAATAACCCGTGTGCCAAAATATAAACCCCATAGGATATAATGGGGTTTATATTATGGCAGAAGGGATAACCCATCAGCTAAGATCTAAATCAGGCCCACGTATGCCATGGAGTGAGGTAGAAGCTTCCTTGGTGTGGGACGTAGATAGGTGTGGGGTGATGCCATGTAGAGTTAGTGATATATGGGTGAGAAAGGCAACCAAGCGTAAAGGTGGTTCTTGGGGGAGATAGTGCCCCCCAGAATTGAGGAGTAGATGGGTAGGGCACAGCCTCTCGTGTGTAGAGGAACTGAAGAGTGAGGAACGTTCTTCCCAGGGTTGACGGAGTTGCTGAGTGTGGTGTATTCACCCCGTGACGTGAGTGGTTGAGTGAGAAAGCTACATCCCTGTGAGTATACCACCAGTATCTTGCATGCGTTATATATAGCATGAGAAAATATTGCATCCGCATGGATCTAACCACAACATTGTAAGGTAAGTCTAGGTAAGTATATGTGGAAATTCTAAAAGTACATATGCACCTTCCTTGAACATATAGTTATACGTTACTTAGTGATTGGGATATTTTGTAGGTCAGTATTATCAATTAAAATATATACAACCATCCATAAGCTGAGAAACTCTGTAGGTTGAGTTGAGACACTGTGTGGGGTGGAGGGATTGTTGGGTAAGGTTGTGATAATCGTAGGGGTGAATGGTAATTTGATAAAGCACATCTTATCTGTGGGGTGAAAGGAAGTTGGGTGGGTCAGGGCAGTTCATTTGTTTCCTGGGTTCTTTAGTGTCTCATACGCGGTCTGTAGTGAGAGCAGCTGTAGGGTGTGAAGGAGTGGTTGATAAGACGGGAGTGCGCGAGGAGTGGTAAGAGATGCAAATGACTGGGCAGTTCAATTGATCAGGTATGAGTACCTGTTGGGTGTCATTTAGCTGAGGGTGTGTGCCATGTGAGAAAGCAGTTGAGAGGGGCAGGGACTATTCATTTGTTTAGGGAAGAGGTTTCAAATGGTTTTCAATGGTGGGTGTGGTGCTTCGTTAGGGAAAAGGCTATTCATTTGATGGTAGCACTTTGGTATGTTGAAAGCATTTGAGTGACAGAAGCAGGTGGAGCAGAGTTTGTATATTGAGTAGAAGTTGAAAGAAGGGGGTGAGAGTCTTTGGTAGAGAGCAGCTTTTTACCACACACTTCCATGTACTCTGAGCACGGGTAAATCCTTCTGTGACCCTAACTATCAGGGGGAAGGAGAGGTCCTGTTGTGGGACCACGGACGGGGGGCCACCATAGTATTGCACATTAAGCAGATGCAACTAGCCAGAAGTATGGGCTTCCATCTCGAAGTAGTGAATGTTTGTAGGGTGAGGGCTGAAACTGTAAAACGAATAAAGAGGTATTGAAAATGTCTCAAGTGTAGTATAGAACTGTGCGGAAGTTATGGGTTGGTGGGATCCCGAAAAGCTAGAAAAACACAACCTGGATGAGGGACTTTGCTGGAAAGTACCTCTGGCATGGAGGGCATTTAGGGGTCACCAGGGGTCACAGCTGCTAACTTGGAAAAACAAATGTATTGTTCCAAGTGGTGTGGATCTCCGTACCTCCCACTGTCCCTGAACTCGTGGAGAGTAAGAAACAAATACAGGGGAGAGAAGAAAGGAGAAGGAGGGAGAGAGAGGGGGAGGGAGAGAGAGGGCGAGGGAGGGAGAGAGGGAGGGAGGGAGGGAGAGAGAGAGAGAGAGAGACTTTGAGACGAAATATGGATAAAATAACAAAAGGAAGAAGACACTACAGAGAGAAAGGTAAAAAATCAAGAGACAAACACAAGAGGGTGCATGTTTGAGAGAGACAAAGAGGGATGAAAGAGACATCAATAACACTGTGACATAGACAGGTGAAAAAGGACAGATAAGGGAATAAGAGAGGAGGGAGAAAGGTGAAATAGAGTGAAAACAAAGACATAACAGGTGAGAAAGTTAAGTGAAAGAGGAAAAAACATGTATTATAAGGAGATCAGTTAGAAAGACACAGTTAAGCTAGACAGGAAGGGTGAACAAGAGTCAGCAACAGCTGAGAAAGATGTGACAGACAATAGAAAGGTGAGACAGATCACAAACAGCTGAGGGGAGGGTGACAGTGTGTTAAAAGTCATATGATGTCATTGGGGTCAAAAAATGTGATGCACTTCCACTACCCCTGGCATTTTGTTGATTCGACACCCATGATCTCGGATAGCTGTGGGCTACAGAGAATTCACATTTTAATGACTTCACAAGCCTGGAGAGGGTCTGCAGTGGCTGGTGAAAGTCACTGGGCATGAGGCCTCCAACCGTCCAATGGATGGAGAGCTTGAGATGATTGTTGAGGACCAGTGAAGCCTGCAGAGTATATCCAAGACCTGGCTAACTTAGGCATGGGCGAGGATCTACATTGGCTGGAACAGCAGTGAGGGCCTCCATTGGCTGAAGAATGCCACGTGTTCCTGAGGAAGCTAAACATGGACGGTACTTCTATATTCTGGGAAGAGAGCAGGGGCTCTTGGATGGCTGGAGACGAAGAGAGAGCGCATCATTGTTGCAAACTCAAAGAGAATCCAGGGTTTTACTACCCTTGTGTATAGCAATTTTAAAGTCTACATTGTTGGAGGAGAGGTATGTGCAGTGTAGTGTAATGGTGTATGCTTAAATCATATGGGTTTTTTAGTACACCACGAACAAAGAAATTGCTAAAATGAGTTAGTATGCAAACCATATGATAAGACTCAAGGTCTGCAGGGATAACCACACTTCCAGGAAGAATCTAATAAAGGGAGAACAGCTTTTAATGTATAGCTTCAAAGTTTCCTGCTCGAGACCAACTTTTTACTTTGCATTCACAGACTTGTTTTTATAACAGAATAAACAAGGGTACAAACCCCAGAAAGCAAAGAAAAACGTGGACAGGAGAAGCTAGCCACACATGGCCCTGGAGACGTGGCAGGCCTGTTAAGGGGCAGCTTTTGCTAGTATCTTTCTGTAGTACCGTATGTACCATATTCTAGACTAAATCCAGAGAGAATTAACGACCCATTGTAGCCCTTTATCTGCTAGAGGAGGGGCTCTCATTCCCTTCACAATCCTGCTGGACAACAAGGGACTGCAGTGCTGCTCACCTGAAGCAGTGAATGAACCTGACTCTAAGTAGTTCTTTATCTTATATGTATATTAACCATTTACACCTCTCCCTCGCCTGGACCCTCCTCTGTGCTTCCTTGGGGCTATGCATATGCCGATATACGGCACGTGGTGCATACGAATTTACCAAAAGTAAAAATTCCATCGCCTGTATTCTCACTGGAAGAGAGGGCCAATTGGAAATGCAACGGCACTGCATGTAAAACTACTTTCGAGCAGGCCCACTGGAATTGTGCGATTCTGCCACAGAGTTATGGATTTGCTACATCTGCCACATAATCCCTTATCTGCTGCATAATTAGCAGATTTTTTTTTTTCAAATGTGTTTTTATCTTAAATACATCAAAAGTTACTAAAAACAAGCACACATTGCCGCACAGTAGAAAGCCCTCCACAAAGGCTGGCTGGTCATCTTTGTGTTGTTTATTGTGGTATTTGGGAGTTAAATCGGTCCTAATGAGGTGAACCTATGCCCAGACAATGATGACATGTATAAAATAAAATAATATTTTCACAAAATGTGCTGGCCTACGCTGCATAATTTGTCATTTCCTACAGCATGATGTAGCGAAAACTCTGCCACATAATTTGCTGACATTTGGGGTTTGTAGTTGTTCATATGTAT
Organism: Triturus cristatus; assembly: GCF_964204655.1. Taxonomy (NCBI): domain Eukaryota; kingdom Metazoa; phylum Chordata; class Amphibia; order Caudata; family Salamandridae; genus Triturus; species Triturus cristatus. Next base: position 742,526,863 of record NC_140593.1, read on the forward strand.
AAATGAAATCGACTGGACTAAAGAACAAGATAGGAGCTGTTAGTAAACGGGAAAGGCTGGGGCATGAAATAGGGTGTTGCATAGAGCCATCTGGTGTCCCTATTCTAAGACAGATGCCAAGTAAAATAATGCGCTACTTCAGCGTGGTAAATCGGGTTAGGTCATCGAATAATAATTCATTGCATTTTGTTATTATTGAATTCTTGTACTTGTAGTTTTCCACTTAAATGCAAATCCCATGTACCAGAACGTAAATAGAAAACAGAGGATTGGTTGAGTTACTACCATCTGACATGGAGCCACTTGACATTGGCTGCTCTGGTAACATTTCTAGCTCAGAGATGTGGAACAGATCTTCTTCGTTTCAGAGAACAGAGGCCATCTGGCAACCACAACTGGTAGTGCCACTGGAATTATGCGATTTTGCTGCAGTGGCATTTTCCTCATAATTAAGGATTGACCACACAATCCTTAATTTGCTACACAAAGTGCAGATTTAAAGAAAAGAAAATTGTTTTGAGCTCAAACGTATCAAAAGTTACTAAAAACGTGGCTGCACTTGTTGCCATAAAGAGGTGTAGCCTTCGCAAAGGTTGACTGATCACCTTTCTGTTGCTTATTGCTGTATTAGGGTGTTAAACTGCCTGGGCAAAGGTTTCGCCTCGCTTGTACCAGTGTTAGCATGTGCAAAAATTACACAATAAAGTAATACTATCACATAATGTGCCGCCACAACATTTGCCTTTGTTTGCTGCATAATTTGATCAACCCTGCCGCATAATTTTGTCCTCTACTTCCGCATAAAATTGTAATGGCCCAGAACTAAGGTAATGAATTAGGTTTGAAGAAACAAAAAAGGCACATAGAGCAATGTTTTCTTCAGAAAATGTTGAAGCGCTCAAAGATACTGTTCAGACAGAAACGCGAAAATAAAGACCATTCCAGGCCCAGTTTACCAGTTACGAATTTTGTCCACAGTATTCAGCTGCATGATTTGTGCGTATGGGACAGAGGCAAAGAACCAAACAAGAATCATGGTACTACTCACATACAGATAACAACTAGAACATATAGGTACCGAAAGCCAGCTGCAGAAAGCAACATACATTAACCGTCAGCGTAGATATGACTCATTAGCCGTGCTGTCAATCCCAGATTAATTTTTCTCGGAATAAATAGGGCTCCTGTGATAAATATTCCAAAGCTAGAAACTGAGTTGATGATAGTCAGGCCTCTGATTGACAGGTTGCACAAAAACCTCGGCAGCAGGTGTGTAAACCATATGCGCTGCCCTGTCGGCCTCAAGGCAGCAGCCCGGGCTCCTCAGATACAACGACATTTATGTGCGGCACAGCCATCTCTAAAATACAGGATGCAACTGACCATGTGTCTGTAACGGGCTCCTGTTTTAGAAATGACTTCCTATAGGAATTAATAGTCTTACCTTATTCTTAAAAAAACGGCTTTGGAGACTGTGCAGTAAACTGCTTCTCTGCTTCCTGGAGGTTCTGGGCAGCGTGGGCACCAAGGTGAGAGGCTGCCGGGGATCTTCGGGGCCAGCTGCGCACCTGTGCCGCTGTAATGCGCGAGCTGAACAGTCTCGGTGTCCCTTGTGAATGCGCTTTGCTGCTAGACCCAGCGATGAGGATTCATCGGCCTAGGGCTGAGGTTTCATCTGCCTCTTAGAGTTGTGCAGGCGGTGATGGGTGGCATCAGCTGTGCAGGAGGTATTAGTCCCGGCGGCGGATGTGCGGCCTCGTCATTGCTCATGTATTGAGGTTTCTTACGCTGATAGCTGTGCAAGTGCCTGTGGAATAGCTCTCCGCAGAACGCTTTATACTTCTAGGCGCCAAAGAAGATGCGTAGCCCCTCTGCAGCTGGCGATGCTGCCAGTCTCAGTGGCACGGATCCACCGGTTGCTGTGCAGTTGCCCGTGACGCCAGACCCCGCGGGGTGAACTCCTCAGGATCCTACAGCCGAGTAAGGGCTTTTGAGCAGCATCCGATGTGCACAAGTCTCTGCGCCCCTTGAGGTATCGGCTCTGAGGGGGTGGGTGAGGGTTCTTCACTGTTAACGTCCTCCCCAGCCCTGGACCTGAGAGGGACAGAGAGCAGATACGGCTCTGCCACTTCACCTTTTGAAGGGCTACAGAGGGGAGGATGGAGAGCCCTTTAAACATATCCCAGACTGTTGATTGGCTGTTGGTATCCAGGCACCCTGCCGCCTCCTGGCCAATCATGCCGGGAATGCTGCGAAGCCCTGTCAGCTCCAGGGAGCGTCTGTAAACTCCTCTTTTATTCAGTTTCTTGTAGTTCTCGTAGTATGACGTGACCCAAGTGCAAGTGTTCACAGGTGCACAGGGATACTCTGCGATGCATCCTTATTCTCAACACAGCGGCACACGCCTTTTGGTTTACCGAGAGTTCTAGAAAAAAAAACAATGGGTGTTCAGCCTTGACATCCGCAGTAAAATATGGGGGTAGAAGCAATGCTTGAAAGGACAAATAAGGCTGTAGTGGTCGATAGAAAAACTTCAAACATTCCAACATTTTACTACCCAAGATATTATTTTAAAAGTTTGCCTTCCCACTTCCCAGCAAAATTCAACACAATACCATTTAACAATGGGAAGAATACGATATTCAAGGATGGGAAAAACAATATATTCAAGGAGCAAAGGACGAGAGAGGAAAACAATGTTTCTCATCAAGAATATAAAATGATCGAAGAGTGAATTAATAACAAAAAGGGACAGGCAACTGACTGAAAAAGAATAAGGGCAGGTAAAAAGAAAAGTGGTGGTATGGGGTTTTAGCACTAAAAGGGAAAGTTAATGCTAAAATAAGCAAAGAAAAGTGGTGGTATGGGGTTTTAGCACTAAAAGGGAAAGTTAATGCTAAAATAAGCAAAGGAAAATGGGGGCAAGTGTGGTAAACAGTGCAAACACCAAGTAAGGGAGAATAGTAGTACAAATGTGAACTAAAAGTGAAATAAAACATTTGAGAAAACAAATGAGGGTCCACTGATCTAATAGAGGTACTTTTATAGACACAGAGGGATATTGCTTTTATTTCATACACAGGATTAAATGAGGGTGCACACGTTTGATTGCGTTTTAAGGATATACAAGGGAAGATGCACAGTGCCAAGTGCTATCTAGCGGTATAACTTCCAGACAGTCGGAAGGGGTATTTTTCTCATGTTACACAATGGATATACCTACCCGTATGCAAGCAGATAATAGGTTTTTATAAAATATAGAGGATGTAGACAGAATGGTAAAGGTGAATTTGTTTTGTAAAGTATAAATGCAATATATACGGGCCGGTTCAGAGGGGAGTCTTTTATAGCTAACAGTGCATATACCTACAATATATATATAAAGTAGTGCACGTCTACTACAGTATACAGGGGAGGTCCCCAAACAGGTGTAGAGACCCTGTCTCATAGCGCACATAGGATATACTTTCACAGGTGAAAACGGGCACATGTATTGTACTGTGCAGGGAGTTATACCCCCAGAACCTTTCTAGATATATCTTTTACAGCATTCACATATACAGGAGGTGCATTTAATCGTGCTGTGGTTTACACTTATACAGGGAATCCAACTTCACAGATTCCGATGGTATATCTGTTATGGCATACAAGCAATATACTTAGGGAGATAGTCAAGGTGTCTCTTACAATATGCAGGGCATACTTACAGAAGTGAAGGCAGTGCTTAATTTGAGCCAGTGGTTTCCGGTGCTCGGCACAGGCACTTAATTGTCAACACCAGCGATTGTCACAGTCTGCCACATGGTGGTGCTGTCTATCCAATATAGGGATAAGCACAACAACAATTGTTTATTAATTCAAAATAGATTTAAAATGACTATCACCTGCTGCCAAAGCAATTGATATAGCTTTGGGGGCCTGGAACAGTCTGAATTGCCGCACTTGTAGGAGTCTGATGGTTAGTAGCTGTGTTGGTACCATCATATGGAGCAGGGGCAATGTGCGGGGCAAGCTGTAGTGGTCTCGTGATGAGGGCCCTGGGACATTTTTTTTTTTTTTTACAAATTAAGCACTGGGTGAAGGGGCATGTCTCTTGGAACATACAGGACGTAGCTAGCCACCTGTCTTACAGTATATTAGGGCTATAACTAAACCACAGAAAGTGCTCATGTCTCTTACGTGTACACAGAGGGGGCCGGGGGTATGCAGGCGATATACATAGACAGGTTCTGGAAGCCCAGTCTACAGAGGCAGGCACAGAGTGCTGAAGCTAGACTGGTGTCTAATGGTATACATTGGGCACACCTGGAGCACTAAAGATAGACATCCTTCCTAGGGTGGTATAGAGGGCATACACCAGCCATGCATAGGGTGCATGTCTGTTATAGTAAAAACAGGATATGCCTAGCCAGGTGAAGGTGATGATGCTCATGGCTAATTGGTGACATACATAGGCAACCTCATGTATTATTCCTCTTCCGGTGTTCAAGGGTGTACCTAGATGCTTTCTTGCATGTGTCTTTCAAAATTCAGGAGATATAACGGTGGTCAGCATGTTTACAGCCTCAAGCAGATATACCTAGAGGCCCTCAATGAATCAGATTAGTAGAGCGCAGCTTGTCACCAGCGAGGGCATCCAGGCGCTGGAGACATGTCTATTATACTTGGTGTAGTATATACTTTGCTCCACTGATAGTGCAAATATGTGAAATGGCACCCACATCTGTCACTCAGTGAAAGTGATAAAGCAACCAATAGTGTTCACTATCCACACCAATGCAGGCTAATGTACGCGCTCTCTTACCTAGTGAAATGGACGTCATGACTTGTACCATTTGTGATGTCATCTCAAATAAACTCCTGAGGGGCATGCAAAGGGCTTTAACGAGGAGCAGTCAGGGGTAGCAGTTTGAAATCTCTGGCACTGCCCCTGCGTCCCGCGGTCTGGGTCAAGAAGGCAGTGGCAGAAACAAAGTAACGGGGCTCTCAGAGGGTGGTTTAGTACTTGCAATTTTCATTCCTTGCTCTTTCATAAGCCCTTGGCAGTACAAGGCTGAGAAGGACTTTGGGCCAGATGTATGAAGACACCAGTTTGCAATTCTCTAATTCCGAATCCTTGCGATTCGCTATTAGGAAATCGCAAAACGGCATGTATGAAAGTATTTTGAACACTTTCTGCTATTTCCTGTGGGTCGCAAATGACCTACTCTTAAACAAAGAGAGGGACTGAGAGGGCTGTTTTACGGGGTCCAGCGTACGTGCCCAAATACTGTGGAACAGAGGAGAGTACGCAGTTCCCCAATAGAGGGAGAGGATGAACCAACGTGAGTGGAGACAAAAAGGCGGGGAATCCTCCTTGTCGGAACTAGAGTCCTCACACACCCAGCAAGCTAGGTGTCATGCTTCATCATATGGACTCGCTGCTCATCGAGTCGGCGGTGCAATACCCGACGGGCTCCCATAAAGGGGCTCTTTAGCGGACATCTTCTTTTCCTGCCTTATGGTGCCGTGGGTGTGAGGGCCCTAGGGATATGTGTAGATGTGAGTGAGTGGTTTCTCGGCTTGGCGCAGGGGTAGACTACCGACGCGTGTCCTAATACGGACAGGACACCCACAACTGAGGTGTCATCTGCTGAGGACACTGTTGAAGCCAGCTCTTTCACTAGGTTTTTCACTAGATTTGGCGGGACCACGTGCTCACACACAAGAATAGTGGTAGGTAGGAACTCATCTACACATAGTGGTCTGGTGGAAATTTTCTAGGTCCTGATGAAATGCACAGTATCAATTTGAACACACTGCGTGAAACACGTCGACCATAAGTTTAAAGTAGAGCATTGCTCCCCTGGACCATTGAGCCAGCGAGCAGCCTCTCTTTTGTATTTTAATAAGGTGGATTACCACTCCATTAAACTTTTCTTGTAGACAATCCAAACTTTTTTTAAACCACTCACTCACATCTACATATCCCTAGGGCCCTCACACCCACTGCACCATACAGCAGGAACAGAAGATCTCCGCTAAAGAGCCCCTTTATGGGAGCTCGTCGAGTATTGCACTGCCGACCCGATGAGGAGCGAGTCCATGTGATGAAGCATGACACCTAGCTTGCTGGGTGTGTGAGGACTCTAGTTCCGAAAAGGAGGATTCCCCGCCTTTTTGCCTCCACTCACGTTGATTCATCCTCTCCCTCTATTGGGGAACTGCATACTCTCCTTTGTTCCATCGCAAATGACCTACCTCATGAATAATAATGAGGTTGGTTGCAATTTAAGACCCATTAGGAATCTAAAAAATTACAGGGATGGTGGCCTGCTGAGGTCAGCAGACCATCATGTCTGTGATTGCTTTACATAAAAAAAGATTGCTTTATTTAAACGCAGTCTGTTTTCCTTAAAGGTAGAGCCACGAAAATTATGCAATTTTGCGGCCTCCATGTTTTCTGCAAAAGTATTCATTTGCCACATAAGACAATCTCCTTCATAATATGAGGATTTCAGCAAAACAATTTCGTTCAAATGGATGAAAAGTTACTAAAAACGCAGCAACATGTTTTGTAGTGCAGTGGAAGGCCCTTCACAAAGGTTGGCTGGCCATCTTTTCGTTGCTTATTCCTGTATTTTTGTGTCAAAGATGTACTAATGAGGGAACACCTTTGTTCGATGCAATGCGGCACATTTGAGGTAGTATTACCTCATTATTTTGACATTTTACACTTTAACACTATCTGGACAATTTGCCTTTTCCTGCTGCATGATCTAACCAACCCAGCCACATTATTTAGTCCACCCTGCCTCACTGATCATAGGGTGTGTGATATCACTTCTCCTACTCCTAGCATTTAGTGAATGAATGTCCATGGAAGCAAAAGGTGCCACTGCTAAGCACTCTTTAGGACCATGTCAGCTCCCTTCAGTGCCGAGTGCTGCTTATTTATTGAGCAGGTGAATGAATGAAATGACAAGGCACAAAACATGTAACCCCTAGCCGCTTCCTGACTGATTTAAAGTGCACCTGGTTATTTACTAAGGGGTGTGCAGGGGCGCATGCAACGCTGCACCAATTTGACCTACGCCCCGAGCTTATAAATTGGTAAGTAAATCTGTACAATAATTAGCGCAACGTGAGCTGCAGCGAACAACCGTACAGAAGACGCTCGTGTCAACATCTAGTGGCACAGAGGTGGATGGCTGGACAGTGGCCTGCAAGTTTCAAAATCACATCCCGCTAAAGCGTCGCATTCATCCTTCAGAGGTAGGTAACATAAGTAGTAGTACATTAGGCAAGGGTATTTTTTTATTCAAAGCAGTTAGAGACAACAGAAATTGGGCATAACGCGCTATATAAAATACTAGTTCGTATTATTAACCTAGGCGTGATAAACTGCCGTGAGAAGAGTTTTGGTATGTGTTTGCTGAGGCGCACAAAAGCTCGCACGGTTTACCACAAGCACGTAACTTGTACACGTGCCCTAGATATCTGCCGAGGGGCCGAGAAGAGAGCACTTCTTTTCTGGAGGCGGGAGAGTTCCCTCTCATAGGCAACAATGGCGGGAAATATACTTGGCACTCGCGGTGAACGTCTGCCGCAGCGGCTACATTTTTGCAATTTGGCAACACTGCCATCTCGAGGCTGTTTGTGGAATAGCATTCTACCGACGAGTGAAAAGCAGGAGAACTCAACACCAACCGACTCACCTTACGAAGCTCTTCCAATGCTCCTCAATACAGGGGCGTACTTATTAATGTACACGTGACAAAGGGGCCCAGGGGAGTCAGAGGCCATCTGCACGCAATAGTGGCTCTTTCCCCCCCACCTAAAGGGGGACATGGGCTCAATTTCCCCAGCTTGCATTAGATGAGACCCTCGCTAGACATGCAGCCTCTCGTGAAAATTCACTTCTGACCCATCATGCCCCCGTACCCACTTAGTCCACTCCTCGCCTGCTTCTCCCAGAGACACTTGCTAGAGCTGGGAAGCCAACTGATCATGATCCAGCGGCTCTTTGTTTCTTCTTCCTCTCTTACATAATTCTATGGGCTTCCTCCTTACTTTCCTCGTCAGCGCATCCCTGTCCCGAACCCTTCTTTGCAGAGCCCCGCCAATCTCAGGGGTTCATATGCCACTGGACCAGCAGCCAGGGGTTGGGGGTGAGATAATAGGGTATTACTGGGCCGTGGCACAGCTTCCTGCTGCTCACCCTGCCCGTGTCAGAAGAGGTTGAACATGAAATAGTATGAATACTCTATGAAATGCCATTAAGCATAAAATAAAAATCCTAAACAAAATTACAAATACAGTAGCAGGTATTTGTTGTAAGTCATAAATTCAGTTAAGCACCACTAAACGGCTTGTTAAATTTGGCACTATTTACTTGTTTTGTTGTGTTTGTCATCATTTAAAATTCTCCTGATGAAAAATCTTTTTTCACTCGAAATTCCTGAAGATGTGACGCCCTGTTGCATTTAAAACGATTACGCACTGCTCACATTCAGGGTTGTTTTCCGGCACATGGAATATGTGAGCCTCCAAAAACTAGTCACATACTGCTAAGTATAGCCTGTCGCGATCACTGGTGCACAGTTTGAGGTCAAACTTTTTTGACCTTTACAGTTTGAGGGGTTCAGGGGTCTCCCCTCCCTGTTCTGCACCATACGGATACTTTAATTTAAGACACTTACGTTTACCAGCAGAGCGCCAGTACTTCCTAACATCTCAATACCCTGTTCTTTGTATTTTATCACTGGTGCACAGGGCCGGCTTTGGCACATGTGGCCCCCGGTGCGACAATCACCCCCCCCCAATGACGTCGTTCTCCACGGATTCCCTTAGTACCACCCTCCAAAAGTGTCCTTCATCTTTTTAAAAGTCCCCCTCACACACGGATTTAATTTGTTTTACAGTGATACTCATACCAGTGTAAAGGGTGTCAGAGCACTTCACACACCCCCCACAGTCTATAGAAATTATTTAATAAGACAATGAAGTTATCACGTGTCATCAATACTATTAGGCAATATATTTTAAGAGTGTATGGTCTGGAGAGGCTCACGCTCAGACTAATAAGAATGTATTTCTTCCTAAACAAAATCCTTTTTAGCAACATTAGGATTATGAAAGACTGGGAGAAAACATAACTTTTTAATCTATATCATGCAGTCTGCACGTAGCTCTTTGTTGTCACTTCCTAGGTTACTGTGCTATATTAGGACTGTAATATATGAACAGCCAGTAAATAATGGATATCTGTGACAAAACTAGCGACCCGCTGAGCTATCCAGTTAAATTACAGTTTTGTGATCTGCATGAGACATGTTCTTTGCAGCAGGCATACTATTAACCCTTTAGACTCATCAAAAGGTAGCACAAACTGCCACTAGATAAAACTCCATCTCTCTCCAGCAGGAATATTAATCACCAGTTATCTTAACATTTTTATTGTTGCCTGAAAACTGCTGGACACACAAGGAACTCTGCAACCGGTGCTTTTAAACCCATAAGATATTTCTAAACTGAGCACCCCTCAAGCCCAGCACCAGGTATGACAGGGCCGGCTTATGATGAGCAACAGGTGCAGACTATAGTAGTGCCTGAGTTGCGTTGATCCCTTGTAAGCAACTAAGCAATAATTGCTACATGCAATCACAGGAGGTTCTATAGGTGTTATAACCATGAAGAACACTCTTTTATAATTACTTCTACGGGATATATGGTATTTATTTTTTGACATTTGATATTGCATTAATCCCTAATTATTTTTCTCAAATTATAGGTATTGATCAATATATCTTTTGGTGAGTGAAAAAATCTAGTTGCAGCTAGTATATTTCAATTTATATTACCTACTGGCGGTCGCCAGTAGGTAGTTATAGTTAGGAGCGGACCGGAGCTGGCCAAAAGTTTTGAAAATTTCGCGAAGATTCGTCAATCGGCGCCAAAGTTATTGGGAGTAGAATGTTGCGGATTTCCTATGGAAAATAGGTCCTATCATGAAAGTTTCACGGTGATTCGTCAGGGCCCGAGAAAAAAGTGGGGTGCCAAAACGTGTTTTCCCCATGCAATTTCCCATAGGAACCTTTAGTCGCAGCTACAGCCCGAACTGCTGAATGGAATTACACCAAATTTGGCAAAGAGGTAGTCCTTGGTTCAGACTCGTGTCTTTTTGTTAAATGGTGTAAATCCGTTCAGTAGTTGCTGAGTAATTAAAAAGTAAAAACACATGTATATCTAGGGCCGTGGATCCTCCCGAGCACGAGCTTTATGCTAATTGGCTGTCAACACTTCAAACCAAGAAGTGTTGGCAGCCATCTTGTGCCTTGGTAGAACCGAGGCACAAGAAAGCAGTGAAAAAAAACACGCAAAACACGCAAAGGGGGCAGGGTAGAAACACCCTAACCCTCTAGGCCTGCTCAGGAGGTCCCACAAGGACCCCCAAGCCAAAATAAAAATCAAAAAAATAATCGCGGGATGCGCTTAGGATCCGTGCATCCCGCTGCCGAAAAAAACCCAAAGCGCGGACTCCTGCGCTTCGTTTCTAATTAGCCCCCGGGGGGGCCAAGTCCCAGGGGCAATATATTATAGTAATGGGGGCCCCCGCAGCTCCAGGGACCACCACCCCCAAAGCTTTTCTGAAATTCTGTGGGGGGGCTATCAACCCCCCCCTGCCCCGTGGACCACCACCCCCCAGGGCTACAAATTGAAATGGGTGCGGGGGCTCAAAGGCCCACCCAAGCCCCAGGGACAGCCACCCCCGGGGCTTGTTTAAAAAATAATTTAACTACCTGTGTGGGAGGCTCAAGCCCCCCCACAAGCCCCGGGGACCACCACCTCCCTGGGGCACTAAATATTTAAAATAGGGGGTCTGTTACCGACCCCCAAGCCCTGGGGATCACCACCCCCTGGGGCTTTGGAAATGGTGGGAGGGGGGCCAGGCGGCTCCCCTCCTAGAGCCTGTCATGGCCCTGGGGACCGCCAGGGCCGGCTCCTACAGTGTCCCGGGGAGGCCACCCCATGACACTGTAGTTCGCAATGAAAGGGCGGGAGCCTCGTGGCTCCCACCCTGTCATAGCACACTGCTTTGCTTCATTGAAGCGAGAGCAGGGAAACCTGCTCTCGCTTCAATGAAGCAAAGCAGATTGCTTTTCCACATGGGGAGCAGCATGTTAGCATTGCTTTTCCACATGGGGAGGAGCTGTCTCCCGCAGGACGTGGGGAGCCGGCTGGGACCGTGGGGGGATTGGGATCCCCCCCACGGTCCCCAATGAAGAGGGCTAGCCCCGGGGATGGGGTCCCCGGGGCTACAAGTGACGTGGCCCCCCTCCCCTTAGAATAAAAAATAAAACAATGGCCAGGCCCCAGGGGGTGGGGTCCCTGGGGCTAGAAGTGGCCCGGGAGGGGGGACCCCTCCAAAAAAAATTAAAAATAAAACAATGGCCAGGCCCCGGGGGATGGGGTCCCCGGGGCCAGAAGTGGGCTGGGAGTGGGGCCACGCGGCCCCCCTCCCAAATTAAACATAAATATATATATTTTTTTTAAAAAGAGAAAGGCCGGCCTGGGGGTTGGGGTCCCCGGGGCCATAAATTTGCCAGAGGAGGGGGGCCACGCAGCCCCCCTCGAAAAATTAACAAAAAAAGAAAAAAAAGTGGCCATGCCCCGGGGGATGGGGTCCCCGGGGCGATTATGGCCTAGGGAGGGGGCCACGTGGCCCCCTTCCCAAATTTGCTATCAACAAAAAAAAGGGGGTCAGGCCCTGGAGGATGGGGTCCCCAAGGACGGTAAAAAAGGAATGGCCACACAGCCCCCCTTCTTAAAAAATAAAAAATAAAATAAGGACCGGAATCACGCCGGAGGCCACGCCCCCTCCTTGCACCACTCTGGAAACGCACCCCCTGGCGTGTTTGCAGATGGGGAACAAATTCCCCTTGAATACTGGGGATCCCTGGGGGCCAACTAGCTCACCAGGAATCTCCAGTGTGTGCCAGGGGGCTGCATTGCAGAGAGGTGTTCTGAGGCCACGCCCCTTTTTACACCTCTCTGCAACTCAGCTCTGTGGCGCTTAATGGAGGTAGCTGGTGGGCCAGTTGCTCCCCAGAATTCAAGGGGGGTTAATCCCCCAATTTATAACGTGCCACGGGGGCGTTTGCACACTCGCAAAGGGAGGGGGTGGGGCCTGAGGTGACATATGTGCAAACATGCCCTGTGGCTCATTTAAGTTGAGGAATTAATACCTCTTCAATCCAGAGGGTCCCTGGGGGCCAACTAGCCCACCAGGTACCTTCAGTAAGCATCACGGAGCTGCATTGCAGAGTGTTGTAAAAAGGGGCGTGGCCTCTGAACACCTCTCTGTAATGCAGCTCTCTGGCGCATACTGGAGGTCCCTGGTGGGCTAGTTGGCCCCCAGGTACCCTCAGGATTGAGGAGGAATTAATTTTCCAACTTAAAACGCGCGACAGGGCGTGTTTTCAGACATGTCACCTAAGGCCACGCCCCCTTCCTTCACCATTGTGCAAACGCGCCCGTGGTGAGTTGTAAGTTGGGGAATTAATTCTCTTTCAATACTGAGGGTCCCTGAGGGCCAACTAGCCCACCAGGTACCTCCAGTATGTGCCACGGAGCTGCGTTGCAGACAGGTGTAAAAAAAATTTGGTCTCTAAACACCTGTCTGCAACGCAGCTCTGTGGCACTTACTGGAGGTACCTAGTGGACTACTTGGACCCTAGGGACACTCAGGATTCAAGGGGACTTAACCTCCCAAATTAAAATGGACACAGGGCGCGTTTACACAGTGGTGAAAAGAGGGGATGGTGTAGGAAAGTGGCTCTATATATACTGGACCAAAGTAAGGTACAGTGTGTATAGAGTCCCCAGTCCCCAGAGGTTTGGCAGAGGTTAAAGTTATATATAACCTTACTCTCTAAAGTGGTAGTTTGGTCGAGCAGTAAGGCAGTATCAGAGGACAGTGTAAAGCATTTGTTGTACACACTCAGTCAGCAAATGGTCTCACAAAACAATTGGCCTAGAGTTTAGTTCTTGAGTGTGTATCAAAAGATAAAGATGTTTTATTTTAGAACCAACAAGGTATCAAAATAGACTTGCTCAGGATGAGTTACTTTAGTTAAATACTTTTCAAATAGGCAATAGACTTTTTGAATGCTGCAATAGGCAACACAATTTCAACTATTGCAAACTGTGAGCTCAATGTTGCATTGTGTTTAATGGGAATTTCTGGTTAAATGCAATTAGTTACTTTGTAGATTACTTTTTTAACCACAGGACTGGATCCTAGATTCAGTCCCGGGACATGAGCTGTAAACAGTTAAGTAAAAGCGTTTTGGTTACAGTAGTGATTTTTAAGGAATATTGATGTATTTTAAAAGTTGACACTTAGGAAATTCAATTCACAGGTAAAGTATGTTCATGTTACTTTTGTAATCCAGTGTTGGACTACTAGGTTCAGCACTGGGACCTCTATCTTAAACAGGCAAGTAATTAAAAATCGTGCCAACGATAAAAAATTAGAGAATATTTGTAAGTTTCAAAAATCGAAACTTAGAAACTTTTTCAGCAAAAAGCAAGCAATGATATCCTATGGAAGGAAATTCAAGTTACTGGTCAGTACGGTTAGAATTACTTTTCAGGATCAGTAATGGGCTCAAAGATGCAGCACTGAGGTCTCTCCTGATAACAGGTGAGTAAATCGGAATTCGTAGTTCAGCTGATTTTAGAGAAATATTTTAAAGTTCCAAAACTCCACACTTTGGTTTCACTTGGAAATTCTATCAATGTTAGCCTATGGAAGGAAATTCAAGTTACTGGTAAGTACGGTTCGAATTACTTTTCAGGATCAGTACTGGGCTGAAAGGTGCAGCACTGAGGTCTCTCCTGATAAAAGGTGAATAAATCGGAATTCGTAGTTCGGCTGTGTTAGAAGGTCATTCTGACACTATGGGCCGCCCGGATTTTTCGCTTTTTGAGCACCTAATTGTTGAGCTTTTACTGTGGGGGAGCCTCATAAGTTGGGACTCTTCCATCCTGAGTTCACTGTGGATGAGACATGCCAGGGAAAGTCAGTGTATTTTACTGTGTTTTCACTTCCTTATTCCCCTATGGGAATGTGGAGCCAGGGGCATGATTAACTTCAATTAGGCCTACAGATTCCAGACACGCACTTAAGTCCACTGTAGCAAATGTGAAAAGAAGTATTCTGCAGAGTCCAAAGTCATATTTGTACTACTTTTGGGTCATCCAGAACTGTCATATTTCTCTGAGCCAGCCATGACCAGACCCAGGCTGAGGGCTGACCTCAGCTGGATGGATTGATAACCTTTCTTCCACAAGCGAGGGCCTCCTCTCCATGAAGAGAAGATGGGTGGGGCTACAGGACAATCCATCAACCGCTGTCGCTGGGTGCCAGGCACCAGGCTGCACCAAGGAGGGAAGGCAGCTTGGGGGGCAGGTGCTTCCGAGACATGTGGCAGAAACCCTGGACGACGCCATTTTGAACAAGCTCAGAGGCTGGACAAGAAGGAGGGAGCAGGGGCAGGGACGTGATGTGTCGCTGTTTGATAGGACCAACAGAGACTTCCTGCCAGCCCCCTACTCAACTTTTAAAAAGTGCTTGCACAGGAAGAGAAGCTCTCTCTGGGGTGTGGTCGGTGGAGGCTGAAGGTGCTGGAGCCTGTCGCAATGGGCAGTTGGAAGGAGAGACCCCCTGACTGCCCCCAGGACCCAAACAGCACCAGAAGAAGAGTCCAGGACCGGTGCTCAGGAGCAGTGGCCTCTGCGAAGGGAGAAGTGAGGCCCCAAAGGAGAGCCAGGCGAAAGGCTGGCACAGGGAGCCAGTGAAGACAGTTCCCTGCAGCAGGCACCCTCTTGGAGACCCGGAGGGTGAAGTAGAGTGCTCCCAGTGGCTGGGGGGCGCCACCAGGAGCAAGAAGAAGTGAAAATGAAGAAGATCGGACCCCCAGGGGCTGAGATATGGCCCCTGGAAGGTAGGCGACCTTTGACCTTTCATGGGACTGACGACGAAGCACATGGGGCTCCGCCGCTGGTCTGGAATGGGCCCCCGGGGTGGGTCAAGTCCTGGGGGCTGCCCCCAAATGAAGTAAAGCCGGGCTGCGCAGTCGCGCCCCCGTGAAGAATGGCCCCCACGCGGTGTCAGGAGCCTACCCTGGCCCCCGCCGATAATAACATCCAGGGAGCGCCGTCGTGCCCCCCCACACGAAAATGTGCCCCGGGGGCCCAGGACCCCATCCCCAGGCCTCGAAGAAGTAAAGGCGGGGAGCGCCATCGCGCTCCCCGTGAAGATGGCAAAGGGGGGCCCGGGACCCCGTCTCTGGGCCCAGCGGTGATGGCAGGCATGTGGGGGGATGTGCTGTCACACTCACCCCGGAGTCCGGCGAGGGCTGGAGAAGCCGGCGAAGATCCAAGCGTCTGCCCGTCGGAGCGGGCAGCCCAGAAGACCTGAAGACCGGAAGACATGCACTGGCTCCCGCGGGCCGGGCCGGGAGCCAGCCGGTGGAGCCGGGGATGAGCTCCCCGGGCTGCACCCTCCGCAGCAACGGCACTTTCCAGATGAGGGCCCGGGCGGGACCGGGCCCCCGTGAAGAGGATAAGGAGGAGGAGCCAGGGGCCCAGGTGGGACCGGGCCCTGAAAATCAGAGAGAAGCAGCCGGGGGTGGGCTCCCCGAGCCGCATACACTTACCTGGGGGTCCGGGTGGGACCGGGCCCCCCAACGAGCGGGGAGATGCAGGAGGGCCCGGATGGGACCGGGCCCCCGTGAAACAAAGCAGGCTGCGCGGCTCTCCCCGGCACAGCGGGAGAGCCGCTTTTCTAATATGCACGGGGCATGACGGAAAATCGCCCCATAATGCTTTGCGCCGCCAGGACTGGCCTGACTGCAAACCTTCCCGTTTCTCTGCTCGTGGTGGCCCCAGGAGGACGGGGACACCACCAAGTGAGTGCAAAGGGGCTGGGGGAATGGCTGGAGGAACGCAGTCTCTCCCCAGCACGAAGAAAAGTCCCACCCCAAGTTTCATGGGGCATCTGAAAGAATAACCCCTCAAGGGCTCAGCCAGCATTTATCACCTTCTGGGCTGGGACTTTGTTGTACACCCTCAGCCGTAGAACATAAGTGCATCATGGAGTGAAGGGCTGAGTTGGGGATGTCTCAAGAAGGGCATTCCCTGGAGGTGAAGTGGTGTAACTGCACCGAAATGCATTTACTAATGGTTATTTCTTTCAGAGGGACTGAAATTCATTTGTTTCATGTGATGTGCTGGTGTAAGGTGATGTCATAAGCCAAGTGGGGTTATGTTGTCAGACAGTCCTGCTAGGGTGTCTGGATGTATATGCGTAATCCTGTGATTTCATCTATGATGCCTTTAGGGGCGGTAATTGCAATGCATTTAAATGATCAACTAAGCGAACGAGTACTGTCATTCTAAAGTGTGCGTAAACATGGATTCTTGCTGCTGCGCTTAGGTGAAGCTAGCCCTTAAGATATAGAGGTGCATACTTTACGGTCAGTAGGAGATGCTCAGTCAGGGTCATGTGTCACCAAGGCAGGTTTACCCCTTTTTAATGCTTGTTGAGGTAATGGGGTGGGTCGCCACTGGGATGGTGCCAGTGCGCAGGGCCCTCGCTCCAGGTTATGTTCAACTAACTGCATTGGGGGCAAGTTGATGTGCATACATGGGAGTGGTGGTACTAGACCCCACCCCCCCTGCGGGAGGGGTGGAGATGTTATGCAATGTCACAAAGTAATTTCAACAGCTTATGTATATTTGTAAATTGGTGCATAGTATTGAGTAGTGTGTGTGTTTGTCCAGTCTGTACTTTGCTTTATAAAAGTAAGAGTACATTTATTAATCAATTATTGAGTGTTATTTCTGCGCACCTGCAAATGGCGATTGCTAGCCCACACCACCTCCCTTGAGTAAACCTCAGACTGCTCTGCAACGCTACCCTCTGAGAGTCAGGCGCTACAATTGGGTGTTTGGTTTCCAGTGAAGGACAGATGTAGTCATGTTATTTGTGCAGGCCTCACAGATGCTGCCTCGTTTTCCAACAGGCTGATTTTAGAGGAATATTTGTAAGTTCCAAAACTCCACACATTGACTGGTTTCACTTGGAAAATCTTCTATGTTAGCCTATGGAAGGAAATTCAAGCTACTGGTAAGTAAGGTTAGAATTACTTTTCAGGATCAGTACTGGGCTCAAAGATGTAACACTGAGGTCTCTCCTGACAACAGGTGAGTAAATCGGAATTCGTAGTATGGCTGATTTCAGAAGAATATTTGTTAGTTTCGCAAATCGACACTTAGAAAATTTTCTGCAAAAAGTAGGAAATGATATCCTATGGAAGGAAATTCAAGCTACTGGTAAGTAAGGTTAGAATTACTTTTCAGGATCAGTACTGGGCTGAAAGATGCAGCACTGAGGTCTCTCCTGATAACAGGTGAGTAAATCGGAATTCGTAGTTCGGCTGATTTTAGAGGAATATTTTAAAGTACCAAAACTCCACACTTAGGTTTCACTTGGAATTTCTTCTAAGTGTGGAGTTTTGGTACTTTAAAATATTCCTCTAAAATCAGCTGAACTACGAATTCCGATTTACTCACCTGTTATCAGGAGAGACCTCAGTGCTGCATCTTTGAGCCCAGTACCGATTCTGAAAAATAATTCTAACCGTACTTAGCAGTAACTTGAATTTCCTTCCATAGTATATTTTAAAGTTTCAAAATTCCACACTTAGGTTAACATTGACTGGTTTCACTTGGAAATTCTTCTATGGAAGGAAATTCAAGTTACTTTTACGTACGTTTAGAATTACTTTTCAGGATCAGTTCTGGGATAGGTTCCGATGGTTAGCGTGGGAAGGGGAAGTTTGGCCATTGGAGGGGAGGGTCAGGGGGGGGGTGAGGTTGGTGAGGGTGGTCACGGTGGGGGGGGGTGTTTTGAGGGAGGGTTGTGGGGTTATAACTAAAAATGAAGTTGATGATGTCAGGTTGTTTTGCTATTACGTATTGCCCGATGATGACTCTTTATTATCAGATAATTCAAGACGTTAATGTCAAATAAGGAAAGTTTGAATTTATTTTCTTTGAATGTCAATGGTTTAAACAAAATTAAGAAAAGACGAGCGGTTGAAATTTGGATTAAGGCAAAAAATCCCTCTGTAGTTTTATTACAAGAGACTCATATTTCCTCTCTTAAGATAGATCAGTTTTCAATGTTTAAATCATGGGCTTCATATCAGTGTTCGCTGCATGTAATGAATCCAAACGAGGGGTGGCGATATTTTTAAATAAGAACTTACACGCGGAAATTATTCACTCAGAAGCTGGGGGTTTAGGGCTCTGGTGCTGGGTTTCTTGTAGAGTTAAAAATAGACCAAGACCTTTTATTTTTCTTAGTCAATAGTGATTGGAACATCTCTTCAAAAATATTAGGATCATCGTTTAATGGGCCATAACAACTATGTCAGGGGATATTGTGATGGCTGGGGACTTTAATGTCTTAATGGATCCGCAATTGGACTCATCATCCCAACCAAAAAAACAACTTTAACCCAAAGTCTTCCAGACCATTTCTAACTATAAAAGATTACTGGATCTTTCGGATCATTGGCGTGTAGACAATCCCTCTAAAAAAGAATATACTTGTTGGTCGAGTAGATTTAAGTCCTCATCCCGTATTGATTTTTTTCTTGCTTCACGAAATCTCAGGTTAGGCTATTCTAATACGGTGCATAATGTATTCTCTGACCATGCTATGCTCATTAGGGAATTTATTTTAGGGGATACTAGAAGGTCTTCCAAAAGATGGGTCTTTAATAAATCTTATCTCAACAATGAAACATGGGTTTCTGACCTCAAAGATATGATTAGAGAATTTAGAATTCGTAATTTGGGCACCGCCCCTCTCAGTATTATCTGGGACGCCCTAAAGGCTTTTGTTCGTGGAATTATAATTGCGAAAGATGCTGCCACGTCCATCGCCGCCAGGGCTATAAAAAACTCCTTCGAACATCGTATTCAGGTTCTTAGTGATCTAAGACAACAAAATTCTTCTAGAAATATCCAAGGTCAACTAGATGAAGCTAAACGTGAATTTAGTACATATTTATTTGAGCAAGGAGAGGCGTTCTTTCGTAGTCAAGATCAGAAAGTCTACGAAGAATGTAATTTTACAGGTAGATTTCTAGCCTGGCAGGCCAAAGAACAAGCTGCCTCCAATTTTATTCCTGGTTTAATTTGTCCTGTTACTGATCAATATGTGACCGATTCAGATGGGCTGGGCAAGATAATGCACTCTCATTATCAAAAAATATATAGCCATAAGCATGAAATAGATCAGCTAAAACTAAACGCTTTCCTGAGAAGGGAGGTGATCCCTTCTCTCTCCGAAGCTGAGCAGTTAAATATGGTCAGTGAATTCTCCCTACTAGAGTTACAATCCGTAGTGAAAGGTAATCCATCGGGTCCGGAAGTTTTCCCTAATGGAAGTTCTGCCGAATTTTTTAAAGTTTTTTTTCCTGCCTTCTCTGACCTTTTTTTACAACTCATTAATTCTATGCTTGCTGGAGCTTCCATCCCAGAGTCATTTCGTGAGGGCACGGTGGTCAGCTTTCTGAAGAAGGGGAAGGACGCCAAGGATCCTAATTCATATCGTCCTATTACTTTGCTAAATACGGACTATAAGATTGTTACTAAATTACTCGCTATTCATTTTAACCATATCGCCCCGGGTCTGATTCATGAAGATCAAAATGGGTTTATTGCTGGAAGACAATTGATGACTAATACCCACTATCTTTCGGAAGCCCTGGATTATTTTCAAACACTGAGGATCCCAGCCTTAATTATGTTATTTGATGCGGAAAAAGCTTTTGATTTGGTGGTCTGGGAAACTCTTTTTAGTATTTTGCAATATTTTCACATCCCATTAATTATTATTAATTTTATTCGCAATCTTTACACGGGTGCCAGAGCAAATATTATTATCAATTCAGTGACAGTAGGAGCTGTGTTAGTTAATCGGGGTACACGTCAGGGCTGCCCTCTATCACCAATTCTTTTTGCTTTCTTTATTGAACCCCTTGCAATCGCAATTCGGCAGTGTATAGAAATGTCCCCGATTCCATTAATGTCCAAAATAAAACTGCAAATTCGATTTAATAAGAAGCATAATATCATCGGCATAGAGTCTCAAGTTAGAGTATTTCAGCTTTTCGAGGAATTCGAGTCTCTCGGAGGTTATCGCATTAATAAAAAAAGACAGGTTTATGATTGCCACAGATCAATATTTCTGAATTATTTCCGGACCTATGGGGCTGCATTGTTAATAAACCCAAACAATATCTGGGGGTATTTTTCACAGCCTCAGTTACAGATCTCTTCAGTCTTAATTTTGAACCCCTTCTTCAGAAAGTTGACTTAATGCTTACTCGTTGGAATAAATTACCACTATCAATCTTGGGCCGCGTCGCCTTGATTAAAATGTCTATTTTACCGTTGTTTAATTTTTTGTTCTCAACGATTTCCTGCTGTCTTCCGGGTCGTTTTTTCACTAAAATTGAAACTTTATTTATGCGCTTTTTGTGGGCACACAAAACGCCCCGTATTGCGCTGAACACTCTCTATGAGGATTTGGATAACGGCGGTCTTGCATTACCTAATATTAGAGATTATTATAATGCTTACTTTGCTCAGTACTTGACTCGATTTAAATCTCCAATATCAAACTCTAACGTATTTATTAGTTTTTTCTTTGATTTAATTTTTTCGGAAAGTCAGATTTCTCCCCCCCTTCAAGTTCCTAAATCTCCCAAACTGGTTAGGTACAAAGCCATACGTTTCCTGAAAAACCAGGCAATTACTATGTTAAAAAGATATTCTCTATCCCTGTTTCATTCCTCATCTCCGTTGATTAACCTACTTGCATTTCATGGACAGGTGATCGGCATTTGTCCAATGACCCATTGAATCAGAGCCAGATTTAGTAAAGTGGGTGATTTTTTACAATACGCAAGGTGGATAACGCCGACAGAGATGCGATTACTAATTCCAAGACATTTTTTGTTGACTGGTTCCTATACTTATATTTATCAATTTTTTCAGCAACATGTTCCCTCATCATTTACTCAGATCTCTCCCTTAAATATTGATCTCTTTTTTAATGATAAGTTGTTAAGGAAACCTGGAGAGTGGAAATGCTGTCTTGATCAATCAAGACAAAGGGATTTGTGTGCCAAAGCTGTAAAAAAATGGTGGGAGCAAGAAAATCATGTTTTGACATCGTCCACATGGCGAACTATTAACAAGCTTAATTTTTCTACATTAAGGGGAGCCAACTGGCGTAGAATGTTATTTTTTGGAAAATGGCTTTTGTATCGCACCCCGGCGGTAATAGCCAAAATGTATAGTAATTATCTTCCAAATTGCTTTCGTTGCTTAAACTTCGCCCCTGCAAATTGGACTCATGTAATCGCTGACTGCTCCTTGGTTAAAGTATTCTGGTGGGACATTTTTGTTTTTTTAAGCTCTAATTGTCACATTCAGATATCCTTGAATGTAAAATTGATGCTTTATGGTTACGATTCGCATCTTAATCTATCTGTATCATTTGTTAAACTAGTTTATATTTGTATGGCTGTTGCCAGATCGTTGTTACTTCAAAATTGGCGTACTAATCAATCTCCATCTATGCTTGAATGGTTTTCCAAAATGCGGAAAGTAAAGAGGAGTGAGCGAAGCTTTGCTTTGAGGACAGGGGGGGTAGGAAATTTGAAAAAACCTGGGGGACTTTTTTCGATTAATTTCTATAAATAATCTCTGCGCCTGCTGAGTATGGAGAATTGTAAATTAACTATCAGTGTATTGTTGAAAGCAGGGAATGCTCTTCGAGGAAGTCGTGGGCTGTATTTCTTCAGTATTTCTTCATTGTTTATATATTATATTTTACATTTTGTATATGTATGACACCATTCAACTTCAATAAAAAATAAAAAAATAATAAAGGATCAGTAATGGGCTCAAAGATGCAGCACTGAGGTCTCTCCTGTTAACAGGTGGGTAAATCGGAATTCGTAGTTCAGCTGATTTAAGAGGAATATTTCAAAGTTCCAAAACTCCACACTTAGAAGAATTTCGAAGTGAAACCAGTCAATGTTAGCCTATGGAAGGAAATTCAAGGTACTGTCAGGAACCAGCTGGCGAGCGCTGGCAGAGAAACGAAGTTGTTCGCTCGCCGCGCCGCCAGAACTACACTTCCCATGATGCTTAGCGCGTCTCGCGAGACTACGCGACCAAGACGCATAAAGCAGGAAGTCCGCTGCATCCCGATGTCGGAAATTTGTTCGTGGAGGCTACATCGACCGATCATTGTCCCAGGTCCGGTACCTAGTGTACGGTAAGGGTGCTTGCACCAACAGTCTTTTGGATTTTCCGTGTGGGAGCTGACGCTCACACGGAGGCTGGCGGGAGAACATTCAGGGTTCTAAAGTGCGAAAGAAACATTGTGGATTTAATCGGCCTGCAATTGTCGGCAGGCGGAGAGAGCGAGGCTCTCGCTTTGGATGTGTTCAGCCTGCTTTGTCGGCCGGCGGGGTGGGGGCGTATAGCCTGAAAAAAGACCATAGTCCTATTAAACGGTCAAGTGCGACCGGAGATCGCAGACCAAAGAAACTCATAGAGCAGTGCCATACACTGCCAGCATTGCATGAAATACACTAACTTAATCTACCAGTGACAGTAGCAAACGAAGGGAAGAGTGTGGTGAATGCTTGATGTGGGCTTGCAGTATTTTTGATGCAACACCTTGTTGTATTGTCTAAAGGGTGTCTTCTCTGACTCTACCACTCGGAATAACCCCTGTTAAGATAGAGGGCTACGCTCTACCCCTGTGATGCACGGTGGAGTCAAGTGGAGGGTAAGTGCTGATTCATGCTGTAGGGCATAATTACCCAGAGTAGGATCATGTTGTGGGGTTGATCATTGTTTGTTTCTCATTGCTACAGAAAAACCCCCACCACAAGCAAAGTTCGCCCACCTCTCAACCAACCCTCAACTTTATTTTACTGTCGCCATCATAAGAATGGATGATTATTTTCCTTTACAGGTATAGATAGGGGCTAGGGGATCTAGCAGGTTCAGAAAACAAGTGTTGATTCTTACATATGTTTGAGGTGATCCTTACCGGTGTACGTTCTGTTCTTTCTCCTTACAGATCTCCCTCCCTGGCCTTCCCTTCCTTTCCTTCCCTCACTTGATCCTTCCGCTGACCTATGCCGTTACGGCAATCAGGCTTGGTTAGATCAAGAGGTGGACCCCTCAATCATCAACCCGCTCCTGAGGACTGGTCGGCGTAACAATTTCCGACCCACGAATTTCGGTCCTCCCGGTCGGGTTGTTTTTGAGTATGGTCACTCTTGAAGACATGTTAGCCGTCCTGGCTACCATTCAGGGAGAATTAGCTGCCTCACGACAAGAGACCGCTGATTTAAGAGCGAGGATGGATATTATTCAGAGAAACCCGTTTACCATAGGCTCGGTGGCAGGGCCGGCCGCATCAGTAGTGGTAGAAATGCCTGTATCCATCCCTCTAGCCTCCCCGGAACGGTACCATGGGGGTTCGGACACCGTACAGGTATTCCTCACGCAAGTGATGCTTCACTTTGCATGCAAGCCCAAGTCCTTCCCCACAAATCAGGCCAAGGTGGCATTTCTGATCTCCTACTTAGTGGGGGACGCGGTTCAATGGGCAGTGCCGCTAGTGAGTCGTGACGATCCGCTGTTGCACGATTGGGAAGCCTTCATGGCAGAGTTCCTGAGAGTGTTTGACAGAAGAGCGGACTCCTATATGGCGGACAGAGAGTTGCTTGAGCTCAGACAGGGAGATAAGGAACTAGTCGTTTATCTGAATTACTTTCGATGGCTGGTGGCCGAGACCAAGTGGCCAGAAAGCAAACAGGCTGCCCTGTTTCGTCAGGGGTTGCGGGAAGACCTTAAAGACGTCATAGCCCAGATAGACCCACAGCCTTCCTCATGCGAGGACTTGGTCTAACCTGAGCACCAAATTGATCATCGGCTGAGCGAAAGGAAGGGAGGACGGAAGGAAGGAGAGATACCGGCACCCGCAGGAGAGACAGAAGGCCACGCATACAAGTCCTTCATTTTCTAGTGAACCTATGGACATTGGGGCGGTAAGAACGGCGTTGACCTTTACCGAAACTGAGACCCGCCGCAAGCAGGGTCTTTGTCTCTATTGCGGCAAAAGAGGGCACTTTGTGAGAGAGTGTCCTGTGAAGCCAAAACCAAGCCGTTTTCGCAACCCACGCTTAGCCACTGCGAGCGCAGAAGCGATGTCGGAAAACTAGTGGGCTCAAAGAAAGACGAAGGGGTTTCTTGGAGTCCAGCGTTTATCCCTTCTGTGGCCGGAGGAGAGACGGCAGCTAGGGGACATTTGTTGATTCAGGTGGAGTTGAGCGTAGCTTCAGAGAGAATTCGACTGTCAGCCATGGTGGACTCTGGGGCGACGGGCATGTTCATGGACTTAGGGGTGGCACGAAGGACAGGTATTCGTTTAGTGCCTAAAGACAAGCCTGAGGTGGTATACGCCGTGGACGGCAGACAATTGAGTACTGGTCCGGTGGGTTATAACACGGAAAGCCTAGAGGTCTTCTACGGGGACTCCCATAAAGAACAGGTGATCTTTAGTGTCATACAAGCCCCACAATATGGGATTATATTTGGGTAGCTCTGGTTGCAGCGACACAATCCGGTGATAGATTGGGCGGACAAAACGGTACACATGTCTTCCTTGTATTGTTTGAAGCATTGTCTTGACAAGTCAGTGGAACCCGCCCTGGCATTAGCCCAGGGTTCCGTAATCGCCACCGCCGCCGAAAAGGATGTCCAGTTACTCAAGGTCTATCAGCAGTACCAACGCGTGTTTAGCGAAGCCCAGGCCGAGGAGTTACCGCCACACAGACAATACGATTGTCAGATAGACCTGGTTCCTGGGGCTGTGGTTCCTACCGTTCGTATTTACGCCCTGACGGAACCCGAAACGCAACATCTACGCGACTATCTGGACAAACTCTTGGAATTGGGCTTTATTCGCCCGTCCAAATCCCCGGCAGCTTCCCCACTCTTCTTCATCCCTAAGGCCAACGGCGAGTTGAGGGCCTGTGTGGACTACAGGGCGTTGAATGCTATTACCGTAAAAAATCGGTACCCGCTGCCTCTAATAAGCGTATTGTTGGAACAGGTCAAAAAGGTGACTATATTCACCAAGCTGGACCTAAAGGGGGCATATCACTTGGTCCGCATGAGACACGGAGACGAGTGGAAGATCGCCTTTAAGACCCGCTACGGGCTATTTGAATATTTGGTAATACCGTTCGGGCTGTATAACGCCCCGGCGGCATTCCAATATTTCCTCAATGACGTTCTGCGGCACATTCTGGACCACTATGTTGTGGTGTATATCGATGACATATGTGGGAGACTTCATTGGTTGAATACACCAGAATAACACGTGAAGACAGTGCTCGGAATCTTACAGGAGCACAACCTCTTCTGTAAGCTAAGCAAGTGCGATTTCCACGTCCGGACAGTGGAGTTCCTGGGGGTTATGCTGAGTCCCGCCGGCCAGGAGATGGCAGAACGAAAAGTCTCAGCGGTGAAGGAGTGGCCGCCTCCTCGGAATGTACGTGACGTGCAATGTTTCATTGGCTTTGCCAACTTTCATCGGAGATTTATCCATCAATTCTCCAAGCTGGTGGCCCCTCTTACTCAGTTGTTGAGGAAATCTCAACGATTTGTTTGGGACGTGGCTGCTCACAGGGCTTTTGAGGCGTTAAAGACGGCCTTCGTTTCGGCTCCCATCCTCTTGCACCCAGACCCTGACAAACCATACGTGGTGGAGGCTGACGCCTCTAACGACGCGGTGGGTGCCGTCTTGTCACAGAGACATGCCACCATGGGGCAACTTCAGCTTCTTGGACATGTAAGCCACCGGGTGAACGCCGCGGAGAGGAATTATCCGATAGCCGAAAAGGAGCTTCTGGCCATTAAGGTGGCTTTCGGGGAGTGGAGACATTTCCTTATGGGAGCCAGACAAGTGGTGACGGTCTATACCGACCACCGGAACTTACAGTTCATGGCCGCCGCTAGACATCTGACTCCCCGACAGCTACGTTGGATGTTGTTTTTTGCCGGCTTCAATTTCGTCATCACCTACCGTCCTGGAGCTGAGAACTGGAAGGCGGATGCCCTCACACGGCAAACGTCCAATGTAAGACCGGAGGGGGGTCCTGTGGATAGCATCATTGCCAAGGGACAGGTGATAGGAGCCATACAACCTGACACCTTCCTTCTCAGGGTCCAAAGAGGGGTGGCTTCTGCCAAATGGAAGACCTGGCTTCGCTACCATGCAGAATGGCATCTCCATGGGGGGTTCCCCATACGAAATAACCGTCTGTTGATCCCTTCGGTACGGTTGAGGAAACAAGTATTTCTGTGGTGTCATGCGTCCCCCAGTGCTGGGCACCTTGGGGTGGACAAGACCAGAGACCACATCTTGCGACAGTTTTGGTGGCCCTCGATAAGAGTGGATGTGCAGAATTGGGTGTCCTCCTGTGCTACATGTGCCGCCATGAAAACAGACCGTAGACGCCCGCAGGGGTTGCTACAGCCGCTGCCCACGCCTGCGAAGCCATGGGACCGCATTTCAGTGGATTTCATAGTCCGGTTACCCGTGGATCAGGGGTGCATGATCATAAGGGTGGTTATCGACTTTTTAACAAAGATGGGGCACTTCATAGCCTGTAAACAGGTGCCCACGGCGGGCCAGCTGGCAGGATTGCTGTTGGAAAACGTGGTACGGTTGCACGGATTGCCTAGTGTGATTGTATCAGGCAGGGGGTCGAAATTTACGGCGCAGTTTTGGAAGAAATGGTGCTCCGCCCTGCATATCAGCACAGCCTTGTCCACCAGCTTCCACCCACAAACTGACGGTCAGACGGAGCGTCTGAATTAATCTCAAAAGCAATATCTCCGCTGTTATGTGGACGTCAGTGCAAACGATTGGGTGGAGCAGCTATGGTTGGCGGAGATAACCTATAACAATGCCAAGCACAGCTCAACCGGCGCTTCCCCCTTCTATTGCAACTATGGCCACCATCCGCAGTTTCTCCCTTTCGTTACTCCTGTGATGGAGCACGCCCTTCCGGAAGTATCCGCACGGGTGGCACATATACGGGAGACTTTAACTCAGGCACAGGTACATCTCCGAGCAGTTAAAGAGCGCTACAAGGCAGCAGCTGACAAACACCGTTGGCAGGGGCCCTTGTATTGTGCCGGTGATAACGTATGGTTGTCCACAAGGAACATCCACTTTCGAAAACGTAGTGTGTTTCACCCCCGTTACATTGGGCCGTACCGGATCGTGAAACGAATCAGCCCGGTGGTGGTGAAACTAAGACTGCCGGCGCATATGCGCATCCATCCGGTATTTCACGTTTCCTTATTGAAGCCATCTACTGCTGTACTCCAGAGGCCGCCTCCGCCGGTTCTGGTGGAGAGCGAACTGGAATACGAAGTCCTGAGGGTGTTGGACTCGAAGGTACGCCGCGGGAAGTTATGGTATCTGGTGGCATGGAAAGGTTACGGTCCTGAGGAAAATTCATGGGAACCGGCGTTGGGCATTCATGCTCCGCGGTTGGTGGCGGCCTTTCATCACGCACGTCCTTTGAAGCCCGGCCCTTAGGTGCACTCACAGTGCGGGAGGGATGTACTGTCAGGAACCAGCTGGCGAGCGCTGGCAGAGAAACGAAGTTGTTCGCTCGGCGCGCCGCCAGAACTACACCTCCCATGATGCTTAGCGCGTCTCGCGAGACTACGCGACCAAGGCGCATAAAGCAGGAAGTCCGCTGCATCCCGATGTCGGAAATGCGTTCATGGAGGCTACATCGACCGATCATTGTCCCAGGTCCGGTACCTAGTGTACGGTAAGGGTGCTTGCACCAACAGTCTTTTGGATATTCTGTGTGGGAGCTGACGCTCACACGGAGGCTGGCGGGAGAACCTTCAGGGTTCTAAAATGCGAAAGAAACATTGTGGATTTAATCGGCCAGCAATTGTCGGCAGGCGGAGAGAGCGAGGCTCTCGCTTTGGAAGTGTTCGGCCTGCTTTGTCGGCCGGCGGGGTGAGGACGTATAGCCTGAAAAAAGACCATAGTCCTATTAAACGGTCAAGTGCGACCGGAGATCGCAGACCAAAGAAACTCATAGAGCAGTGCCATACACTGCCAGCATTGCATGAAATACACAAAATTAAGCTACCAGTGACAGTAGCACACGAAGGGAAGAGTGTGGTGAATGCTTGATGTGGGCTTGCAGTATTTTTGATGCAACACCTTGTCGTATTGTCTAAAGGGTGTCTTCTCTGACTATCTTAACAGGGGTTATTCCGAGTGGTAGAGGGCTACGCTCTACCCCTGTGATGCACGGTGGAGTCAAGTGGAGGGTAGGTGCTGATTCATGCTGTAGGGCATAATTACCCAGAGTAGGATCATGTTGTGGGGTTGATCATTGTTTGTTTCTCGTTGCTACAGAAAAACCCCCACCACAAGCAAAGTTCGCCCACCTCTCAACCAACCCTCAACTTTATTTTACTGTCGCCATTATAAGAATGGATGATTATTTTCCTTTACAGGTACAGGGGCTAGGGGATCTAGCAGGTTCAGATAACAAGTGTTGATTCTTACATATGTTTGAGGTGATCCTTACTGGTGTATGTTCTGTTCTTTCTCCTTACAGATCTCCCTCCCTGGCGTTCCCTTCCTTTCCTTCCCTCACTTGATCCTTCCGCTGACCTGTGCCGTTACGGCAATCAGGCTTGGTTAGATCAAGAGGTGGACCCCTCAATCATCAACCCGCTCCTGAGGACTGGTCGGCGTAACAGGTACTGGTAAGTAAGGTTAGAATTACTTTTCGGTATCAGTACTGTGCTCAAAGATGCAGCACTGAGGTCTCTCCTGATAACAGGTGAGTAAATCGGAATACATAGAAGAATTTCCAACTAAAATCAAGTGACCTAAGTGTGGAGTTTTGGAAGTTTAAAATATTCAAGTGAAACCAGTCAATGTTAGCCTATGGAAGGAAATTCAAGTTTCTGGTAAGTATGGTTAGAATTACTTTTCAGTATCAGCACTGGGCTCAAAGATGCAGCACTGAGGTCTCTCCTGATAACAGGTGAGTAAATCGGAATTCGTAGTTCGGCTGATTTTAGAGGAATATTTTAAAGTTCCAAAACTCCACACTTAGAAGAATTTCCAAGTGAAACCTGTCAATGTTAGCCTTTAAAGGAAATTCAAGTTACTGATAAGTACGGTTAGAATGACTTTTCAGTATCAGCACTGGGCTCAAAGATGCAGCACTGAGGTCTCTCCTGACAACAGGTGAGTAATTCGGAATTGGTTGTTTGGCTGATTTTAGAGGAATATTTTAAAGTTCCAAAACTTCACACTTAGATGAATTTCCAAGTGAAACCTGTCAATGTTAGCCTTTAAAGGAAATTCAAGTTACTGGTAAATACGGTTAGGATTACTTTTCAGGATCGGTACTGGGCTTAAACATGCAGCACTGAGGTGTCTCCTGATAACAGGTGAGTAAATTGGAATTCTTAGTTCGGCTGATTTTAGAGGAATATTTTAAAGTTCCAAAACTCCACACTTAGAAGAATTTCCAAGTGAAACCTGTCAATGTTAGCCTATGGAAGGAAATTCAAGTTACCAGTAAGTACGGTTAGAATTACTTTTCAGAATCAGTACTGGGCTCAAAGATGCAACACTGAGGTCTCTCCTGATAACAGGTGAGTAAATCGGAATTCGTAGTTTGACTGATTTTAGATGTCTATTTTAAAGTTCCAAAACTCCACACAGAAGAATTGCCAAGAGAAACCAGTCAATGTTAGCCTATGGAAGGAAATTCAAGTTACTGGTAAGTACGGTTGGAATTGCTTTTCAGGATCAGTACTGGGCTCAAAGATGCAGCACTGAGGTCTCTCCTGATAACAGGTGAGTAAATTGGAATTCTTAGTTCGGCTGATTTTAGAGTAATATTTGTAAGTTTCAAAATTCCACACTTAGAAGAATTTCCAAGTGAAACCAGTCAATGTTAGCCTATGGAAGGAAATTCATGTTACTTTTAAATACACTTAGAATTACTTTTCAGGATCAGTACTGGGCTCAAAGATGCAGCACTGAGGTCTCTCCTGATAACAGGTGAGTAAATTGGAATTCTTAGTTCGGCTGATTTTAGAGTAATATTTGTAAGTTTCAAAATTCCACACTTAGAAGAATTTCCAAGTGAAACCAGTCAATGTTAGCCTATGGAAGGAAATTCAAGTTACTGGTAAGTACAGTTAGAATTACTTTTCAGGAATCAGTACTGGGCTCTGAGGAACTTCGATTTTTGATCACGATCGTATCGACCCGCCATTTTGTGTTCCGCCGCCATTTGTGTTGCCCTCACTCAGGCAGCATGACGAACGAAGTCTTTTCTACTTTTCCTGCAGCACTGTGTCGAAATAAGTCTTCTGCCTCTATTTACAAAGCTGGTGTTAGGACTGGCCGAGTTCACTAATCCCCGTCTGGTTTTCCTAATCCCTGTCTCAACTGTTTGGTTCACACTATTCTCTTCTGACTTTATCTTATCGTCTAGCCTTCGCTGTCCTCTGCTCGAATTCTCTCGTTTCACAACTGTCCTCCAAAACATACAAAGGTGTCTCGCCACCTGCAAGTCAGTTACACACCCGTTGATTA
Organism: Triturus cristatus; assembly: GCF_964204655.1. Taxonomy (NCBI): domain Eukaryota; kingdom Metazoa; phylum Chordata; class Amphibia; order Caudata; family Salamandridae; genus Triturus; species Triturus cristatus. The sequence goes on from NC_140593.1 coordinate 742,557,695, forward strand.
ATTAACTTGTGGGGATGGGTGACAAACACAGTCGGAGGAGAGGCTTCTTCGAGTTACTCGATACCTTGTTTTTAACCTTTTCCTATTGGTTCTGTTCTGTTTTCCAACTTCTCGTATTGGCTCTTCTTGTATGTTTTAGGTGTGTTCTTGGTTAATGTATATGTCACCTATGTACTATATAAGATTGTGCGCCACGGAGTAAAGTGGCAGTCTCCTGAGAACATACCGTGTGTACTTCTAGGACAACTGTACTAGCTGCAGCTAATAAATCTGATCTTTTACGCCTGACAGACTGTCCCGTGTCTCTGTGTAGCTGAGCAGGAGAACCCCGGAGATTTTAGGCGTACCCTGCACCGCCAGGCCCATAAGGTTCTGGTTCTTCAACTGGCGCCCAACGTGGGGCGGCTTCAGTGGTAGTGGTTCTGCCTGAAGGTCGTGAGGAACCCCGCAAGAAAATTCTGGAGGAATCGCGAGCCACGTCAAGCGACCCCTGTATGTCGAAGTGGTCCAAAGGTCTTTTGCAGCGTGGTTACTCCTTCCTGACGGCTACTGACAACTGCTGCCCTGACTGCTGCCCTGCCTTGGCCCTTCCTTTGATGATGAATGGTAAGGCGAGATGATAACTAGGGAGGTCTTCTTACGCCAACAGAGGCCTATTTAAGTATTTGGTGGGTCGCTCCCATAGTTCTTTTGTTCTTTGTTTTGTTTCTTTGGTCCTTAGATTCGACTATTGCAATAGCCGAAGCCGAGGGGTAAGTGCATTTGTGCTGAGTAACGAGTTTACCCCCTTGAAGTTTGTGAACAGTCCGGTGACATCACGAGATGCCTGGTCTGACTAAGTTTGGAAAAATTTGTTGCTTTGGTTGTAATAGGGATTCCCGGCTTGATGACTCTTGTCCGATTCCTTCGGTTGGAACTCCCACATATTAGCTCTATTCTAAAAATGGTGTTGGCCCCATTGCCTTTAACGAGACATGGACCCGATACACGAAGAAAGATGGTGTTTTAAAATGGCCAGAAAATGGTAGTTTCGAGCCTGATGTGCTAGATAATTTGGAAGCAGTTTTATTTAAAAGAAAAGCCCGGCCGGCAATGTTTGGAGTAAGGAAGCCAAACAGAGAGAAATTAAACAAGCAAAATGAGATAGGAAAGCACAAGGCATGACGATTATACAGGCTGCCCAACAATTTAAAGATGACGAAATTAATAATGCAATAGAGATTTCAGAGAGACAGCATCGTATGGCGATAGATAAATGCTATCCGGTGTTGCCTGTTTCTCTTCCCGATAAAAAGAAAGATTTAGAGGAAGATCCCTTAATGTCTCACTTATTAAGATTGCCTCCGCCCTATGCACAAGGTGCTAATGCACCCCTGTTGTTACAGCCTGTTCAGCCGCCAGCAGTACCTCCGCCTGCTCCGGCTTTTCCGAATTTGCCCCTTCCAGTATTGCCCTTACCAGTTTTGCCTTCAACTACTACTTCTTTGTCCTCATCTCCTGAAGATCGATCTCCTTTTCCTTCTGCTCCTCCTGCAATCACTGGTTCCCTTTCTGTTAACTCACCTAATACCTTGTCCTCTACTCTTATGTCCAATTCTCCGTCTGTGCGTAAGAGACTTACGGACACTGTCACTGGTATTTTATCTCCTTTCTTTGAAGCTTTAAATGTATCTCCGGCTTTTGTTCGAAGACAATCCCGTAGTCAGTTCCCAGATTCCAAAGAACGAGAAAGATTGGACTCTCTCGCACGCACATGGATTAAGAGGGGTCCCCAGTATAGTGTGCCCGATATTATGTCTTCCTTCTCACAATGGAATGCGCCTACGCAAAGATATGTTTTTAATGTAATGTGTGATACTCTCGTTAAAGAATGGGAGGATATGAATTTGAGTTCGGTTCCACAGGGTCTGTTAGATGCTCAGGATGATTTCGATAAAGGACTTATTGTGGGTTCCAAGGTTGAGAAAGCTGTAAGGACACTTATTACCGTTAGATCCTTATTGTCTTCCCAAACTTTCCTTGACTCCGATCCTTCGGTTAGACTGACACTAAAGAATTATCCTATGAGAGAGGTTCCTCCAGCGTGGAAGGAAGAAGTTGCAGCTCAAGGCAATAATCCAGCTATTCCTGCTCACTTTCAACGTATATGGGTACATGTCCCCTGGAAGAGATCTGAAGTCTTAGCACTTAAACAGACTCTACCGGATCCTCGTAAAAACCCTGCAGGTTATTATAAAGAATTGTCACAGACTGTTGATGCTTGCATTATGAACTTAGCTGATATCGATATGTTGATGGGAAATTTAGTTCCGCAAGCGTTATGGGCTAAGATTCGTAGAGAGAATCACGTTCAAGCATTAGGTGGTGATTGGGCTGCTATATCTGCCGCGGATGCAGCTCAAGTGGGTGACGCTAAGCCTGATGCTTTGATTTCAGAACTCCCTGGTAGGATAATTACATTAATGAAAACGATGATGCCTGCCTTGAGAGTTAACTGGGATAAATTAGCGGCATGCAAACAAAAGAAAGATGAAAGTGTCTCCGATTTCTTCACTCGTTTTGAGGAGACATTTATCGATCATAGTGGTCAAGATATGACTACAGAGGGTGGACAGCGATTATTTGTAGACAAGTTTGTATTTAATTTGCTTCCCGAGCTGTCACACAAGTTGAAAGATTCTGAAAGTTCATGGGCTGTTTCTTCTTCTGCCCAGATATTGGCTACTGCACAATATTATGAAAATAGAGATAAAGAAGAAAAAGAAAAGCAAGAGAAAAAGACAAAAGAATTAAAAATGAAGGTTCTCTTGCAACAAGCTTATCCTCCTCGTTATGTTCTGCCCCAGTTTCAACAGCCTCAGCAGTTTCAGAGGTTGTATCAAAAGCCTGAGCCATATATTCCGCGACCTTTGTTAGGTCCTAATCAATGTGCCTATTGTAGAGAGGATGGTCATTTTAAGATTAGTTGTCCGGTTTTATTGCTGCGTAATGGAGCACTATCTGCTCCATGAGGTCGTGGTGGCCTCCAGTCAGTAAATAGAGGTAGAGGTCGAGGTGTGTTGACCCAAGAACAGCGTTCCCTTCCTCCTAATTCTTTTAACTATTTTGATCAGCAAAATGTTAGATCTACACAGTACTACAATGAAGACCATTATATTGAAGGTGAGAATGAAAGTCTTCATGTTAACTAGGATATCCATGGACAAAGTAAGGGAGTTGTGTTTGTTCCAGTAGATCAGAATGGACCTTATGTCAATGTCACTACAATGGGTGTTTCAGAGCCATTTCATTTAGATACTGGTGCGATGAGAAGTTCTATGATTCATTCTAAACTCCCTGGGGCACCTTTGTCTGGCTTAACGAATGTATCTGTAGGATTTTCTGGCGCCCCAGTTCGTAATCCGGTTTCTTGCCAATTGCCTATTTCAATTGGCCCTTATTATTTGGAAGCTCCGCTTCTCTTGACAAATGGTTGCGGTGAGAATCTGTTGGGCTTGGACTTATTGAAGAGAATGCATGCTACGATATATTGTTCTCCTTCTGGTGTGTATCTTACTTTAGGACAGAAACTGATTTCGCCAATGTATTTGTCTAAAGACCAATTTCCGCCTGAATTGCTTTCTCTTCCTGCAACACTTTGGACTACAGGTCCGAATGATGTGGGTTGTCTTGAGATTCCACCTTATGTTGGCACTCTTAAGCCTAATGCTGAATTGCCATGCATTCCGCAATATAGAATTTCTACTGAAGGTGAAAAAGCGCTTTTGGAAATCATTTATGATTTGATTCAGAAGGGTGTGGTTGAAGAAACGAGAGGAAATATATGCAATAGTCCTATTCTTCCTGTTCTTAAACACACTGATCCTTCCCAACCTCCTGTTTACCTCTCGAAGATTAATTACAAAACGATAAACAAAATTGTCGTACCACAATTTCCGGTGGTCCCAGATATCACTGCTCTGTTGACAATGATACCTTCCACAGCGACTTGGTTTTCTGTCATCGATCTAAAAAATGCTTTCTTTAGTATTCCCATTGCTGAAGAGAGTAGGGATATTTTTGGCTTCTCTCTAGGAGGCCGAAGCTTCCGGTTCAAGCGCGCACCTCAGGGCTATTGTGAGAGTCCCTCCATTTACAGTCAAGCTTTAAAATGTCATCTTGATGCTTTTCATTTGCCGTCTGGAGCTACTCTTATCCAGTACATGGATGACTTGTTAATCGCGGCTGATTCAGAGGATATTTGCAAGAATGAGACTGTTGCATTGTTACGTCACTTGTTTATTCTGAATCATAAGGTTTCACCCTCTAAGCTACAATATGTTCGTCGAGAGGTTACCTATTTGGGTCATCTCTTGTCAAAGGAGGGACTACGATTAACCCCAGAACGAATTCAGGCGATTGCTCAAATGTCTGTGCCATCCACACAAAGAGAGGTGCGTGCCTTTTTGGGCATTACTTCTTATTGTAGGCAGTGGATTCCGAACTTTTCTTTGTTGGCCAAACCTCTGTTGGCACTCACTTTGAAAGATACACCTCAGCCCCTTCCGTGGACTGACAAATGTCAGAAGAGTTTTACTGATTTACATGCTGCTCTATGTTCTGCTCCTGTATTGGGTACTCCCGATTACAGTAAACCTTTCACGCTCTATGTCCATGAGAGAGAGGGTTGTGCGTTGTCAGTTTTAACGCAGCGTTTTGGAGACAAACAGCGACCATGTGCTTACTTTTCAGCTACGTTAGACCCAGTAGCTAAAGCATTGCCTAGTTGTCTTAGAGCGACAGCAGCAGCAACAATCTCTGTTCGACAGTCTGCTGGAGTGGTGCTAGATAACACTCTTATTGTTATGGTGCCACATGCAGTGGATACCTTGCTAAACAGGACGAAAACACAGCATCTTACGAGTGCTCGTTTGTCTGGATATGAGCTGACGCTCTTGGCTAGTCACGTGCACATCAAACGATGTAACACTTTAAATCCAGCTACTTTGTTGCCTCTTCCAGAAGATAAAGACGTTCAAGAACTACACGATTGTTTCCTCCGTACTGAGGAAGAGACAAAAGGAAGAATAGACTTGAAAGATACTCCACTAGTGAATCCGGATGGAATACTATGGGTAGATGGTTCTTGTTTCAAGCTTCCTAATGGAGAGACAGTTTCAGCCTATGCTGTTACTACTTTAATACGTGCTGTTTCCACAACTGTATATAGACACAATTCAGCTCAAGCAGCAGAACTAATAGCTTTGACTAGAGCGTGTGCGTTGTCAAAAGGAAAAAGAGTGAACGTGTATACTAACAGCCAGTACGCGTTTGGTGTGGCGTTCAATTTTGGGCGTCTCTGGAAAGAAAGGGGATTCCTTACTTCACATGGCACTAAGATACAACATGGTCAATTGGTGAATGACCTTCTTGAGTCACTTGCTTTGCCTGCTCAGATAGTGATTGTGAAGTGTAGTGCACACAAGAAGATTACAGATGATGTTGGTCGAGGAAATGCATTTGCAGATGAGGTAGCGAAAAAGACAGCGAGAGATGCTACAAGTCGAATGTATGTTGCAGGTCCTGCAAATTGGGTCAGAGAGAGAGGAATGTATGAGGATACAGTAGAAAGTGTAAAGTTGATACAGGAAGAGGCTACAGAGAAAGAATTGAGAAAGTGGAAAGAAAGTACAGGAATGTTAGATGAGATGGGTTGTTGGGTGGAATTGTCAGAGCACCAACGTTGACTGTTACCAGACGCCTATGTACTACCGGTAGTTACTATGGCGCATGGTCCAGCCCATTTAAGTGCGAAGGGAATATGCAAGTTTCTGGCTCCAGTGTGGCAAAACGAAGGAATTCCAAAATGTGCAGACAATGTAGTGAAACATTGTATTATTTGTCTGATGTACAATCCAGGAAAGGGAACCCCAACTCCAGCAGGTCATTTTGCTCCTCCGACATATCCATTTGAGGTGTTGCAAATCAATTACATTCACATGGAAAGATGCAACAACCTCAAATATGTTCTGGTGGTAGTATGTGCCTTTTCTAGATGGATAGAGGCTTACCCCCTGAAAGACAACACAGCTTTATCAACTGCTAAAGTTCTACTAAAATAATTTTTCCCTAGGTTTGGTATGCCGTGCATTGTCTGGAGTGACAATGGAAGCGAATTTGTGGGCCAAGTCATGCAAAAAGTTTGTGCAGGTCTTGGTATTAAGCAGAAGTTCCATGCGGCAAACCATCCACAATCAGCGGGACTAGTGGAATGTTACAATGGTACTTTAAAGCTTAAGCTTGCAAAAGTGCAAGCTAGTACGGGACTTGATTGGCCTGATTCTTTACCATTAGCTCTTCTATCCACCAGAACAGCAGTACACTCTCGTTTGGGACTTAGCTGGGCGCCCAAAGACCACTTCATAAGGGCTAATATATGGGGAGTCCCTCGTCCCAAGAAATATTCAGACTTGCCATACCAAATGTTGATTGATTATTTGTACGACCTTACGACTAAATTGCGTGTTCTCCATCAACAGGTTCAGAGTGCATTGCCAGAGGCTTCCACAGACTCGGGTCATTCCATTCAGCCAGGCGACTGGGTCTGTGTGAAGAATTTCCAGAGGATGAAAAATTTGGAGCCTCGGTGGAGGGAAACTCGACAGGTTCTTCTGGTGACGAGAACAGCAGTGAAAGTCGAAGGAAAGAAAAATTGGATTCACGGCGTGCAATGCAAGAAAGTGCCTTTGCCCCTACCGTTTGATCAGTGGGTACGTAAGGGTATTAAATACTCTGAGAGCGAAAAGGTTCCACGATTTCTACCTTTTAGTGATGCACGCCTGAATGGAACTTTGTTGGAGAAAGAGGACAACGACATTCTTCAGCAAGCTGTACTGTACCACCATGTTTTCGCTTGAATACGACAAATCCACGAACATTGTTCCGAGACCAAACTGCACCAGACAAACAACATTAGTCTAGGTCTTAGGTTATAAAGAACACCTAGGATTTTCTCTCTTATGTAGTATTCTATCCCGGTTGCAGGGTCACGGTAAGAGTCTTTGTTGCGACCTGAGTAGTGGCAATAGGCCTACAGGACTTGCAGTGTCATAGGACGGCAGACAATCGTAACTAAGTGATTGAGGAAGATTGCCGTGAGCATCCATTTAGTAAGATGGAGACTACATTAGGCGAAAGAGAAAGAAAGAACAAAATGAAAAGAGAACACTGCAAATCGATGTACAGTCATTGTGGTATTACTTTATGTATTATATTATTATGTATTCTTTTGGCGTGTATAAGTTGGATTATTTATGCTTTGCAGCGGAAAGTTGTTTCTCCTTCTATCTCTTCTTCCTCTACTGTCTCTCCACATCTATTTCATACACTTCCTCAACATGAACTTATTACACGAACTGAATATTATAATAATTCATTTATTCAATTATCACATCATGTCAAGAATTCCTGTCATACAAGGGAAACACGCCCTTATGTAAACAGGAGAGCTGTTACATAACTCAAGGAAAACACGCCCTATAAAGGGAGGAACCGGGAGGTACAAGGCTGTCGGATATTGTGTTTACACCGACGTACCTGCTTCGTGAAGAGCAGTGTTCCGGAGTGGTGCTCCAGTAAGGCAAGAACGGAGGTAGGTCGAGTCGTTACTCCCTGGGCCGTGTCTTGCCCCATCGTCACCTGTGAAGGACCCGGAAGCTCTACCGGTCAACCATTGAGCTTCACTTTTTGACTCGGCTGAGTCCAAGCGCAGTGGCGCTTTTGCTGGTTGGAGTCGTAACTCCCAGCCCGACCAGAGACACAGGGACTGCCAGCTGTAACGCACACCAGGAGGTGTTTGCCGCGTTACAGACTCGGAAGTCCACAGGATCGATCGAGCGGCTGCTCTCGGTTCAGTCTTCTTGCTTGTGATTGGGGTATCGGTGACGCATCACCAGGAGGTGACTCCGCGTCCCGGTGCAGTCTGAGGAAGAGGTTGAGCGGCTGCTCCCTTCAGGTAGAGACCCCGGCTGGGTGTTTCCCTGACTCCTCGATTCTCCCCAACACTCTTCGTGCCCCTCACAGCCTACCGATTGGCATTGTCGGCCATTTCATTTCTGCCCTCTGTTGGCATACGCCGGGATCGGCGTATATGCAGAGGACGGTTAGGACCATCCGTGCTGTGGGCTGGTAACGTACTTAGCCTGGAGGATTCCAGTGACTATAACTTTTGTTTGTTCTTTGTATTTTATTTGCCTTCATTAAAAGAACTAACCCTTCACAAGTGGTTGCGTCCTCATTGTCGTGTCTGTTAAACGATCCTGAGACGTTCAGGGCGTTACACATCAACATCAATTAGTGATTAATACAACCGACTGTTGGGTGTGTGGACTTATGGCATTCCTTTTTCTGTGGTATGTGGCATATCTGGTTCTTCCGTTCTCCTATGAAGGTTCCGCTTGGGCTTACTTTGTTATTTTCTCCAACGCCTATCAAAGCAAATTCAGACGACCTGTTAGTTCATATAGTGGTGGTCCAGATTTCAGCCATAGTTTGTTGATAAAGGGAATGGTAGCTATGGCTAAAATCATGGAAAATAGTAGGATTCCCGTAGATGAGAGAAAAGCGTATACTAACTGGAACGTCACCCACTATATCACTAGCCTTAGTGATAAGGTTAAACAGAGAAAATCTCCACCGATTTGGACTATACCACATCAGGGCAATTTCTGTCTGCAAATAAATGGTCAGTTTGCTGACACCGTACAAAGAAATAGTTGTTCCCACACATACATCCACTCCTCTCAGAATTCGCCGCCGTTGGTACCATCTCAGGGCACATATTTCATATGCCACGATAGAGCTTACACTTGGTTGCCGACTGGTTTTTCCGGTACCTGTTATATAGCTTCCCTTCTTCCCCCTACATACACTGCTCCTTCCAATCATCATCAAAATAGATATGGCAGAGGAATTATTGATTCCAAGGACACAGCAGGACAAGAGGGAGGAGATTTCCTCAAAGGATTTCTTCCTTTTTGGGGTCCTATGGCCTATAGCAGAAATATAAGGCAATTGGTTCGTGTTGTAGAGACCACTATAGACATCACTGTAGGAGCTTTGAGTAATATCACAGCGGAACTACAGGCGGATCGTCTTATGACCTTACAAAACCGAGTTGCCTTAGACTTTGTTCTTGCGGATCGTGGTGGAGTGTGTAAATTGATCGGGTCAAGTTGCTGTATTTTCATACCCGATGACGCTCCGACAGTATACCAAGCCATTTCTAAGTTACATATAATCTCCGAATAGATTCATCAGGATGAAGGAGATTAGTCGTTATTGGAGTGGTTTCTGGGACTACTGTCCAAATGGGGTTGGAAAGTGTTAACATTCCTTGGCATGGTTTTAGCCATCGTTTTCTCCTGTTGTCTTTGTATGCATTGTGGTCCCGCTATCTGCAACCTTTGTGCTACTATATGCATCTCGAACCCTAAGACACAAAGAACAGAGAATATTAAAATGATGGTACAGCAACAGCTCGATGACCTCATGGCCATCGACATTGACTCAGATTAACGTGAGTCTATGTATCTTGCCTGAGTTCTGGCAAAAGGAGGGTCTGAGGAACTTCGATTTTTGATCACGATCGTATCGACCCGCCATTTTGTGTTCCGCCGCCATTTTGTGTTGCCCTCACTCAGGCAGCATGACGAACTAAGTCTTTTCTGATTTTCCTGCAGCACTGTGTCGAAATAAGTCTTCTGCCTCTATTTACAAAGCTGGTGTTAGGACTGGCCGAGTACACTAATCCCCGTCTGGTTTTCCTAATCCCTGTCTCAACTATCTGTTGGTTCACACTATTCTCTTCTGACTTTATCTTATCGTCTGGCCTTCGCTGTCCTCTGCTCGAATTCTCTCGTTTCACAACTGTCCTCCAAAACATACATTAGTGTCTCGCCACCTGCAAGTCAGTTACAAACCCATTGATTAATTAACTTGTGGGGAGGGGTGACAAACACAATTGGAGGAGAGGCTCCTTCGAGTTACTCGATACCTTGTTTTTAACCTTTTCCTGTTAAAAGTTCTGTTTTCCAACTTCTCGTATTGTCTCTTCTTGTATGTTTTAGGTGTGTTCTTGGTTAATGTATATGTCACCTATGTACTATTTAAGATTGTGCGCCACGGAGTAAAGTGGCAGTCTCCTGAGAACATACCGTGTGTACTTCTAGGACAACTGTACTAGCTGCAGCTAATAAATCTGATCTTTTATGCCGACAGAGTGTCCCCCTGTCTCTGAGTAGCTGAGCAGGAGAACCCCAGAGATTTTAGGCGTACCCTGCGCCGCCAGGCCCATAAGGTTCTGGTTCTTCAGCTCAAAGATGCAGAACGGAGGTTTCTCCTGATAACAGGTGAGTAAATCGGAATACGTAGTTTGACTGATTTTAGATGTCTATTTTAAAGTTCCAAAACTCCACACACAAGAATTGCCAAGAGAAACCAGTCAATGTTAGCCTATGGAAGGAAATTCAAGTTATTGGTAAGTACGTTTAGAATTATTTTCAGGATCAGTACTGGGCTCAAAGATGCAGCACTGAGGTTTCTCCTGATAACAGGTGAGTAAATCGGAATACGTAGTTTGACTGATTTTAGATGTCTATTTTAAAGTTCCAAAACTCCACACACAAGAATTGCCAAGAGAAACCAGTCAATGTTAGCCTATGGAAGGAAATTCAAGTTATTGGTAAGTACGTTTAGAATTATTTTCAGGATCAGTACTGGGCTCAAAGATGCAGCACTGAGGTCTCTCCTGACAACAGGTGAGTAAATCGGAATACATAGAAGAATTTCCAACTAAAATCAAGTGACCTAAGTGTGGAGTTTTGGAAGTTTAAAATATTCAAGTGAAACCAGTCAATGTTAGCCTATGGAAGGAAATTCAAGTTTCTGGTAAGTATGGTTAGAATTACTTTTCAGTATCAGCACTGGGCTCAAAGATGCAGCACTGAGGTCTCTCCTGACAACAGGTGAGTAATTCGGAATTGGTTGTTTGGCTGATTTTAGAGGAATATTTTAAAGTTCCAAAACTTCACACTTAGATGAATTTCCAAGTGAAACCTGTCAATGTTAGCCTTTAAAGGAAATTCAAGTTACTGGTAAATACGGTTAGGATTACTTTTCAGGATCGGTACTGGGCTTAAACATGCAGCACTGAGGTGTCTCCTGATAACAGGTGAGTAAATTGGAATTCTTAGTTCGGCTGATGTTAGAGTAATATTTTAAAGTTTCCAAATTCCACAATTAGAAGAATTTCCAAGTGAAACCAGTCAATGTTAACCTATGGAAGTTAATTCAAGTTTCTGGTAAGTATGGTTAGAATTACTTTTCAGTATCAGCACTGGGCTCAAATGTTGAAAACTAAAACAGCGATATGATTAAGCATTCACTAAAGACATGAATTCTCTCTAGTTAATACAAAATGGAGCCCGGACATTAGTCAACATAAGACAAGAAACATGTTTTGTCATGTCTCCACGTGCGTTGCACGAGAAGAGTCCTACCTTTTCGCTAGTTGCTCTTGTAATCTGCCTAGTAACAGTCTATAAATAGCTCCTTTGTCCGTCTGGCGCATGTCCAGACTTGACCACATCTGTTATCAGTTAGTCCTTGTTTGACCATGTTTTCGCGGGCTCAGGAAATTGTTAACTCCGCCCACATATTGATCCTGTATCGAAAATGTCCATAAATGGTAATGAATTTTGCTCTATGTTGTATCCACCCACATATGAGCCCCTCTGTTGTGTATAAAAGGGGAACACGTACGCAAGTTCTTTGTGCTACTCTATGCAATACTGAAGAGTGTTGTGTAGGTTGTAGGACCACCGTTAAGGGTTAATAAACTCTGTTTTTGTATTTGCAGTTTCCGTGCCAACTTTCTTCTAGCTTTTGTTACAGGAGAGCGAACCCTTGTATTTTGCGGGCCTAGCTGGGGCCTGTACTCATCAATTGGCGCCCGTCACGTGGGGCTCATCGGCGACTCGGATGCTCGAAGGACTGGTCGTGACGAAGGTGAGGAATTTGGCCGGGGATGTGATCACTGCCAGCGGCGTCTTAGTCCTGGCATCCCGAGGTTTTCTTCCTTCCCTTCCGAGCTGACCATCTGGGTGGCGCCGGTCCTCGACTGAGACCTCTTCAGTCGGTTTGCCGTGTGACAGCCGTTTGGGCGAATTTTGGAACTTGGCAGTTGGAATCTGGACACTCTTGATTGGTAAGAACCGTTGTACGGTACTTGCTCCGAGTTTTGAAGCCTGGGTTGGCTATTTGAGTTTGATTTGTGATGACCGGTCATATTTTGTATTGATTACTGTGAGAATATATGCGTTGCAACACATATAGGCAGGTAATGTGGAGATATTTCTCCGGAGTTGTTTAAATTTGAACGGCGCAAAGTTTAAGTGCCATTTTTTTGATAATACTGCATATTTTGCATTATTTTTGAGCATGCCTGCTTTTAGCGCACTCCGTAAGTGGTGCTGCTGCTTTGGAAACCGGTTAAATCTTGAGGAATCCGCTCCAGCCCCCCCAGAGGGGACTCCTAATAGGGATATGAATGTGAAGCATGGTCTTTCCTCTATAATGTACAGCACAGTGTGGAGGAAATACACCAAAAAGGATCTTGAGTTACGATGGCCTTTGTATGGATCGTTTGTTCCACATACTCAATCTTACGCATATCAGTGTATGTGTAAACGGCGTGCTCGGCAAGACATGTTTGAATGTGTACGGTTATGGGTGAAGGAAGTGCGTGAGCGAGAGAAACGTAAGAAAGCGCTGATTGATAAAGAGCAACGGAAAAAGGATCATGTGAGAGCACAGGAAGCGAAGCGTTGGGAGGAAAGAGAACTGACGGAGAAACAAGAGAAAGAGCGTAGGTTGCAAGTCTCGGGTCAATATGCTGTCCGCCAGCCACTTTATCCTGTCCTTACTAATCTTGAAGATGATTTTCATTTATTAGATCGCTCTCCGCCCCCTTATGTTGGCGCGTCTGCCCCGAGGTCACAGGATTCTGGATCGGTTTCGGATAAGGTAGACACGCGGTCCATGTTATCAACTGATCGTATGGGTGAGCTTCGGAAAATTTATTTTCGTGCGCTTAAAGGCAATCTATCTCTTACTGAATTATTGGAATTTTTGGACAGTTGGCAGGATAGAGAAAAGTTGTATTTTGTTGAAACTTTTTCTTATGAAGTGATTACTGCCTTTCGGAAATATTCTGATGTTTTTGAGCCTGATGATGTAGTATCAGATTCTAAAGCATTACGTAATGGTGTCTTTTCTCCCTCTAAGGTACCCGATGCGGTCCGACGGCTGTTTGCATTACGGGACGCGGCGTTTGAACTTAAAGAGAGAGCGCGCCAAAAGACAGGGGAGAAGGAGCAATCGGATTCACACGTCGGTGGAAAACAATCGTCTATCTCCCATTCAGATAAGAGCGAACTAGTGCATGCTAAACCGATGCCAGAGGCGGCACCTTTGAACTAGTTCCTGCTCCTTTAGGAGGAACATACAGACATGTCTTCCGCCGATGCTAGGGGATATTTTGTGTATAATTGGGTGTATACTCCCTGGCATAGGACTGATGTTATGGCATTGAAGAATGCATTGCCTGACCCCCGCAAGAATCCAGCGGCCTTTTACGAAGAGGTCGAAGGGGCCTTGAATTCTTGTACCATGACTTTAGCGGATATAGATTTGTTCTTTGGGCTCATTTTACCACCGGATATGTGGCGATCTGTGTGGAAGGTGGATGATCAAGCCGCTTTTAAGGCTAAGTGGTCTGAGATTGAGGATGAGGATAGGGAGAGAAAACCCGCGTAAAAACCGCCCCAGCTTATTTTAGATCTTCCTGCCGCTATCTTGGGCAAGCTGAAAACGATTATCCCTCCTAAAAAGATTGACTGGAATATGTTAGCCTCGTGTAAACAGAAGGTTGATGAATCAGTTTCAGACTTCTTTACGCGCTTTGAGGAAACATTTCATGATTTCAGTGGTCAGTCGCTTACGGATGATACGGGTCGACACCTTTTTGTTGATAAATATGTGGCGAGTTTATTACCGGGAATAGCAGCTCGATTAAAGGCGAGTGAAAGTTCCTGGTCCACCTCGTCTCCGGCATCCCTCCTGACTATGGCTCAGTATTATGAGCGTCAGGAACAGGAAGCGAAGGGGAATGAGGAGAAGAAATTGAAAGATTTGAAAACTAAGGTGATGTTAGCACAAGTGTATGGTCCACCTCGTCGGGGTGTCGAAAGAGGTAGAGGAGGATTCTATGGTCCCCTTTCGGGTCCGTCAGACGTTAATAGAAATCAATGTGCGTATTGTAAACAGCTGTGTCATTGGGCCAGGGATTGTCCGGTATTATATGCATCTCGTCAGGGACGTGGTCAGGGACCGCCGAGAGGTAGAGGGGGCTTTTCGAATTTCAGAGGGAATTCCAATGATCGTGCTCGATTTGAACCTAACGTGCAGCAACGAGACAGACCTAATGTATTTGATCGGCAAAATCAGTATCAAATGGCTGGGAATGATCGTTCTGGGTACCATGATTCGCAGCATGCGTAGGATTGCGTTGGATGGGGGTTGGAATCAGTTGATGTGCCGGTTGATCAGAAGGGTCCTTATGTTTCAGCAAATGTTCTGGGTTCTACTGATCGGTTCCTAGTTGATACAGGAGCTACTCGCAGTGCGCTGTCCAAACAATTGGTTCCGAGGGCTCCCCCATCTGGCTTAATGGTTACATCGGTAGGGTTTGATGGTACACTCTCTCGAAGCCCTCTATCCCGACCCCTTGCATTTCGTGTTGAACACCTTTCTGCACCTTGTCCGTTTTTGCTTGCCCCGAACACGCCCGACAACATTATGGGTCTTGATATGCTTAAGCACTTCAGAGCTACGATCCGCTGCTCCCCTACTGGAGTACGTGTGATATTAAACGATAATCACCCTATGATTGAACGGGTGTGTGTGGTTGCAGAGGATACTGTATTAGCTTCTCTCCCTCGTACTTTGTGGGCCACTTCGGATACTGATGTGGGACAGATGGTGATTCCGCCTGTCCACATTAGTGTCCAGGAGGGTGCGGTGTTACCGCGCCTCCCTCAGTATCGTATTTCCCAGGAGGGGGAGGAGGCACTCATACAGATTGTGCAGGATTTGATTAAGGTGGGAGTAGTGGAGGAAGTTCCCTACAACGTCTGCAACAGTCCGATTTTACCCATTTTGAAGAAAGATACCGATACTAGGGTTTATCGTTTTATTATTGACTTAAGGGAGGTGAATAAGATAGTGATACCTCAGTATCCAGTGGTTTCTGATATCACGACGTTGCTTACTCTGGTCCCGCCAACGGCGACCACATTCTCGGTTATCGATTTGAAAAAGGCTTTCTTTTCGATTCCTATTCATCCTGATAGCCGGTACCTCTTCGGCTTTACTTTACAAAATCTTTAAGACCTATTATTCAGAGTCCCTCAGGGTTATACAGAGAGTCCTAGTATTTACAGTCAAGCGTTGAAAAGACAATTGGATTCCTTTGTTCTGCCTGATCGTGTCGCCCTTATACAATATGTCGACGACATCTTGTTGGTGGCCGTCACTCCTGAGCTGTGTGAGAAGTGCACGTTATCCTTGCTTTCCTTTTTGGCATCTCACAATCACAAAGTGTCGAGGAAGAAATTGCAATTCTGTAGACCAAAGGTGACTTATTTGGGTCACCTTTTGTCTAAGGAGGGGCGTGCACTCACACCAGATCGTATTCAAGCAATTTTGGACACGCCAGTACCTTCCACACAGAAGGATGTGCGTGCATTTTTGGGTCTTGCTTCCTTCTGTAGGCAATGGATATTGGGGTTTTCACACATAGCTAAGCCATTGTTAGCACTTTTGACAAAAGATACCCCAATCCCTCTTCCCTGGTCAAATGAGTGTGAAATTGCCTTTCAGCAATTGCGACAAGCCCTTTGTTCAGCACCAGTGTTAGGGACCCCTGATTATACGAAGCCCTTTACATTGTATGTACATGAGAAAGATGGATGTGCATTATCAGTTTTAGTGCAGATGCACGGCGACAAGCAGCGCCCTTGTGCATATTTTTCGGCTGTACTTGATCCTGTTGCCCGAGCATTGCCTGGTTGTTTTCGCTCGGTTGCGGCGACAGCTGTGTCAATACGCCAAAGCGAGGGAATTGTGTTATCTCACAAGCTGTTGGTATTAGTTCCCCATGCTGTTGATGCTCTGCTTAATCAGAAAAAGACACAGCACTTGACCAGTGCTCGTTTAACGTAATATGAGGAGCCAAAAGCGTCAACTCATATCCCGTTAAAGAGGTGTGCAACGTTAAATCCAGCCACATTGAGTTCCCGGGAACGGCAACAGTCTGAAGCACGAAAAGCACATGACTGTATTCTTGTGACTGAGGAACAGACAAAGGGTCGTATTGATCTCCAGGATACGCCCTTTACAGATGTAGATGGAGAACTGTGGGTGGACGGATCATGCCTGAAGCTACCAGATGGTACGACGTCAGCAGCGTATGCAATTACCACATTACAAACAATAGTGGAGACAGCACGCATACCGCAGAAATCAGCTCAGGCAGCGGAACTGATAGCATTAACACGAGCATGTGAGCTCAGTGCAGGATTGTGTGTGAATGTTTATACAGATAGCCGCTATGCCTTCGGAGTAGTGCACGATTTCGGCCTACTCTGGAAGGAGAGAGGGTTTCTAACGTCACATGGAGCACAGATAATGTATGGGGAGTTAGTTCACAACCTTTTGACTGCATTAACATATCCAAAGAAGACTGCTATAGTTAAATGTAGTGCCCATAAAAAGGTGGTTGATAAAGTTGGAGAAGGGAATGCTTTGGCAGACCGGGTGGCACGAGAGACTGCGATGCAGCCTGACTCTACTGCAATGTATGTTGTGAAGTCACAGGCAGAAAGATGCCACAATGCTAGGAGAGAAGTGCTGGAGATACAGAGGACCGCTTCCGATAAGGAACGGGAGCAATGGTCCAATGATGGAGAATTAGATGATGAAGGGTGTTGGAGAAGTAAGCAGATGGATAAATGGAAGTTACCCACAGCTTTTGTACAACCTATGGTTCAGATGGCACATGGACTAGCGCATGTCGGAGCTTCCGCAATTGTCAAATTACTCACACGAGTTTGGGAGCATCCGGAGATCGCTAGTGCGGCAAAGAGGGTAGTGCAGACCTGCAGGATTTGCCTGAGGTATAACCCCGGAAAGGGTACACGAGCTCCAGCAGGAAGATTTGCAACACCCACTGCACCCTTTGAGGTTTTGCAGATGGATTACATTCAGCTTGAGCGCTGTAACAATCTGAAGTATGTTCTAGTAGTGGTTTGTGCCTTCAGCAAATGGGTTGAGGCATACCCTACGAAAGACAATACTGCAATGACTACAGCCAAGATGCTATTGAAGGAGTTCTTCCCTCGATATGGTGTTTGTAGATTGTTGTGGAGTGATAACGGACCTCATTTTGTAGCAGACGTTATCAAGTATGTCCTGAAAGGACTGAGGGTGAAACACTGCATGGAACTTTTGGGTAATTCCCAGTCTGCAGGATTGGTTGAGAAATATAACGGTGCTTTGAAGCTTAAGATCGCTAAGATCCAAGCTTCGACTTCTTTGACTTGGCCAGATGCTTTACCGCTGGCATTATTGTCAATTAGATCGATACCGCATTCTCGGACCGGTCTCACGCCATACGAGATCGTGTTCGGACGCCCAATGAATATTTGGGGTCCACCGAAACCGAAGTCAGTGTATGATGTACCTTGTGTAATGATGAATGATTATCTGGCACAGTTAACGGATAATTTGGTTTCTATTCATCAACAGGTTCGAGAAGCGCTCCCTGATCGGTCCACAGGTGAAGGACATAACCTCTGGCCTGGAGACCATGTCATGATCAAGGTGTTTGAAAGGACGAACAGTCTGGAGCCGAGATGGGTTGGTCCTGAGCAGGTCTTGCTCGCAACAAGGACAGCTGTGCGAGTCTCCAATCGGAAGAACTGGATCCACGCCTTGCACTGTCGTAAAGTGCCGCCTGGATTAGTGGAGCCTGCTGTATTGACCGACCATCGAGAAATCCTGACTGCAGAGACAAGCCGTGCTGTGGAACTGAACGATACTGAGGAGCTCTTCCCGGACCAAGCGATTCCTGGAGGCAGAAGATATCATCTCAGACCGAGGAAGTGATTTCTTTCTGTATCAGGACACGTTGTCAGAATGGCCCTTAGGTTAGTGAAACGGAGAGCCAATGAGGCAAGGGGGGGGGGGGGGATCAGCCCTGCATTAGTGTAGTGACACCCGTCTTGGCCCGCTGGTGAAGAAATCAACGGCTGCCTAAGGGGAAGAGTTCTGACAACCTTTTAGTTTCAGGAAGATATTGACTTTTGCTAAAATGGAGAAGAAGAAGATTTTTTGTGCGACAAGTTTTATTATCATTGTAGCCATTGTTGGTATAACCACGTGGTTTGTTGAGGATGTGACTCCTGCCTGTGAGTTGCTTGTTTTGACTACTCCAGTGCCTGAGGAGCACTACTTTTACACCCTTCCGTATCAAGAACTGAAGCATCGTCAGTCTTATTTGAATAATACTTTCATCCAGATGTTGCATCATACCCATGTTGCTACAAATGCTACGAACTGTTGGATATGTGGTATGATGCCAGCTCATCAGAAGAAAGGGGGAACGCCGTTCATACCTCTTCCTTTCTCTCATAATGGCTCTTGTAGAGCATGGTACACTTTGCTTTTTGCCACACGGAAACCTACAGTGGGACGATTACTTTTTAGACTTAATAGGGAATGTCATCAAGATAAAGAAGGCTATCCACAAGCGAATGGGACAATATGGGAGTGGGAAGAATATCGACCAGATAATGAATCAATTCCCTACATCTTCACGAACACCAGAGACACTGCTGGGAATGAACAATTTGTGATTCAAGTGGCACAAGCTCAAGCGGATTTGTGTGTTCAGAGTGTGGGTCATATTCCCGTTGGTGTTAGTGACTGTATTATTGTTTTGAATATAGATGGATTAAATAATAGTACTTTCTTAGCTTCCCATAATACATATTTCGTATGTGGGAATAAGGGTTATTATCGCTTATCAGCCGGCTGGTCCGGAATATGTTATGTAGCGTTCTTATTACCCCCTGTATTCTTAGCACCTGCATCCTATCATAAAGACTTGAAGTTATTGAATAATGTAACTGTAAATAGGTATAAACGTACTCTATCTATTGATGATGTTGACCAAACTGACACTAGCTTACAGCAGTATGTTGATTTTAACTTAGGATTGTTTTTCTTTGTTGGAGCTGCCTTAAATAGTAGGAAGGTTCGACGATTAACAAGAGTTGTAGAGGCTGTAACGAATCAAACCGCTGCTGCTCTTGGGAATCTTACGGAAGAATTGCAAATCACTAGAATTATTGCGTTACAGAATCGTATGGTATTAGATGTTATGTTAGCCGACAGAGGTGGAGCATGTAGGATTATCGGAAGTAGCTGTTGTGTATTTATTCCTGACCACACGCCATCAGTCTATAACGCTATTAATAAATTGCATAAAATCGCAGCTGAAATTCATACAGAAAATGGCACTTGGACCTTTTCTGGATGGTTTTGGGCATTGATCACTACATGGGGATGGAAAGTTTTAACTGGTCTCTGTATTATTGTAGCAGTTCTGTTTTCCTGTTGCATCTGTGTTCAGTGTGGTCCTTTACTCTGTTCTTTATGTGTGTCATTCTGTATTCCTGATAAGAAAGCTATTGCCAATGTCACCTATCAGAAACATTTACATAAAGAGGTGGAAGAGATGATGAAAATTGACATATATGATGATTATCCCAACAAGCCAAATGTCTTCAGTAAATGCTGAAAGGGTCGTCTGTTGAAAACTAAAACAGCGATATGATTAAGCATTCACTAAAGACATGAATTCTCTCTAGTTAAAACATGTTTCTTGTCTTATGTTAACTAAAGTCTGGACTCCATTTTGTATTGTCATGTCACCACGTGCTTTGCACAAGAAGAGTCCTACCTTTTCGCTAGTTGCTCTTGTAATCTGCCTAGTAACAGTCTATAAATAGCTCCTTTGTCCGTCTGGCGCATGTCCAGACTTGACCACATCTGTTATCAGTTAGTCCTTGTTTGACCATGTTTTCGCGGGCTCAGGAAATTGTTAACTCCGCCCACATATTGATCCTGTATCGAAAATGTCCATAAATGGTAATGAATTTTGCTCTATGTTGTATCCACCCACTTATGAGCCCCTCTGTTGTGTATAAAAGGGGACCACGTACGCAAGTTCTTTGTGCTACTCTATGCAATACTGAAGAGTGTTGTGTAGGTTGTAGGACCACCCTTAAGGGTTAATAAACTCTGTTTTTGTATTTGCAGTTTCCGTGCCAACTTTCTTCTAGCTTTTGTTACAGGAGAGTGAACCCTTGTATTTTGCGGGCCTAGCTCGGGCCTGTACTCATCACAAAGATGCAGCACTGAGGTCTCTCATGAGAACAGGTGAGTAAATTGGAATTCTTAGTTCGGCTGATTTTAGAGTAATATTTTAAAGTTTCAAAATTCCACACTTAGAAGAATTTCCAAGTGAAACCAGTCAATGTTACCTATGGAAGGAAATTCAAGTTTCTGGTAAGTATGGTTAGAATTACTTTTCAGGATCAGCACTGGGCTCAAGGATGCAGCACTGAGGTCTCTCCTGATAACAGGTGAGTAATTCAGAATTGGTTGTTTGGCTGATTTTAGAGGAATATTTTGAAGTTCCAAAACTTCACACTTAGAAGATCTTCCAAGAGAAACCTGTCAATATTAGCCTATGGAAGGAAATTTAAGTTACCCGTAAATACGGTTAGAATTACTTTTCAAGATCAGTACTGGGCTCAAAGATGCAACACTGAGGTCTGTCCTGATAACAGGTGAGTAAATCGGAATTCGTAGTTTGACTAATTTTAGATGTCTATTTTAAAGTTCCAAAACTCCACACAGAAGAATTGCCAAGAGAAACCAGTCAATGTTAGCCTATGGAAGGAAATTCAAGTTACTGGTAAGTACGGTTGGATTTGCTTTTCAGGATCAGTACTGGGCTCAAAAATGCAGCACTGAGGTCTCTCCTGATAGCAGGTGAGTAAATCGGAATTCGTAGTTCGGCTGCTTTTAGAGGAATATTTGTAAGTTTCAAAAATCGACACTTAGAAACCTTTCAGCAAAACGCAGCAATGATATCCTATGGAAGGAAATTCAAGTTACTGCCAAGTTCGGTTAGAATTACTTTTCAGATTTAGTACTGGGCTGAAAGATGCAGCTCTGAGGTCTCTCCTGAGAACAGGTGAGTAATTCGGAATTGGTAGTTCGGCTGATATCAGAGGAATATTTTAAAGTTCCGAAACTTCACACTTAGAAGAATTTCCAAGTGAAACCAGTCAATGTTAGCCTATGGAAGGAAATTCAAGTTACTGGTATGGAAGGAAATTCAAGTTACTGGTAAGTATGGTTAGAATTACTTTTCAGGATCAGTACTGGGCTCAAAGATGCAGCACTGAGGTCTCTCCTGATAACAGGTGAGTAAATCAGAATTCGTAGTTTGGCTGATTTTAGAAGAATATTTGTTTGTTTCAAAAATCAACACAGAAAATTTTTCTGCAAAAAGCAGGCAATGATTTCATATGGAAGGAAATTCAAGTTACTGGTAAGCAAGGTTAGAATTACTTTTCAGGATCGGTACTGGGCTTAAAGATGCAGCACTGAAGTCTCTCCTGATAACAGGTGAGTAAATCAGAATTCGTAGTTCGGCTGATTTTAGATGAATATTTTAAACTTCCAAAACTCCACACTTGGAAGAATTTCCAAATGAAACCAGTCAATGTTAGCCTATGGAAGGAAATTCATGTTACTTTTAAATACACTTAGAATTACTTTTCAGGATCAGTACTGGGCTCAAAGATGCAGCACTGAGGTCTCTCCTGATAACAGGTGAGTAAATCAGAATTCGTAGTTCGGCTGATTTGAGAAGAATATTTGTTAGTTTCAAAAACCGACACTTAGAATTTTTTTCTGCAAAAAGCAGGCAATGATATCCTATGGAAGGAAATTCAAGTTACTGGTAAGTACAGTTAGAATTACTTTTCAGGATCAGTACTGGGCTCAAAGATGCAGCAGTGAGGTCTCTCCTGATAACAGGTGAGTAAATCGGAATTCATAGTTCGGCTGATTTTAGAGGAATATTTTAAAGTTCCAAAACTCCACACTTAGAAGAATTTCCAAGTGAAACCTGTCAATGTTAGCCTTTAAAGGAAATTCAAGTTACTGATAAGTACGGTTAGAATGACTTTTCAGGATCAGTACTGGGCTCAAAGATGCAGCACTGAGGTCTCTCCTGATAACAGGTGAGTAAATTGGAATTCTTAGTTCGGCTGATGTTAGAGGAATATTTTAAAGTTCCAAAACTCCACACTTAGAAGAATTTCCAAGTGAAACCTGTCAATGTTAGCCTATGGAAGGAAATTCAAGTTACCAGTAAGTACGGTTAGAATTACTTTTCAGAATCAGTACTGGGCTCAAAGATGCAACACTGAGGTCTCTCCTGATAACAGGTGAGTAAATCGGAATTCGTAGTTTGACTGATTTTAGATGTCTATTTTAAAGTTCCAAAACTCCACACAGAAGAATTGCCAAGAGAAACCAGTCAATGTTAGCCTATAGAAGGAAATTCAAGTTACTGGTAAGTACGGTTGGAATTGCTTTTCAGGATCAGTACTGGGCTCAAAGATGCAGCACTGAGGTCTCTCCTGATAACAGGTGAGTAAATTGGAATTCTTAGTTCGGCTGATTTTAGAGTAATATTTTAAAGTTTCAAAATTCCACACTTAGAAGAATTTCCAAGTGAAACCAGTCAATGTTACCTATGGAAGGAAATTCAAGTTTCTGGTAAGTATGGTTAGAATTACTTTTCAGGATCAGCACTGGGCTCAAGGATGCAGCACTGAGGTCTCTCCTGATAACAGGTGAGTAATTCAGAATTGGTTGTTTGGCTGATTTTAGAGGAATATTTTGAAGTTCCAAAACTTCACACTTAGAAGATCTTCCAAGAGAAACCTGTCAATATTAGCCTATGGAAGGAAATTTAAGTTACCCGTAAATACGGTTAGAATTACTTTTCAAGATCAGTACTGGGCTCAAAGATGCAACACTGAGGTCTGTCCTGATAACAGGTGAGTAAATCGGAATTCGTAGTTTGACTAATTTTAGATGTCTATTTTAAAGTTCCAAAACTCCACACAGAAGAATTGCCAAGAGAAACCAGTGAATGTAAGCCTATGGAAGGAAATTCAAGTTACTGGTAAGTACAGTTAGAATTACTTTTCAAGAATCAGTACTGGGCTCAAAGATGCAGAACTGAGGTCTCTCCTGATAACAGGTGAGTAAATCGGAATTCGTAGTTCGGCTGATTTTAGAGGAATATTTGTCCATTTCAAAAATTGACACTTAGAAACTTTCTCAGCAAAAAGAAGGCAATGATATGCTATGGAAGGAAATTCAAGTTACTGGTAAGTACAGTTAGAAAAACTTCTCAGGATCAGTACTGGGCTGAAAGATGTAACACTGAGGTCTCGCCTGATAACAGGTGAGTAAATCGGAATTCTTAGTTCGGCTGATTTTAGAGGAATATTTTAAAGTTCCAAAACTGCACGTTTGGTTTCACTTGGAAATTCTTCTAGTCAATGTTAGCCTATGGAAGGAAATTCAAGTTACTGGTAAGTACAGTTAGAAAAACTTCTCAGGATCAGTACTGGGCTGAAAGATGTAACACTGAGGTCTCTCCTGATAACAGGTGAGTAAATCGAAATTCGTCGTTCAGCTGATTTTAGAGGAATATTTTAAAGTTTCAAAACTCCATACGTAGAAGAAGTTCCAAGTGAAACCAGTCAATGTTATCCTATGGAAGGAAATTCAAGTTACTGGTAAGTAAGGATGGAATTACTTTTCAGGATCAGTACTGGGATCAAAGATGCAGTACTGAGGTCTCTCCTAATAACAGGTGAGTAAATCGGAATTCGTAGTTCGGTTGATTTTAGAGGAATATTTGTAAGTTCCAAAACTCGACACTTAGAAGAATTTCCAGGGGAAACTAGTCAATGTTAGCCTATGGCAGGAAATTCAAGTTACTGGTAAGTATGGTTAGAATTAATTTTCAGGATCAGTACTGGGCTGAAAGATGCAGCACTGAGGTCTCTCCTGATAACAGGTGAGTAAATCGGAATTTGTAGTTCGGCTGATTTTAGAGGAATATTTGTAAGTTTAAAAAATCGACACTTGTAAACTTTGTCAGCAAAAAGCAGGTAATGATATCCTATTCAAGGAAATTCAAGTTACTGGTAAGTGCGGTTCGAATTACTTTTCAGGATCAGTACT
Organism: Triturus cristatus; assembly: GCF_964204655.1. NCBI lineage: Eukaryota > Metazoa > Chordata > Amphibia > Caudata > Salamandridae > Triturus > Triturus cristatus. The sequence goes on from NC_140593.1 coordinate 742,582,202, forward strand.
GGGCTGAAAGATGCAGCACTGAGTTCTTCCGGATAACAGGTGAGTATATCGGAAGTCGTAGTTCGGCTGATTTTAGAAGATTATTTGTAGGTTTCAAAAATCAACACGGAAACATTTTCAGCAAAAAGTAGGCAATGATATCCTATGGAAGGAAATTCAAGGTACTGGTAAGTAAGGTTAGAAGTACTTTTCAGGATCAGTACTGGGCTCAAAGAAGCAGCACGGAGGTCTCTCCTGATAACAGGTGAGTAAATCGGAATACGTAGTTCGGCTGATTTTAGATGAATATTTTAAAGTTCCAAAACTCCACACTTAAAAGAATTTCCAAGTGAAACCTGTCAATTCAATTTCAAAGTCTTTATTTCGATTTTCAATCATAAAATACATCATTAAAATATTTGACAATTTTAAAAGAAAAGAGGGTTCTTTCAGGAGGGATATAATGTAAAAGATTTCATAACATTGTTTAAAAGCCACACCAGAACTGTGTTACAAAATTCTAAACCAACCCATATAATAAAAAAAAATAATATTTGAATCCATCATGGAATGTAACATGCTTATTAACTTCAGTTATAAGTACACATCCCATTATAAGTAAAACATTTAAAATGTTTAAAAGGCTTATGATATAGAAAGGGGCTATACAAATGGAATCTAAAATATTCACAAAAAGCGTAGTTTAGGTGTGCGGATTATCCACATCCAATGAAGGAATTTTGCAACAGCAATAATCACAGGTTGGGAGGTGTTCGTTTTAAGAAACCGCAAAGCCTCTCTGCCTGCCCGAAGGCCCAGCTGTAAACAAATAAGTTTAAGCAAGGACCGCCTAGGATCTTTATACTCTGGACAAATAAATAAAATATGCCCAATACTTTCCCGTTGTGTAGGACAGAAAGGACAACTAGGGTCAAGGCCTTCTCTCCATTTAGCAACGAAGGAATTAATAGGTAGTGTGCCCACCCTAAATTGATGGTATCTCTTTCTATCCTCCACAACAGTAATACAGTCCCAATAGCTTTCAAACACAGGCGAGTCTTTAAGTTACATAAAATCCGCAGTTAGTGATGGACCAATACATGAACCAAATCTTTTTGCTGAGACCATACTCCAGTATTGATCTCTTAAGGTTTTCCTAGGGGGGAAGGGATGTGCTGTTGGGTCTTCCCATAGACTGGCTAGGCCCATGGCGGAGTAAATTACCTTAACCTCCCGCATCCAGGGAATTTTTTGCGCCTTATCTGCTCCTCTGACATCCATAAATGCCCGCGCATACTGTGAGAGATCTGGGGTAAACCCACAGTCTCCTCCAGTATGCCACTGGTCTGTATCGGGCCATAGCCTCCAAACGTTGGACACCTAGGTCATAGAAAAGGGGGATCAGTGGGGTTGATACAGGAAGACCTGTGATTACTCGTAAAAACGTATTTTGGGGCCTATTCAGCAGGGTGAGGTTACTGAATCCCCACAATTCCACCCCGTAAAGAATTTCTGTTCCTATCTTTGCATCGTAGATTTTAAGTGCTGGTATTATTGGCCTGGTATATGAGAGGTGAAGCTCTTTTATTAGTGCTCCAATTAGCTGTGCGAGCTTTGTAACCAGCTGGGTAGTGTGCGGTTTCCAATCTAGCTTTGATGCAAGGGTTATACCCAGGTATGAAAAAACCTTAGTCTGTTCTAATTTGACCCCGTTCATTTGCACTTTTCCTCTTATATATTAGACTTGTGAAGGACCATGAACTTGGTCTTACTTACATTTACTATAAGCCCATGGTCTTTGCAGAAAACCACGAATATATCAATGGCTTTTTGTAAACCCTGTTGTGTCTGAGATTAATAGAGTGTCATCTGCAAACATCAACAGGGGTATCAACTTACCATCCAGCTTGGGAGCCTCGGTAGGATGTTGCTCGAAATAGTTGATCACCCTGTTGATGTATAATGAGAAAAGGGTCGGGGCTAGTACGCACCCTTTTCGTACTCCCCTAGCGATGGGAAACTTATCTGTTACACTGCCCGATTGGTTCCATCTAACTTGGGCAAAATTGTCCTCGTGGAGCTTCATTAAAAAGGTCAAGATGTCAAGTGGGATGCCTTGATCTTCGAAAACTGCCCACATTTTTGCTCGTGGAACCAAATCAAACGCTGATTTGAGGTCAACGAAAGCCGCAAATAACATACCCTCCCTCTATAGTGCTTGTGTGACTGCGGAATCCTGCCTGAAGTGGTGACAATACTTCCTCCTCCTCAATCCACCCTTGGATTCTCTGCAGGACAAGCCTTGCGACCACCTTCTGTATGCAGTCAATCAAACTAATGGGCCTATAATTTCCTGGATCTGAGCGCTCACCCTTTTTATAGATCGGTATGATCTCAGCGCCCTTCCAGGTATTCAGTATAGGTGATCCATTGGCGATACCGTTAGCTAAACATTGAATGTATGGTGCCCAGAGCTCCTTATCGTGCATAAACAAATCAGCTGGGACAGAGTCCAGTCCTGGTGCTCTACCCCTGGGGATGGTATTCAGTGCCTTTCTCACCGCGATTATCTCGAAGTTTAAGGGGATTATATCCTTATTAAAGGGGGTGGGATCTTTACTAATCTCGCCAACCGTTTCAAAAGATGCAAACTGGGACGCGTAATGCGAAACCCAGAGGTTAGGCGAGACATAGTTTATTGGTTCTTCCCTTTGTATCCCCCTGCCCCACTTAACCATATCCCAAAAGGTGCACATTGTTCGTTCTTTGCTAGCAGAGTGAAGGTCCCTCCAATAATCCTTGTCCCAAGCATGTTTAGCATCGTATTGGGCTTTTTTGTAAGCAACACGGGCACTCTTGACACGATCTCGATCTTTAGTTTTCACTGCCTCGGTCAAGGCCTGGTACGCAGCCCTACACGACTTCTCGTACCATTGATCCTCCTTTCTAAGTGGCCTTTTAGGTTTAGTGTAAGCCTTTTTCGTAAAAAAACCCCTAAGTTGATTAAAAAAATTTGTATGAATCATCGGGTTTACATTAGCAATAACCTCCTCTTGAATAATACAATTTTGTAGGGCAATTGTCGCTGTGATGGTCAAATCCCTCATGGTTATTATCTGACTCTCATTCCTCAAACAATTTGCCCATTTAATACGTCTTGTATCATTTGATAGGACAATGTCAGCCTTTACAGGAGAAACCTCCTGACAGTAAGATTTAAATAACTTAAATGATAGAAGTAAGGGGTCATGATCACTTTCAACCCTTTCCACTACCGTCATGTCCTTGATACTGGGCCAGTTCTCTTTATTGGTAAGTATGTAGTCAATGCGGCTTTTTCGTAGACCATTATTAAACGTAAAAGCCCCATGTTTATCAGAAGCAGATCTACCATTGATTGCTCGTAGCCCCTGTCGGACACATAAGACCTTTGACTGGAGTGCGGCCTCTGTCCATTTTTTAATAGGCAGAAGTGTCAGCTGGGGAATATTCCATGTACGGTCTTCTTCTAGGGTAAGATCAACATCATTACCATCTAGAGGTTTGAAACAGCAATTAAAATCGCCCGCAACTATAATATTACCTTTTTTGCAATATATCTCGAGGAGTACATCTAATTCTTCAACAGTGTTTGAAGACTTGCACCCCGGCATCCCTCTTGCATAAACATTAAAAACGAAAAGGTCCTTCGATCCAGGACACTGAACTTGAATTAATAATATGTCGCTGCTTTTTGAATCCAATTGATTAACATTATACCTGCTATCTTGTCTGACCCATGTTAAGAGTCCCCCCTTTGCTCTACCACGGAGGCTAGGAATAGCAGGAACATTAAAACTAAGGTATCCTGGTCTACATTCTAATGCATTCAACCAGGTTTTCTGCAATAGTATTAGGTCCTTGCTATCAAGAAAGGTTAACCAGTCTGGTTTCCTGCAATAGTATTAGGTCCTTGCTATCAAGAAAGGTTAACCAGTCTGATGACACTGCCTTATTTCTAAACCCTGCCACATTCCAGGAGACCAATAATGAGAAAGCAGAATCAACATCCCTATTTTGGGTACCATTTAGTTCAACATCCTGTGGGCCTCCACTTACTTTTCCCCCTAATTGGAAAACCTCTTGCATCGGACTATTGATATTGGTTAGTCCACTTATCAGAGCTTTGTCTGTCAATACAGGGGGAATTGTTTCATGTGAACCTATTCCAGAAGCTAGACTCACTCTATGGGGGTTAACTGTGTTGATTCCTTGTAGGTCCTGATCTTGTCCGTGTAAGAGTCAGTCATTGGTGTCCAGTGAGCTAAGAACCTTAAATCTATTACTCACTGGTGTAAAACTAATATAAGGGTCAACCTGAGTGACATGGTCTCTCCTACTAATGGCGGCAGTAATACTAGGTGGATAAAAATACCGCAATGGTAGTATGTTGATACGATCTTGATGTATCCTTAATGATCCTGCCTGCCTCAGAATATGATCTACCAATTGGGGGGAACCAAAACTCACAACAACACAATCTCCCTCCATGCCCTTCCTAGTCTTTCCCACCCAGTCCACCCTTCTTACCATCTTGAAGTTGTTAAAAAGATGTTCACCTAACACTGTTCTGTTGTTCAAAAAATGGAGTACTTTATTTTTTAAGTGTAGACCAATGTTCCTCTTTGCCATCAAAAGTTTTGGGGACATTTTCCAAAATGATGGAATACGGGCACGCCTCTGGGGGGAGATGGAGGCTTGTTTCTTTCAGGGGAATGTAATCTATATGATGTAAACTACCCCTAGGTCCCCCACAACCAAGCTTTGCTCCACTAACTAAAGTTGGGATGTTTGGTGGTTGTGTCGCCTGAGCGACTATAGGTTCTATAAGTTCACTCGAGCTAGTGGCTGTAAGTATGGGCGTGTGGGCACTGGCAGAGCGTGCTTCTGTCAGTTTTGTCCCAATCATGGGGCCCTGTTGGCTTAACACGTGTCTTTCAAGGACTTTTAATCTGCAATCAATTGAGTTGAGTTTGTCCATCACTGGGTTGATAAGTGCCTTTAGGGGCTCCTCCATATTCCCTATAAATTCTGACAATGTATTACCCTCCGTAGAATTATCTGTTACAGGTGTAGTAAAATTACCCCCTTCTTGAGTCTTGGGGTGGTTTTCCTGATTCGTTAAACTTTCTGTTTGACTACCCAGCCCGAGTGTAGGATTTCTTTTCCTAGCTTGTTTCGCATTTTGCCTACTTCCCTTTGGAGCACTATTCGCCTTCCGCTTCCCCAGCAGATCTTTAGCTCTAATGTGGAGTACAGCCCGTTACTGCCTAGTGCGTGTATTGGGAGGTGAAGGGGGGGACTGGGAATAAGTGAACAAGAAATGTTTGTTGTATGTAACGCTGATATCATGACATCACTAGAGGGTGTAATTGGTACTTGTGGGGATTGGAGGGGAATCTGGATGGCTCCTATTAATTCTATAGTTGGTATCTGATTTGGGTTGTGGCCAAGTGGATCAAGTGATAACCTCCTCTCAACTAGTTCTATCTCCTTGGCCACAACTGTTTCTGCCCGTTTAAGAAAAGCATCCAATGTCCCTACACCCCCTGCCCCAACCCCCTTTAGAATTAGCAATACATTTGGCCATGTGGCGGGAAGAAGGTTACTATTGGTGAGAAGAGAATCTTGCCACACTATAGTCAACAAATTATTAACACTAGACAACTAGTCGAGTCAATCAGTACCTTGCGGCTCACTTAGCAATAATTTAAGTCCTGTGACCTGCTGGAAATGTCAAAGGGCTGGCCCGGCCTGGCTTCTTCTGGCCCCTGATGGCCACAGATAGCCCGCCCTATGCCCGGGCTTAGCCCGGCGCGTCCCGCGCGTGCCCTCGCGGGACGAGGTATCCTGAGGCTTGTAGTCAAGATCAGCAGCTCAACAGTCCCACCAGAGAAAGAAACAGCAACACCAGGGACTCTGCCCCAGGCGGGCTTTAAGCACCTCCTGGCACGTAGAGATGATGCGTCCTGCCCCTAGGCATCATGGGGCTTGTAGTCAGGATCAGCAACTCAACAGTCCCACCAGAGAAAGAAACAGCAACCTGTCAATGTTAGCCTATGGAAGGAAATTCAAGATACTGGTAAGTACGGTTAGAATTACTTTTCAGGATCAGTACTGGGCTCAAAGATGCAGCACTGAGGTCTCTCCTGATAACAGGTGAGTAAATCGGAATTCATAGTATGGCTGATTTCAGATTAATATTTTAAAGTTCTAAAACTCCACACTTAGAAGAATTTCCAAGTGAAACCAGTGAATGTTAGCCTATGGAAGGAAATTCAAGTTACTGGTAGGTACAGTTAGAATTACTTCTCAGGATCAGTACTGGGCTGAAAGATGCAGAACTGAGGTCTGTCCTGATAACAGGTGAGTAAATCGGAATTCCTAGTATGGTTGATTTTAGATTAATATTTGAAAGTTCCAAAACTCTACACTTAGAAGAATTTCTAAGTGAAACCAGTCAATGTTACCCTATGATAGGAAATTCAAGTGGCTGGTGAGTATGGTTAGAATTACCTTTCAAGATCAGTACTGGGCTCAAAGATGCAGCACTGAGGTCTCTCCTGATGACAGGTGAGCAAATCGGAATTCGTAGTTCGGATGATTTTAGAGTAATATTTTAATGTTCCAAAATCTCCACGCTTAGAAGAATTTCCAAGTGAAACCAGTCAATGTTACCCTATGGAAGGAAATTCAAGTTACTGGTAAGTACAGTTAGAATTACTTTTCAGGATCAGTACTGGGCTCAAAGATGGAGCACTGAGGTCTCTCCTGATAACAGGTGAGTAAATCGGAATTCGTAGTTCGGCTGATTTTAGATGAATATTTTAAAGTTCCAAAACTCCACACTTAGAAGAATTTCCAAGTGAAACCAGTCAATGTTAGCCTATGGAAGGAAATTCAAGTTACTGGTAAGTACGGTTAGAATTACTTTTCAGGATCTGTACCGGGCTCAAAGATGCAGCACTGATGTCTCTCCTGATAACAGGTGAGTAAATTGGAAGTCATAGCAGGGCTGTTTTTAGAAGAATATTTGTAGGTTTCAAAAATCGACACAAACTTTTTCAGAAAAAAGCAGGCAATGATATCCTATGGAAGGAAATTCAAGGTACTGGTAAGTAAGGTTAGAATTACTTTTCAGGATCTGTACCGGGCTCAAAGATGCAGCACTGATGTCTCTCCTGATAACAGGTGAGTAAATTGGAAGTCATAGCAGGGCTGTTTTTAGAAGAATATTTGTAGGTTTCAAAAATCGACACAAACTTTTTCAGAAAAAAGCAGGCAATGATATCCTATGGAAGGAAATTCAAGGTACTGGTAAGTAAGGTTAGAATTACTTTTCAGGATCAGTACTGGGCTCAAAGATGCAGAACTGAGGTCTCTCCTGATAACAGGTGAGTAAATCGGAAATCGTAGTTCGGCTGATTTTAGATTAATATTTTAAAGTTCCAAAACTCCACACTTTGAAGAATTTCCAAGTGAAACCAGTCATCGCCTCTACTTTACCCCTGCCAAATTGCACCGCTTCGGACTCCGAAACAATGATCACTGCCTACGGTGAAGAAGGCCAGGAGCGGACTTCATGCACCTGGCATGGTCGTGCCGGGCCGTGGCCGCCTATTGGGTGGCGGTGTTTGCGGCTCTCTCTGACATGATTGGGGTAAGCATTGCGCCTTGTCCTAGGATTGCCCTGCTGTTAAGACACACCGGAAATTTTTTGCGCTGGGACTTCTGCTGGCAAAGCGCCACGTCGCATGTAGATAGGGGCGAGGGCGAGTGCCTAAATTCAAAATTTGGCTGGACACGATGATAACTTGGCAGGAACAACTGCACAGTTATTCAGACCTTTTACCCCACAAGTCACGCCCCAGGGACCTTTGGGGTCCCCTTACTGCGTATCTCCTACGGGCGGAGGTCCCAGACGCATCCACGACTGACGCGAGTGGTGGCGCAGTGATGGGCGGCCGGTCCTCCATGCTAGCTCCAGCCTCGCTTCCACTAGCAACTGACACTGATTGATCCCCTCCCCTTCTTCACCCCTCTCGCTTCCCATACATAATATGCATGCGTTCCTGGTACATCCGGCAGGGTTACACATGTCCTGCGGGATCGCCCACTGTCCACAAGCTACACGGGTGAGGAGAGCTACAGGCCTATCGTCCCCCTGGGACCAGGGTGGGGTGGAGTCCACCCCACGACGGCGTAGAATACACGGCACTACAGGCAGTAGCATCATAGCACGTTTTCTACTTAGGTCATTGCCATATCCTCCCAGATCACTTGATGGGTCTTTGGGGCGTAGGGCGTCACTACTCTGGTTATTGACTGCACTCCATTGTGGGAGGTACTGCCCTCACAGCACTGCGCCGCAATACCTTTACATGCCTCATACTGAGTATGGAGGATATCTTCTGGGAGGGAACAGTTCATATTGCACTTTTTTGGTTCGTTACTAAAGTTGAAAGAAACCTCATGTACCTCATGCTTGAATACCCTTTGTGGATATGATTGCTTACTACTGCATATTTAAACAGCTCAAATTCCAATACTACGCGGCCGGCCCGTCTGGGTTGTAGGCGACATGCTGTGTAACCCAGTTGATGCTTTTCTGTAACGCCCTGAACGTCTCAGGATCGTTTAACAGACACGATAATGAGAACGCAACCACTTGTGAAGGTTTAGTTATTTTAATGAAGGCAAAAATAATACAAGGAATAAACAAAGGTTATAGTCACTGGAATCCTCGGGGAACTACCTTTACAACGCAACTTTTACAACGCTGTGCTATTACAACGCATTTTTTACAACGCTAAAACTTTTACAACGCATGCTTTTACAACGCGTTCCATTATATGGTAAGTACGTTTACAACGCATATACCTTTACAACGCATTTGGTGGAAATGCTTTTACAACGCATGTATTTACAATGCATGTGTTTACAACGCAAGATGTTATAATGTAAGTACTTTTACAACGCATATACTATTACAACGCATTTTTTTTTTGCAAAATATTTATCTAAATATTATTAGTTGGGTAGCATTAAAATTAATACTTGAGTATTTTTTTTTTTTTTAATATAGCAATTCTAATTAAAAAAAGGGCAGTAGTTAATAAAAAAATTATTACTTGTGTATTTTTTCTGGTAGAAAAGTTTGGTTGGTTAGCAGTAAAATAAATACTTGAGTATTAAAAATTTTTTAAAAAATGCAATATTTATTTGAAAAAAGTGAGTAGTTAATAAAAATAATAATACTTGAGTATTGTGCCTGGTAGAAAAGTTTGGTTTGTTTGGTGATAAAATAATAGTTTAGTATTTTTAGTTTCTATAGTAGTTTCAAAAAAGTGAGTAGATAATCAAAATATTAATGCATGTGTATTTTATTATGTAGAAATGATTAATACTTGAGTTTTTAAAATTTAATACTTGAACATTTAGTTTAGTGTTTTAAAATATAAAAAATAGATACTTAATAAAAACTTATTTTAAATGTTGAGTATTTATCTACTTAAAAATAAGTTTTCTTAAACATTAAAGAGTATATAATATTTAAATATATAGAAAAATGATTGAGTACCTATTTTTAAATACTAGAGTATTTTTATCACATATGAAAAGACAAGAGTATTTATATGTTTAAAAGAAAGTGTCCTTTTATAAATAAATGGAAGTGTATTTTTGATTAATTTATTATATAAATAAATTAATAATATATTTAAAATATTAATATCAACATTAAAAAATATTTACAGTAATAATTATACCAATTTAACATTTTTAAAATTTAGAAATCAGAAATAACAATTATAACTTACTTTTTGAATTTATTTCCCACGGTTTTCCATTGAAGTCTATGAGCGTGTTTGTCCTTTATTTATTTTGGCAGCCTCAGCATATACAGCCCGCGGAACAAGAAAAGAAGGTACAGAAAGTGAAGTAAGAGGAAGTTTTGAAAGGAAAAGGCAATAGAGCCAAGGTAAGGAACATATTAAGTAATTTTACAGTTATTAAATTACAATATTGGAGATTTAAAAACTTAATTAAAAATAATGATAGGAAACAAATATTTATTTCACAATTTTATTTGATTTAAAAAAAATGAAAAAATTAAACATATTTTTCATTAATTTTTCAAAGTAAGTTTTATTTTTTAAACAAAATATAAATATTTTATTTACATATATTAACATTTAATTACAGTTGAATGTAAAAAAGTAGTCCGCCATAAATAGAGAAGCACGCGATGACGTAAGGACGTGTGCGTCGACGTAATACGCCATTTTGCAGAGCATCGGAGGAGGAAGAAGCAGGAAGCTGATCTGCGTCCAGGTAGGAAATATTCTCTGTTGATATTATAGATTAAACCTTTTTAAGGGATACATATATAGTAAGGAAAGAATAAGGGGAGGTTGCTGGAAAACTAATAGATGTTTTAAAAGTTGTTAAACATGTCCACATTAATGTCATTAATATATGCCTATGTCGGGTCGCTGAAAGTAAGTTAGTTATTTTAAAAAAGTATGTAACTCTTTCTAAATAAAAAGTTACGGTTTAGACAGTTGATTTCTTTGTTTCCGAAGATAAAGATGTACTGTCGATCTTCATTTCTTGGTAAAAAAATTGTGCGTACTTTAATATTTTGTAAATCTTATTTTGAAATACAAATGAAAATTCAGCTGCAATGTGTATTAAGGAATATGGTTTAATTTCTATTTTATAGTGCGGATTGAGTTTTGGTGATTGGTTTTGACGGAATTTAAATTGGATTTTTTCGATAATTTGAAAAATGGCGTACCGATAATGATAAATGGTTCGAATACTATGGAACAGTAAAATTTTTCAACATTGGTTTAGTTTTGATGAAATGAAGATTTGTTTGAAAAAATGGAAAAAACCCGACTTATTAATTTGAAAATTTTTTTTAAAAAAAAATCTTTGTATGCCAATTGAATCATTGTAATTACTATAATTTTTAGCAAAGCAGGAAAGTAAGCAAATTCATTGTTTTAAAAAGAAAGAATGTTAGAAAGATTTTCGAGGTAGTCTATAGCCACACACAACGAAAACTGTTGTAGAATTGCCAATAGTCTCTCAGACATTTCCCTTGTTTTGACTGTTACTCGTGGGTTTAGACTACCTGCGAGTGTTTGTGCTAATCTCATTTCTTGGAAACTTTGCTCCTTCTTCAAAGTTTCCAAAAATGAGTAGAAGTTCGGATGTGGTTTTCCAATTGTATGATTGAAGGAGTTATGCCACCCCTCAATGGCATTGTTTGTTTTGGCCTCTCCCTCTAAACAACTCGTGTAGCAGTTCCACCACTCCACATGGAATCGTGGCTTCCTCCTGCGACCCGATCTGCTTAGGTGTCCAATCCATGTGTCCTCAAAATAATTTAGAATGGGTGCCAATTTTTCCTCGTTACTCGTATAATAAACAGATTCTATAATTGCAGTGTAGTACTCGTCCACACTTTCGGGAGGAACAAAACAAAGTGCAGTTAATTTTTTTAGTTCAAACTGTAATTTGCTATCCCGAGAATATTCTGCAACTAGGGATGTTTTTTGTAGTTTACGCCAAAATGCCTGCGAAAAATGGAAAAAACATCCCTGAATTTGGGTATCCGTGTACGTTTTGGTGATCACATTGATCATGCTCAATTCGAAATCGATTATTATTTTTCGCGGACTTGCAGATGTTTTGCTTTTAATCACTGATAAAAGTTCAGTGTATGTTGCAGAAGTCTTATCAGGTAGCAAACTATACACTAAGGGAATTACACTATTGTTAATCTTAGCATGTATAGTGTAAATTTGAGTGAAAGGATGGGGTGTACTTTTAAACGTCCCATCCATCATCCAAATTTCACTACTTTCTAACTTAGCAAGGTTACGGGGGGTACTAAAAATTAAAATACGTTTCTGAGGGTTTTCGTTGTCATGCAGAAGGAAAGGTTCATCAGAAAAAGAAATAGAAAGATCATGAGGAATTCTAATGTCAGAGAATGTATGTGGTGTAGACAATTGAATATTACTTGCCTGCTTTTGTCTCTGAATAATTCTTCTCAAATTGGGTATTATAGGCATGTTGCTAGCAACATGACTGGGGACATGCTGTGCAACCTCCCTTAAAATGGATCCTGTAGAATCATTGGAGGTGCTTGCAATAGCTTTCATCTCATTAATTGTCTCTCTGATTTCTACATCCATTGCAGAGGCAGAGTGGTTATGTTCTGTGGTTTTCACAACCAAATTATCAACAGTAACCGCTCTGCCACTGCAATGGGTAGTGTAGTATTGCACGCACCTCCAATGATTTCTAGTTAAACTTATTCTTTCCTTACTATATATGTATCCACCATGGTTTAACAGATTTTTGCCCTTCCTGGATTTAACGAAGTTGGCTGCTCCAAGGCTAGACATTATCTGAAAAAAGGAGAAAAGATAAAACATTTAGCTTGATATTTATTAATATTTGTATACAAAACATAACATGTACTCAATCCTTTATTTTGCCTACTGATGCATCTTCATTGAGTAAGAATAGCACATTGTTACCCCTACACTATCCAACACTTACCCTACTGCTGCACCTTCCTGGAGTTAGAATAGTAAATTGATACCCCTACACTATCCCACACTTTCCCTACTGATACACCTTCCAGGAGTTAGAATAGTAAATTAATACCCCTACACTATCCAACACTTTCACCACTGCAGCACCTTCATGGAGTTAGAATATTAAATTAATACCCCTACACTATCCCACACTTTCACTACTGCAGCACCTTCATGGAGTTAGAATAGTAAATTAATACACCTACACTATCCAACACTTACCCTACTGCTGCACCTTCCTGGAGTTAGAATAGTAAATTGATACCCCTACACTATCCAACACTTTCCTACTGCAGCACCTTCCTGGAGTTAGAATAGTAAATTGATACCCCTACACTATCCCACACTTTCCCTACTGATGCACCTTCCTGGAGTTAGAATAGTAAATTAATACCCCTACACTATCCAACACTTACCCTACTGCTGCACCATCCTGGAGTTAGAATAGTAAATTGATACCCCTACACTATCCAACACTTTCCCTACTGATGCACCTTCCTGGAGTTAGAATAGTAAATTAATACCCCTACACTATCCCACACTTTCCCTACTGATGCACCTTCCTGGAGTTAGAATATTAAATTGATACCCCTACACTATCCAACACTTTCCCTACTGATGCACCTTCCTGGAGTTAGAATAGTAAATTAATGCCCCTACACTATCCCACACTTTCCCTACTGATGCACCTTCCTGGAGTTAGAATAGTAAATTGTTACCCCTACACTATCCAACACTTTTCCTACTGATGCACCTTCCTGGAGTTAGAATAGTAAATTAATACCCCTACACTATCCAACACTTTCCCTACTGCAGCACCTTCCTGGAGTTAGAATAGTAAATTGATACCCCTACACTATCCCACACTTTCCCTACTGATGCACCTTCCTGGAGTTAGAATAGTAAATTGATACCCCTACACTATCCAACACTTTCCCTACTGCAGCACCTTCCTGGAGTTAGAATAGTAAATTGATACCCCTACACTATCCCACACTTTCCCTACTGATGCACCTTCCTGGAGTTAGAATAGTAAATTGTTACCCCTACACTATCCAAAACTTTCCCTACTGCAGCACCTTCCTGGAGTTAGAATAGTAAATTGTTACCCCTACACTATCCAAAACTTTCCCTACTGCAGCACCTTCCTGGAGTTAGAATAGTAAATTGTTACCCCTACACTATCCAACACTTTCCCTACTGATGCACCTTCCTGGAGTTAGAATAGTAAATTAATACACCTACACTATCCAACACTTACCCTACTGCTGCACCTTCCTGGAGTTAGAATAGTAAATTAATACCCCTACACTATCCAACACTTACCCTACTGTTGCACCCCCTGGAGTTAGAATAGTAAATTAATACCCCTACACTATCCAACACTTACCCTACTGCTGCACCTTCCAGATTTTGGAAAAGTAAATTGTTACCTCTACAGCATGGTACATTTTAAAAATTGTTGCAACTTACAATGTTTGTCTAAATTACCTTTTTTTCCGAATTGGTTTTCTGGCAGACTCCTGTTCAGTGGTATTGCTGAGTCGGTTTGTGTAGACACTTTTGAGGTGATTTGTTGGGGAATGGATAAATAAATGTCTGGAAAAGTGAAAAAAGAAAAAACTTTGAAAACAGAACGATGTTGAGAAATGTGTTTAGTAAAATTATTCCACAAAAATTGCACATGTGATATAAGTTGCTGCACATAACTATTTCCGTAATGAAAAATACATTCTTTAGACATGAAATATAAATCTAAAATTTGAAAATGTAATCATAATTACATTGATTATTTCTTTGAAATTTAGCTATGTGATAGTTAGTCAAATATTTTGAAGGTAAAGAATCCGTGCTGTAAAAAAATACCTTGTTTTTGAGAATTTGCTTTTGTGGATGAGGTGGTAGAGGATGTTTTTCTTTGTTGGCTCAAATTTTTAGTTTTGAGAAAAAAAATCTTTTCTGTTCTGGAAAAAAGGCGAAAAAAAGATAATTAACGGTGGGTAGAAATGTAGTACTTGAGTTTTTTTAAAATTAAACAGACATACAATATAACTAGTACTACATGATACTGTCCTAATTAAAACACATTACTGTAGTAGAAATATAGATATGTACCCCTACCCTACACAAAAATATCACTGATGGTGCTCTTTCCTACAGAAGAAATTGAATATTGTTTCTCAAAACTATCCATTAGTTTTCAAATTAGGTACGATACAGGAGGAATAATTGCAAAAGAAAGGATTTCTAATGTATCGTTATAATAAAATGGGAAAGAAAACATACCTTTTCTAGTAGGTATTTTGTTATCGTGCCTTTATCCTGATGTTTGCTGGAGGTTAAAAGGTTTTTGTGAAAAGATGTTCACTGTTGTAGTAAAAAAAAAAAAAAAATTGTTCCTTTGTCAACGTTGGTTATAAAAAGAAAATTTTGATTTTTATGCGGTGTGATTGAGTATTAAAAAAAAACACCATTGGCATACATGACTTTATGAAATTTTTATAAATAAATTTTACAAGTAAAACCATGACACAAAAATAACATTTACCTAAACAATTGAGTTTGTCAGTCGTTTACGTGGTGGGGATGTCCAAATAGGTTCAGCTGCTGTGGAATGTAAAAATCTTCCGATTTTCTGGTTGAGGAAAATAAATTACTTGTTTTAATTTTGAGTTTTATTTTATTGATAATATATTGGAAACAGTTCATTTCTTAAGTTTTTATTATTAAGTGAAAAAATATTTTTTGTGGTTTAAGAAAATATATTTTTCTAAAAACTATCGTTTACATATATATTAATAACTTACTAGTACTTGCTCTGTTGTGAATTCCGTGCTCTCTCTGAGGAGGTCGCAGTGCAGGTGACAGAGGGTCAGCTTATTACGTCTGCTCTCTCTGCTAGTTGATAATCAACTGAGTGCAAAATGGTGTCTCACTTGTATTTATAAGTTTTACTGTGTGTCACTATTAATTTTTTTAAAAACTGCGTTCGTTGTGTTTTTTTTAATGCTTTGTTTTACTGTGGAAAATGATATTTTAAAAATGCTTTAAAAGAAATATTGTTTTCATTCATTTGCCCCGTTTTGGCATCCATTTTGGAACATGTCTTTTGGTATTGTTTACATAGAAACTGTGGTAGGACAAGTTTTATAAGTGAGATGGTTAAAATGGCGCCTATGTGTATGTGTGTTATGTTTTCGTTAGTTTACTTAGTTTGCGATCTTTTCATGTTAAAAATGTGTATGTACTGTAATTTATTTTTTCATTATTATTTAAAAACTTACAAATGTCTTAAAACGGATTTTTATGGGGAATTTTGAGTATTGATTTTAATACTCGAGTATTAATTTTAATACCCGAGTATTAATTTGTTACTGCATTTTGGTCGATTTACGTACAGTTCTTCTCCACGTTTTAATACACTTCCCCACCCTAAAACCCCTAATTTCCCTGCATCCCGTGCCAGATTTTATTGTACTTTTAATTTAAAAAAACAAAATCGCGTTGTAATGGTATGCGTTGTAATATACTTCGTTGTAACAGCACTTTTCAGTATTGTAATAGGTTTGGCGTTGTAACAGAATTCGTTGTAAAGTAATGCGTTGTAATAGTACGAGCGTTGTAAAAAATGCGTTGTAAAGGTATGCGTTGTAATAGCATGCGTTGTAACGTCATACATCCGAATCCTCCAGGCTAAGTACGTTACCAGCCCACAGCACGGATGGTCCTAACTGTCCTCTGCATATACGCCGATCCCGGCGTATGCCAACAGAGGGCAGAAATGAAATGGCCGACAATGCCAATCGGTAGGCTGTGAGGGGCACGAAGAGTGTTGGGGAGAATCGAGGAGTCAGGGAAACGCCCAGCCGGGGTCTCTACCTGAAGGGAGCAGCCGCTCAACCTCTTCCTCAGACTGCACCGGGACGCGGAGTCACCTCCTGGTGATGCGTCACCGATACCCCAATCACAAGCAAAGAAGACTGAACCGAGAGCAGCCGCTCGATCGATCCTGTGGACTTCCGAGTCTGTAACGCGGCAAACACCTCCTGGTGTGCGTTACAGCTGGCAGTCCCTGTATCTCTGGTCGGGCTGGGAGTTACGACTCCAACCAGCAAAAGCGCCACTGCGCTTTGACTCAGCCGAGTCAAAAAGCGAAGCTCAATGGTTATCCGGTAGAGCTTCCGGGTCCTTCACAGGTGACGATGGGGCAAGACACGGCCCAGGGAGTAACGACTCGACCTACCTCCATTCTTGCCTTACTGGAGCACCACTCCTGAACACTGCTCTTCACTAAGCAGGTACGTCGGTGTAAACACAATATCCGACAGCGTTGTACCTCCCGGTTCCTCCCTTTATAGGGCGTTGTTTTCCTTGAGTTATGTAACAGCTCTCCTGTTTACATAAGGGCGTGTTTTCCTTGAGTTATGTAACAGCTCTCCTGTTTACATAACCTCTCAACCGCTAAGCATCCTGGGAGATGTAGTCCGTTTTCGCTGGTTACCGTTTTCCTCCCCTCGCATGACAGGAATTCTTGACAATATCTACATCCTCACATAGGTGCTAGAGTTGTGTAGAGAGAGGTAGCAAATGAGGCATAGGATTGAGAGAAGTGTGTTAGGTTGAAATTAAAATGGAGAATAGAATTTTTAGTGAACTTTGAATTTTCACAATATTGCAGACTCGATTGTACTAATTATTAACGCTTTATGAAAATAATTTTATTTGGTAGTGTTGTCTTTAGTTTGGAAATATTCAAGTTCTAATAATGGACTAACGGTGGACTTTTCCATCTGCAGATTATATTGCATGGCCAGCAGAGGCAGTGTTGCAGAGGAGAATCTCTCTGCGTTGCTGAGACAAAAAAAAAAGAAATCATATTCATCAGCCTTGTGCATGCCTCTATCAATTGATATGGTAAGTCAAACTCGCTTTTAATAATTTTGTTCTCATTGAAAGAAGTTCATAACATCCTATGGCTCACAGGACCTTTTAGTGGGGTCTTCCGCATAAATATAACTTTTCAAGACAGTAGCAATATTGGTTAACTGATAGGGATGTGCTAAAATGAAGATGTTAGAATCTGATACTCATAGTTTTTATTATTTCAACTAACTGTAGCATAAAACTTCCTCCCTAAACTTATTAGTTCATTGAATTGCTATTGGTGTACCATAACCTAAAAGAATTCCAGTGAGAAGGGTACGCTGTCTCTTGGCTGCTAAAGAGATCTTTATATCTATGTCCTCATATAGGTGCTAGAGTTGTGTTGAGAGTGGTAGCAAATGAGGCATAGTATTGAGAGAAGTGTGTTAGGTAACCCCGGGCGTAGCACTACGCTTCGCCCACGTAGTGTACATAGCGCTGCCTGCTTCGCACTTTCCGAAGTAGGCGAAGCAGGGCAGCGCTACGCACACGCCGAGGGCGAAGCGTAGCTGCTTGCCACCCGCCACCCACCTCCCGCCCGCCCTTCTTTTAAATATATGAGCAATGAAAAATAAAGTAAAGTAAGTCGACTTACCCGTAAGCGCGGCGTCTCCGGGGCTCCCTCTTTCAGTTTCTAATTTCTTCTGGCAAATGCGCATGCGCGGACACCCGCGCATGCGCATTTCTCGCGAGAAATGCGCATGCGCGGGCGTCCGCGCATGCGCATTTGCCAGAAGAAATTAGAAACTGAAAGAGGGAGCCCCGGAGACGCCGCGCTTACGGGTAAGTCGACTTACTTTTACTTTATTTTTCATTGCTTATAATATTTAAAAGAATGGCGGGTGGGAGGTGGGTGGCACGTAGTGGGGCTACGCGAAGCGCGTAGTGTGCGTAGATTTGGGCACACTACGTGCTGCTTCACGTAGCCCCACTACGCCCACTACGCCCACCCTTAGTGTTAGGTTGAAATTAAAATGGAGATTATAATTTTTAGTGAACTTTGAATTTTCACAATATTGCAGACTCGATTGTACTAATTATTAACGCTTTATGAAAATAATTTTATTTGGTAGTGTTGTCTTTAGTTTGGAAATATTCAAGTTCTAATAATGGACTTTTCCATCTGCAGATGATATTGCATGACCAGCAGAGGCAGTGTTGCAGAGGAGAATCTCTCTGCGCTGCTGAGATAAAAAAAAAAGAAATCAAATTCATCAGCCTTCTGCATGCCTCTATCAATTGATATGGTAAGTCAAACTGGCTTTTAATCATTTTGCTCTCATTAAAAGAAGTTCATAACATCCTATGGCTCACAGGACCTTTTAGTGGGGTCTTCCGCATAAATTACTTTTCAAGACGGTAGCAATATTGGTTAACTGATAGGGATGTGCTAAAATGAAGATGTTAGAATCTGATACTCATAGTTTTTATTATTTCAACAAACTGTAGCATAAACCTTCCTCCCTAAACTTATTAGTTCACTGAATTGCTATTGGTGCACCATAACCTAAAAGAATTCCAGTGAGAAGGGTACAGAGGCTCTTGGCTGCTAAAGAGATCTTTATATCTACGTCCTCATATAGGTGCTATAGTTGTGTAGAGAGTGGTAGCAAATGAGGCATAGGATTGATAGAAGTGTGTTAGGTTGAAATTAAAATGGAGAATAGCATTTTTAGTGAACTTTGAATTTTCACAATATTGCAGACACTATTGTACTAATTATTAACGCTTTATGAAAATAATTTTATTTGGTAGTGTTGTCTTTAGTTTGGAAATATTCAAGTTCTAATAATGGACTTTTCCATCTGCAGATTATATTACATGGCCAGCAGAGGCAGTGTTGCAGAGGAGAATCTCTGTGTTGCTGAGACAAAAAAAAAAGAAATCAAATTCATCAGCCTTCTGCATGCCTCT
The DNA here is from genome assembly GCF_964204655.1 of Triturus cristatus. Lineage (NCBI taxonomy): Eukaryota > Metazoa > Chordata > Amphibia > Caudata > Salamandridae > Triturus > Triturus cristatus. The sequence goes on from NC_140593.1 coordinate 742,601,674, forward strand.
ATCAATTGATATGGTAAGTCAAACTCGCTTTTAATCATTTTGCTCTCATTAAAAGAAGTTCATAACATCCTATGGCTCACAGGACCTTTTAGTGGGGTCTTCCGCATAAATTACTTTTCAAGACAGTAGCAATATTGGTTAACTGATAGGGATGTGCTAAAATGAAGATGTTAGAATCTGATACTCATAGTTTTTATTATTTCAACAAACTGTAGCATAAACCTTCCTCCCTTAACTTATTAGTTCACTGAATTGCTATTGGTGCACCATAACCTAAAAGAATTCCAGTGAGAAGGGTACACAGGCTCTTGGCTGCTAAAGAGATCTTTATATCTACGTCCTCATATAGTTGCTAGAGTTGTGTAGAGAGTGGTAGCAAATGAGGCATTGGATTGAGAGAAGTGTGTTAGGTTGAAATTAAAATGGAGAATAGAATTTTTCGTGAACTTTGAATTTTCACAATATTGCAGACTCGATTGTACTAATTATTAACGCTTTATGAAAATAATTTTATTTGGTAGTGTTGTCTTTAGTTTGGAAATATTCAAGTTCTAATAATGGACTTTTCCATCTGCAGATTATATTGCATGGCCAGCAGAGGCAGTGTTGCAGAGGAGAATCTCTCTGCGCTGCTGAGATAAAAAAAAAGAAATCAAATTCATCAGCCTTCTGCATGCCTCTATCAATTGATATGGTAAGTCAAACTCGCTTTTAATCATCTTGCTCTCATTAAAAGAAGTTCATAACATCCTATGGCTCACAGGACCTTTTAGTGGGGTCTTCCGCATAAATTTAACTTTTCAAGACGGTAGCAATATTGGTTAACTGATAGGGATGTGCTAAAATGAAGATGATAGAATCTGATACTCATAGTTTTTATTATTTCAACAAACTGTAGCATAAACCTTCCTCCCTAAACTTATTAGTTCACTGAATTGCTATTGGTGCACCATAACCTAAAAGAATTCCAGTGAGAAGGGTACACAGGCTCTTGGCTGCTAAAGAGATCTTTATATCTACGTCCTCATATAGTTGCTAGAGTTGTGTAGAGAGTGGTAGCAAATGAGGCATTGGATTGAGAGAAGTGTGTTAGGTTGAAATTAAAATGGAGAATAGAATTTTTCGTGAACTTTGAATTTTCACAATATTGCAGACTCGATTGTACTAATTATTAACGCTTTATGAAAATAATTTTATTTGGTAGTGTTGTCTTTAGTTTGGAAATATTCAAGTTCTAATAATGGACTTTTCCATCTGCAGATTATATTGCATGGCCAGCAGAGGCAGTGTTGCAGAGGAGAATCTCTCTGCGCTGCTGAGATAAAAAAAAAGAAATCAAATTCATCAGCCTTCTGCATGCCTCTATCAATTGATATGGTAAGTCAAACTCGCTTTTAATCATCTTGCTCTCATTAAAAGAAGTTCATAACATCCTATGGCTCACAGGACCTTTTAGTGGGGTCTTCCGCATAAATTTAACTTTTCAAGACGGTAGCAATATTGGTTAACTGATAGGGATGTGCTAAAATGAAGATGATAGAATCTGATACTCATAGTTTTTATTATTTCAACAAACTGTAGCATAAACCTTCCTCCCTAAACTTATTAGTTCACTGAATTGCTATTGGTGCACCATAACCTAAAAGAATTCCAGTGAGAAGGGTACACAGGCTCTTGGCTGCTAAAGAGATCTTTATATCTACGTCCTCATATAGTTGCTAGAGTTGTGTAGAGAGTGGTAGCAAATGAGGCATTGGATTGAGAGAAGTGTGTTAGGTTGAAATTAAAATGGAGAATAGAATTTTTCGTGAACTTTGAATTTTCACAATATTGCAGACTCGATTGTACTAATTATTAACGCTTTATGAAAATAATTTTATTTGGTAGTGTTGTCTTTAGTTTGGAAATATTCAAGTTCTAATAATGGACTTTTCCATCTGCAGATTATATTGCATGGCCAGCAGAGGCAGTGTTGCAGAGGAGAATCTCTCTGCGCTGCTGAGATAAAAAAAAAAGAAATCAAATTCATCAGCCTTCTACATGCCTCTATCAATTGATATGGTAAGTCAAACTGGCTTTTAATCATTTTGCTCTCATTAAAAGAAGTTCATAACATCCTATGGCTCACAGGACCTTTTAGTGGGGTCTTCCGCATAAATTACTTTTCAAGACGGTAGCAATATTGGTTAACTGATAGGGATGTGCTAAAATGAAGATGTTAGAATCTGATACTCATAGTTTTTATTATTTCAACAAACTGTAGCATAAACCTTCCTCCCTAAACTTATTAGTTCACTGAATTGCTATTGGTGCACCATAACCTAAAAGAATTCCAGTGAGAAGGGTACAGAGGCTCTTGGCTGCTAAAGAGATCTTTATATCTACGTCCTCATATAGGTGCTATAGTTGTGTAGAGAGTGGTAGCAAATGAGGCATAGGATTGATAGAAGTGTGTTAGGTTGAAATTAAAATGGAGAATAGCATTTTTAGTGAACTTTGAATTTTCACAATATTGCAGACACTATTGTACTAATTATTAACGCTTTATGAAAATAATTTTATTTGGTAGTGTTGTCTTTAGTTTGGAAATATTCAAGTTCTAAGAATGGACTTTTCCATCTGCAGATTATATTACATGGCCAGCAGAGGCAGTGTTGCAGAGGAGAATCTCTGTGTTGCTGAGACAAAAAAAAAAGAAATCAAATTCATCAGCCTTCTGCATGCCTCTATCAATTGATATGGTAAGTCAAACTCGCTTTTAATCATTTTGCTCTCATTAAAAGAAGTTCATAACATCCTATGGCTCACAGGACCTTTTAGTGGGGTCTTCCGCATAAATTACTTTTCAAGACAGTAGCAATATTGGTTAACTGATAGGGATGTGCTAAAATGAAGATGTTAGAATCTGATACTCATAGTTTTTATTATTTCAACAAACTGTAGCATAAACCTTCCTCCCTTAACTTATTAGTTCACTGAATTGCTATTGGTGTACCATAAACTATAAGAATTCCAGTGAGAAGGGTACGCTGTCTCTTGGCTGCTAAAGAGATCTTTATATCTATGTCCTCATATAGGTGCTAGAGTTGTGTTGAGAGTGGTAGCAAATGAGGCATAGTATTGAGAGAAGTGTGTTAGGTTGAAATTAAAATGGAGATTATAATTTTTAGTGAACTTTGAATTTTCACAATATTGCAGACTCGATTGTACTAATTATTAACGCTTTATGAAAATAATTTTATTTGGTAGTGTTGTCTTTAGTTTGGAAATATTCAAGTTCTAATAATGGACTAACGGTGGACTTTTTCATCTGCAGATTATATTGCATGGCCAGCAGAGGCAGTGTTGCAGAGGAGAATCTCTCTGCGCTGCTGAGATAAAAAAAAAAGAAATCAAATTCATCAGCCTTCTGCATGCCTCTATCAATTGATATGGTAAGTCAAACTGGCTTTTAATCATTTTGCTCTCATTAAAAGAAGTTCATAACATCCTATGGCTCACAGGACCTTTTAGTGGGGTCTTCCGCATAAATTTAACTTTTCAAGACGGTAGCAATATTGGTTAACTGATAGGGATGTGCTAAAATGAAGATGATAGAATCTGATACTCATAGTTTTTATTATTTCAACAAACTGTAGCATAAACCTTCCTCCCTAAACTTATTAGTTCACTGAATTGCTATTGGTGCACCATAACCTAAAAGAATTCCAGTGAGAAGGGTACACAGGCTCTTGGCTGCTAAAGAGATCTTTATATCTACGTCCTCATATAGTTGCTACAGTTGTGTAGAGAGTGGTAGCAAATGAGGCATAGGATTGAGAGAAGTGTGTTAGGTTGAAATTAAAATGGAGAATAGCATTTTTAGTGAACTTTGAATTTTCACAATATTGCAGACTCGATTGTACTAATTATTAATGCTTTATGAAAATAATTTTATTTGGTAGTGTTGTCTTTAGTTTGGAAATATTCAAGTTCTAATAATGGACTTTTCCATCTGCAGATTATATTGCATGGCCAGCAGAGGCAGTGTTGCAGAGGAGAATCTCTCTGTGTTGCTGAGACAAAAAAAAAAAGAAATCAAATTCATCAGCCTTCTGCATGCCTCTATCAATTGATATGGTAAGTCAAACTCACTTTTAATAATTTTGTTCTCATTAAAAGAAGTTCATAACATCCTATGGCTCACAGGACCTTTTAGTGGGGTCTTCCGCATAAATATAACTTTTCAAGACGGTAGCAATATTGGTTATCTGAGAGGGATGTGCTAAAATTAAGATGTTACAATCTGATACTCATAGTTTTTATTATTTCAACTAACTGTAGCATAAACCTTCCTCCCTTAACTTATTAGTTCACTGAATTGCTGTTGGTGTACCATAACCTAAAAGAATTCCAGTGAGAAGAGTACGCTGTCTCTTTGCTGCTAAAGAGATCTTTATATCTACGTCCTCATATAGGTGCTATAGTTGTGTAGAGAGTGGTAGCAAATGAGGCATAGGATTGATAGAAGTGTGTTAGGTTGAAATTAAAATGGAGAATAGCATTTTTAGTGAACTTTGAATTTTCACAATATTGCAGACTCGATTGTACTAATTATTAATGCTTTATGAAAATAATTTTATTTGGTAGTGTTGTCTTTAGTTTGGAAATATTCAAGTTCTAATAATGGACTTTTCCATCTGCAGATTATATTGCATGGCCAGCAGAGGCAGTGTTGCAGAGGAGAATCTCTCTGTGTTGCTGAGACAAAAAAAAAAAGAAATCAAATTCATCAGCCTTCTGCATGCCTCTATCAATTGATATGGTAAGTCAAACTGGCTTTTAATCATTTTGCTCTCATTAAAAGAAGTTCATAACATCCTATGGCTCACAGGACCTTTTAGTGTGGTCTTCCGCATAAATTACTTTTCAAGACGGTAGCAATATTGGTTAACTGATAGGGATGTGCTAAAATGAAGATGTTAGAATCTGATACTCATAGTTTTTATTATTTCAACAAACTGTAGCATAAACCTTCCTCCCTAAACTTATTGGTTCACTGAATTGCTATTGGTGCACCATAACCTAAAAGAATTCCAGTGAGAAGGGTATGCTGTCTCTTTGCTGCTAAAGAGATCTTTATATCTACGTCCTCATATAGGTGGTATAGTTGTGTAGAGAGTGGTAGCAAATGAGGCATAGGATTGAGAGAAGTGTGTTAGGTTGAAATTAAAATGGAGAATAGCATTTTTAGTGAACTTTGAATTTTCACAATATTGCAGACTCGATTGTACTAATTATTAACGCTTTATGAAAATAATTTTATTTGGTTGTGTTGTCTTTAGTTTGGAAATATTCAAGTTCTAATAATGCACTTTTCCATCTGCAGATTATATTGCATGGCCAGCAGAGGCAGTGTTTCAGAGGAGAATCTCTGTGTTACTGAGACAAAAAAAAAAGAAATCAAATTCATCAGCCTTCTGCATGCCTCTATCAATTGATATGGTAAGTCAAATTCGCTTTTAATCATCTTGCTCTCATTAAAAGAAGTTCATAACATCCTATGGCTCACAGGACCTTTTAGTGGGGTCTTCCGCATAAATTTAACTTTTCAAGACGGTAGCAATATTGGTTAACTGATAGGGATGTGCTAAAATGAAGATGATAGAATCTGATACTCATAGTTTTTATTATTTCAACAAACTGTAGCATAAACCTTCCTCCCTTAACTTATTAGTTCACTGAATTGCTATTGGTGTACCATAAACTAAAAGAATTCCAGTGAGAAGGGTAAGCTGTCTCTTTGCTGCTAAAGAGATCTTTATATCTACGTCCTCATATAGGTGCTATAGTTTTGTAGAGAGTGGTAGCAAATGAGGCATAGGATTGAGAGAAGTGTGTTAGGTTGAAATTAAAATGGAGAATAGCATTTTTAGTGAACTTTGAATTTTCACAATATTGCAGACTCGATTGTACTAATTATTAACGCTTTATGAAAATAATTTTATTTGGTAGTGTTGTCTTTAGTTTGGAAATATTCAAGTTCTAATAATGGACTAACGGTGGTCTTTTTCATCTGCAGATTATATTGCATGGCCAGCAGAGGCAGTGTTGCAGAGGAGAATCTCTCTGCGTTGCTGAGACAAAAAAAAAAAGAAATCAAATTCATCAGCCTTCTGCATGCCTCTATCAATTGATATGGTAAGTCAAACTCGCTTTTAATCATTTTTCTCTCATTAAAAGAAGTTCATAACATCCTATGGCTCACAGGACCTTTTTGTGGGGTCTTCCGCATAAATATAACTTTTCAAGACGGTAGCAATATTGGTTAACTGATAGGCATGTGCTAAAATGAAGATGTTAGAATCTGATACTCATAGTTTTTATTATTTTAACAAACTGTAGCATAAACCTTCCTCCCTTAACTTATTAGTTCATTGAATTGCTATTGGTGTACCATAACCTAAAAGAATTCCAGTGAGAAGGGTACGCTGTCTCTTGGCTGCTAAAGAGATCTTTATATCTATGTCCTCATATAGGTGCTAGAGTTGTGTTGAGAGTGGTAGCAAATGAGGCATAGTATTGAGAGAAGTGTGTTAGGTTGAAATTAAAATGGAGATTATAATTTTTAGTGAACTTTGAATTTTCACAATATTGCAGACTCGATTGTACTAATTATTAACGCTTTATGAAAATAATTTTATTTGGTAGTGTTGTCTTTAGTTTGGAAATATTCAAGTTCTAATAATGGACTAACGGTGGACTTTTTCATCTGCAGATTATATTGCACGGCCAGCAGAGGCAGTGTTGCAGAGGAGAATCTCTCTGCGTTGCTGAGACAAAAAAAAAAGAAATCAAATTCATCAGCCTTCTGCATGCCTCTATCAATTGATATGGTAAGTCAATCTCGCTTTTAATAATTTTGCTCTAATTAAAAGAAGTTCATAACATCCTATGGCTCACAGGACCTTTTTGTGGGGTCTTCCGCATAAATATAACTTTTCAAGACGGTAGCAATATTGGTTAACTGATAGGCATGTGCTAAAATGAAGATGTTAGAATCTGATACTCATAGTTTTTATTATTTCAACAAACTGTAGCATAAACCTTCCTCCCTTAACTTATTAGTTCACTGAATTGCTATTGGTGTACCATAACCTAAAAGAATTCCTGTGAGAAGGGTACGATGTCTCTTGGCTGCTAAAGAGATCTTTATATCTACGTCCTCACATAGGTGCTAGAGTTGTGTAGAGAGTGGTAGCAAATGAGGCATAGGATTGAGAGAAGTGTGTTAGGTTGAAATTAAAATGGAGAATAGAATTTTTAGTGAACTTTGAATTTTCACAATATTGCAGACTCGATTGTACTAATTACTAACGCTTTATGAAAATAATTTTATTTGGTTGTGTTGTCTTTAGTTTGGAAATATTCAAGTTCTAATAATGGACTTTTCCATCTGCAGATTATATTGCATGGCCAGCAGAGGCAGTGTTGCAGAGGAGAATCTCTGTGTTACTGAGACAAAAAAAAAAAGAAATCAAATTCATCAGCCTTCTGCATGCCTCTATCAATTGATATGGTAAGTCAAACTCGCTTTTAATCATCTTGCTCTCATTAAAAGAAGTTCATAACATCCTATGGCTCACAGGACCTTTTAGTGGGGTCTTCCGCATAAATTTAACTTTTCAAGACGGTAGCAATATTGGTTAACTGATAGGGATGTGCTAAAATGAAGATGATAGAATCTGATACTCATAGTTTTTATTATTTCAACAAACTGTAGCATAAACCTTCCTCCCTAAACTTATTAGTTCACTGAATTGCTATTGGTGCACCATAACCTAAAAGAATTCCAGTGAGAAGGGTACACAGGCTCTTGGCTGCTAAAGAGATCTTTATATCTACGTCCTCATATAGTTGCTACAGTTGTGTAGAGAGTGGTAGCAAATGAGGCATAGGATTGAGAGAAGTGTGTTAGGTTGAAATTAAAATGGAGAATAGAACTTTTCGTGAACTTTGAATTTTCACAATATTGCAGACTCGATTGTACTAATTATTAACGCTTTATGAAAATAATTTTATTTGGTAGTGTTGTCTTTAGTTTGGAAATATTCAAGTTCTAATAATGGACTTTTCCATCTGCAGATTATATTGCATGGCCAGCAGAGGCAGTGTTGCAGAGGAGAATCTCTCTGTGTTGCTGAGACAAAAAAAAAAGAAATCAAATTCATCAGCCTTCTGCATGCCTCTATCAATTGATATGGTAAGTCAAACTCACTTTTAATAATTTTGTTCTCATTAAAAGAAGTTCATAACATCCTATGGCTCACAGGACCTTTTAGTGGGGTCTTCCGCATAAATATAACTTTTCAAGACGGTAGCAATATTGGTTATCTGAGAGGGATGTGCTAAAATTAAGATGTTACAATCTGATACTCATAGTTTTTATTATTTCAACTAACTGTAGCATAAACCTTCCTCCCTTAACTTATTAGTTCACTGAATTGCTGTTGGTGTACCATAACCTAAAAGAATTCCAGTGAGAAGAGTACGCTGTCTCTTTGCTGCTAAAGAGATCTTTATATCTACGTCCTCATATAGGTGCTATAGTTGTGTAGAGAGTGGTAGCAAATGAGGCATAGGATTGAGAGAAGTGTGTTAGGTTGAAATTAAAATGGAGAATAGCATTTTTAGTGAACTTTGAATTTTCACAATATTGCAGACTCGATTGTACTAATTATTAATGCTTTATGAAAATAATTTTATTTGGTAGTGTTGTCTTTAGTTTGGAAATATTCAAGTTCTAATAATGGACTTTTCCATCTGCAGATTATATTGCATGGCCAGCAGAGGCAGTGTTGCAGAGGAGAATCTCTCTGCGCTGCTGAGATAAAAAAAAAAGAAATCAAATTCATCAGCCTTCTGCATGCCTCTATCAATTGATATGGTAAGTCAAACTGGCTTTTAATCATTTTGCTCTCATTAAAAGAAGTTCATAACATCCTATGGCTCACAGGACCTTTTAGTGGGGTCTTCCGCATAAATTACTTTTCAAGACGGTAGCAATATTGGTTAACTGATAGGGATGTGCTAAAATGAAGATGTTAGAATCTGATACTCATAGTTTTTATTATTTCAACAAACTGTAGCATAAACCTTCCTCCCTAAACTTATTAGTTCACTGAATTGCTATTGGTGCACCATAACCTAAAAGAATTCCAGTGAGAAGGGTACAGAGGCTCTTGGCTGCTAAAGAGATCTTTATATCTACGTCCTCATATAGGTGCTATAGTTGTGTAGAGAGTGGTAGCAAATGAGGCATAGGATTGATAGAAGTGTGTTAGGTTGAAATTAAAATGGAGAATAGCATTTTTAGTGAACTTTGAATTTTCACAATATTGCAGACACTATTGTACTAATTATTAACGCTTTATGAAAATAATTTTATTTGGTAGTGTTGTCTTTAGTTTGGAAATATTCAAGTTCTAAGAATGGACTTTTCCATCTGCAGATTATATTACATGGCCAGCAGAGGCAGTGTTGCAGAGGAGAATCTCTGTGTTGCTGAGACAAAAAAAAAAGAAATCAAATTCATCAGCCTTCTGCATGCCTCTATCAATTGATATGGTAAGTCAAACTCGCTTTTAATCATTTTGCTCTCATTAAAAGAAGTTCATAACATCCTATGGCTCACAGGACCTTTTAGTGGGGTCTTCCGCATAAATTACTTTTCAAGACAGTAGCAATATTGGTTAACTGATAGGGATGTGCTAAAATGAAGATGTTAGAATCTGATACTCATAGTTTTTATTATTTCAACAAACTGTAGCATAAACCTTCCTCCCTTAACTTATTAGTTCACTGAATTGCTATTGGTGTACCATAAACTAAAAGAATTCCAGTGAGAAGGGTACGCTGTCTCTTTGCTGCTAAAGAGATCTTTATATCTACGTCCTCATATAGGTGCTATAGTTTTGTAGAGAGTGGTAGCAAATGAGGCATAGGATTGAGAGAAGTGTGTTAGGTTGAAATTAAAATGGAGAATAGCATTTTTAGTGAACTTTGAATTTTCACAATATTGCAGACTCGATTGTACTAATTATTAACGCTTTATGAAAATAATTTTATTTGGTAGTGTTGTCTTTAGTTTGGAAATATTCAAGTTCTAATAATGGACTAACGGTGGTCTTTTTCATCTGCAGATTATATTGCATGGCCAGCAGAGGCAGTGTTGCAGAGGAGAATCTCTCTGCGTTGCTGAGACAAAAAAAAAAAGAAATCAAATTCATCAGCCTTCTGCATGCCTCTATCAATTGATATGGTAAGTCAAACTCGCTTTTAATCATTTTTCTCTCATTAAAAGAAGTTCATAACATCCTATGGCTCACAGGACCTTTTTGTGGGGTCTTCCGCATAAATATAACTTTTAAAGACAGTAGCAATATTGGTTAACTGATAGGGATGTGCTAAAATGAAGATGTTAGAATCTGATACTCATAGTTTTTATTATTTTAACAAACTGTAGCATAAACCTTCCTCCCTTAACTTATTAGTTCATTGAATTGCTATTGGTGTACCATAACCTAAAAGAATTCCAGTGAGAAGGGTACGCTGTCTCTTGGCTGCTAAAGAGATCTTTATATCTATGTCCTCATATAGGTGCTAGAGTTGTGTTGAGAGTGGTAGCAAATGAGGCATAGTATTGAGAGAAGTGTGTTAGGTTGAAATTAAAATGGAGATTATAATTTTTAGTGAACTTTGAATTTTCACAATATTGCAGACTCGATTGTACTAATTATTAACGCTTTATGAAAATAATTTTATTTGGTAGTGTTGTCTTTAGTTTGGAAATATTCAAGTTCTAATAATGGACTAACGGTGGACTTTTTCATCTGCAGATTATATTGCACGGCCAGCAGAGGCAGTGTTGCAGAGGAGAATCTCTCTGCGTTGCTGAGACAAAAAAAAAAGAAATCAAATTCATCAGCCTTCTGCATGCCTCTATCAATTGATATGGTAAGTCAATCTCGCTTTTAATAATTTTGCTCTAATTAAAAGAAGTTCATAACATCCTATGGCTCACAGGACCTTTTTGTGGGGTCTTCCGCATAAATATAACTTTTCAAGACGGTAGCAATATTGGTTAACTGATAGGCATGTGCTAAAATGAAGATGTTAGAATCTGATACTCATAGTTTTTATTATTTCAACAAACTGTAGCATAAACCTTCCTCCCTTAACTTATTAGTTCACTGAATTGCTATTGGTGTACCATAACCTAAAAGAATTCCTGTGAGAAGGGTACGATGTCTCTTGGCTGCTAAAGAGATCTTTATATCTACGTCCTCACATAGGTGCTAGAGTTGTGTAGAGAGTGGTAGCAAATGAGGCATAGGATTGAGAGAAGTGTGTTAGGTTGAAATTAAAATGGAGAATAGAATTTTTAGTGAACTTTGAATTTTCACAATATTGCAGACTCGATTGTACTAATTACTAACGCTTTATGAAAATAATTTTATTTGGTTGTGTTGTCTTTAGTTTGGAAATATTCAAGTTCTAATAATGGACTTTTCCATCTGCAGATTATATTGCATGGCCAGCAGAGGCAGTGTTGCAGAGGAGAATCTCTGTGTTACTGAGACAAAAAAAAAAAGAAATCAAATTCATCAGCCTTCTGCATGCCTCTATCAATTGATATGGTAAGTCAAACTCGCTTTTAATCATCTTGCTCTCATTAAAAGAAGTTCATAACATCCTATGGCTCACAGGACCTTTTAGTGGGGTCTTCCGCATAAATTTAACTTTTCAAGACGGTAGCAATATTGGTTAACTGATAGGGATGTGCTAAAATGAAGATGATAGAATCTGATACTCATAGTTTTTATTATTTCAACAAACTGTAGCATAAACCTTCCTCCCTAAACTTATTAGTTCACTGAATTGCTATTGGTGCACCATAACCTAAAAGAATTCCAGTGAGAAGGGTACACAGGCTCTTGGCTGCTAAAGAGATCTTTATATCTACGTCCTCATATAGTTGCTACAGTTGTGTAGAGAGTGGTAGCAAATGAGGCATAGGATTGAGAGAAGTGTGTTAGGTTGAAATTAAAATGGAGAATAGAACTTTTCGTGAACTTTGAATTTTCACAATATTGCAGACTCGATTGTACTAATTATTAACGCTTTATGAAAATAATTTTATTTGGTAGTGTTGTCTTTAGTTTGGAAATATTCAAGTTCTAATAATGGACTTTTCCATCTGCAGATTATATTGCATGGCCAGCAGAGGCAGTGTTGCAGAGGAGAATCTCTCTGTGTTGCTGAGACAAAAAAAAAAGAAATCAAATTCATCAGCCTTCTGCATGCCTCTATCAATTGATATGGTAAGTCAAACTCACTTTTAATAATTTTGTTCTCATTAAAAGAAGTTCATAACATCCTATGGCTCACAGGACCTTTTAGTGGGGTCTTCCGCATAAATATAACTTTTCAAGACGGTAGCAATATTGGTTATCTGAGAGGGATGTGCTAAAATTAAGATGTTACAATCTGATACTCATAGTTTTTATTATTTCAACTAACTGTAGCATAAACCTTCCTCCCTTAACTTATTAGTTCACTGAATTGCTGTTGGTGTACCATAACCTAAAAGAATTCCAGTGAGAAGAGTACGCTGTCTCTTTGCTGCTAAAGAGATCTTTATATCTACGTCCTCATATAGGTGCTATAGTTGTGTAGAGAGTGGTAGCAAATGAGGCATAGGATTGAGAGAAGTGTGTTAGGTTGAAATTAAAATGGAGAATAGCATTTTTAGTGAACTTTGAATTTTCACAATATTGCAGACTCGATTGTACTAATTATTAATGCTTTATGAAAATAATTTTATTTGGTAGTGTTGTCTTTAGTTTGGAAATATTCAAGTTCTAATAATGGACTTTTCCATCTGCAGATTATATTGCATGGCCAGCAGAGGCAGTGTTGCAGAGGAGAATCTCTCTGCGCTGCTGAGATAAAAAAAAAAGAAATCAAATTCATCAGCCTTCTGCATGCCTCTATCAATTGATATGGTAAGTCAAACTGGCTTTTAATCATTTTGCTCTCATTAAAAGAAGTTCATAACATCCTATGGCTCACAGGACCTTTTAGTGGGGTCTTCCGCATAAATTACTTTTCAAGACGGTAGCAATATTGGTTAACTGATAGGGATGTGCTAAAATGAAGATGTTAGAATCTGATACTCATAGTTTTTATTATTTCAACAAACTGTAGCATAAACCTTCCTCCCTAAACTTATTAGTTCACTGAATTGCTATTGGTGCACCATAACCTAAAAGAATTCCAGTGAGAAGGGTACAGAGGCTCTTGGCTGCTAAAGAGATCTTTATATCTACGTCCTCATATAGGTGCTATAGTTGTGTAGAGAGTGGTAGCAAATGAGGCATAGGATTGATAGAAGTGTGTTAGGTTGAAATTAAAATGGAGAATAGCATTTTTAGTGAACTTTGAATTTTCACAATATTGCAGACACTATTGTACTAATTATTAACGCTTTATGAAAATAATTTTATTTGGTAGTGTTGTCTTTAGTTTGGAAATATTCAAGTTCTAAGAATGGACTTTTCCATCTGCAGATTATATTACATGGCCAGCAGAGGCAGTGTTGCAGAGGAGAATCTCTGTGTTGCTGAGACAAAAAAAAAAGAAATCAAATTCATCAGCCTTCTGCATGCCTCTATCAATTGATATGGTAAGTCAAACTCGCTTTTAATCATTTTGCTCTCATTAAAAGAAGTTCATAACATCCTATGGCTCACAGGACCTTTTAGTGGGGTCTTCCGCATAAATTACTTTTCAAGACAGTAGCAATATTGGTTAACTGATAGGGATGTGCTAAAATGAAGATGTTAGAATCTGATACTCATAGTTTTTATTATTTCAACAAACTGTAGCATAAACCTTCCTCCCTTAACTTATTAGTTCACTGAATTGCTATTGGTGTACCATAAACTAAAAGAATTCCAGTGAGAAGGGTACGCTGTCTCTTTGCTGCTAAAGAGATCTTTATATCTACGTCCTCATATAGGTGCTATAGTTTTGTAGAGAGTGGTAGCAAATGAGGCATAGGATTGAGAGAAGTGTGTTAGGTTGAAATTAAAATGGAGAATAGCATTTTTAGTGAACTTTGAATTTTCACAATATTGCAGACTCGATTGTACTAATTATTAACGCTTTATGAAAATAATTTTATTTGGTAGTGTTGTCTTTAGTTTGGAAATATTCAAGTTCTAATAATGGACTAACGGTGGTCTTTTTCATCTGCAGATTATATTGCATGGCCAGCAGAGGCAGTGTTGCAGAGGAGAATCTCTCTGCGTTGCTGAGACAAAAAAAAAAAGAAATCAAATTCATCAGCCTTCTGCATGCCTCTATCAATTGATATGGTAAGTCAAACTCGCTTTTAATCATTTTTCTCTCATTAAAAGAAGTTCATAACATCCTATGGCTCACAGGACCTTTTTGTGGGGTCTTCCGCATAAATATAACTTTTAAAGACAGTAGCAATATTGGTTAACTGATAGGGATGTGCTAAAATGAAGATGTTAGAATCTGATACTCATAGTTTTTATTATTTTAACAAACTGTAGCATAAACCTTCCTCCCTTAACTTATTAGTTCATTGAATTGCTATTGGTGTACCATAACCTAAAAGAATTCCAGTGAGAAGGGTACGCTGTCTCTTGGCTGCTAAAGAGATCTTTATATCTATGTCCTCATATAGGTGCTAGAGTTGTGTTGAGAGTGGTAGCAAATGAGGCATAGTATTGAGAGAAGTGTGTTAGGTTGAAATTAAAATGGAGATTATAATTTTTAGTGAACTTTGAATTTTCACAATATTGCAGACTCGATTGTACTAATTATTAACGCTTTATGAAAATAATTTTATTTGGTAGTGTTGTCTTTAGTTTGGAAATATTCAAGTTCTAATAATGGACTAACGGTGGACTTTTTCATCTGCAGATTATATTGCACGGCCAGCAGAGGCAGTGTTGCAGAGGAGAATCTCTCTGCGTTGCTGAGACAAAAAAAAAAGAAATCAAATTCATCAGCCTTCTGCATGCCTCTATCAATTGATATGGTAAGTCAATCTCGCTTTTAATAATTTTGCTCTAATTAAAAGAAGTTCATAACATCCTATGGCTCACAGGACCTTTTTGTGGGGTCTTCCGCATAAATATAACTTTTCAAGACGGTAGCAATATTGGTTAACTGATAGGCATGTGCTAAAATGAAGATGTTAGAATCTGATACTCATAGTTTTTATTATTTCAACAAACTGTAGCATAAACCTTCCTCCCTTAACTTATTAGTTCACTGAATTGCTATTGGTGTACCATAACCTAAAAGAATTCCTGTGAGAAGGGTACGATGTCTCTTGGCTGCTAAAGAGATCTTTATATCTACGTCCTCACATAGGTGCTAGAGTTGTGTAGAGAGTGGTAGCAAATGAGGCATAGGATTGAGAGAAGTGTGTTAGGTTGAAATTAAAATGGAGAATAGAATTTTTAGTGAACTTTGAATTTTCACAATATTGCAGACTCGATTGTACTAATTACTAACGCTTTATGAAAATAATTTTATTTGGTTGTGTTGTCTTTAGTTTGGAAATATTCAAGTTCTAATAATGGACTTTTCCATCTGCAGATTATATTGCATGGCCAGCAGAGGCAGTGTTGCAGAGGAGAATCTCTGTGTTACTGAGACAAAAAAAAAAAAGAAATCAAATTCATCAGCCTTCTGCATGCCTCTATCAATTGATATGGTAAGTCAAACTCGCTTTTAATCATCTTGCTCTCATTAAAAGAAGTTCATAACATCCTATGGCTCACAGGACCTTTTAGTGGGGTCTTCCGCATAAATTTAACTTTTCAAGACGGTAGCAATATTGGTTAACTGATAGGGATGTGCTAAAATGAAGATGATAGAATCTGATACTCATAGTTTTTATTATTTCAACAAACTGTAGCATAAACCTTCCTCCCTAAACTTATTAGTTCACTGAATTGCTATTGGTGCACCATAACCTAAAAGAATTCCAGTGAGAAGGGTACACAGGCTCTTGGCTGCTAAAGAGATCTTTATATCTACGTCCTCATATAGTTGCTACAGTTGTGTAGAGAGTGGTAGCAAATGAGGCATAGGATTGAGAGAAGTGTGTTAGGTTGAAATTAAAATGGAGAATAGAATTTTTCGTGAACTTTGAATTTTCACAATATTGCAGACTCGATTGTACTAATTATTAACGCTTTATGAAAATAATTTTATTTGGTAGTGTTGTCTTTAGTTTGGAAATATTCAAGTTCTAATAATGGACTTTTCCATCTGCAGATTATATTGCATGGCCAGCAGAGGCAGTGTTGCAGAGGAGAATCTCTCTGTGTTGCTGAGACAAAAAAAAAAGAAATCAAATTCATCAGCCTTCTGCATGCCTCTATCAATTGATATGGTAAGTCAAACTCACTTTTAATAATTTTGTTCTCATTAAAAGAAGTTCATAACATCCTATGGCTCACAGGACCTTTTAGTGGGGTCTTCCGCATAAATATAACTTTTCAAGACGGTAGCAATATTGGTTATCTGAGAGGGATGTGCTAAAATTAAGATGTTACAATCTGATACTCATAGTTTTTATTATTTCAACTAACTGTAGCATAAACCTTCCTCCCTTAACTTATTAGTTCACTGAATTGCTGTTGGTGTACCATAACCTAAAAGAATTCCAGTGAGAAGAGTACGCTGTCTCTTTGCTGCTAAAGAGATCTTTATATCTACGTCCTCATATAGGTGCTATAGTTGTGTAGAGAGTGGTAGCAAATGAGGCATAGGATTGATAGAAGTGTGTTAGGTTGAAATTAAAATGGAGAATAGCATTTTTAGTGAGCTTTGAATTTTCACAATATTGCAGACTCGATTGTACTAATTATTAATGCTTTATGAAAATAATTTTATTTGGTAGTGTTGTCTTTAGTTTGGAAATATTCAAGTTCTAATAATGGACTAACGGTGGTCTTTTTCATCTGCAGATTATATTGCATGGCCAGCAGAGGCAGTGTTGCAGAGGAGAATCTCTCTGCGTTGCTGAGACAAAAAAAAAAAGAAATCAAATTCATCAGCCTTCTGCATGCCTCTATCAATTGATATGGTAAGTCAAACTCGCTTTTAATCATTTTTCTCTCATTAAAAGAAGTTCATAACATCCTATGGCTCACAGGACCTTTTTGTGGGGTCTTCCGAATAAATATAACTTTTAAAGACAGTAGCAATATTGGTTAACTGATAGGGATGTGCTAAAATGAAGATGTTAGAATCTGATACTCATAGTTTTTATTATTTTAACAAACTGTAGCATAAACCTTCCTCCCTTAACTTATTAGTTCATTGAATTGCTATTGGTGTACCATAACCTAAAAGAATTCCAGTGAGAAGGGTACGCTGTCTCTTGGCTGCTAAAGAGATCTTTATATCTATGTCCTCATATAGGTGCTAGAGTTGTGTTGAGAGTGGTAGCAAATTTAAGTTAAGGGAGGAAGGTTTATGCTACAGTTTGTTGAAATAATAAAAACTATGAGTATCAGATTCTAACATCTTCATTTTAGCACATGCCTATCAGTTAACCAATATTGCTACCGTCTTGAAAAGTTATATTTATGCGGAAGACCCCACAAAAAGGTCCTGTGAGCCATAGGATGTTATGAACTTCTTTTAATTAGAGCAAAATTATTAAAAGCGAGATTGACTTACCATATCAATTGATAGAGGCATGCAGAAGGCTGATGAATTTGATTTCTTTTTTTTTTGTCTCAGCAACGCAGAGAGATTCTCCTCTGCAACACTGCCTCTGCTGGCCGTGCAATATAATCTGCAGATGAAAAAGTCCACCGTTAGTCCATTATTAGAACTTGAATATTTCCAAACTAAAGACAACACTACCAAATAAAATTATTTTCATAAAGCGTTAATAATTAGTACAATCGAGTCTGCAATATTGTGAAAATTCAAAGTTCACTAAAAATTATAATCTCCATTTTAATTTCAACCTAACACACTTCTCTCAATACTATGCCTCATTTGCTACCACTCTCAACACAACTCTAGCACCTATATGAGGACATAGATATAAAGATCTCTTTAGCAGCCAAGAGACAGCGTACCCTTCTCACTGGAATTCTTTTAGGTTATGGTACACCAATAGCAATTCAATGAACTAATAAGTTAAGGGAGGAAGGTTTATGCTACAGTTTGTTAAAATAATAAAAACTATGAGTATCAGATTCTAACATCTTCATTTTAGCACATCCCTATCAGTTAACCAATATTGCTACTGTCTTTAAAAGTTATATTTATGCGGAAGACCCCACAAAAAGGTCCTGTGAGCCATAGGATGTTATGAACTTCTTTTAATGAGAGAAAAATGATTAAAAGCGAGTTTGACTTACCATATCAATTGATAGAGGCATGCAGAAGGCTGATGAATTTGATTTCTTTTTTTTTTTGTCTCAGCAACGCAGAGAGATTCTCCTCTGCAACACTGCCTCTGCTGGCCATGCAATATAATCTGCAGATGAAAAAGACCACCGTTAGTCCATTATTAGAACTTGAATATTTCCAAACTAAAGACAACACTACCAAATAAAATTATTTTCATAAAGCGTTAATAATTAGTACAATCGAGTCTGCAATATTGTGAAAATTCAAAGTTCACTAAAAATGCTATTCTCCATTTTAATTTCAACCTAACACACTTCTCTCAATCCTATGCCTCATTTGCTACCACTCTCTACAAAACTATAGCACCTATATGAGGACGTAGATATAAAGATCTCTTTAGCAGCAAAGAGACAGCGTACCCTTCTCACTGGAATTCTTTTAGTTTATGGTACACCAATAGCAATTCAGTGAACTAATAAGTTAAGGGAGGAAGGTTTATGCTACAGTTTGTTGAAATAATAAAAACTATGAGTATCAGATTCTAACATCTTCATTTTAGCACATCCCTATCAGTTAACCAATATTGCTACTGTCTTGAAAAGTAATTTATGCGGAAGACCCCACTAAAAGGTCCTGTGAGCCATAGGATGTTATGAACTTCTTTTAATGAGAGCAAAATGATTAAAAGCGAGTTTGACTTACCATATCAATTGATAGAGGCATGCAGAAGGCTGATGAATTTGATTTCTTTTTTTTTTGTCTCAGCAACACAGAGATTCTCCTCTGCAACACTGCCTCTGCTGGCCATGTAATATAATCTGCAGATGGAAAAGTCCATTCTTAGAACTTGAATATTTCCAAACTAAAGACAACACTACCAAATAAAATTATTTTCATAAAGCGTTAATAATTAGTACAATAGTGTCTGCAATATTGTGAAAATTCAAAGTTCACTAAAAATGCTATTCTCCATTTTAATTTCAACCTAACACACTTCTATCAATCCTATGCCTCATTTGCTACCACTCTCTACACAACTATAGCACCTATATGAGGACGTAGATATAAAGATCTCTTTAGCAGCCAAGAGCCTCTGTACCCTTCTCACTGGAATTCTTTTAGGTTATGGTGCACCAATAGCAATTCAGTGAACTAATAAGTTTAGGGAGGAAGGTTTATGCTACAGTTTGTTGAAATAATAAAAACTATGAGTATCAGATTCTAACATCTTCATTTTAGCACATCCCTATCAGTTAACCAATATTGCTACCGTCTTGAAAAGTAATTTATGCGGAAGACCCCACTAAAAGGTCCTGTGAGCCATAGGATGTTATGAACTTCTTTTAATGAGAGCAAAATGATTAAAAGCCAGTTTGACTTACCATATCAATTGATAGAGGCATGCAGAAGGCTGATGAATTTGATTTCTTTTTTTTTTATCTCAGCAGCGCAGAGAGATTCTCCTCTGCAACACTGCCTCTGCTGGCCATGCAATATAATCTGCAGATGGAAAAGTCCATTATTAGAACTTGAATATTTCCAAACTAAAGACAACACTACCAAATAAAATTATTTTCATAAAGCATTAATAATTAGTACAATCGAGTCTGCAATATTGTGAAAATTCAAAGTTCACTAAAAATTCTATTCTCCATTTTAATTTCAACCTAACACACTTCTCTCAATCCTATGCCTCATTTGCTACCACTCTCTACACAACTCTAGCACCTATGTGAGGACGTAGATATAAAGATCTCTTTAGCAGCCAAGAGACATCGTACCCTTCTCACAGGAATTCTTTTAGATTATGGTACACCAATAGCAATTCAGTGAACTAATAAGTTAAGGGAGGAAGGTTTATGCTACAGTTTGTTGAAATAATAAAAACTATGAGTATCAGATTCTAACATCTTCATTTTAGCACATGCCTATCAGTTAACCAATATTGCTACCGTCTTGAAAAGTTATATTTATGCGGAAGACCCCACAAAAAGGTCCTGTGAGCCATAGGATGTTATGAACTTCTTTTAATTAGAGCAAAATTATTAAAAGCGAGATTGACTTACCATATCAATTGATAGAGGCATGCAGAAGGCTGATGAATTTGATTTCTTTTTTTTTTGTCTCAGCAACGCAGAGAGATTCTCCTCTGCAACACTGCCTCTGCTGGCCGTGCAATATAATCTGCAGATGAAAAAGTCCACCGTTAGTCCATTATTAGAACTTGAATATTTCCAAACTAAAGACAACACTACCAAATAAAATTATTTTCATAAAGCGTTAATAATTAGTACAATCGAGTCTGCAATATTGTGAAAATTCAAAGTTCACTAAAAATTATAATCTCCATTTTAATTTCAACCTAACACACTTCTCTCAATACTATGCCTCATTTGCTACCACTCTCAACACAACTCTAGCACCTATATGAGGACATAGATATAAAGATCTCTTTAGCAGCCAAGAGACAGCGTACCCTTCTCACTGGAATTCTTTTAGGTTATGGTACACCAATAGCAATTCAATGAACTAATAAGTTAAGGGAGGAAGGTTTATGCTACAGTTTGTTAAAATAATAAAAACTATGAGTATCAGATTCTAACATCTTCATTTTAGCACATCCCTATCAGTTAACCAATATTGCTACTGTCTTTAAAAGTTATATTTATGCGGAAGACCCCACAAAAAGGTCCTGTGAGCCATAGGATGTTATGAACTTCTTTTAATGAGAGAAAAATGATTAAAAGCGAGTTTGACTTACCATATCAATTGATAGAGGCATGCAGAAGGCTGATGAATTTGATTTCTTTTTTTTTTTGTCTCAGCAACGCAGAGAGATTCTCCTCTGCAACACTGCCTCTGCTGGCCATGCAATATAATCTGCAGATGAAAAAGACCACCGTTAGTCCATTATTAGAACTTGAATATTTCCAAACTAAAGACAACACTACCAAATAAAATTATTTTCATAAAGCGTTAATAATTAGTACAATCGAGTCTGCAATATTGTGAAAATTCAAAGTTCATGGAGATGGAGATTATAATTTTTAGTGAACTTTGAATTTTCACAATATTGCAGACTCGATTGTACTAATTATTAACGCTTTAAGAAAATAATTTTATTTGGTAGTGTTGTCTTTATTTTGGAAATATTCAAGTTCTAATAATGGACTTTTCCATCTGCAGATTATATTGCATGGCCAGCAGAGGCAGTGTTGCAGAGGAGAATCTCTGTGTTACTGAGACAAAAAAAAAAGAAATCAAATTCATCAGCCTTCTGCATGCCTCTATCAATTGATATGGTAAGTCAAACTCGCTTTTAATCATCTTGCTCTCATTAAAAGAAGTTCATAACATCCTATGGCTCACAGGACCTTTTAGTGGGGTCTTCCGCATAAATTTAACTTTTCAAGATGGTAGCAATATTGGTTAACTGATAGGGATGTGCTAAAATGAAGATGATAGAATCTGATACTCATAGTTTTTATTATTTCAACAAACTGTAGCATAAACCTTCCTCCCTAAACTTATTAGTTCACTGAATTGCTATTGGTGCACCATAACCTAAAAGAATTCCAGTGAGAAGGGTACACAGGCTCTTGGCTGCTAAAGAGATCTTTATATCTACGTCCTCATATAGTTGCTACAGTTGTGTGGAGAGTGGTAGCAAATGAGGCATAGGATTGAGAGAAGTGTGTTAGGTTGAAATTAAAATGGAGAATAGAATTTTTCGTGAACTTTGAATTTTCACAATATTGCAGACTCGATTGTACTAATTATTAACGCTTTATGAAAATAATTTTATTTGGTAGTGTTGTCTTTAGTTTGGAAATATTCAAGTTCTAATAATGGACTTTTCCATCTGCAGATTATATTGCATGGCCAGCAGAGGCAGTGTTGCAGAGGAGAATCTCTCTGTGTTGCTGAGACAAAAAAAAAAAGAAATCAAATTCATCAGCCTTCTGCATGCCTCTATCAATTGATATGGTAAGTCAAACTCACTTTTAATAATTTTGTTCTCATTAAAAGAAGTTCATAACATCCTATGGCTCACAGGACCTTTTAGTGGGGTCTTCCGCATAAATATAACTTTTCAAGACGGTAGCAATATTGGTTATCTGAGAGGGATGTGCTAAAATTAAGATGTTACAATCTGATACTCATAGTTTTTATTATTTCAACTAACTGTAGCATAAACCTTCCTCCCTTAACTTATTAGTTCACTGAATTGCTGTTGGTGTACCATAACCTAAAAGAATTCCAGTGAGAAGAGTACGCTGTCTCTTTGCTGCTAAAGAGATCTTTATATCTACGTCCTCATATAGGTGCTATAGTTGTGTAGAGAGTGGTAGCAAATGAGGCATAGGATTGATAGAAGTGTGTTAGGTTGAAATTAAAATGGAGAATAGCATTTTTAGTGAACTTTGAATTTTCACAATATTGCAGACTCGATTGTACTAATTATTAATGCTTTATGAAAATAATTTTATTTGGTAGTGTTGTCTTTAGTTTGGAAATATTCAAGTTCTAATAATGGACTAACAGTGGACTTTTCCATCTGCAGATTATATTGCATGGCCAGCAGAGGCAGTGTTGCAGAGGAGAATCTCTCTGCGTTGCTGAGACAAAAAAAAAGAAATCATATTCATCAGCCTTCTGCATGCCTCTATCAATTGATATGGTAAGTCAAACTCGCTTTTAATCGTTTTGCTCTCATTGAAAGAAGTTCATAACATCCTATGGCTCACAGGACCTTTTAGTGGGGTCTTCCGCATAAATATAACTTTTCAAGACGGTAGCAATATTGGTTAACTGATAGGCATGTGCTAAAATGAAGATGTTAGAATCTGATACTCATAGTTTTTATTATTTCAACAAACTGTAGCATAAACCTTCCTCCCTTAACTTATTAGTTCACTGAATTGCTATTGGTGTACCATAACCTAAAAGAATTCCTGTGAGAAGGGTACGATGTCTCTTGGCTGCTAAAGAGATCTTTATATCTACGTCCTCACATAGGTGCTAGAGTTGTGTAGAGAGTGGTAGCAAATGAGGCATAGGATTGAGAGAAGTGTGTTAGGTTGAAATTAAAATGGAGAATAGAATTTTTAGTGAACTTTGAATTTTCACAATATTGCAGACTCGATTGTACTAATTATTAACGCTTTATGAAAATAATTTTATTTGGTAGTGTTGTCTTTATTTTGGAAATATTCAAGTTCTAATAATGGACTAACGGTGGACTTTTCCATCTGCAGATTATATTGCATGGCCAGCAGAGGCAGTGTTGCAGAGGAGAATCTCTGTGTTGCTGAGACAAAAAAAATAAGAAATCAAATTCATCAGCCTTCTGCATGCCTCTATCAATTGATATGGTAAGTCAAACTGGCTTTTAATCATTTTGCTCTCATTAAAAGAAGTTCATAACATCCTATGGCTTACAGGACCTTTTAGTGGGGTCTTCCGCATAAATTACTTTTCAAGACGGTAGCAATATTGGTTAACTGATAGGGATGTGCTAAAATGAAGATGTTAGAATCTGATACTCATAGTTTTTATTATTTCAACAAACTGTAGCATAAACCTTCCTCCCTAAACTTATTGGTTCACTGAATTGCTATTGGTGCACCATAACCTAAAAGAATTCCAGTGAGAAGGGTATGCTGTCTCTTTGCTGCTAAAGAGATCTTTATATCTACGTCCTCATATAGGTGCTATAGTTGTGTAGAGAGTGGTAGCAAATGAGGCATAGGATTGAGAGAAGTGTGTTAGGTTGAAATTAAAATGGAGAATAGCATTTTTAGTGAACTTTGAATTTTCACAATATTGCAGACTCGATTGTACTAATTATTAACGCTTTATGAAAATAATTTTATTTGGTTGTGTTGTCTTTAGTTTGGAAATATTCAAGTTCTAATAATGGACTTTTCCATCTGCAGATTATATTGCATGGCCAGCAGAGGCAGTGTTGCAGAGGAGAATCTCTGTGTTACTGAGACAAAAAAAAAAGAAATCAAATTCAGCAGCCTTCTGCATGCCTCTATCAATTGATATGGTAAGTCAAACTCGCTTTTAATCATCTTGCTCTCATTAAAAGAAGTTCATAACATCCTATGGCTCACAGGACCTTTTAGTGGGGTCTTCCGCATAAATTTAACTTTTCAAGACGGTAGCAATATTGGTTAACTGATAGGGATGTGCTAAAATGAAGATGATAGAATCTGATACTCATAGTTTTTATTATTTCAACAAACTGTAGCATAAACCTTCCTCCCTAAACTTATTAGTTCACTGAATTGCTATTGGTGCACCATAACCTAAAAGAATTCCAGTGAGAAGGGTACACAGGCTCTTGGCTGCTAAAGAGATCTTTATATCTACGTCCTCATATAGTTGCTAGAGTTGTGTAGAGAGTGGTAGCAAATGAGGCATTGGATTGAGAGATGTGTGTTAGGTTGAAATTAAAATGGAGAATAGAATTTTTCGTGAACTTTGAATTTTCACAATATTGCAGACTCGATTGTACTAATTATTAACGCTTTATGAAAATAATTTTATTTGGTAGTGTTGTCTTTAGTTTGGAAATATTCAAGTTCTAAGTATGGACTTTTCCATCTGCAGATTATATTGCATGGCCAGCAGAGGCAGTGTTGCAGAGGAGAATCTCTCTGCGCTGCTGAGATAAAAAAAAAAGAAATCAAATTCATCAGCCTTCTGCATGCCCCTATCAATTGATATGGTAAGTCAAACTCGGTTTTAATCATTTTGCTCTCATTAAAAGAAGTTCATAACATCCTATGGCTCACAGGACCTTTTAGTGGGGTCTTCCGCATAAATTACTTTTCAAGACAGTAGCAATATTGGTTAACTGATAGGGATGTGCTAAAATGAAGATGTTAGAATCTGATACTCATAGTTTTTATTATTTCAACTAACTGTAGCATAAACCTTCCTCCCTTAACTTATTAGTTCACTGAATTGCTGTTGGTGTACCATAACCTAAAAGAATTCCAGTGAGAAGAGTACGCTGTCTCTTTGCTGCTAAAGAGATCTTTATATCTACGTCCTCATATAGGTGCTATAGTTGTGTAGAGAGTGGTAGCAAATGAGGCATAGGATTGATAGAAGTGTGTTAGGTTGAAATTAAAATGGAGAATAGCATTTTTAGTGAACTTTGAATTTTCACAATATTGCAGACTCGATTGTACTAATTATTAATGCTTTATGAAAATAATTTTATTTGGTAGTGTTGTCTTTAGTTTGGAAATATTCAAGTTCTAATAATGGACTAACAGTGGACTTTTCCATCTGCAGATTATATTGCATGGCCAGCAGAGGCAGTGTTGCAGAGGAGAATCTCTCTGCGTTGCTGAGACAAAAAAAAAGAAATCATATTCATCAGCCTTCTGCATGCCTCTATCAATTGATATGGTAAGTCAAACTCGCTTTTAATCGTTTTGCTCTCATTGAAAGAAGTTCATAACATCCTATGGCTCACAGGACCTTTTAGTGGGGTCTTCCGCATAAATATAACTTTTCAAGACGGTAGCAATATTGGTTAACTGATAGGCATGTGCTAAAATGAAGATGTTAGAATCTGATACTCATAGTTTTTATTATTTCAACAAACTGTAGCATAAACCTTCCTCCCTTAACTTATTAGTTCACTGAATTGCTATTGGTGTACCATAACCTAAAAGAATTCCTGTGAGAAGGGTACGATGTCTCTTGGCTGCTAAAGAGATCTTTATATCTACGTCCTCACATAGGTGCTAGAGTTGTGTAGAGAGTGGTAGCAAATGAGGCATAGGATTGAGAGAAGTGTGTTAGGTTGAAATTAAAATGGAGAATAGAATTTTTAGTGAACTTTGAATTTTCACAATATTGCAGACTCGATTGTACTAATTATTAACGCTTTATGAAAATAATTTTATTTGGTAGTGTTGTCTTTATTTTGGAAATATTCAAGTTCTAATAATGGACTAACGGTGGACTTTTCCATCTGCAGATTATATTGCATGGCCAGCAGAGGCAGTGTTGCAGAGGAGAATCTCTGTGTTGCTGAGACAAAAAAAATAAGAAATCAAATTCATCAGCCTTCTGCATGCCTCTATCAATTGATATGGTAAGTCAAACTGGCTTTTAATCATTTTGCTCTCATTAAAAGAAGTTCATAACATCCTATGGCTTACAGGACCTTTTAGTGGGGTCTTCCGCATAAATTACTTTTCAAGACGGTAGCAATATTGGTTAACTGATAGGGATGTGCTAAAATGAAGATGTTAGAATCTGATACTCATAGTTTTTATTATTTCAACAAACTGTAGCATAAACCTTCCTCCCTAAACTTATTGGTTCACTGAATTGCTATTGGTGCACCATAACCTAAAAGAATTCCAGTGAGAAGGGTATGCTGTCTCTTTGCTGCTAAAGAGATCTTTATATCTACGTCCTCATATAGGTGCTATAGTTGTGTAGAGAGTGGTAGCAAATGAGGCATAGGATTGAGAGAAGTGTGTTAGGTTGAAATTAAAATGGAGAATAGCATTTTTAGTGAACTTTGAATTTTCACAATATTGCAGACTCGATTGTACTAATTATTAACGCTTTATGAAAATAATTTTATTTGGTTGTGTTGTCTTTAGTTTGGAAATATTCAAGTTCTAATAATGGACTTTTCCATCTGCAGATTATATTGCATGGCCAGCAGAGGCAGTGTTGCAGAGGAGAATCTCTGTGTTACTGAGACAAAAAAAAAAGAAATCAAATTCAGCAGCCTTCTGCATGCCTCTATCAATTGATATGGTAAGTCAAACTCGCTTTTAATCATCTTGCTCTCATTAAAAGAAGTTCATAACATCCTATGGCTCACAGGACCTTTTAGTGGGGTCTTCCGCATAAATTTAACTTTTCAAGACGGTAGCAATATTGGTTAACTGATAGGGATGTGCTAAAATGAAGATGATAGAATCTGATACTCATAGTTTTTATTATTTCAACAAACTGTAGCATAAACCTTCCTCCCTAAACTTATTAGTTCACTGAATTGCTATTGGTGCACCATAACCTAAAAGAATTCCAGTGAGAAGGGTACACAGGCTCTTGGCTGCTAAAGAGATCTTTATATCTACGTCCTCATATAGTTGCTAGAGTTGTGTAGAGAGTGGTAGCAAATGAGGCATTGGATTGAGAGATGTGTGTTAGGTTGAAATTAAAATGGAGAATAGAATTTTTCGTGAACTTTGAATTTTCACAATATTGCAGACTCGATTGTACTAATTATTAACGCTTTATGAAAATAATTTTATTTGGTAGTGTTGTCTTTAGTTTGGAAATATTCAAGTTCTAAGTATGGACTTTTCCATCTGCAGATTATATTGCATGGCCAGCAGAGGCAGTGTTGCAGAGGAGAATCTCTCTGCGCTGCTGAGATAAAAAAAAAAGAAATCAAATTCATCAGCCTTCTGCATGCCCCTATCAATTGATATGGTAAGTCAAACTCGGTTTTAATCATTTTGCTCTCATTAAAAGAAGTTCATAACATCCTATGGCTCACAGGACCTTTTAGTGGGGTCTTCCGCATAAATTACTTTTCAAGACAGTAGCAATATTGGTTAACTGATAGGGATGTGCTAAAATGAAGATGTTAGAATCTGATACTCATAGTTTTTATTATTTCAACAAACTGTAGCATAAGCCTTCCTCCCTTAACTTATTAGTTCACTGAATTGCTATTGGTGTACCATAAACTAAAAGAATTCCAGTGAGAAGGGTACGCTGTCTCTTTGCTGCTAAAGAGATCTTTATATCTACGTCCTCATATAGGTGCTATAGTTTTGTAGAGAGTGGTAGCAAATGAGGCATAGGATTGAGAGAAGTGTGTTAGGTTGAAATTAAAATGGAGAATAGCATTTTTAGTGAACTTTGAATTTTCACAATATTGCAGACTCGATTGTACTAATTATTAACGCTTTATGAAAATAATTTTATTTGGTAGTGTTGTCTTTAGTTTGGAAATATTCAAATTCTAATAATGGACTAACGGTGGTCTTTTTCATCTGCAGATTATATTGCATGGCCAGCAGAGGCAGTGTTGCAGAGGAGAATCTCTCTGCGTTGCTGAGACAAAAAAAAAAAGAAATCAAATTCATCAGCCTTCTGCATGCCTCTATCAATTGATATGGTAAGTCAAACTCGCTTTTAATCATTTTTCTCTCATTAAAAGAAGTTCATAACATCCTATGGCTCACAGGACCTTTTTGTGGGGTCTTCCGCATAAATATAACTTTTAAAGACAGTAGCAATATTGGTTAACTGATAGGGATGTGCTAAAATGAAGATGTTAGAATCTGATACTCATAGTTTTTATTATTTTAACAAACTGTAGCATAAACCTTCCTCCCTTAACTTATTAGTTCATTGAATTGCTATTGGTGTACCATAACCTAAAAGAATTCCAGTGAGAAGGGTACGCTGTCTCTTGGCTGCTAAAGAGATCTTTATATCTATGTCCTCATATAGGTGCTAGAGTTGTGTTGAGAGTGGTAGCAAATGAGGCATAGTATTGAGAGAAGTGTGTTAGGTTGAAATTAAAATGGAGATTATAATTTTTAGTGAACTTTGAATTTTCACAATATTGCAGACTCGATTGTACTAATTATTAACGCTTTATGAAAATATTTTATTTGGTAGTGTTGTCTTTAGTTTGGAAATATTCAAGTTCTAATAATGGACTAACGGTGGACTTTTTCATCTGCAGATTATATTGCATGGCCAGCAGAGGCAGTGTTGCAGAGGAGAATCTCTTTGCGTTGCTGAGACAAAAAAAAAAGAAATCGAATTCATCAGCCTTCTGCATGCCTCTATCAATTGATATGGTAAGTCAATCTCGCTTTTAATAATTTTGCTCTAATTAAAAGAAGTTCATAACATCCTATGGCTCACAGGACCTTTTTGTGGGGTCTTCCGCATAAATATAACTTTTCAAGACGGTAGCAATATTGGTTAACTGATAGGCATGTGCTAAAATGAAGATGTTAGAATCTGATACTCATAGTTTTTATTATTTCAACAAACTGTAGCATAAACCTTCCTCCCTTAACTTATTAGTTCACTGAATTGCTATTGGTGTACCATAACCTAAAAGAATTCCTGTGAGAAGGGTACGATGTCTCTTGGCTGCTAAAGAGATCTTTATATCTACGTCCTCACATAGGTGCTAGAGTTGTGTAGAGAGTGGTAGCAAATGAGGCATAGGATTGAGAGAAGTGTGTTAGGTTGAAATTAAAATGGAGAATAGAATTTTTAGGGAACTTTGTCTTTAGTTTGGAAATATTCAAGTTCTAATAATGGACTAACGGTGGACTTTTTCATCTGCAGATTATATTGCATGGCCAGCAGAGGCAGTGTTGCAGATGAGAATCTCTTTGCATTGCTGAGATAAAAAAAAAGAAATCAAATTCATCAGTATTCTGCATGCCAATTGATATGGTAAGTCAAACTCGCTTTTAATCATTTTGCTCTCATTAAAAGAAGTTCATAACATCCTATGGCTCACAGGACCTTTTAGTGGGGTCTTCCGAATAAATTACTTTTCTTTTTTTGTTTTTTCTTTTTTTTTCCAAAACCTTTATTGATCATGAAGAAATAGCACACAGCTTTACGCCTACATCCTGAATGAACAGGCCGGCAGCGACAATATGCAGTGTAAGAATCAAGAAGCGCAGGTTGAAAATGTCAAGAATTCCTGTCATGCGAGGGGAGGAAAACGGTAACCAGCGAAAACGGACTACATCTCCCAGGATGCTTAGCGGTTGAGAGGTTATGTAAACAGGAGAGCTGTTACATAACTCAAGGAAAACACGCCCTTATGTAAAACAGGAGAGCTGTTACAGAACTCAAGGAACACACGCCCTTATGTAAACAGGAGAGCTGTTACATAACTCAAGGAAAACACGCCCTTATGTAAACAGGAGAGCTGTTACATAACACAAGGAAAACACGCCCTTATGTAAACAGGAGAGCTGTTACATAACTCAAGGAAAACAACGCCCTATGAAGGGAGGAACCGGGAGGTACAACGCTGTCGGATATTGTGTTTACACCGACGTACCTGCTTAGTGAAGAGCAGTGTTCAGGAGTGGTGCTCCAGTAAGGCAAGAACGGAGGTAGGTCGAGTCGTTACTCCCTGGGCTTGCCCCATCGTCACCTGTGAAGGACCCGGAAGCTCTACCGGATAACCATTGAGCTTCGCTTTTTGACTCGGCTGAGTCAAAGCGCAGTGGCGCTTTTGCTGGTTGGAGTCGTAACTCCCAGCCCGACCAGAGATACAGGGACTGCCAGCTGTAACGCACACCAGGAGGTGTTTGCCGCGTTACAGACTCGGAAGTCCACAGGATCGATCGAGCGGCTGCTCTCGGTTCAGTCTTCTTTGCTTGTGATTGGGGTATCGGTGACGCATCACCAGGAGGTGACTCCGCGTCCTGGTGCAGTCTGAGGAAGAGGTTGAGCGGCTGCTCCCTTCAGGTAGAGACCCCGGCTGGGTGTTTCCCTGACTCCTCGATTCTCCCCAACACTCTTCGTGCCCCTCACAGCCTACCGATTGGCATTGTCGGCCATTTCATTTCTGCCCTCTGTTGGCATACGCCGGGATCGGCGTATATACAGAGGACGGTTAGGACCATCCGTGCTGTGGGCTGGTAACGTACTTAGCCTGGAGGATTCCAGTGACTATAACCTTTGTTTATTCCTTGTATTATTTTTGCCTTCATTAAAATAACTAAACCTTCACAAGTGGTTGCGTTCTCATTATCGTGTCTGTTAAACGATCCTGAGACGTTCAGGGCGTTACAGATATAAAGATCTCTTTAGCAGCCAAGAGACAGCGTACCCTTCTCACTGGAATTCTTTTAGGTTATGGTACACCAATAGCAATTCAGTGAACTAATAAGTTAAGGGAGGAAGGTTTATGCTACAGTTTGATCAAATAATAAAAACTATGAGTATCAGATTCTAACATCTTCATTTTAGCAAATCCCTATCAGTTAACCAATATTGCTACCGTCTTGAACAGTTATATTTATGCGGAAGACCCCACTAAAAGGTCCTGTGAGCCATAGGATGTTATGAACTTCTTTTAATGAGAGCAAAATGATTAAAAGCGAGTTTGACTCACCATATCAATTGATAGAGGCATGCACAAGGCTGATGAATTTGATTTCTTTTTTTTTTTGTCTCAGCAACGCAGAGAGATTCTCCTCTGCAACACTGCCTCTGCTGGCCATGCAATATAATCTGCAGATGGAAAAGTCCACCGTTAGTCCATTATTAGAACTTAATTATTTCCAAAATAAAGACAACACTACCAAATAAAATTATTTTCATAAAGCGTTAATAATTAGTACAATCGAGTCTGCAATATTGTGAAAATTCAAAGTTCACTAAAAATTATATTCTCCATTTTAATTTCAACCTAACACACTGCTCTCAATCCTATGCCTCATTTGCTACCACTCTCTACACAACTCTAGCACCTATGTGAGGACGTAGATAAAAAGATCTCTTTAGCAGCCAAGAGACAGCGTACCTTTCTCACTGGAATTCTTTAAGGTTATGGTACACCAATAGCAATTCAGTGAACTAATAAGTTAAGGGAGGAAGGTTTATGCTACAGTTTGTTGAAATAATAAAAACTATGAGTATCAGATTCTAACATCTTCATTTTAGCACATCCCTATCAGTTAACCAATATTGCTACCATCTTGAAAAGTTATATATATGCGGAAGACCCCACTAAAAGGTCCTGTGAGCCATAGGATGTTATGAACTTCTTTTAATGAGAGCAAAACGATTAAAAGCGAGTTTGACTTACCATATCAATTGATAGAGGCATGCACAAGGCTGATGAATATGATTTCTTTTTTTTTTGTCTCAGCAACGCAGAGAGATTCTCCTCTGCAACACTGCCTCTGCTGGCCATGCAATATAATCTGCAGATGGAAAAGTCCACCGTTAGTCCATTATTAGAACTTAATTATTTCCAACATAAAGACAACACTACCAAATGAAATTATTTTCATAAAGCGTTAATAATTAGTACAATCGAGTCTTCAATATTGTGAAAATTCAAAGTTCACTAAAAATTATATTCTCCATTTTAATTTCAACCTAACACACTGCTCTCAATCCTATGCCTCATTTGCTACCACTCTCTACACAACTCTAGCACCTATGTGAGGACGTAGATATAAAGATCTCTTTAGCAGCCAAGAGACAGCGTACCCTTCTCACTGGAATTCTTTAAGGTTATGGTACACCAATAGCAATTCAGTGAACTAATAAGTTAAGGGAGGAAGATTTATGCTACAGTTTGTTGAAATAATAAAAACTATGAGTATCAGATTCTAACATCTTCATTTTAGCACATCCCTATCAGTTAACCAATATTGCTACCGTCTTGAAAAGTTATATATATGCTGAAGACACCACTAAAAGGTCCTGTGAGCCATAGGATGTTATGAACTTCTTTTAATGAGAGCAAAACGATTAAAAGCGAGTTTGACTTACCATATCAATTGATAGAGGCATGCACAAGGCTGATGAATATGATTTCTTTTTTTTTTTGTCTCAGCAACGCAGAGAGATTCTCCTCTGCAACACTGCCTCTGCTGGCCATGCAATATAATCTGCAGATGGAAAAGTCCACCGTTAGTCCATTATTAGAACTTAATTATTTCCAAAATAAAGACAACACTACCAAATGAAATTATTTTCATAAAGCGTTAATAATTAGTACAATCGAGTCTGCAATATTGTGAAAATTCAAAGTTCACTAAAAATTCTATTCTCCATTTTAATTTCAACCTAACACACTTCTCTCAATCCTATGCCTCATTTGCTACCACTCTCTACACAACTCTAGCACCTATGTGAGGACGTAGATATAAAGATCTCTTTAGCAGCCAAGAGACAGCGTACCCTTCTCACTGGAATTCTTTAAGGTTATGGTACACCAATAGCAATTCAGTGAACTAATAAGTTAAGGGAGGAAGGTTTATGCTACAATTTGTTCAAACAATAAAAACTATGAGTATCAGATTCTAACATCTTCATTTTAGCACATCCCTATCAGTTAACCAATATTGCTACCATCTTGAAAAGTTATATATATGCGGAAGACCCCACTAAAAGGTCCTGTGAGCCATAGGATGTTATGAACTTCTTTTAATGAGAGCAAAACGATTAAAAGCGAGTTTGACTTACCATATCAATTGATAGAGGCATGCACAAGGCTGATGAATATGATTTCTTTTTTTTTTTGTCTCAGCAACGCAGAGAGATTCTCCTCTGCAACACTGCCTCTGCTGGCCATGCAATATAATCTGCAGATGGAAAAGTCCACCGTTAGTCCATTATTAGAACTTAAATATTTCCAACATAAAGACAACACTACCAAATGAAATTATTTTCATAAAGCGTTAATAATTAGTACAATCGAGTCTGCAATATTGTGAAAATTCAAAGTTCACTAAAAATTATATTCTCCATTTTAATTTCAACCTAACACACTGCTCTCAATCCTATGCCTCATTTGCTACCACTCTCTACACAACTCTAGCACCTATGTGAGGACGTAGATATAAAGATCTCTTTAGCAGCCAAGAGACAGCGTACCCTTCTCACTGGAATTCTTTAAGGTTATGGTACACCAATAGCAATTCAGTGAACTAATAAGTTAAGGGAGGAAGATTTATGCTACAGTTTGTTGAAATAATAAAAACTATGAGTATCAGATTCTAACATCTTCATTTTAGCACATCCCTATCAGTTAACCAATATTGCTACCGTCTTGAAAAGTTATATATATGCTGAAGACACCACTAAAAGGTCCTGTGAGCCATAGGATGTTATGAACTTCTTTTAATGAGAGCAAAACGATTAAAAGCGAGTTTGACTTACCATATCCATTGATAGAGGCATGCACAAGGCTGATGAATATGATTTCTTTTTTTTTTGTCTCAGCAACGCAGAGAGATTCTCCTCTGCAACACTGCCTCTGCTGGCCATGCAATATAATCTGCAGATGGAAAAGTCCACCGTTAGTCCATTATTAGAACTTAATTATTTCCAAAATAAAGACAACACTACCAAATAAAATTATTTTCATAAAGCGTTAATAATTAGTACAATCGAGTCTGCAATATTGTGAAAATTCAAAGTTCACTAAAAATTATATTCTCCATTTTAATTTCAACCTAACACACTTCTCTCAATCCTATGCCTCATTTGCTACCACTCTCTACACAACTCTAGCACCTATGTGAGGACGTAGATATAAAGATCTCTTTAGCAGCCAAGAGACAGCGTACCTTTCTCACTGGAATTCTTTAAGGTTATGGTACACCAATAGCAATTCAGTGAACTAATAAGTTAAGGGAGGAAGGTTTATGCTACAGTTTGTTCAAATAATAAAAACTATGAGTATCAGATTCTAACATCTTCATTTTAGCACATCCCTATCAGTTAACCAATATTGCTACCATCTTGAAAAGTTATATATATGCGGAAGACCCCACTAAAAGGTCCTGTGAGCCATAGGATGTTATGAACTTCTTTTAATGAGAGCAAAACGATTAAAAGCGAGTTTGACTTACCATATCAATTGATAGAGGCATGCACAAGGCTGATGAATATGATTTTTTTTTTTTTTTGTCTCAGCAACGCAGAGAGATTCTCCTCTGCAACACTGCCTCTGCTGGCCATGCAATATAATCTGCAGATGGAAAAGTCCACCGTTAGTCCATTATTAGAAATTGAATATTTCCAAACTAAAGAAAACACTACCAAATAAAATTATTTTCATAAAGCGTTAATAATTAGTACAATCGAGTCTGCAATATTGTGAAAATTCAAAGTTCACTAAAAATTATATTCTCCATTTTAATTTCAACCTAACACACTTCTCTCAATCCTATGCCTCATTTGCTACCACTCTCTACACAACTCTAGCACCTATGTGAGGACGTAGATATAAAGATCTCTTTAGCAGCCAAGAGACAGCGTACCCTTCTCACTGGAATTCTTTAAGGTTATGGTACACCAATAGCAATTCAGTGAACTAATAAGTTAAGGGAGGAAGGTTTATGCTACAGTTTGTTGAAATAATAAAAACTATGAGTATCAGATTCTAACATCTTCATTTTAGCACATCCCTATCAGTTAACCAATATTGCTACCGTCTTGAAAAGTTATATATATGCTGAAGACACCACTAAAAGGTCCTGTGAGCCATAGGATGTTATGAACTTCTTTTAATGAGAGCAAAACGATTAAAAGCGAGTTTGACTTACCATATCAATTGATAGAGGCATGCACAAGGCTGATGAATATGATTTCTTTTTTTTTTGTCTCAGCAACGCAGAGAGATTCTCCTCTGCAACACTGCCTCTGCTGGCCATGCAATATAATCTGCAGATGGAAAAGTCCACCGTTAGTCCATTATTAGAACTTAATTATTTCCAACATAAAGACAACACTACCAAATAAAATTATTTTCATAAAGCGTTAATAATTAGTACAATCGAGTCTGCAATATTGTGAAAATTCAAAGTTCACTAAAAATTATATTCTCCATTTTAATTTCAACCTAACACACTTCTCTCAATCCTATGCCTCATTTGCTACCACTCTCTACACAACTCTAGCACCTATGTGAGGACGTAGATCTAAAGATCTCTTTAGCAGCCAAGAGACAGCGTACCTTTCTCACTGGAATTCTTTAAGGTTATGGTACACCAATAGCAATTCAGTGAACTAATAAGTTAAGGGAGGAAGGTTTATGCTACAGTTTGTTCAAATAATAAAAACTATGAGTATCAGATTCTAACATCTTCATTTTAGCACATCCCTATCAGTTAACCAATATTGCTACCATCTTGAAAAGTTATATATATGCGGAAGACCCCACTAAAAGGTCCTGTGAGCCATAGGATGTTATGAATTTCTTTTAATGAGAGCAAAACGATTAAAAGCGAGTTTGACTTACCATATCAATTGATAGAAGCATGCACAAGGCTGATGAATATGATTTCTTTTTTTTGTTGTCTCAGCAACGCAGAGAGATTCTCCTCTGCAACACTGCCTCTGCTGGCCATGCAATATAATCTGCAGAAGGAAAAGTCCACCGTTAGTCCATTATTAGAACTTAATTATTTCCAAAATAAAGACAACACTACCAAATGAAATTATTTTCATAAAGCGTTAATAATTAGTACAATCGAGTCTGCAATATTGTGAAAATTCAAAGTTCACTAAAAATTATATTCTCCATTTTAATTTCAACCTAACACACTGCTCTCAATCCTATGCCTCATTTGCTACCACTCTCTACACAACTCTAGCACCTATGTGAGGACGTAGATATAAAGATCTCTTTAGCAGCCAAGAGACAGCGTACCTTTCTCACTGGAATTCTTTAAGGTTATGGTACACCAATAGCAATTCAGTGAACTAATAAGTTAAGGGAGGAAGGTTTATGCTACAGTTTGTTCAAATAATAAAAACTATGAGTATCAGATTCTAACATCTTCATTTTAGCACATCCCTATCAGTTAACCAATATTGCTACCATCTTGAAAAGTTATATATATGCGGAAGACCCCACTAAAAGGTCCTGTGAGCCATAGGATGTTATGAATTTCTTTTAATGAGAGCAAAACGATTAAAAGCGAGTTTGACTTACCATATCAATTGATAGAAGCATGCACAAGGCTGATGAATATGATTTCTTTTTTTTGTTGTCTCAGCAACGCAGAGAGATTCTCCTCTGCAACACTGCCTCTGCTGGCCATGCAATATAATCTGCAGAAGGAAAAGTCCACCGTTAGTCCATTATTAGAACTTAATTATTTCCAAAATAAAGACAACACTACCAAATAAAATTATTTTCATAAAGCGTTAATAATTAGTACAATCGAGTCTGCAATATTGTGAAAATTCAAAGTTCACTAAAAATTCTATTCTCCATTTTAATTTCAACCTAACACACTTCTCTCAATCCTATGCCTCATTTGCTACCACTCTCTACACAACTCTAGCACCTATGTGAGGACGTAGATATAAAGATCTCTTTAGCAGCCAAGAGACAGCGTACCTTTCTCACTGGAATTCTTTAAGGTTATGGTACACCAATAGCAATTCAGTGAACTAATAAGTTAAGGGAGGAAGGTTTATGCTACAATTTGTTCAAACAATAAAAACTATGAGTATCAGATTCTAACATCTTCATTTTAGCACATCCCTATCAGTTAACCAATATTGCTACCATCTTGAAAAGTTATATATATGCGGAAGACCCCACTAAAAGGTCCTGTGAGCCATAGGATGTTATGAACTTCTTTTAATGAGAGCAAAACGATTAAAAGCGAGTTTGACTTACCATATCAATTGATAGAGGCATGCACAAGGCTGATGAATATGATTTCTTTTTTTTTTTGTCTCAGCAACGCAGAGAGATTCTCCTCTGCAACACTGCCTCTGCTGGCCATGCAATATAATCTGCAGATGGAAAAGTCCACCGTTAGTCCATTATTAGAACTTAATTATTTCCAAAATAAAGACAACACTACCAAATGAAATTATTTTCATAAAGCGTTAATAATTAGTACAATCGAGTCTGCAATATTGTGAAAATTCAAAGTTCACTAAAAATTATATTCTCCATTTTAATTTCAACCTAACACACTGCCCTCAATCCTATGCCTCATTTGCTACCACTCTCTACACAACTCTAGCACCTATGTGAGGACGTAGATATAAAGATCTCTTTAGCAGCCAAGAGACAGCGTACCCTTCTCACTGGAATTCTTTAAGGTTATGGTACACCAATAGCAATTCAGTGAACTAATAAGTTAAGGGAGGAAGGTTTATGCTACAGTTTGTTGAAATAATAAAAACTATGAGTATCAGATTCTAACATCTTCATTTTAGCACATCCCTATCAGTTAACCAATATTGCTACCGTCTTGAAAAGTTATATATATGCTGAAGACACCACTAAAAGGTCCTGTGAGCCATAGGATGTTATGAACTTCTTTTAATGAGAGCAAAACGATTAAAAGCGAGTTTGACTTACCATATCCATTGATAGAGGCATGCACAAGGCTGATGAATATGATTTCTTTTTTTTTTGTCTCAGCAACGCAGAGAGATTCTCCTCTGCAACACTGCCTCTGCTGGCCATGCAATATAATCTGCAGATGGAAAAGTCCACCGTTAGTCCATTATTAGAACTTAATTATTTCCAAAATAAAGACAACACTACCAAATAAAATTATTTTCATAAAGCGTTAATAATTAGTACAATCGAGTCTGCAATATTGTGAAAATTCAAAGTTCACTAAAAATTATATTCTCCATTTTAATTTCAACCTAACACACTTCTCTCAATCCTATGCCTCATTTGCTACCACTCTCTACACAACTCTAGCACCTATGTGAGGACGTAGATATAAAGATCTCTTTAGCAGCCAAGAGACAGCGTACCTTTCTCACTGGAATTCTTTAAGGTTATGGTACACCAATAGCAATTCAGTGAACTAATAAGTTAAGGGAGGAAGGTTTATGCTACAGTTTGTTCAAATAATAAAAACTATGAGTATCAGATTCTAACATCTTCATTTTAGCACATCCCTATCAGTTAACCAATATTGCTACCATCTTGAAAAGTTATATATATGCGGAAGACCCCACTAAAAGGTCCTGTGAGCCATAGGATGTTATGAACTTCTTTTAATGAGAGCAAAACGATTAAAAGCGAGTTTGACTTACCATATCAATTGATAGAGGCATGCACAAGGCTGATGAATATGATTTTTTTTTTTTTTTGTCTCAGCAACGCAGAGAGATTCTCCTCTGCAACACTGCCTCTGCTGGCCATGCAATATAATCTGCAGATGGAAAAGTCCACCGTTAGTCCATTATTAGAAATTGAATATTTCCAAACTAAAGAAAACACTACCAAATAAAATTATTTTCATAAAGCGTTAATAATTAGTACAATCGAGTCTGCAATATTGTGAAAATTCAAAGTTCACTAAAAATTATATTCTCCATTTTAATTTCAACCTAACACACTTCTCTCAATCCTATGCCTCATTTGCTACCACTCTCTACACAACTCTAGCACCTATGTGAGGACGTAGATATAAAGATCTCTTTAGCAGCCAAGAGACAGCGTACCCTTCTCACTGGAATTCTTTAAGGTTATGGTACACCAATAGCAATTCAGTGAACTAATAAGTTAAGGGAGGAAGGTTTATGCTACAGTTTGTTGAAATAATAAAAACTATGAGTATCAGATTCTAACATCTTCATTTTAGCACATCCCTATCAGTTAACCAATATTGCTACCGTCTTGAAAAGTTATATATATGCTGAAGACACCACTAAAAGGTCCTGTGAGCCATAGGATGTTATGAACTTCTTTTAATGAGAGCAAAACGATTAAAAGCGAGTTTGACTTACCATATCAATTGATAGAGGCATGCACAAGGCTGATGAATATGATTTCTTTTTTTTTTGTCTCAGCAACGCAGAGAGATTCTCCTCTGCAACACTGCCTCTGCTGGCCATGCAATATAATCTGCAGATGGAAAAGTCCACCGTTAGTCCATTATTAGAACTTAATTATTTCCAACATAAAGACAACACTACCAAATAAAATTATTTTCATAAAGCGTTAATAATTAGTACAATCGAGTCTGCAATATTGTGAAAATTCAAAGTTCACTAAAAATTATATTCTCCATTTTAATTTCAACCTAACACACTTCTCTCAATCCTATGCCTCATTTGCTACCACTCTCTACACAACTCTAGCACCTATGTGAGGACGTAGATATAAAGATCTCTTTAGCAGCCAAGAGACAGCGTACCTTTCTCACTGGAATTCTTTAAGGTTATGGTACACCAATAGCAATTCAGTGAACTAATAAGTTAAGGGAGGAAGGTTTATGCTACAGTTTGTTCAAATAATAAAAACTATGAGTATCAGATTCTAACATCTTCATTTTAGCACATCCCTATCAGTTAACCAATATTGCTACCATCTTGAAAAGTTATATATATGCGGAAGACCCCACTAAAAGGTCCTGTGAGCCATAGGATGTTATGAATTTCTTTTAATGAGAGCAAAACGATTAAAAGCGAGTTTGACTTACCATATCAATTGATAGAAGCATGCACAAGGCTGATGAATAGGATTTCTTTTTTTTGTTGTCTCAGCAACGCAGAGAGATTCTCCTCTGCAACACTGCCTCTGCTGGCCATGCAATATAATCTGCAGAAGGAAAAGTCCACCGTTAGTCCATTATTAGAACTTAATTATTTCCAAAATAAAGACAACACTACCAAATAAAATTATTTTCATAAAGCGTTAATTAGTACAATCGAGTCTGCAATATTGTGAAAATTCAAAGTTCACTAAAAATTCTATTCTCCATTTTAATTTCAACCTAACACACTTCTCTCAATCCTATGCCTCATTTGCTACCACTCTCTACACAACTCTAGCACCTATGTGAGGACGTAGATATAAAGATCTCTTTAGCAGCCAAGAGACAGCGTACCTTTCTCACTGGAATTCTTTAAGGTTATGGTACACCAATAGCAATTCAGTGAACTAATAAGTTAAGGGAGGAAGGTTTATGCTACAATTTGTTCAAACAATAAAAACTATGAGTATCAGATTCTAACATCTTCATTTTAGCACATCCCTATCAGTTAACCAATATTGCTACCATCTTGAAAAGTTATATATATGCGGAAGACCCCACTAAAAGGTCCTGTGAGCCATAGGATGTTATGAACTTCTTTTAATGAGAGCAAAACGATTAAAAGCGAGTTTGACTTACCATATCAATTGATAGAGGCATGCACAAGGCTGATGAATATGATTTCTTTTTTTTTTTGTCTCAGCAACGCAGAGAGATTCTCCTCTGCAACACTGCCTCTGCTGGCCATGCAATATAATCTGCAGATGGAAAAGTCCACCGTTAGTCCATTATTAGAACTTAATTATTTCCAAAACAAAGACAACACTACCAAATGAAATTATTTTCATAAAGCGTTAATAATTAGTACAATCGAGTCTGCAATATTGTGAAAATTCAAAGTTCACTAAAAATTATATTCTCCATTTTAATTTCAACCTAACACACTGCTCTCAATCCTATGCCTCATTTGCTACCACTCTCTACACAACTCTAGCACCTATGTGAGGACGTAGATATAAAGATCTCTTTAGCAGCCAAGAGACAGCGTACCTTTCTCACTGGAATTCTTTAAGGTTATGGTACACCAATAGCAATTCAGTGAACTAATAAGTTAAGGGAGGAAGGTTTATGCTACAGTTTGTTCAAATAATAAAAACTATGAGTATCAGATTCTAACATCTTCATTTTAGCACATCCCTATCAGTTAACCAATATTGCTACCATCTTGAAAAGTTATATATATGCGGAAGACCCCACTAAAAGGTCCTGTGAGCCATAGGATGTTATGAATTTCTTTTAATGAGAGCAAAACGATTAAAAGCGAGTTTGACTTACCATATCAATTGATAGAAGCATGCACAAGGCTGATGAATATGATTTCTTTTTTTTGTTGTCTCAGCAACGCAGAGAGATTCTCCTCTGCAACACTGCCTCTGCTGGCCATGCAATATAATCTGCAGAAGGAAAAGTCCACCGTTAGTCCATTATTAGAACTTAATTATTTCCAAAATAAAGACAACACTACCAAATAAAATTATTTTCATAAAGCGTTAATAATTAGTACAATCGAGTCTGCAATATTGTGAAAATTCAAAGTTCACTAAAAATTCTATTCTCCATTTTAATTTCAACCTAACACACTTCTCTCAATCCTATGCCTCATTTGCTACCACTCTCTACACAACTCTAGCACCTATGTGAGGACGTAGATATAAAGATCTCTTTAGCAGCCAAGAGACAGCGTACCTTTCTCACTGGAATTCTTTAAGGTTATGGTACACCAATAGCAATTCAGTGAACTAATAAGTTAAGGGAGGAAGGTTTATGCTACAATTTGTTCAAACAATAAAAACTATGAGTATCAGATTCTAACATCTTCATTTTAGCACATCCCTATCAGTTAACCAATATTGCTACCATCTTGAAAAGTTATATATATGCGGAAGACCCCACTAAAAGGTCCTGTGAGCCATAGGATGTTATGAACTTCTTTTAATGAGAGCAAAACGATTAAAAGCGAGTTTGACTTACCATATCAATTGATAGAGGCATGCACAAGGCTGATGAATATGATTTCTTTTTTTTTTTGTCTCAGCAACGCAGAGAGATTCTCCTCTGCAACACT
The DNA here is from genome assembly GCF_964204655.1 of Triturus cristatus. Classification (NCBI taxonomy): domain Eukaryota; kingdom Metazoa; phylum Chordata; class Amphibia; order Caudata; family Salamandridae; genus Triturus; species Triturus cristatus. The sequence goes on from NC_140593.1 coordinate 742,644,535, forward strand.
GCCTCTGCTGGCCATGCAATATAATCTGCAGATGGAAAAGTCCACCGTTAGTCCATTATTAGAACTTAATTATTTCCAAAATAAAGACAACACTACCAAATGAAATTATTTTCATAAAGCGTTAATAATTAGTACAATCGAGTCTGCAATATTGTGAAAATTCAAAGTTCACTAAAAATTATATTCTCCATTTTAATTTCAACCTAACACACTGCCCTCAATCCTATGCCTCATTTGCTACCACTCTCTACACAACTCTAGCACCTATGTGAGGACGTAGATATAAAGATCTCTTTAGCAGCCAAGAGACAGCGTACCCTTCTCACTGGAATTCTTTAAGGTTATGGTACACCAATAGCAATTCAGTGAACTAATAAGTTAAGGGAGGAAGGTTTATGCTACAGTTTGTTGAAATAATAAAAACTATGAGTATCAGATTCTAACATCTTCATTTTAGCACATCCCTATCAGTTAACCAATATTGCTACCGTCTTGAAAAGTTATATATATGCTGAAGACACCACTAAAAGGTCCTGTGAGCCATAGGATGTTATGAATTTCTTTTAATGAGAGCAAAACGATTAAAAGCGAGTTTGACTTACCATATCAATTGATAGAAGCATGCACAAGGCTGATGAATATGATTTCTTTTTTTTGTTGTCTCAGCAACGCAGAGAGATTCTCCTCTGCAACACTGCCTCTGCTGGCCATGCAATATAATCTGCAGAAGGAAAAGTCCACCGTTAGTCCATTATTAGAACTTAATTATTTCCAAAATAAAGACAACACTACCAAATAAAATTATTTTCATAAAGCGTTAATAATTAGTACAATCGAGTCTGCAATATTGTGAAAATTCAAAGTTCACTAAAAATTCTATTCTCCATTTTAATTTCAACCTAACACACTTCTCTCAATCCTATGCCTCATTTGCTACCACTCTCTACACAACTCTAGCACCTATGTGAGGACGTAGATATAAAGATCTCTTTAGCAGCCAAGAGACAGCGTACCTTTCTCACTGGAATTCTTTAAGGTTATGGTACACCAATAGCAATTCAGTGAACTAATAAGTTAAGGGAGGAAGGTTTATGCTACAGGTTGTTCAAATAATAAAAACTATGAGTATCAGATTCTAACATCTTCATTTTAGCACATCCCTATCAGTTAACCAATATTGCTACCATCTTGAAAAGTTATATATATGCGGAAGACCCCACTAAAAGGTCCTGTGAGCCATAGGATGTTATGAACTTCTTTTAATGAGAGCAAAACGATTAAAAGCGAGTTTGACTTACCATATCAATTGATAGAGGCATGCACAAGGCTGATGAATATGATTTTTTTTTTTTTTTGTCTCAGCAACGCAGAGAGATTCTCCTCTGCAACACTGCCTCTGCTGGCCATGCAATATAATCTGCAGATGGAAAAGTCCACCGTTAGTCCATTATTAGAAATTGAATATTTCCAAACTAAAGAAAACACTACCAAATAAAATTATTTTCATAAAGCGTTAATAATTAGTACAATCGAGTCTGCAATATTGTGAAAATTCAAAGTTCACTAAAAATTATATTCTCCATTTTAATTTCAACCTAACACACTTCTCTCAATCCTATACCTCATTTGCTACCACTCTCTACACAACTCTAGCACCTATGTGAGGACGTAGATATAAAGATCTCTTTAGCAGCCAAGAGACAGCGTACCCTTCTCACTGGAATTCTTTAAGGTTATGGTACACCAATAGCAATTCAGTGAACTAATAAGTTAAGGGAGGAAGGTTTATGCTACAGTTTGTTGAAATAATAAAAACTATGAGTATCAGATTCTAACATCTTCATTTTAGCACATCCCTATCAGTTAACCAATATTGCTACCGTCTTGAAAAGTTATATATATGCTGAAGACACCACTAAAAGGTCCTGTGAGCCATAGGATGTTATGAACTTCTTTTAATGAGAGCAAAACGATTAAAAGCGAGTTTGACTTACCATATCAATTGATAGAGGCATGCACAAGGCTGATGAATATGATTTCTTTTTTTTTTGTCTCAGCAACGCAGAGAGATTCTCCTCTGCAACACTGCCTCTGCTGGCCATGCAATATAATCTGCAGATGGAAAAGTCCACCGTTAGTCCATTATTAGAACTTAATTATTTCCAACATAAAGACAACACTACCAAATAAAATTATTTTCATAAAGCGTTAATAATTAGTACAATCGAGTCTGCAATATTGTGAAAATTCAAAGTTCACTAAAAATTATATTCTCCATTTTAATTTCAACCTAACACACTTCTCTCAATCCTATGCCTCATTTGCTACCACTCTCTACACAACTCTAGCACCTATGTGAGGACGTAGATCTAAAGATCTCTTTAGCAGCCAAGAGACAGCGTACCTTTCTCACTGGAATTCTTTAAGGTTATGGTACACCAATAGCAATTCAGTGAACTAATAAGTTAAGGGAGGAAGGTTTATGCTACAGTTTGTTCAAATAATAAAAACTATGAGTATCAGATTCTAACATCTTCATTTTAGCACATCCCTATCAGTTAACCAATATTGCTACCATCTTGAAAAGTTATATATATGCGGAAGACCCCACTAAAAGGTCCTGTGAGCCATAGGATGTTATGAATTTCTTTTATTGAGAGCAAAACGATTAAAAGCGAGTTTGACTTACCATATCAATTGATAGAAGCATGCACAAGGCTGATGAATATGATTTCTTTTTTTTGTTGTCTCAGCAACGCAGAGAGATTCTCCTCTGCAACACTGCCTCTGCTGGCCATGCAATATAATCTGCAGAAGGAAAAGTCCACCGTTAGTCCATTATTAGAACTTAATTATTTCCAAAATAAAGACAACACTACCAAATAAAATTATTTTCATAAAGCGTTAATAATTAGTACAATCGAGTCTGCAATATTGTGAAAATTCAAAGTTCACTAAAAATTCTATTCTCCATTTTAATTTCAACCTAACACACTTCTCTCAATCCTATACCTCATTTGCTACCACTCTCTACACAACTCTAGCACCTATGTGAGGACGTAGATATAAAGATCTCTTTAGCAGCCAAGAGACAGCGTACCCTTCTCACTGGAATTCTTTAAGGTTATGGTACACCAATAGCAATTCAGTGAACTAATAAGTTAAGGGAGGAAGGTTTATGCTACAGTTTGTTGAAATAATAAAAACTATGAGTATCAGATTCTAACATCTTCATTTTAGCACATCCCTATCAGTTAACCAATATTGCTACCGTCTTGAAAAGTTATATATATGCTGAAGACACCACTAAAAGGTCCTGTGAGCCATAGGATGTTATGAACTTCTTTTAATGAGAGCAAAACGATTAAAAGCGAGTTTGACTTACCATATCAATTGATAGAGGCATGCACAAGGCTGATGAATATGATTTCTTTTTTTTTTGTCTCAGCAACGCAGAGAGATTCTCCTCTGCAACACTGCCTCTGCTGGCCATGCAATATAATCTGCAGATGGAAAAGTCCACCGTTAGTCCATTATTAGAAATTGAATATTTCCAAACTAAAGAAAACACTACCAAATAAAATTATTTTCATAAAGCGTTAATAATTAGTACAATCGAGTCTGCAATATTGTGAAAATTCAAAGTTCACTAAAAATTATATTCTCCATTTTAATTTCAACCTAACACACTTCTCTCAATCCTATGCCTCATTTGCTACCACTCTCTACACAACTCTAGCACCTATGTGAGGACGTAGATATAAAGATCTCTTTAGCAGCCAAGAGACAGCGTACCCTTCTCACTGGAATTCTTTAAGGTTATGGTACACCAATAGCAATTCAGTGAACTAATAAGTTAAGGGAGGAAGGTTTATGCTACAGTTTGTTGAAATAATAAAAACTATGAGTATCAGATTCTAACATCTTCATTTTAGCACATCCCTATCAGTTAACCAATATTGCTACCGTCTTGAAAAGTTATATATATGCTGAAGACACCACTAAAAGGTCCTGTGAGCCATAGGATGTTATGAACTTCTTTTAATGAGAGCAAAACGATTAAAAGCGAGTTTGACTTACCATATCAATTGATAGAGGCATGCACAAGGCTGATGAATATGATTTCTTTTTTTTTTGTCTCAGCAACGCAGAGATTTTCTCCTCTGCAACACTGCCTCTGCTGGCCATGCAATATAATCTGCAGATGGAAAAGTCCACCGTTAGTCCATTATTAGAACTTAATTATTTCCAACATAAAGACAACACTACCAAATAAAATTATTTTCATAAAGCGTTAATAATTAGTACAATCGAGTCTGCAATATTGTGAAAATTCAAAGTTCACTAAAAATTATATTCTCCATTTTAATTTCAACCTAACACACTTCTCTCAATCCTATGCCTCATTTGCTACCACTCTCTACACAACTCTAGCACCTATGTGAGGACGTAGATATAAAGATCTCTTTAGCAGCCAAGAGACAGCGTACCTTTCTCACTGGAATTCTTTAAGGTTATGGTACACCAATAGCAATTCAGTGAACTAATAAGTTAAGGGAGGAAGGTTTATGCTACAGTTTGTTCAAATAATAAAAACTATGAGTATCAGATTCTAACATCTTCATTTTAGCACATCCCTATCAGTTAACCAATATTGCTACCATCTTGAAAAGTTATATATATGCGGAAGACCCCACTAAAAGGTCCTGTGAGCCATAGGATGTTATGAATTTCTTTTAATGAGAGCAAAACGATTAAAAGCGAGTTTGACTTACCATATCAATTGATAGAAGCATGCACAAGGCTGATGAATATGATTTCTTTTTTTTGTTGTCTCAGCAACGCAGAGAGATTCTCCTCTGCAACACTGCCTCTGCTGGCCATGCAATATAATCTGCAGAAGGAAAAGTCCACCGTTAGTCCATTATTAGAACTTAATTATTTCCAAAATAAAGACAACACTACCAAATAAAATTATTTTCATAAAGCGTTAATAATTAGTACAATCGAGTCTGCAATATTGTGAAAATTCAAAGTTCACTAAAAATTCTATTCTCCATTTTAATTTCAACCTAACACACTTCTCTCAATCCTATGCCTCATTTGCTACCACTCTCTACACAACTCTAGCACCTATGTGAGGACGTAGATATAAAGATCTCTTTAGCAGCCAAGAGACAGCGTACCTTTCTCACTGGAATTCTTTAAGGTTATGGTACACCAATAGCAATTCAGTGAACTAATAAGTTAAGGGAGGAAGGTTTATGCTACAATTTGTTCAAACAATAAAAACTATGAGTATCAGATTCTAACATCTTCATTTTAGCACATCCCTATCAGTTAACCAATATTGCTACCATCTTGAAAAGTTATATATATGCGGAAGACCCCACTAAAAGGTCCTGTGAGCCATAGGATGTTATGAACTTCTTTTAATGAGAGCAAAACGATTAAAAGCGAGTTTGACTTACCATATCAATTGATAGAGGCATGCACAAGGCTGATGAATATGATTTCTTTTTTTTTTTGTCTCAGCAACGCAGAGAGATTCTCCTCTGCAACACTGCCTCTGCTGGCCATGCAATATAATCTGCAGATGGAAAAGTCCACCGTTAGTCCATTATTAGAACTTAATTATTTCCAAAATAAAGACAACACTACCAAATGAAATTATTTTCATAAAGCGTTAATAATTAGTACAATCGAGTCTGCAATATTGTGAAAATTCAAAGTTCACTAAAAATTCTATTCTCCATTTTAATTTCAACCTAACACACTTCTCTCAATCCTATGCCTCATTTGCTACCACTCTCTACACAACTCTAGCACCTATGTGAGGACGTAGATATAAAGATCTCTTTAGCAGCCAAGAGACAGCGTACCTTTCTCACTGGAATTCTTTAAGGTTATGGTACACCAATAGCAATTCAGTGAACTAATAAGTTAAGGGAGGAAGGTTTATGCTACAATTTGTTCAAACAATAAAAACTATGAGTATCAGATTCTAACATCTTCATTTTAGCACATCCCTATCAGTTAACCAATATTGCTACCATCTTGAAAAGTTATATATATGCGGAAGACCCCACTAAAAGGTCCTGTGAGCCATAGGATGTTATGAACTTCTTTTAATGAGAGCAAAACGATTAAAAGCGAGTTTGACTTACCATATCAATTGATAGAGGCATGCACAAGGCTGATGAATATGATTTCTTTTTTTTTTGTCTCAGCAACGCAGAGAGATTCTCCTCTGCAACACTGCCTCTGCTGGCCATGCAATATAATCTGCAGATGGAAAAGTCCACCGTTAGTCCATTATTAGAACTTAATTATTTCCAAAATAAAGACAACACTACCAAATGAAATTATTTTCATAAAGCGTTAATAATTAGTACAATCGAGTCTGCAATATTGTGAAAATTCAAAGTTCACTAAAAATTATATTCTCCATTTTAATTTCAACCTAACACACTTCTCTCAATCCTATGCCTCATTTGCTACCACTCTCTACACAACTCTAGCACCTATGTGAGGACGTAGATATAAAGATCTCTTTAGCAGCCAAGAGACAGCGTACCTTTCTCACTGGAATTCTTTAAGGTTATGGTACACCAATAGCAATTCAGTGAACTAATAAGTTAAGGGAGGAAGGTTTATGCTACAGTTTGTTCAAATAATAAAAACTATGAGTATCAGATTCTAACATCTTCATTTTAGCACATCCCTATCAGTTAACCAATATTGCTACCATCTTGAAAAGTTATATATATGCGGAAGACCCCACTAAAAGGTCCTGTGAGCCATAGGATGTTATGAATTTCTTTTAATGAGAGCAAAACGATTAAAAGCGAGTTTGACTTACCATATCAATTGATAGAAGCATGCACAAGGCTGATGAATATGATTTCTTTTTTTTGTTGTCTCAGCAACGCAGAGAGATTCTCCTCTGCAACACTGCCTCTGCTGGCCATGCAATATAATCTGCAGAAGGAAAAGTCCACCGTTAGTCCATTATTAGAACTTAATTATTTCCAAAATAAAGACAACACTACCAAATGAAATTATTTTCATAAAGCGTTAATAATTAGTACAATCGAGTCTGCAATATTGTGAAAATTCAAAGTTCACTAAAAATTCTATTCTCCATTTTAATTTCAACCTAACACACTTCTCTCAATCCTATGCCTCATTTGCTACCACTCTCTACACAACTCTAGCACCTATGTGAGGACGTAGATATAAAGATCTCTTTAGCAGCCAAGAGACAGCGTACCTTTCTCACTGGAATTCTTTAAGGTTATGGTACACCAATAGCAATTCAGTGAACTAATAAGTTAAGGGAGGAAGGTTTATGCTACAATTTGTTCAAACAATAAAAACTATGAGTATCAGATTCTAACATCTTCATTTTAGCACATCCCTATCAGTTAACCAATATTGCTACCATCTTGAAAAGTTATATATATGCGGAAGACCCCACTAAAAGGTCCTGTGAGCCATAGGATGTTATGAACTTCTTTTAATGAGAGCAAAACGATTAAAAGCGAGTTTGACTTACCATATCAATTGATAGAGGCATGCACAAGGCTGATGAATATGATTTCTTTTTTTTTTTGTCTCAGCAACGCAGAGAGATTCTCCTCTGCAACACTGCCTCTGCTGGCCATGCAATATAATCTGCAGATGGAAAAGTCCACCGTTAGTCCATTATTAGAACTTAATTATTTCCAAAATAAAGACAACACTACCAAATGAAATTATTTTCATAAAGCGTTAATAATTAGTACAATCGAGTCTGCAATATTGTGAAAATTCAAAGTTCACTAAAAATTATATTCTCCATTTTAATTTCAACCTAACACACTGCTCTCAATCCTATGCCTCATTTGCTACCACTCTCTACACAACTCTAGCACCTATGTGAGGACGTAGATATAAAGATCTCTTTAGCAGCCAAGAGACAGCGTACCTTTCTCACTGGAATTCTTTAAGGTTATGGTACACCAATAGCAATTCAGTGAACTAATAAGTTAAGGGAGGAAGGTTTATGCTACAGTTTGTTCAAATAATAAAAACTATGAGTATCAGATTCTAACATCTTCATTTTAGCACATCCCTATCAGTTAACCAATATTGCTACCATCTTGAAAAGTTATATATATGCGGAAGACCCCACTAAAAGGTCCTGTGAGCCATAGGATGTTATGAATTTCTTTTAATGAGAGCAAAACGATTAAAAGCGAGTTTGACTTACCATATCAATTGATAGAAGCATGCACAAGGCTGATGAATATGATTTCTTTTTTTTGTTGTCTCAGCAACGCAGAGAGATTCTCCTCTGCAACACTGCCTCTGCTGGCCATGCAATATAATCTGCAGAAGGAAAAGTCCACCGTTAGTCCATTATTAGAACTTAATTATTTCCAAAATAAAGACAACACTACCAAATAAAATTATTTTCATAAAGCGTTAATAATTAGTACAATCGAGTCTGCAATATTGTGAAAATTCAAAGTTCACTAAAAATTCTATTCTCCATTTTAATTTCAACCTAACACACTTCTCTCAATCCTATGCCTCATTTGCTACCACTCTCTACACAACTCTAGCACCTATGTGAGGACGTAGATATAAAGATCTCTTTAGCAGCCAAGAGACAGCGTACCTTTCTCACTGGAATTCTTTAAGGTTATGGTACACCAATAGCAATTCAGTGAACTAATAAGTTAAGGGAGGAAGGTTTATGCTACAATTTGTTCAAACAATAAAAACTATGAGTATCAGATTCTAACATCTTCATTTTAGCACATCCCTATCAGTTAACCAATATTGCTACCATCTTGAAAAGTTATATATATGCGGAAGACCCCACTAAAAGGTCCTGTGAGCCATAGGATGTTATGAACTTCTTTTAATGAGAGCAAAACGATTAAAAGCGAGTTTGACTTACCATATCAATTGATAGAGGCATGCACAAGGCTGATGAATATGATTTCTTTTTTTTTTGTCTCAGCAACGCAGAGAGATTCTCCTCTGCAACACTGCCTCTGCTGGCCATGCAATATAATCTGCAGATGGAAAAGTCCACCGTTAGTCCATTATTAGAACTTAATTATTTCCAAAATAAAGACAACACTACCAAATGAAATTATTTTCATAAAGCGTTAATAATTAGTACAATCGAGTCTGCAATATTGTGAAAATTCAAAGTTCACTAAAAATTATATTCTCCATTTTAATTTCAACCTAACACACTGCCCTCAATCCAATGCCTCATTTGCTACCACTCTCTACACAACTCTAGCACCTATGTGAGGACGTAGATATAAAGATCTCTTTAGCAGCCAAGAGACAGCGTACCCTTCTCACTGGAATTCTTTAAGGTTATGGTACACCAATAGCAATTCAGTGAACTAATAAGTTAAGGGAGGAAGGTTTATGCTACAGTTTGTTGAAATAATAAAAACTATGAGTATCAGATTCTAACATCTTCATTTTAGCACATCCCTATCAGTTAACCAATATTGCTACCGTCTTGAAAAGTTATATATATGCTGAAGACACCACTAAAAGGTCCTGTGAGCCATAGGATGTTATGAATTTCTTTTAATGAGAGCAAAACGATTAAAAGCGAGTTTGACTTACCATATCAATTGATAGAAGCATGCACAAGGCTGATGAATATGATTTCTTTTTTTTGTTGTCTCAGCAACGCAGAGAGATTCTCCTCTGCAACACTGCCTCTGCTGGCCATGCAATATAATCTGCAGAAGGAAAAGTCCACCGTTAGTCCATTATTAGAACTTAATTATTTCCAAAATAAAGACAACACTACCAAATAAAATTATTTTCATAAAGCGTTAATAATTAGTACAATCGAGTCTGCAATATTGTGAAAATTCAAAGTTCACTAAAAATTCTATTCTCCATTTTAATTTCAACCTAACACACTTCTCTCAATCCTATGCCTCATTTGCTACCACTCTCTACACAACTCTAGCACCTATGTGAGGACGTAGATATAAAGATCTCTTTAGCAGCCAAGAGACAGCGTACCTTTCTCACTGGAATTCTTTAAGGTTATGGTACACCAATAGCAATTCAGTGAACTAATAAGTTAAGGGAGGAAGGTTTATGCTACAATTTGTTCAAACAATAAAAACTATGAGTATCAGATTCTAACATCTTCATTTTAGCACATCCCTATCAGTTAACCAATATTGCTACCATCTTGAAAAGTTATATATATGCGGAAGACCCCACTAAAAGGTCCTGTGAGCCATAGGATGTTATGAACTTCTTTTAATGAGAGCAAAACGATTAAAAGCGAGTTTGACTTACCATATCAATTGATAGAGGCATGCACAAGGCTGATGAATATGATTTCTTTTTTTTTTTGTCTCAGCAACGCAGAGAGATTCTCCTCTGCAACACTGCCTCTGCTGGCCATGCAATATAATCTGCAGATGGAAAAGTCCACCGTTAGTCCATTATTAGAACTTAATTATTTCCAAAATAAAGACAACACTACCAAATAAAATTATTTTCATAAAGCGTTAATAATTAGTACAATCGAGTCTGCAATATTGTGAAAATTCAAAGTTCACTAAAAATTATATTCTCCATTTTAATTTCAACCTAACACACTTCTCTCAATCCTATGCCTCATTTGCTACCACTCTCTACACAACTCTAGCACCTACCTGAGGACGTAGATATAAAGATCTCTTTAGCAGCCAAGAGACAGCGTACCTTTCTCACTGGAATTCTTTAAGGTTATGGTACACCAATAGCAATTCAGTGAACTAATAAGTTAAGGGAGGAAGATTTATGCTACAGTTTGTTGAAATAATAAAAACTATGAGTATCAGATTCTAACATCTTCATTTTAGCACATCCCTATCAGTTAACCAATATTGCTACCATCTTGAAAAGTTATATATATGCTGAAGACACCACTAAAAGGTCCTGTGAGCCATAGGATGTTATGAACTTCTTTTAATGAGAGCAAAACGATTAAAAGCGAGTTTGACTTACCATATCAATTGATAGAGGCATGCACAAGGCTGATGAATATGATTTCTTTTTTTTTTGTCTCAGCAACGCAGAGAGATTCTCCTCTGCAACACTGCCTCTGCTGGCCATGCAATATAATCTGCAGATGGAAAAGTCCACCGTTAGTCCATTATTAGAACTTAATTATTTCCAAAATAAAGACAACACTACCAAATAAAATTATTTTCATAAAGCGTTAATAATTAGTACAATCGAGTCTGCAATATTGTGAAAATTCAAAGTTCACTAAAAATTATATTCTCCATTTTAATTTCAACCTAACACACTTCTCTCAATCCTATGCCTCATTTGCTACCACTCTCTACACAACTATAGCACCTATGTGAGGACGTACATATAAAGATCTCTTTAGCAGCCAAGAGACAGCGTACCCTTCTCACTGGAATTCTTTAAGGTTATGGTACACCAATAGCAATTCAGTGAACTAATAAGTTAAGGGAGGAAGGTTTATGCTACAGTTTGTTGAAATAATAAAAACTATGAGTATCAGATTCTAACATCTTCATTTTAGCACATCCCTATCAGTTAACCAATATTGCTACCGTCTTGAAAAGTTATATATATGCTGAGGACACCACTAAAAGGTCCTGTGAGCCATAGGATGTTATGAACTTCTTTTAATGAGAGCAAAACGATTAAAAGCGAGTTTGACTTACCATATCAATTGATAGAGGCATGCACAAGGCTGATGAATATGATTTCTTTTTTTTTTGTCTCAGCAACGCAGAGAGATTCTCCTCTGCAACACTGCCTCTGCTGGCCATGCAATATAATCTGCAGATGGAAAAGTCCACCGTTAGTCCATTATTAGAACTTAATTATTTCCAACATAAAGACAACACTACCAAATGAAATTATTTTCATAAAGCGTTAATAATTAGTACAATCGAGTCTGCAATATTGTGAAAATTCAAAGTTCACTAAAAATTATATTCTCCATTTTAATTTCAACCTAACACACTGCTCTCAATCCTATGCCTCATTTGCTACCACTCTCTACACAACTCTAGCACCTATGTGAGGACGTAGATATAAAGATCTCTTTAGCAGCCAAGAGACAGCGTACCCTTCTCACTGGAATTCTTTAAGGTTATGGTACACCAATAGCAATTCAGTGAACTAATAAGTTAAGGGAGGAAGGTTTATGCTACAGTTTGTTCAAATAATAAAAACTATGAGTATCAGATTCTAACATCTTCATTTTAGCACATCCCTATCAGTTAACCAATATTGCTACCATCTTGAAAAGTTATATATATGCGGAAGACCCCACTAAAAGGTCCTGTGAGCCATAGGATGTTATGAATTTCTTTTAATGAGAGCAAAACGATTAAAAGCGAGTTTGACTTACCATATCAATTGATAGAAGCATGCACAAGGCTGATGAATATGATTTCTTTTTTTTGTTGTCTCAGCAACGCAGAGAGATTCTCCTCTGCAACACTGCCTCTGCTGGCCATGCAATATAATCTGCAGAAGGAAAAGTCCACCGTTAGTCCATTATTAGAACTTAATTATTTCCAAAATAAAGACAACACTACCAAATAAAATTATTTTCATAAAGCGTTAATAATTAGTACAATCGAGTCTGCAATATTGTGAAAATTCAAAGTTCACTAAAAATTCTATTCTCCATTTTAATTTCAACCTAACACACTTCTCTCAATCCTATGCCTCATTTGCTACCACTCTCTACACAACTCTAGCACCTATGTGAGGACGTAGATATAAAGATCTCTTTAGCAGCCAAGAGACAGCGTACCTTTCTCACTGGAATTCTTTAAGGTTATGGTACACCAATAGCAATTCAGTGAACTAATAAGTTAAGGGAGGAAGGTTTATGCTACAATTTGTTCAAACAATAAAAACTATGAGTATCAGATTCTAACATCTTCATTTTAGCACATCCCTATCAGTTAACCAATATTGCTACCATCTTGAAAAGTTATATATATGCGGAAGACCCCACTAAAAGGTCCTGTGAGCCATAGGATGTTATGAACTTCTTTTAATGAGAGCAAAACGATTAAAAGCGAGTTTGACTTACCATATCAATTGATAGAGGCATGCACAAGGCTGATGAATATGATTTCTTTTTTTTTTTGTCTCAGCAACGCAGAGAGATTCTTCTCTGCAACACTGCCTCTGCTGGCCATGCAATATAATCTGCAGATGGAAAAGTCCACCGTTAGTCCATTATTAGAAATTGAATATTTCCAAACTAAAGAAAACACTACCAAATAAAATTATTTTCATAAAGCGTTAATAATTAGTACAATCGAGTCTGCAATATTGTGAAAATTCAAAGTTCACTAAAAATTATATTCTCCATTTTAATTTCAACCTAACACACTGCTCTCAATCCTATGCCTCATTTGCTACCACTCTCTACACAACTCTAGCACCTATGTGAGGACGTAGATATAAAGATCTCTTTAGCAGCCAAGAGACAGCGTACCTTTCTCACTGGAATTCTTTAAGGTTATGGTACACCAATAGCAATTCAGTGAACTAATAAGTTAAGGGAGGAAGGTTTATGCTACAGTTTGTTCAAATAATAAAAACTATGAGTATCAGATTCTAACATCTTCATTTTAGCACATCCCTATCAGTTAACCAATATTGCTACCATCTTGAAAAGTTATATATATGCGGAAGACCCCACTAAAAGGTCCTGTGAGCCATAGGATGTTATGAATTTCTTTTAATGAGAGCAAAACGATTAAAAGCGAGTTTGACTTACCATATCAATTGATAGAAGCATGCACAAGGCTGATGAATATGATTTCTTTTTTTTGTTGTCTCAGCAACGCAGAGAGATTCTCCTCTGCAACACTGCCTCTGCTGGCCATGCAATATAATCTGCAGAAGGAAAAGTCCACCGTTAGTCCATTATTAGAACTTAATTATTTCCAAAATAAAGACAACACTACCAAATAAAATTATTTTCATAAAGCGTTAATAATTAGTACAATCGAGTCTGCAATATTGTGAAAATTCAAAGTTCACTAAAAATTCTATTCTCCATTTTAATTTCAACCTAACACACTTCTCTCAATCCTATGCCTCATTTGCTACCACTCTCTACACAACTCTAGCACCTATGTGAGGACGTAGATATAAAGATCTCTTTAGCAGCCAAGAGACAGCGTACCTTTCTCACTGGAATTCTTTAAGGTTATGGTACACCAATAGCAATTCAGTGAACTAATAAGTTAAGGGAGGAAGGTTTATGCTACAATTTGTTCAAACAATAAAAACTATGAGTATCAGATTCTAACATCTTCATTTTAGCACATCCCTATCAGTTAACCAATATTGCTACCATCTTGAAAAGTTATATATGCGGAAGACCCCACTAAAAGGTCCTGTGAGCCATAGGATGTTATGAACTTCTTTTAATGAGAGCAAAACGATTAAAAGCGAGTTTGACTTACCATATCAATTGATAGAGGCATGCACAAGGCTGATGAATATGATTTTTTTTTTTTTGTCTCAGCAACGCAGAGAGATTCTCCTCTGCAACACTGCCTCTGCTGGCCATGCAATATAATCTGCAGATGGAAAAGTCCACCGTTAGTCCATTATTAGAAATTGAATATTTCCAAACTAAAGAAAACACTACCAAATAAAATTATTTTCATAAAGCGTTAATAATTAGTACAATCGAGTCTGCAATATTGTGAAAATTCAAAGTTCACTAAAAATTATATTCTCCATTTTAATTTCAACCTAACACACTTCTCTCAATCCTATGCCTCATTTGCTACCACTCTTTACACAACTCTAGCACCTATGTGAGGACGTAGATATAAAGATCTCTTTAGCAGCCAAGAGACAGCGTACCCTTCTCACTGGAATTCTTTAAGGTTATGGTACACCAATAGCAATTCAGTGAACTAATAAGTTAAGGGAGGAAGGTTTATGCTACAGTTTGTTCAAATAATAAAAACTATGAGTATCAGATTCTAACATCTTCATTTTAGCACATCCCTATCAGTTAACCAATATTGCTACCATCTTGAAAAGTTATATATATGCGGAAGACCCCACTAAAAGGTCCTGTGAGCCATAGGATGTTATGAATTTCTTTTAATGAGAGCAAAACGATTAAAAGCGAGTTTGACTTACCATATCAATTGATAGAAGCATGCACAAGGCTGATGAATATGATTTCTTTTTTTTGTTGTCTCAGCAACGCAGAGAGATTCTCCTCTGCAACACTGCCTCTGCTGGCCATGCAATATAATCTGCAGAAGGAAAAGTCCACCGTTAGTCCATTATTAGAACTTAATTATTTCCAAAATAAAGACAACACTACCAAATAAAATTATTTTCATAAAGCGTTAATAATTAGTACAATCGAGTCTGCAATATTGTGAAAATTCAAAGTTCACTAAAAATTCTATTCTCCATTTTAATTTCAACCTAACACACTTCTCTCAATCCTATGCCTCATTTGCTACCACTCTCTACACAACTCTAGCACCTATGTGAGGACGTAGATATAAAGATCTCTTTAGCAGCCAAGAGACAGCGTACCTTTCTCACTGGAATTCTTTAAGGTTATGGTACACCAATAGCAATTCAGTGAACTAATAAGTTAAGGGAGGAAGGTTTATGCTACAATTTGTTCAAACAATAAAAACTATGAGTATCAGATTCTAACATCTTCATTTTAGCACATCCCTATCAGTTAACCAATATTGCTACCATCTTGAAAAGTTATATATATGCGGAAGACCCCACTAAAAGGTCCTGTGAGCCATAGGATGTTATGAACTTCTTTTAATGAGAGCAAAACGATTAAAAGCGAGTTTGACTTACCATATCAATTGATAGAGGCATGCACAAGGCTGATGAATATGATTTCTTTTTTTTTTTGTCTCAGCAACGCAGAGAGATTCTCCTCTGCAACACTGCCTCTGCTGGCCATGCAATATAATCTGCAGATGGAAAAGTCCACCGTTAGTCCATTATTAGAACTTAATTATTTCCAAAATAAAGACAACACTACCAAATGAAATTATTTTCATAAAGCGTTAATAATTAGTACAATCGAGTCTGCAATATTGTGAAAATTCAAAGTTCACTAAAAATTATATTCTCCATTTTAATTTCAACCTAACACACTTCTCTCAATCCTATGCCTCATTTGCTACCACTCTCTACACAACTCTAGCACCTACCTGAGGACGTAGATATAAAGATCTCTTTAGCAGCCAAGAGACAGCGTACCTTTCTCACTGGAATTCTTTAAGGTTATGGTACACCAATAGCAATTCAGTGAACTAATAAGTTAAGGGAGGAAGATTTATGCTACAGTTTGTTGAAATAATAAAAACTATGAGTATCAGATTCTAACATCTTCATTTTAGCACATCCCTATCAGTTAACCAATATTGCTACCATCTTGAAAAGTTATATATATGCTGAAGACACCACTAAAAGGTCCTGTGAGCCATAGGATGTTATGAACTTCTTTTAATGAGAGCAAAACGATTAAAAGCGAGTTTGACTTACCATATCAATTGATAGAGGCATGCACAAGGCTGATGAATATGATTTCTTTTTTTTTTGTCTCAGCAACGCAGAGAGATTCTCCTCTGCAACACTGCCTCTGCTGGCCATGCAATATAATCTGCAGATGGAAAAGTCCACCGTTAGTCCATTATTAGAACTTAATTATTTCCAAAATAAAGACAACACTACCAAATAAAATTATTTTCATAAAGCGTTAATAATTAGTACAATCGAGTCTGCAATATTGTGAAAATTCAAAGTTCACTAAAAATTATATTCTCCATTTTAATTTCAACCTAACACACTTCTCTCAATCCTATGCCTCATTTGCTACCACTCTCTACACAACTCTAGCACCTATGTGAGGACGTACATATAAAGATGTCTTTAGCAGCCAAGAGACAGCGTACCTTTCTCACTGGAATTCTTTAAGGTTATGGTACACCAATAGCAATTCAGTGAACTAATAAGTTAAGGGAGGAAGGTTTATGCTACAGTTTGTTCAAATAATAAAAACTATGAGTATCAGATTCTAACATCTTCATTTTAGCACATCCCTATCAGTTAACCAATATTGCTACCATCTTGAAAAGTTATATATATGCGGAAGACCCCACTAAAAGGTCCTGTGAGCCATAGGATGTTATGAACTTCTTTTAATGAGAGCAAAACGATTAAAAGCGAGTTTGACTTACCATATCAATTGATAGAGGCATGCACAAGGCTGATGAATATGATTTTTTTTTTTTTTGTCTCAGCAACGCAGAGAGATTCTCCTCTGCAACACTGCCTCTGCTGGCCATGCAATATAATCTGCAGATGGAAAAGTCCACCGTTAGTCCATTATTAGAAATTGAATATTTCCAAACTAAAGAAAACACTACCAAATAAAATTATTTTCATAAAGCGTTAATAATTAGTACAATCGAGTCTGCAATATTGTGAAAATTCAAAGTTCACTAAAAATTATATTCTCCATTTTAATTTCAACCTAACACACTTCTCTCAATCCTATGCCTCATTTGCTACCACTCTTTACACAACTCTAGCACCTATGTGAGGACGTAGATATAAAGATCTCTTTAGCAGCCAAGAGACAGCGTACCCTTCTCACTGGAATTCTTTAAGGTTATGGTACACCAATAGCAATTCAGTGAACTAATAAGTTAAGGGAGGAAGATTTATGCTACAGTTTGTTGAAATAATAAAAACTATGAGTATCAGATTCTAACATCTTCATTTTAGCACATCCCTATCAGTTAACCAATATTGCTACCATCTTGAAAAGTTATATATATGCTGAAGACACCACTAAAAGGTCCTGTGAGCCATAGGATGTTATGAACTTCTTTTAATGAGAGCAAAACGATTAAAAGCGAGTTTGACTTACCATATCAATTGATAGAGGCATGCACAAGGCTGATGAATATGATTTCTTTTTTTTTTGTCTCAGCAACGCAGAGAGATTCTCCTCTGCAACACTGCCTCTGCTGGCCATGCAATATAATCTGCAGATGGAAAAGTCCACCGTTAGTCCATTATTAGAACTTAATTATTTCCAAAATAAAGACAACACTACCAAATAAAATTATTTTCATAAAGCGTTAATAATTAGTACAATCGAGTCTGCAATATTGTGAAAATTCAAAGTTCACTAAAAATTATATTCTCCATTTTAATTTCAACCTAACACACTGCTCTCAATCCTATGCCTCATTTGCTACCACTCTCTACACAACTCTAGCACCTATGTGAGGACGTAGATATAAAGATCTCTTTAGCAGCCAAGAGACAGCGTACCTTTCTCACTGGAATTCTTTAAGGTTATGGTACACCAATAGCAATTCAGTGAACTAATAAGTTAAGGGAGGAAGGTTTATGCTACAGTTTGTTCAAATAATAAAAACTATGAGTATCAGATTCTAACATCTTCATTTTAGCACATCCCTATCAGTTAACCAATATTGCTACCATCTTGAAAAGTTATATATATGCGGAAGACCCCACTAAAAGGTCCTGTGAGCCATAGGATGTTATGAATTTCTTTTAATGAGAGCAAAACGATTAAAAGCGAGTTTGACTTACCATATCAATTGATAGAAGCATGCACAAGGCTGATGAATATGATTTCTTTTTTTTGTTGTCTCAGCAACGCAGAGAGATTCTCCTCTGCAACACTGCCTCTGCTGGCCATGCAATATAATCTGCAGAAGGAAAAGTCCACCGTTAGTCCATTATTAGAACTTAATTATTTCCAAAATAAAGACAACACTACCAAATAAAATTATTTTCATAAAGCGTTAATAATTAGTACAATCGAGTCTGCAATATTGTGAAAATTCAAAGTTCACTAAAAATTATATTCTCCATTTTAATTTCAACCTAACACACTTCTCTCAATCCTATGCCTCATTTGCTACCACTCTCTACACAACTCTAGCACCTATGTGAGGACGTAGATATAAAGATCTCTTTAGCAGCCAAGAGACAGCGTACCTTTCTCACTGGAATTCTTTAAGGTTATGGTACACCAATAGCAATTCAGTGAACTAATAAGTTAAGGGAGGAAGATTTATGCTACAGTTTGTTGAAATAATAAAAACTATGAGTATCAGATTCTAACATCTTCATTTTAGCACATCCCTATCAGTTAACCAATATTGCTACCGTCTTGAAAAGTTATATATATGCTGAGGACACCACTAAAAGGTCCTGTGAGCCATAGGATGTTATGAACTTCTTTTAATGAGAGCAAAACGATTAAAAGCGAGTTTGACTTACCATATCAATTGATAGAGGCATGCACAAGGCTGATGAATATGATTTCTTTTTTTTTTGTCTCAGCAACGCAGAGAGATTCTCCTCTGCAACACTGCCTCTGCTGGCCATGCAATATAATCTGCAGATGGAAAAGTCCACCGTTAGTCCATTATTAGAACTTAATTATTTCCAACATAAAGACAACACTACCAAATGAAATTATTTTCATAAAGCGTTAATAATTAGTACAATCGAGTCTGCAATATTGTGAAAATTCAAAGTTCACTAAAAATTATATTCTCCATTTTAATTTCAACCTAACACACTGCTCTCAATCCTATGCCTCATTTGCTACCACTCTCTACACAACTCTAGCACCTATGTGAGGACGTAGATATAAAGATCTCTTTAGCAGCCAAGAGACAGCGTACCCTTCTCACTGGAATTCTTTAAGGTTATGGTACACCAATAGCAATTCAGTGAACTAATAAGTTAAGGGAGGAAGATTTATGCTACAGTTTGTTGAAATAATAAAAACTATGAGTATCAGATTCTAACATCTTCATTTTAGCACATCCCTATCAGTTAACCAATATTGCTACCGTCTTGAAAAGTTATATATATGCTGAAGACACCACTAAAAGGTCCTGTGAGCCATAGGATGTTATGAACTTCTTTTAATGAGAGCAAAACGATTAAAAGCGAGTTTGACTTACCATATCAATTGATAGAGGCATGCACAAGGCTGATGAATATGATTTCTTTTTTTTTTGTCTCAGCAACGCAGAGAGATTCTCCTCTGCAACACTGCCTCTGCTGGCCATGCAATGTAATCTGCAGATGGAAAAGTCCACCGTTAGTCCATTATTAGAACTTAATTATTTCCAAAATAAAGACAACACTACCAAATAAAATTATTTTCATAAAGCGTTAATAATTAGTACAATCGAGTCTGCAATATTGTGAAAATTCAAAGTTCACTAAAAATTATATTCTCCATTTTAATTTCAACCTAACACACTTCTCTCAATCCTATGCCTCATTTGCTACCACTCTCTACACAACTCTAGCACCTATGTGAGGACGTAGATATAAAGATCTCTTTAGCAGCCAAGAGACAGCGTACCTTTCTCACTGGAATTCTTTAAGGTTATGGTACACCAATAGCAATTCAGTGAACTAATAAGTTAAGGGAGGAAGGTTTATGCTACAGTTTGTTCAAATAATAAAAACTATGAGTATCAGATTCTAACATCTTCATTTTAGCACATCCCTATCAGTTAACCAATATTGCTACCATCTTGAAAAGTTATATATATGCGGAAGACCCCACTAAAAGGTCCTGTGAGCCATAGGATGTTATGAATTTCTTTTAATGAGAGCAAAACGATTAAAAGCGAGTTTGACTTACCATATCAATTGATAGAAGCATGCACAAGGCTGATGAATATGATTTCTTTTTTTTGTTGTCTCAGCAACGCAGAGAGATTCTCCTCTGCAACACTGCCTCTGCTGGCCATGCAATATAATCTGCAGAAGGAAAAGTCCACCGTTAGTCCATTATTAGAACTTAATTATTTCCAAAATAAAGACAACACTACCAAATAAAATTATTTTCATAAAGCGTTAATAATTAGTACAATCGAGTCTGCAATATTGTGAAAATTCAAAGTTCACTAAAAATTATATTCTCCATTTTAATTTCAACCTAACACACTTCTCTCAATCCTATGCCTCATTTGCTACCACTCTCTACACAACTATAGCACCTATGTGAGGACGTACATATAAAGATCTCTTTAGCAGCCAAGAGACAGCGTACCCTTCTCACTGGAATTCTTTAAGGTTATGGTACACCAATAGCAATTCAGTGAACTAATAAGTTAAGGGAGGAAGGTTTATGCTACAGTTTGTTGAAATAATAAAAACTATGAGTATCAGATTCTAACATCTTCATTTTAGCACATCCCTATCAGTTAACCAATATTGCTACCGTCTTGAAAAGTTATATATATGCTGAAGACACCACTAAAAGGTCCTGTGAGCCATAGGATGTTATGAACTTCTTTTAATGAGAGCAAAACGATTAAAAGCGAGTTTGACTTACCATATCAATTGATAGAGGCATGCACAAGGCTGATGAATATGATTTCTTTTTTTTTTGTCTCAGCAACGCAGAGAGATTCTCCTCTGCAACACTGCCTCTGCTGGCCATGCAATGTAATCTGCAGATGGAAAAGTCCACCGTTAGTCCATTATTAGAACTTAATTATTTCCAAAATAAAGACAACACTACCAAATAAAATTATTTTCATAAAGCGTTAATAATTAGTACAATCGAGTCTGCAATATTGTGAAAATTCAAAGTTCACTAAAAATTATATTCTCCATTTTAATTTCAACCTAACACACTTCTCTCAATCCTATGCCTCATTTGCTACCACTCTCTACACAACTCTAGCACCTATGTGAGGACGTAGATATAAAGATCTCTTTAGCAGCCAAGAGACAGCGTACCTTTCTCACTGGAATTCTTTAAGGTTATGGTACACCAATAGCAATTCAGTGAACTAATAAGTTAAGGGAGGAAGGTTTATGCTACAGTTTGTTCAAATAATAAAAACTATGAGTATCAGATTCTAACATCTTCATTTTAGCACATCCCTATCAGTTAACCAATATTGCTACCATCTTGAAAAGTTATATATATGCGGAAGACCCCACTAAAAGGTCCTGTGAGCCATAGGATGTTATGAATTTCTTTTAATGAGAGCAAAACGATTAAAAGCGAGTTTGACTTACCATATCAATTGATAGAAGCATGCACAAGGCTGATGAATATGATTTCTTTTTTTTGTTGTCTCAGCAACGCAGAGAGATTCTCCTCTGCAACACTGCCTCTGCTGGCCATGCAATATAATCTGCAGAAGGAAAAGTCCACCGTTAGTCCATTATTAGAACTTAATTATTTCCAAAATAAAGACAACACTACCAAATAAAATTATTTTCATAAAGCGTTAATAATTAGTACAATCGAGTCTGCAATATTGTGAAAATTCAAAGTTCACTAAAAATTATATTCTCCATTTTAATTTCAACCTAACACACTTCTCTCAATCCTATGCCTCATTTGCTACCACTCTCTACACAACTATAGCACCTATGTGAGGACGTACATATAAAGATCTCTTTAGCAGCCAAGAGACAGCGTACCCTTCTCACTGGAATTCTTTAAGGTTATGGTACACCAATAGCAATTCAGTGAACTAATAAGTTAAGGGAGGAAGGTTTATGCTACAGTTTGTTGAAATAATAAAAACTATGAGTATCAGATTCTAACATCTTCATTTTAGCACATCCCTATCAGTTAACCAATATTGCTACCGTCTTGAAAAGTTATATATATGCTGAGGACACCACTAAAAGGTCCTGTGAGCCATAGGATGTTATGAACTTCTTTTAATGAGAGCAAAACGATTAAAAGCGAGTTTGACTTACCATATCAATTGATAGAGGCATGCACAAGGCTGATGAATATGATTTCTTTTTTTTTGTCTCAGCAACGCAGAGAGATTCTCCTCTGCAACACTGCCTCTGCTGGCCATGCAATATAATCTGCAGATGGAAAAGTCCACCGTTAGTCCATTATTAGAACTTAATTATTTCCAACATAAAGACAACACTACCAAATGAAATTATTTTCATAAAGCGTTAATAATTAGTACAATCGAGTCTGCAATATTGTGAAAATTCAAAGTTCACTAAAAATTATATTCTCCATTTTAATTTCAACCTAACACACTGCTCTCAATCCTATGCCTCATTTGCTACCACTCTCTACACAACTCTAGCACCTATGTGAGGACGTAGATATAAAGATCTCTTTAGCAGCCAAGAGACAGCGTACCTTTCTCACTGGAATTCTTTAAGGTTATGGTACACCAATAGCAATTCAGTGAACTAATAAGTTAAGGGAGGAAGGTTTATGCTACAGTTTGTTCAAATAATAAAAACTATGAGTATCAGATTCTAACATCTTCATTTTAGCACATCCCTATCAGTTAACCAATATTGCTACCATCTTGAAAAGTTATATATATGCGGAAGACCCCACTAAAAGGTCCTGTGAGCCATAGGATGTTATGAACTTCTTTTAATGAGAGCAAAACGATTAAAAGCGAGTTTGACTTACCATATCAATTGATAGAGGCATGCACAAGGCTGATGAATATGATTTTTTTTTTTTTTTTGTCTCAGCAACGCAGAGAGATTCTCCTCTGCAACGCTGCCTCTGCTGGCCATGCAATATAATCTGCAGATGGAAAAGTCCACCGTTAGTCCATTATTAGAAATTGAATATTTCCAAACTAAAGAAAACACTACCAAATAAAATTATTTTCATAAAGCGTTAATAATTAGTACAATCGAGTCTGCAATATTGTGAAAATTCAAAGTTCACTAAAAATTATATTCTCCATTTTAATTTCAACCTAACACACTTCTCTCAATCCTATGCCTCATTTGCTACCACTCTTTACACAACTCTAGCACCTATGTGAGGACGTAGATATAAAGATCTCTTTAGCAGCCAAGAGACAGCGTACCCTTCTCACTGGAATTCTTTAAGGTTATGGTACACCAATAGCAATTCAGTGAACTAATAAGTTAAGGGAGGAAGATTTATGCTACAGTTTGTTGAAATAATAAAAACTATGAGTATCAGATTCTAACATCTTCATTTTAGCACATCCCTATCAGTTAACCAATATTGCTACCATCTTGAAAAGTTATATATATGCTGAAGACACCACTAAAAGGTCCTGTGAGCCATAGGATGTTATGAACTTCTTTTAATGAGAGCAAAACGATTAAAAGCGAGTTTGACTTACCATATCAATTGATAGAGGCATGCACAAGGCTGATGAATATGATTTCTTTTTTTTTTGTCTCAGCAACGCAGAGAGATTCTCCTCTGCAACACTGCCTCTGCTGGCCATGCAATATAATCTGCAGATGGAAAAGTCCACCGTTAGTCCATTATTAGAACTTAATTATTTCCAACATAAAGACAACACTACCAAATGAAATTATTTTCATAAAGCGTTAATAATTAGTACAATCGAGTCTGCAATATTGTGAAAATTCAAAGTTCACTAAAAATTATATTCTCCATTTTAATTTCAACCTAACACACTGCTCTCAATCCTATGCCTCATTTGCTACCACTCTCTACACAACTCTAGCACCTATGTGAGGACGTAGATATAAAGATCTCTTTAGCAGCCAAGAGACAGCGTACCCTTCTCACTGGAATTCTTTAAGGTTATGGTACACCAATAGCAATTCAGTGAACTAATAAGTTAAGGGAGGAAGATTTATGCTACAGTTTGTTGAAATAATAAAAACTATGAGTATCAGATTCTAACATCTTCATTTTAGCACATCCCTATCAGTTAACCAATATTGCTACCATCTTGAAAAGTTATATATATGCTGAAGACACCACTAAAAGGTCCTGTGAGCCATAGGATGTTATGAACTTCTTTTAATGAGAGCAAAACGATTAAAAGCGAGTTTGACTTACCATATCAATTGATAGAGGCATGCACAAGGCTGATGAATATGATTTTTTTTTTTTTTTTTTTGTCTCAGCAACGCAGAGAGATTCTCCTCTGCAACACTGCCTCTGCTGGCCATGCAATATAATCTGCAGATGGAAAAGTCCACCGTTAGTCCATTATTAGAACTTAATTATTTCCAACATAAAGACAACACTACCAAATGAAATTATTTTCATAAAGCGTTAATAATTAGTACAATCGAGTCTGCAATATTGTGAAAATTCAAAGTTCACTAAAAATTATATTCTCCATTTTAATTTCAACCTAACACACTTCTCTCAATCCTATGCCTCATTTGCTACCACTCTCTACACAACTCTAGCACCTATGTGAGGACGTAGATATAAAGATCTCTTTAGCAGCCAAGAGACAGCGTACCCTTCTCACTGGAATTCTTTAAGGTTATGGTACACCAATAGCAATTCAGTGAACTAATAAGTTAAGGGAGGAAGGTTTATGCTACAGTTTGTTCAAATAATAAAAACTATGAGTATCAGATTCTAACATCTTCATTTTAGCACATCCCTATCAGTTAACCAATATTGCTACCATCTTGAAAAGTTATATATATGCGGAAGACCCCACTAAAAGGTCCTGTGAGCCATAGGATGTTATGAACTTCTTTTAATGAGAGCAAAACGATTAAAAGCGAGTTTGAGGGGGCGTGGCCAAGATGGCGGGGTGAGCGGACGCTTCCTCCCGTAGCTCCTCCGGCCCGGCCAAGCTAAAGCCTTTTTGTTATGCTTTTCTCCCCCCGCTGAGGCTCAGCGCGGGAGAGGAGCGTGGCGGAACATCAGGGGCACACATCGGTGCTGTTTTGGTCCGGATCGCCCCGGGGGAACCCCCCCAAAGGTTCGTCTGAGATCAGGGGACGACGGCGGTGAGCCCGAGGGGCGGAGCGTATTGGAGAGCTGTCCGGGCGCCTCGGTTGGGCCTGGTGCTGAAAGCTGCGGTCTGGAGGGGATCTGGCCCGCCGCTCGACGGTGACTGAAGGAGCCTGGCGGGAAGGGGCCCGACGGTGTGGAGGGCTTGGGACGGGTGCCCCGGCACTCGGACTGGTGACGGCGACACCTGGCACTGCGGAGGCCCTGACCCCTAGCCGAGGTACGGCGGACTCCTTGTTGGGGTCGGATCATCTGGCCCCCTGTGCGTGACTAACGGGGGCCGGTGGTGGAACTTATTTCACGGCGGGGCACCTCGGAGGCCCCGGGGGTGTCGCCGGGCCTAGTCGGTGTGGCTTGCTCCGCCCGGCCGCCATTTTGTCCCCGAAGGAACAGTGGTGGCGACCCCCGCTGAGCCCTGGATGCTGGCTGCACACGACCTCCCGATATTGCTGTCTTGACTACCGGAGGGATGAGCTGTTGGGACCCCCTCGCTGCGGCCCCCTTGGTTGTCTCACGCTAGCTCTTGCGGCTGACGGTGACCGGGCTCGGCCGCCATTTTGTCACCTGTGACGCAGCGACCTCACTTGTGGGGGATCCCCCGGCCCGAGTGCTTGCCGGCGGCTGAGCATCTCTGGGGCGCCTGGATCGGGGCCCGACTGCGGAGCGGACGATGGCTGGGAAAGGAGGCCCGAAGAAAGGGGACCGTACTCTGCCGGACATGCTTGGCAGGGCCCAGCACTTGCGGGACAGGACACAGCCCTCGCCGGGGCCCTCCCGGGCTCCGGCGGATGTGACTGGAGGGGAGCCACCCGTCACGAGGGCCTTCATGGAGGAACTGTTTAGCTCCCTCAGGGAGGACTTCCAGACACTGAAGCGGGAGGTGGCCAGCGAGGTCCGAGAAGTGCGCAGAGAGGTGGAGGGCCTAGGTGAGCGTGTGGAGGCGGTGGAGACGGAGGGCCAACAGCGAGCGGAGGAGATAGTCCACCTCCAGCAGGACGTTCTTCGCCTCCGGGAACAGTGTGTGGAGCTCCAGGCCCACTCTGAGGACCTCGAGAACAGATCTCGGAGGAACAACATCCGAGTGCGTGGCGTGCCGACTGCGGATGAGGGGTCCGATCTGGGGGGCTATCTGCGGGCCCTGTTCCGAGAAATCCTGGGGGAGGCCGCGGACTTTCCCATCAGCATCGACAGGGCGCATAGGGTTGGCCGCCAGCGCCAGCCATCGGCACCCCCACCGGACATTCTGGCCTTCCTGCCCGACTTTCCACTAAAGGAGCGTATCATGGCTGAAGCCCGCAGGAAACAGCCCCTGACCTTTCGGGATCGGCCGGTGGCGCTGTACCAGGACCTCTCTGCCATCACTCTACAGAAACGCAGGTCCTTTAGGATTGCCACTGACTTTTTGCGCGAGCATGAGACGCCGTACTCTTGGGGTCACCCCTTCCGCTTGATTTTTCGGTGGAACGGGGTATTGCATCAGCTACGCTCCTTGCAAGACATTTGTGGTGTCCTGGGGCTCACGGCAGCGGAGGAAGAGGGAGCTACGCCGTCGTGGAGGTCCTCGGAGGGACGGAATCGGCGGAGGTCATCGAGGCGGCGCTCAGCGACCAGTGCAGGGCGCCCGGACTCCCCTACCATTAGGGCGGACATGGCAGACGCCCTGAGGGCGGCGGCCGGGGACTCGATCGGCTCCTCTAGCGTGGCCTTGACGGCCTAACGTACACTCCGGGGGGAGATGTCTTTAGCTTCTTAACATGCTTGGCACGGGGCGGGGGGGTTGGGGGGGAGCGGGCGGAGGTGAGTGGCTGGTCGTCCACTTTGCTATTTTCTACGGACTTGCCCGTTTTGGGGCTTGACTGAGACTATGGGGTGTTTGAGTTTGGGGATGGCTAGTTGCCAAGGTTGTGTTTTGGGTGGGGGAGGGGGTTGTTTTGGGGTTGGGAAGGTCCCGTCCGATGTTGTCTTTGCCCGCTTTGTCTTGGCTTGTCCCGCGCTGCGGCCCCGCGCGCCCCACCCGCTGATTCCCTACCCATTGCATGGCGCTCCCGATCCCTGCGAGGAATGCCGGGCCTAAAGGTAGTGACCCTTAATGTTCAGGGTCTGAATAACCCGGTGAAGCGCAGGGCGATCCTGTCGTTGCTGGAGGGGACGCAGGCGGACATTTGCCTTTTGCAGGAGACACACTTATTGCCCCGAGACTGCCACAGGATGCGCTCTGCTAAGTTCCCCACCCAGTTCTTTTCCTCGGCAGCGAACAAGACGGCAGGGGTAGCCATTCTCCTAGCGAGCTCCTTTCGGGGGGAGGTGTTGCATAAGTGTGCTGAACAGAAGGGGAGGCTCCTTGCGTATCGCATGAGCCTGGGAGGCATAGCATTTACGGTTGGCTCCGTTTATAGCCCAAACGAGCACCAGGAGCGCTTCCTAGACTCCGCGCTGGTGGATGTCACTGCTTCCCCGGACCGACACGTTATCTTGGGCGGAGACCTCAACATTGTCTTTGACTCTGGGATGGACAGATCGGCGCAGCGCTTCCCGCAGACGGGGGAACTGTCCCAGGCTGGGAAGGCCCGAATTGCGGACATGGACTTGCATGATCTCTGGCGCTCCCTGCACCCCACGGATAGGGACTACTCTTTCTTCTCGCACGCACACCGCACTTACTCACGGCTGGACTACCTCCTGGTGAGTGGACCGATGCGTGCCGCTGCCACGGCGGCGGACATCGGGGTCCTGACCCTGTCTGACCACTCTCCAGTTATCGGCGTTTTCCAGTGGCCGGCGGCCTCCCCCTCTCGGGGGGTGTGGCGCCTCCGGGACACACTTTTACACAAAAAATCGGTGGTGCAACGCATCGGGGAGGTCATACAGGACTATCTCACTCACAATAGCAACACTGACACCTCGCAGGCGACACAGTGGGCGGCATTGAAGGCCGTCCTACGGGGGGAATTCATCTCTATCTCTGCAGCCGAGAATAAGGAGCGACAACTGAAGAGGGATGAGTTGACGGCTCAAGTTCGGGAGCTTGAGCAGGTCCACCGCCGTACGGGGGCGCCGAGGGTCTGGAGGCAGTTGAAGGCAGCGAGGAAGCTCCTCTCGGCTCTGGATCTTGATAGGGCGGAGTACGCCGCCTTACGTTTGAAACATGCCTACTACACTGGGGGGGACAGATGTGGCAAGCTCCTAGCACACCGGCTCCGGGTCGCGCAACAGCGCAGCGTCGTGAAAGAATTGGTGGGCGCGGACGGGGGGGTGGTCTCCGGGGACGCGGAGGTAGCGGAGTCTTTCCGCGGCTTCTACGAGGCGCTGTATGCTGAGGAGCCCTCCCCGCCACGGGAGACCGATAGCTATTTGGAGTCGGTGACCCTCCCGGTACTGGACCCGGCTCAGGCTGACCACCTGGAGCGGGATATCCATGTGGAGGAAGTGATTTCAGCTATTGCGCGGCTGAAACATGGCAAGGCCCCGGGCCCGGACGGGTTCACGTCGCTATTCTACAAGACTTTTTGCACGGCCGTGGCCCCTGTCCTTACGCGGCTGTTTAACTCTTTCTCCGCACCGGGAGCCATCCCTCCGGATCTCCTGAGGGCGACGGTCGCGGTAATCCCGAAGCCTGGGAAGGACCGGGCCCTTTGCGGCTCATACCGGCCCATCTCTCTCCTAAATGTCGACCTCAAGTTGTACACGGGGATTCTCGCAGCCAGGCTGGGTCCACACCTCCCCGACCTGGTGGAGGCGGACCAGGCTGGTTTTGTGCCCGGTAGACAGACGGTTGACAACACCAAGAGGGTGACACATGTTCTGGAGAAGGCCTCAAGGATCTCGGGGGAGCGGATGTTGTTGTCCGTTGATGCAGAGAAGGCCTTCGACAGAGTTCACTGGCCGTATCTTGAGCGGGTCCTTAAGAAACTGGGAATCGGCGATAAGTTCCGCACCATGGTATTTAATTGCTATAAGCATCCTTCAGCGTCGGTGCGGGTAAACGGGTGTAGCTCTGGTAGCTTTGCCATCGAGCGCGGCACGCGGCAGGGCTGCCCTCTCTCGCCGCTCCTGTTTGCCCTCTACATGGAGCCGTTTGCTCAGAGGATTCGTGACAATCCGGATGCTGTCGGGGTCCGGATGGGCCAGTACGTCCACACCGTCAGTCTCTATGCGGACGATGTCCTGCTGACTTTGGACGACCCTAGGAGGTCGCTGCCTACTTGCCTCCGAGAGTTGGACGCCTTCGCGGGGGTGGCCGGCTTCAAAATGAATATGAGCAAGTCGATGGCACTGGACGTGTCCCTGGCTGCGGAAACCAGGAGGGATCTTCAACGGCTCTTCCCCATGCAGTGGTCCTCGTCCACGGTGCCGTATCTGGGGATTCTGCTGGCGCCTACACTGTCGGAGATGGTTACGGCCAATTATGCCTCCCTCAGCAGGAAGATCAAGGACGAGCTTGGCCGCTGGAACAAGGGCCTGCTGTCCTGGCTGGGGCGAATCGCGGCGGTCAAAATGACGGTGCTGCCCCAGATACTATATCTTTTCCGGGCCCTTCCACTCCAACCCCCGGTGGGCTGGATACGACAAATGCAGGCTGACATCTCCCGCTTTGTCTGGCAGGGCCGCAGGCCACGCATGAAGAGGGTCCTCTCCACGCTTGCTCCGGAAGCGGGGGGTCTCGGCATTCCGGACCTCCGTAAGTACTTTCAGGCGGCACAGCTCCGCTATCTGGTGGAGTGGAGCAGGTGGGAGTCCGACAAACATTGGCTCTTCCAAGACCAGGCAGTGGCGGGCCGCACCTTACAAGAGGTTCCATTCCTGCGCCGCGCGCACCGCCCCGCTAATCTTTACGCTTCCTTTGTTACGCGGGTCCCCCTGCGTGTGTGGGACGCGGTCTGTGAGGCCCGGGGCCTTACCACCTTCCCTTCGCCGCTCACGCCCATTGCGGGCAACCCGGACTTCTCCCCTGGGATGGAGCCGGGGGTTTTCTCCCACTGGGTGCAGGCGGGCTGCAGGGCACTCTTCCAGATCTATGGCCCGGAAGGAGTGGTTCCTTTTCAGCAACTCCGCCAGGAGTTCGGCCTGACGGAGCTGGACAGATTGCGCTACATGCAAGTTCGGCATTGGGCCCTCCAGCCTCAGGTGCGTGCCGCCGCTGCCCGTCCAATTACACCGTATGAGCGGTGGTTGGCTACTCGGACCTCCGACGCTAAACTGATCACTGATCTGTACAAACACCTACAACCCCCGCCGTTTCACTACTACAATCCGGGGAGGGAGCGTTGGCACAGGGAATTGGGTAGGACACTCAGCCACAAGGAATGGGACAAAATTGCGTATCGGGCGCGGCACTCTGCATACCACACGGGCCTTACGGAAACCTTCACTAAAGTGTCCACATACTGGTACTACACCCCGGAGAGACTGTATGAAATGCATAGACACACTGACAAGGGGTGCTGGCGGAGCTGCGGGCAGGAAGGTACCCTTACACACATCCTATGGGATTGCCCAGTGCTGACCGCCTACTGGAAGGAAGTTCTGGACGAGGTGGATGAGCACTTTGGCATAGAGCTGCCGCGCCTCCCGGCGTATGTCCTGCTGGGCCTCCCCAATGACCTAATGTACCCACTGAAGTCCCGCAGGGGTAGGCAGATTGCGATAGCGCTGGGGTCTGCGGTTCAGAACATTCTGATCCACTGGCGCACATCCACCGCCCCCTCCATCACCGGTTGGTTGCACAGACTCTGGCATGTGCTGGGGATGGAGAAGCTGTCGCTTACGGTTGCGGGGGAGATAGACCAATTTGAGGAGCTATGGCAACCCTTTCTAGCGCTGCTGTCCACTGAATTCCGGGAGCTCACCTGCCCGAGGTATCTTAGGCTTCTCAGGCTGCGGCCGCCGGTGACCCCGGCGGACTAGCTTACATGTGAGATGGGGACCCCCGGCGGGGGGGGGGGGGGCTGTGCGGGGCTTCCTGGTTAGGGCTACTTTGCTGCGGGACCATAGGACGGGGGGAGGGGGGAGTGTTGTTGTTTTTGTACTGGGAGGATGGGGGATGGGAGGGGGGGGACTGTGTTCTGTTGAGGGGTTGATTGGGGGGGGTTTTATTGCTCTGCTTTTGGGTGTCGGATACGCGCGTGGGATTCCACAGCTTGTAATTCTAGCGTTCATTTACTGTGTTCTTCCCTCTGAGCCAACGCTTCACCTATTGCCAACCCTCTGGAGATGCATCCCTTCTTCTTTGACTGTATTCCACGTATCCTGCCTCCTGTCCCCCTCCCCCATGGTTTGTTTTGTCTCAATAAAAACGTTTTAAACATAAAAGCGAGTTTGACTTACCATATCAATTGATAGAGGCATGCACAAGGCTGATGAATATGATTTTTTTTTTTTTTGTCTCAGCAACGCAGAGAGATTCTCATCTGCAACACTGCCTCTGCTGGCCATGCAATATAATCTGCAGATGGAAAAGTCCACCGTTAGTCCATTATTAGAACTTAATTATTTCCAAAATAAAGACAACACTACCAAATAAAATTATTTTCATAAAGCGTTAATAATTAGTACAATCGAGTCTGCAATATTGTGAAAATTCAAAGTTCACTAAAAATTCTATTCTCCATTTTAATTTCAACCTAACACACTTCTCTCAATCCTATGCCTCATTTGCTACCACTCTCTACACAACTCTAGCACCTATGTGAGGACGTAGATATAAAGATCTCTTTAGCAGCCAAGAGACAGCGTACCTTTCTCACTGGAATTCTTTAAGGTTATGGTACACCAATAGCAATTCAGTGAACTAATAAGTTAAGGGAGGAAGGTTTATGCTACAGTTTGTTCAAATAATAAAAACTATGAGTATCAGATTCTAACATCTTCATTTTAGCACATCCCTATCAGTTAACCAATATTGCTACCATCTTGAAAAGTTATATATATGCGGAAGACCCCACTAAAAGGTCCTGTGAGCCATAGGATGTTATGAACTTCTTTTAATGAGAGCAAAACGATTAAAAGCGAGTTTGACTTACCATATCAATTGATAGAGGCATGCACAAGGCTGATGAATATGATTTTTTTTTTTTTTGTCTCAGCAACGCAGAGAGATTCTCCTCTGCAACACTGCCTCTGCTGGCCATGCAATATAATCTGCAGATGGAAAAGTCCACCGTTAGTCCATTATTAGAACTTAATTATTTCCAACATAAAGACAACACTACCAAATGAAATTATTTTCATAAAGCGTTAATAATTAGTACAATCGAGTCTGCAATATTGTGAAAATTCAAAGTTCACTAAAAATTATATTCTCCATTTTAATTTCAACCTAACACACTGCTCTCAATCCTATGCCTCATTTGCTACCACTCTCTACACAACTCTAGCACCTATGTGAGGACGTAGATATAAAGATCTCTTTAGCAGCCAAGAGACAGCGTACCCTTCTCACTGGAATTCTTTAAGGTTATGGTACACCAATAGCAATTCAGTGAACTAATAAGTTAAGGGAGGAAGGTTTATGCTACAGTTTGTTCAAATAATAAAAACTATGAGTATCAGATTCTAACATCTTCATTTTAGCACATCCCTATCAGTTAACCAATATTGCTACCATCTTGAAAAGTTATATATATGCGGAAGACCCCACTAAAAGGTCCTGTGAGCCATAGGATGTTATGAACTTCTTTTAATGAGAGCAAAACGATTAAAAGCGAGTTTGACTTACCATATCAATTGATAAGAGGCATGCACAAGGCTGATGAATATGATTTTTTTTTTTTTGT
This sequence comes from Triturus cristatus, assembly GCF_964204655.1. Lineage (NCBI taxonomy): Eukaryota > Metazoa > Chordata > Amphibia > Caudata > Salamandridae > Triturus > Triturus cristatus. The sequence goes on from NC_140593.1 coordinate 742,678,171, forward strand.
CTCAGCAACGCAGAGAGATTCTCATCTGCAACACTGCCTCTGCTGGCCATGCAATATAATCTGCAGATGGAAAAGTCCACCGTTAGTCCATTATTAGAACTTAATTATTTCCAAAATAAAGACAACACTACCAAATAAAATTATTTTCATAAAGCGTTAATAATTAGTACAATCGAGTCTGCAATATTGTGAAAATTCAAAGTTCACTAAAAATTCTATTCTCCATTTTAATTTCAACCTAACACACTTCTCTCAATCCTATGCCTCATTTGCTACCACTCTCTACACAACTCTAGCACCTATGTGAGGACGTAGATATAAAGATCTCTTTAGCAGCCAAGAGACAGCGTACCTTTCTCACTGGATTTCTTTAAGGTTATGGTACACCAATAGCAATTCAGTGAACTAATAAGTTAAGGGAGGAAGGTTTATGCTACAATTTGTTCAAATAATAAAAACTATGAGTATCAGATTCTAACATCTTCATTTTAGCACATCCCTATCAGTTAACCAATATTGCTACCATCTTGAAAAGTTATATATATGCGGAAGACCCCACTAAAAGGTCCTGTGAGCCATAGGATGTTATGAACTTCTTTTAATGAGAGCAAAACGATTAAAAGCGAGTTTGACTTACCATATCAATTGATAGAGGCATGCACAAGGCTGATGAATATGATTTCTTTTTTTTTTTGTCTCAGCAACGCAGAGAGATTCTCCTCTGCAACACTGCCTCTGCTGGCCATGCAATATAATCTGCAGATGGAAAAGTCCACCGTTAGTCCATTATTAGAACTTAATTATTTCCAAAATAAAGACAACACTACCAAATAAAATTATTTTCATAAAGCGTTAATAATTAGTAAAATCGAGTCTGCAATATTGTGAAAATTCAAAGTTCACTAAAAATTATATTCTCCATTTTAATTTCAACCTAACACACTGCTCTCAATCCTATGCCTCATTTGCTACCACTCTCTACACAACTCTAGCACCTATGTGAGGACGTAGATATAAAGATCTCTTTAGCAGCCAAGAGACAGCGTACCCTTCTCACTGGAATTCTTTAAGGTTATGGTACACCAATAGCAATTCAGTGAACTAATAAGTTAAGGGAGGAAGGTTTATGCTACAGTTTGTTGAAATAATAAAAACTATGAGTATCAGATTCTAACATCTTCATTTTAGCACATCCCTATCAGTTAACCAATATTGCTACCGTCTTGAAAAGTTATATATATGCGGAAGACCCCACTAAAAGGTCCTGTGAGCCATAGGATGTTATGAACTTCTTTTAATGAGAGCAAAACGATTAAAAGCGAGTTTGACTTACCATATCAATTGATAGAGGCATGCACAAGGCTGATGAATACGATTTCTTTTTTTTTTTGTCTCAGCAACGCAGAGAGATTCTCCTCTGCAACACTGCCTCTGCTGGCCATGCAATATAATCTGCAGATGGAAAAGTCCACCGTTAGTCCATTATTAGAACTTAATTATTTCCAAAATAAAGACAACACTACCAAATAAAATTATTTTCATAAAGCGTTAATAATTAGTACAATCGAGTCTGCAATATTGTGAAAATTCAAAGTTCACTAAAAATTCTATTCTCCATTTTAATTTCAACCTAACACACTTCTCTCAATCCTATGCCTCATTTGCTACCACTCTCTACACAACTCTAGCACCTATGTGAGGACGTAGATATAAATATCTCTTTAGCAGCCAAGAGACAGCGTACCTTTCTCACTGGAATTCTTTAAGGTTATGGTACACCAATAGCAATTCAGTGAACTAATAAGTTAAGGGAGGAAGGTTTATGCTACAGTTTGTTGAAATAATAAAAACTATGAGTATCAGATTCTAACATCTTCATTTTAGCACATCCCTATCAGTTAACCAATATTGCTACCGTCTTGAAAAGTTATATATATGCGGAAGACCCCACTAAAAGGTCCTGTGAGCCATAGGATGTTATGAACTTCTTTTAATGAGAGCAAAACGATTAAAAGCGAGTTTGACTTACCATATCAATTGATAGAGGCATGCACAAGGCTGATGAATACGATTTCTTTTTTTTTTGGCTCAGCAACGCAGAGAGATTCTCCTCTGCAACACTGCCTCTGCTGGCCATGCAATATAATCTGCAGATGGAAAAGTCCACCGTTAGTCCATTATTAGAACTTAATTATTTCCAAAATAAAGACAACACTACCAAATAAAATTATTTTCATAAAGCGTTAATAATTAGTACAATCGAGTCTGCAATATTGTGAAAATTCAAAGTTCACTAAAAATTCTATTCTCCATTTTAATTTCAACCTAACACACTTCTCTCAATCCTATGCCTCATTTGCTACCACTCTCTACACAACTCTAGCACCTATGTGAGGACGTAGATATAAAGATCTCTTTAGCAGCCAAGAGACAGCGTACCTTTCTCACTGGAATTCTTTAAGGTTATGGTACACCAATAGCAATTCAGTGAACTAATAAGTTAAGGGAGGAAGGTTTATGCTACAGTTTGTTCAAATAATAAAAACTATGAGTATCAGATTCTAACATCTTCATTTTAGCACATCCCTATCAGTTAACCAATATTGCTACCATCTTGAAAAGTTATATATATGCGGAAGACCCCACTAAAAGGTCCTGTGAGCCATAGGATGTTATGAACTTCTTTTAATGAGAGCAAAACGATTAAAAGCGAGTTTGACTTACCATATCAATTGATAGAGGCATGCACAAGGCTGATGAATATGATTTTTTTTTTTTTTGTCTCAGCAACGCAGAGAGATTCTCCTCTGCAACACTGCCTCTGCTGGCCATGCAATATAATCTGCAGATGGAAAAGTCCACCGTTAGTCCATTATTAGAAATTGAATATTTCCAAACTAAAGAAAACACTACCAAATAAAATTATTTTCATAAAGCGTTAATAATTAGTACAATCGAGTCTGCAATATTGCGAAAATTCAAAGTTCACTAAAAATTATATTCTCCATTTTAATTTCAACCTAACACACTTCTCTCAATCCTATGCCTCATTTGCTACCACTCTCTACACAACTCTAGCACCTATGTGAGGACGTAGATATAAAGATCTCTTTAGCAGCCAAGAGACAGCGTACCCTTCTCACTGGAATTCTTTAAGGTTATGGTACACCAATAGCAATTCAGTGAACTAATAAGTTAAGGGAGGAAGGTTTATGCTACAGTTTGTTGAAATAATAAAAACTATGAGTATCAGATTCTAACATCTTCATTTTAGCACATCCCTATCAGTTAACCAATATTGCTACCGTCTTGAAAAGTTATATATATGCGGAAGACCCCACTAAAAGGTCCTGTGAGCCATAGGATGTTATGAACTTCTTTTAATGAGAGCAAAACGATTAAAAGCGAGTTTGACTTACCATATCAATTGATAGAGGCATGCACAAGGCTGATGAATATGATTTTTTTTTTTTTTGTCTCAGCAACGCAGAGAGATTCTCATCTGCAACACTGCCTCTGCTGGCCATGCAATATAATCTGCAGATGGAAAAGTCCACCGTTAGTCCATTATTAGAAATTGAATATTTCCAAACTAAAGAAAACACTACCAAATAAAATTATTTTCATAAAGCGTTAATAATTAGTACAATCGAGTCTGCAATATTGTGAAAATTCAAAGTTCACTAAAAATTATATTCTCCATTTTAATTTCAACCTAACACACTTCTCTCAATCCTATGCCTCATTTGCTACCACTCTCTACACAACTCTAGCACCTATGTGAGGACGTAGATATAAAGATCTCTTTAGCAGCCAAGAGACAGCGTACCCTTCTCACTGGAATTCTTTAAGGTTATGGTACACCAATAGCAATTCAGTGAACTAATAAGTTAAGGGAGGAAGGTTTATGCTACAGTTTGTTGAAATAATAAAAACTATGAGTATCAGATTCTAACATCTTCATTTTAGCACATCCCTATCAGTTAACCAATATTGCTACCGTCTTGAAAAGTTATATATATGCTGAAGACACCACTAAAAGGTCCTGTGAGCCATAGGATGTTATGAACTTCTTTTAATGAGAGCAAAACGATTAAAAGCGAGTTTGACTTACCATATCAATTGATAGAGGCATGCACAAAGCTGATGAATATGATTTCTTTTTTTTTTGTCTCAGCAACGCAGAGAGATTCTCCTCTGCAACACTGCCTCTGCTGGCCATGCAATATAATCTGCAGATGGAAAAGTCAACCGTTAGTCCATTATTAGAACTTAATTATTTCCAAAATAAAGACAACACTACCAAATAAAATTATTTTCATAAAGCGTTAATAATTAGTACAATCGAGTCTGCAATATTGTGAAAATTCAAAGTTCACTAAAAATTATATTCTCCATTTTAATTTCAACCTAACACACTGCTCTCAATCCTATGCCTCATTTGCTACCACTCTCTACACAACTCTAGCACCTATGTGAGGACGTAGATATAAAGATCTCTTTAGCAGCCAAGAGACAGCGTACCCTTCTCACTGGAATTCTTTAAGGTTATGGTACACCAATAGCAATTCAGTGAACTAATAAGTTAAGGGAGGAAGGTTAATGCTACAGTTTGTTCAAATAATAAAAACTATGAGTATCAGATTCTAACATCTTCATTTTAGCACATCCCTATCAGTTAACCAATATTGCTACCGTCTTGAAAAGTTATATATATGCTGAAGACACCACTAAAAGGTCCTGTGAGCCATAGGATGTTATGAACTTCTTTTAATGAGAGCAAAACGATTAAAAGCGAGTTTGACTTACCATATCAATTGATAGAGGCATGCACAAGGCTGATGAATATGATTTCTTTTTTTTTTGTCTCAGCAACGCAGAGAGATTCTCCTCTGCAACACTGCCTCTGCTGGCCATGCAATATAATCTGCATATGGAAAAGTCCACCGTTAGTCCATTATTAGAACTTAATTATTTCCAAAATAAAGACAACACTACCAAATAAAATTATTTTCATAAAGCGTTAATAATTAGTACAATCGAGTCTGCAATATTGTGAAAATTCAAAGTTCACTAAAAATTATATTCTCCATTTTAATTTCAACCTAACACACTTCTCTCAATCCTATGCCTCATTTGCTACCACTCTCTACACAACTCTAGCACCTATGTGAGGACGTAGATATAAAGATCTCTTTAGCAGCCAAGAGACAGCGTACCTTTCTCACTGGAATTCTTTAAGGTTATGGTACACCAATAGCAATTCAGTGAACTAATAAGTTAAGGGAGGAAGGTTTATGCTACAGTTTGTTCAAATAATAAAAACTATGAGTATCAGATTCTAACATCTTCATTTTAGCACATCCCTATCAGTTAACCAATATTGCTACCATCTTGAAAAGTTATATATATGCGGAAGACCCCACTAAAAGGTCCTGTGAGCCATAGGATGTTATGAACTTCTTTTAATGAGAGCAAAACGATTAAAAGCGAGTTTGACTTACCATATCAATTGATAGAGGCATGCACAAGGCTGATGAATACGATTTCTTTTTTTTTTTGGCTCAGCAACGCAGAGAGATTCTCCTCTGCAACACTGCCTCTGCTGGCCATGCAATATAATCTGCAGATGGAAAAGTCCACCGTTAGTCCATTATTAGAACTTAATTATTTCCAAAATAAAGACAACACTACCAAATAAAATTATTTTCATAAAGCGTTAATAATTAGTACAATCGAGTCTGCAATATTGTGAAAATTCAAAGTTCACTAAAAATTCTATTCTCCATTTTAATTTCAACCTAACACACTTCTCTCAATCCTATGCCTCATTTGCTACCACTCTCTACACAACTCTAGCACCTATGTGAGGACGTAGATATAAAGATCTCTTTAGCAGCCAAGAGACAGCGTACCTTTCTCACTGGAATTCTTTAAGGTTATGGTACACCAATAGCAATTCAGTGAACTAATAAGTTAAGGGAGGAAGGTTTATGCTACAGTTTGTTCAAATAATAAAAACTATGAGTATCAGATTCTAACATCTTCATTTTAGCACATCCCTATCAGTTAACCAATATTGCTACCATCTTGAAAAGTTATATATATGCGGAAGACCCCACTAAAAGGTCCTGTGAGCCATAGGATGTTATGAACTTCTTTTAATGAGAGCAAAACGATTAAAAGCAAGTTTGACTTACCATATCAATTGATAGAGGCATGCACAAGGCTGATGAATATGATTTTTTTTTTTTTGTCTCAGCAACGCAGAGAGATTCTCCTCTGCAACACTGCCTCTGCTGGCCATGCAATATAATCTGCAGATGGAAAAGTCCACCGTTAGTCTATTATTAGAAATTGAATATTTCCAAACTAAAGAAAACACTACCAAATAAAATTATTTTCATAAAGCGTTAATAATTAGTACAATCGAGTCTGCAATATTGTGAAAATTCAAAGTTCACTAAAAATTATATTCTCCATTTTAATTTCAACCTAACACACTTCTCTCAATCCTATGCCTCATTTGCTACCACTCTCTACACAACTCTAGCACCTATGTGAGGACGTAGATATAAAGATCTCTTTAGCAGCCAAGAGACAGCGTACCCTTCTCACTGGAATTCTTTAAGGTTATGGTACACCAATAGCAATTCAGTGAACTAATAAGTTAAGGGAGGAAGGTTTATGCTACAGTTTGTTCAAATAATAAAAACTATGAGTATCAGATTCTAACATCTTCATTTTAGCACATCCCTATCAGTTAACCAATATTGCTACCATCTTGAAAAGTTATATATATGCGGAAGACCCCACTAAAAGGTCCTGTGAGCCATAGGATGTTATGAACTTCTTTTAATGAGAGCAAAACGATTAAAAGCGAGTTTGACTTACCATATCAATTGATAGAGGCATGCACAAGGCTGATGAATATGATTTTTTTTTTTTTTGTCTCAGCAACGCAGAGAGATTCTCATCTGCAACACTGCCTCTGCTGGCCATGCAATATAATCTGCAGATGGAAAAGTCCACCGTTAGTCCATTATTAGAAATTGAATATTTCCAAACTAAAGAAAACACTACCAAATAAAATTATTTTCATAAAGCGTTAATAATTAGTACAATCGAGTCTGCAATATTGTGAAAATTCAAAGTTCACTAAAAATTCTATTCTCCATTTTAATTTCAACCTAACACACTTCTCTCAATCCTATGCCTCATTTGCTACCACTCTCTACACAACTCTAGCACCTATGTGAGGACGTAGATATAAAGATCTCTTTAGCAGCCAAGAGACAGCGTACCCTTCTCACTGGAATTCTTTAAGGTTATGGTACACCAATAGCAATTCAGTGAACTAATAAGTTAAGGGAGGAAGGTTTATGCTACAGTTTGTTCAAATAATAAAAACTATGAGTATCAGATTCTAACATCTTCATTTTAGCACATCCCTATCAGTTAACCAATATTGCTACCATCTTGAAAAGTTATATATATGCGGAAGACCCCACTAAAAGGTCCTGTGAGCCATAGGATGTTATGAACTTCTTTTAATGAGAGCAAAACGATTAAAAGCGAGTTTGACTTACCATATCAATTGATAAGAGGCATGCACAAGGCTGATGAATATGATTTTTTTTTTTTTGTCTCAGCAACGCAGAGAGATTCTCATCTGCAACACTGCCTCTGCTGGCCATGCAATATAATCTGCAGATGGAAAAGTCCACCGTTAGTCCATTATTAGAACTTAATTATTTCCAAAATAAAGAAAACACTACCAAATAAAATTATTTTCATAAAGCGTTAATAATTAGTACAATCGAGTCTGCAATATTGTGAAAATTCAAAGTTCACTAAAAATTCTATTCTCCATTTTAATTTCAACCTAACACACTTCTCTCAATCCTATGCCTCATTTGCTACCACTCTCTACACAACTCTAGCACCTATGTGAGGACGTAGATATAAAGATCTCTTTAGCAGCCAAGAGACAGCGTACCTTTCTCACTGGATTTCTTTAAGGTTATGGTACACCAATAGCAATTCAGTGAACTAATAAGTTAAGGGAGGAAGGTTTATGCTACAATTTGTTCAAATAATAAAAACTATGAGTATCAGATTCTAACATCTTCATTTTAGCACATCCCTATCAGTTAACCAATATTGCTACCATCTTGAAAAGTTATATATATGCGGAAGACCCCACTAAAAGGTCCTGTGAGCCATAGGATGTTATGAACTTCTTTTAATGAGAGCAAAACGATTAAAAGCGAGTTTGACTTACCATATCAATTGATAGAGGCATGCACAAGGCTGATGAATACGATTTCTTTTTTTTTTTGTCTCAGCAACGCAGAGAGATTCTCCTCTGCAACACTGCCTCTGCTGGCCATGCAATATAATCTGCAGATGGAAAAGTCCACCGTTAGTCCATTATTAGAACTTAATTATTTCCAAAATAAAGACAACACTACCAAATAAAATTATTTTCATAAAGCGTTAATAATTAGTACAATCGAGTCTGCAATATTGTGAAAATTCAAAGTTCACTAAAAATTCTATTCTCCATTTTAATTTCAACCTAACACACTTCTCTCAATCCTATGCCTCATTTGCTACCACTCTCTACACAACTCTAGCACCTATGTGAGGACGTAGATATAAATATCTCTTTAGCAGCCAAGAGACAGCGTACCTTTCTCACTGGAATTCTTTAAGGTTATGGTACACCAATAGCAATTCAGTGAACTAATAAGTTAAGGGAGGAAGGTTTATGCTACAGTTTGTTGAAATAATAAAAACTATGAGTATCAGATTCTAACATCTTCATTTTAGCACATCCCTATCAGTTAACCAATATTGCTACCGTCTTGAAAAGTTATATATATGCGGAAGACCCCACTAAAAGGTCCTGTGAGCCATAGGATGTTATGAACTTCTTTTAATGAGAGCAAAACGATTAAAAGCGAGTTTGACTTACCATATCAATTGATAGAGGCATGCACAAGGCTGATGAATACGATTTCTTTTTTTTTTGGCTCAGCAACGCAGAGAGATTCTCCTCTGCAACACTGCCTCTGCTGGCCATGCAATATAATCTGCAGATGGAAAAGTCCACCGTTAGTCCATTATTAGAAATTGAATATTTCCAAACTAAAGAAAACACTACCAAATAAAATTATTTTCATAAAGCGTTAATAATTAGTACAATCGAGTCTGCAATATTGTGAAAATTCAAAGTTCACTAAAAATTATATTCTCCATTTTAATTTCAACCTAACACACTTCTCTCAATCCTATGCCTCATTTGCTACCACTCTCTACACAACTCTAGCACCTATGTGAGGACGTAGATATAAAGATCTCTTTAGCAGCCAAGAGACAGCGTACCCTTCTCACTGGAATTCTTTAAGGTTATGGTACACCAATAGCAATTCAGTGAACTAATAAGTTAAGGGAGGAAGGTTTATGCTACAGTTTGTTGAAATAATAAAAACTATGAGTATCAGATTCTAACATCTTCATTTTAGCACATCCCTATCAGTTAACCAATATTGCTACCGTCTTGAAAAGTTATATATATGCGGAAGACCCCACTAAAAGGTCCTGTGAGCCATAGGATGTTATGAACTTCTTTTAATGAGAGCAAAACGATTAAAAGCGAGTTTGACTTACCATATCAATTGATAGAGGCATGCACAAGGCTGATGAATATGATTTTTTTTTTTTTGTCTCAGCAACGCAGAGAGATTCTCATCTGCAACACTGCCTCTGCTGGCCATGCAATATAATCTGCAGATGGAAAAGTCCACCGTTAGTCCATTATTAGAAATTGAATATTTCCAAACTAAAGAAAACACTACCAAATAAAATTATTTTCATAAAGCGTTAATAATTAGTACAATCGAGTCTGCAATATTGTGAAAATTCAAAGTTCACTAAAAATTATATTCTCCATTTTAATTTCAACCTAACACACTTCTCTCAATCCTATGCCTCATTTGCTACCACTCTCTACACAACTCTAGCACCTATGTGAGGACGTAGATATAAAGATCTCTTTAGCAGCCAAGAGACAGCGTACCCTTCTCACTGGAATTCTTTAAGGTTATGGTACACCAATAGCAATTCAGTGAACTAATAAGTTAAGGGAGGAAGGTTTATGCTACAGTTTGTTGAAATAATAAAAACTATGAGTATCAGATTCTAACATCTTCATTTTAGCACATCCCTATCAGTTAACCAATATTGCTACCGTCTTGAAAAGTTATATATATGCTGAAGACACCACTAAAAGGTCCTGTGAGCCATAGGATGTTATGAACTTCTTTTAATGAGAGCAAAACGATTAAAAGCGAGTTTGACTTACCATATCAATTGATAGAGGCATGCACAAGGCTGATGAATATGATTTCTTTTTTTTTTGTCTCAGCAACGCAGAGAGATTCTCCTCTGCAACACTGCCTCTGCTGGCCATGCAATATAATCTGCAGATGGAAAAGTCCACCGTTAGTCTATTATTAGAAATTGAATATTTCCAAACTAAAGAAAACACTACCAAATAAAATTATTTTCATAAAGCGTTAATAATTAGTACAATCGAGTCTGCAATATTGTGAAAATTCAAAGTTCACTAAAAATTATATTCTCCATTTTAATTTCAACCTAACACACTTCTCTCAATCCTATGCCTCATTTGCTACCACTCTCTACACAACTCTAGCACCTATGTGAGGACGTAGATATAAAGATCTCTTTAGCAGCCAAGAGACAGCGTACCCTTCTCACTGGAATTCTTTAAGGTTATGGTACACCAATAGCAATTCAGTGAACTAATAAGTTAAGGGAGGAAGGTTTATGCTACAGTTTGTTCAAATAATAAAAACTATGAGTATCAGATTCTAACATCTTCATTTTAGCACATCCCTATCAGTTAACCAATATTGCTACCATCTTGAAAAGTTATATATATGCGGAAGACCCCACTAAAAGGTCCTGTGAGCCATAGGATGTTATGAACTTCTTTTAATGAGAGCAAAACGATTAAAAGCGAGTTTGACTTACCATATCAATTGATAGAGGCATGCACAAGGCTGATGAATATGATTTCTTTTTTTTTTGTCTCAGCAACGCAGAGAGATTCTCATCTGCAACACTGCCTCTGCTGGCCATGCAATATAATCTGCAGATGGAAAAGTCCACCGTTAGTCCATTATTAGAAATTGAATATTTCCAAACTAAAGAAAACACTACCAAATAAAATTATTTTCATAAAGCGTTAATAATTAGTACAATCGAGTCTGCAATATTGTGAAAATTCAAAGTTCACTAAAAATTATATTCTCCATTTTAATTTCAACCTAACACACTTCTCTCAATCCTATGCCTCATTTGCTACCACTCTCTACACAACTCTAGCACCTATGTGAGGACGTAGATATAAAGATCTCTTTAGCAGCCAAGAGACAGCGTACCTTTCTCACTGGAATTCTTTAAGGTTATGGTACACCAATAGCAATTCAGTGAACTAATAAGTTAAGGGAGGAAGGTTTATGCTACAGTTTGTTCAAATAATAAAAACTATGAGTATCAGATTCTAACATCTTCATTTTAGCACATCCCTATCAGTTAACCAATATTGCTACCGTCTTGAAAAGTTATATATATGCTGAAGACACCACTAAAAGGTCCTGTGAGCCATAGGATGTTATGAACTTCTTTTAATGAGAGCAAAACGATTAAAAGCGAGTTTGACTTACCATATCAATTGATAGAGGCATGCACAAGGCTGATGAATATGATTTCTTTTTTTTTTGTCTCAGCAACGCAGAGAGATTCTCCTCTGCAACACTGCCTCTGCTGGCCATGCAATATAATCTGCAGATGGAAAAGTCAACCGTTAGTCCATTATTAGAACTTAATTATTTCCAAAATAAAGACAACACTACCAAATAAAATTATTTTCATAAAGCGTTAATAATTAGTACAATCGAGTCTGCAATATTGTGAAAATTCAAAGTTCACTAAAAATTCTATTCTCCATTTTAATTTCAACCTAACACACTTCTCTCAATCCTATGCCTCATTTGCTACCACTCTCTACACAACTCTAGCACCTATGTGAGGACGTAGATATAAAGATCTCTTTAGCAGCCAAGAGACAGCGTACCCTTCTCACTGGAATTCTTTAAGGTTATGGTACACCAATAGCAATTCAGTGAACTAATAAGTTAAGGGAGGAAGGTTTATGCTACAGTTTGTTGAAATAATAAAAACTATGAGTATCAGATTCTAACATCTTCATTTTAGCACATCCCTATCAGTTAACCAATATTGCTACCGTCTTGAAAAGTTATATATATGCTGAAGACACCACTAAAAGGTCCTGTGAGCCATAGGATGTTATGAACTTCTTTTAATGAGAGCAAAACGATTAAAAGCGAGTTTGACTTACCATATCAATTGATAGAGGCATGCACAAGGCTGATGAATATGATTTCTTTTTTTTTTGTCTCAGCAACGCAGAGAGATTCTCCTCTGCAACACTGCCTCTGCTGGCCATGCAATATAATCTGCAGATGGAAAAGTCAACCGTTAGTCCATTATTAGAACTTAATTATTTCCAAAATAAAGACAACACTACCAAATAAAATTATTTTCATAAAGCGTTAATAATTAGTACAATCGAGTCTGCAATATTGTGAAAATTCAAAGTTCACTAAAAATTATATTCTCCATTTTAATTTCAACCTAACACACTGCTCTCAATCCTATGCCTCATTTGCTACCACTCTCTACACAACTCTAGCACCTATGTGAGGACGTAGATATAAAGATCTCTTTAGCAGCCAAGAGACAGCGTACCCTTCTCACTGGAATTCTTTAAGGTTATGGTACACCAATAGCAATTCAGTGAACTAATAAGTTAAGGGAGGAAGGTTAATGCTACAGTTTGTTCAAATAATAAAAACTATGAGTATCAGATTCTAACATCTTCATTTTAGCACATCCCTATCAGTTAACCAATATTGCTACCGTCTTGAAAAGTTATATATATGCTGAAGACACCACTAAAAGGTCCTGTGAGCCATAGGATGTTATGAACTTCTTTTAATGAGAGCAAAACGATTAAAAGCGAGTTTGACTTACCATATCAATTGATAGAGGCATGCACAAGGCTGATGAATATGATTTCTTTTTTTTTTGTCTCAGCAACGCAGAGAGATTCTCCTCTGCAACACTGCCTCTGCTGGCCATGCAATATAATCTGCATATGGTAAAGTCCACCGTTAGTCCATTATTAGAACTTAATTATTTCCAAAATAAAGACAACACTACCAAATAAAATTATTTTCATAAAGCGTTAATAATTAGTACAATCGAGTCTGCAATATTGTGAAAATTCAAAGTTCACTAAAAATTATATTCTCCATTTTAATTTCAACCTAACACACTTCTCTCAATCCTATGCCTCATTTGCTACCACTCTCTACACAACTCTAGCACCTATGTGAGGACGTAGATATAAAGATCTCTTTAGCAGCCAAGAGACAGCGTACCTTTCTCACTGGAATTCTTTAAGGTTATGGTACACCAATAGCAATTCAGTGAACTAATAAGTTAAGGGAGGAAGGTTTATGCTACAGTTTGTTCAAATAATAAAAACTATGAGTATCAGATTCTAACATCTTCATTTTAGCACATCCCTATCAGTTAACCAATATTGCTACCATCTTGAAAAGTTATATATATGCGGAAGACCCCACTAAAAGGTCCTGTGAGCCATAGGATGTTATGAACTTCTTTTAATGAGAGCAAAACGATTAAAAGCGAGTTTGACTTACCATATCAATTGATAGAGGCATGCACAAGGCTGATGAATACGATTTCTTTTTTTTTTGGCTCAGCAACGCAGAGAGATTCTCCTCTGCAACACTGCCTCTGCTGGCCATGCAATATAATCTGCAGATGGAAAAGTCCACCGTTAGTCCATTATTAGAACTTAATTATTTCCAAAATAAAGACAACACTACCAAATAAAATTATTTTCATAAAGCGTTAATAATTAGTACAATCGAGTCTGCAATATTGTGAAAATTCAAAGTTCACTAAAAATTATATTCTCCATTTTAATTTCAACCTAACACACTTCTCTCAATCCTATGCCTCATTTGCTACCACTCTCTACACAACTCTAGCACCTATGTGAGGACGTAGATATAAAGATCTCTTTAGCAGCCAAGAGACAGCGTACCCTTCTCACTGGAATTCTTTAAGGTTATGGTACACCAATAGCAATTCAGTGAACTAATAAGTTAAGGGAGGAAGGTTTATGCTACAGTTTGTTCAAATAATAAAAACTATGAGTATCAGATTCTAACATCTTCATTTTAGCACATCCCTATCAGTTAACCAACATTGCTACCATCTTGAAAAGTTATATATATGCGGAAGACCCCACTAAAAGGTCCTGTGAGCCATAGGATGTTATGAACTTCTTTTAATGAGAGCAAAACGATTAAAAGCGAGTTTGACTTACCATATCAATTGATAGAGGCATGCACAAGGCTGATGAATATGATTTTTTTTTTTTTTGTCTCAGCAACGCAGAGAGATTCTCATCTGCAACACTGCCTCTGCTGGCCATGCAATATAATCTGCAGATGGAAAAGTCCACCGTTAGTCCATTATTAGAAATTGAATATTTCCAAACTAAAGAAAACACTACCAAATAAAATTATTTTCATAAAGCGTTAATAATTAGTACAATCGAGTCTGCAATATTGTGAAAATTCAAAGTTCACTAAAAATTCTATTCTCCATTTTAATTTCAACCTAACACACTTCTCTCAATCCTATGCCTCATTTGCTACCACTCTCTACACAACTCTAGCACCTATGTGAGGACGTAGATATAAAGATCTCTTTAGCAGCCAAGAGACAGCGTACCCTTCTCACTGGAATTCTTTAAGGTTATGGTACACCAATAGCAATTCAGTGAACTAATAAGTTAAGGGAGGAAGGTTTATGCTACAGTTTGTTCAAATAATAAAAACTATGAGTATCAGATTCTAACATCTTCATTTTAGCACATCCCTATCAGTTAACCAATATTGCTACCATCTTGAAAAGTTATATATATGCGGAAGACCCCACTAAAAGGTCCTGTGAGCCATAGGATGTTATGAACTTCTTTTAATGAGAGCAAAACGATTAAAAGCGAGTTTGACTTACCATATCAATTGATAAGAGGCATGCACAAGGCTGATGAATATGATTTTTTTTTTTTTGTCTCAGCAACGCAGAGAGATTCTCATCTGCAACACTGCCTCTGCTGGCCATGCAATATAATCTGCAGATGGAAAAGTCCACCGTTAGTCCATTATTAGAACTTAATTATTTCCAAAATAAAGAAAACACTACCAAATAAAATTATTTTCATAAAGCGTTAATAATTAGTACAATCGAGTCTGCAATATTGTGAAAATTCAAAGTTCACTAAAAATTCTATTCTCCATTTTAATTTCAACCTAACACACTTCTCTCAATCCTATGCCTCATTTGCTACCACTCTCTACACAACTCTAGCACCTATGTGAGGACGTAGATATAAAGATCTCTTTAGCAGCCAAGAGACAGCGTACCTTTCTCACTGGATTTCTTTAAGGTTATGGTACACCAATAGCAATTCAGTGAACTAATAAGTTAAGGGAGGAAGGTTTATGCTACAATTTGTTCAAATAATAAAAACTATGAGTATCAGATTCTAACATCTTCATTTTAGCACATCCCTATCAGTTAACCAATATTGCTACCATCTTGAAAAGTTATATATATGCGGAAGACCCCACTAAAAGGTCCTGTGAGCCATAGGATGTTATGAACTTCTTTTAATGAGAGCAAAACGATTAAAAGCGAGTTTGACTTACCATATCAATTGATAGAGGCATGCACAAGGCTGATGAATACGATTTCTTTTTTTTTTTGTCTCAGCAACGCAGAGAGATTCTCCTCTGCAACACTGCCTCTGCTGGCCATGCAATATAATCTGCAGATGGAAAAGTCCACCGTTAGTCCATTATTAGAACTTAATTATTTCCAAAATAAAGACAACACTACCAAATAAAATTATTTTCATAAAGCGTTAATAATTAGTACAATCGAGTCTGCAATATTGTGAAAATTCAAAGTTCACTAAAAATTCTATTCTCCATTTTAATTTCAACCTAACACACTTCTCTCAATCCTATGCCTCATTTGCTACCACTCTCTACACAACTCTAGCACCTATGTGAGGACGTAGATATAAAGATCTCTTTAGCAGCCAAGAGACAGCGTACCCTTCTCACTGGAATTCTTTAAGGTTATGGTACACCAATAGCAATTCAGTGAACTAATAAGTTAAGGGAGGAAGGTTTATGCTACAGTTTGTTCAAATAATAAAAACTATGAGTATCAGATTCTAACATCTTCATTTTAGCACATCCCTATCAGTTAACCAATATTGCTACCATCTTGAAAAGTTATATATATGCGGAAGACCCCACTAAAAGGTCCTGTGAGCCATAGGATGTTATGAACTTCTTTTAATGAGAGCAAAACGATTAAAAGCGAGTTTGACTTACCATATCAATTGATAAGAGGCATGCACAAGGCTGATGAATATGATTTTTTTTTTTTTGTCTCAGCAACGCAGAGAGATTCTCATCTGCAACACTGCCTCTGCTGGCCATGCAATATAATCTGCAGATGGAAAAGTCCACCGTTAGTCCATTATTAGAACTTAATTATTTCCAAAATAAAGAAAACACTACCAAATAAAATTATTTTCATAAAGCGTTAATAATTAGTACAATCGAGTCTGCAATATTGTGAAAATTCAAAGTTCACTAAAAATTCTATTCTCCATTTTAATTTCAACCTAACACACTTCTCTCAATCCTATGCCTCATTTGCTACCACTCTCTACACAACTCTAGCACCTATGTGAGGACGTAGATATAAAGATCTCTTTAGCAGCCAAGAGACAGCGTACCTTTCTCACTGGATTTCTTTAAGGTTATGGTACACCAATAGCAATTCAGTGAACTAATAAGTTAAGGGAGGAAGGTTTATGCTACAATTTGTTCAAA
Source organism: Triturus cristatus (assembly GCF_964204655.1). Classification (NCBI taxonomy): domain Eukaryota; kingdom Metazoa; phylum Chordata; class Amphibia; order Caudata; family Salamandridae; genus Triturus; species Triturus cristatus. Next base: position 742,695,303 of record NC_140593.1, read on the forward strand.
TAATAAAAACTATGAGTATCAGATTCTAACATCTTCATTTTAGCACATCCCTATCAGTTAACCAATATTGCTACCATCTTGAAAAGTTATATATATGCGGAAGACCCCACTAAAAGGTCCTGTGAGCCATAGGATGTTATGAACTTCTTTTAATGAGAGCAAAACGATTAAAAGCGAGTTTGACTTACCATATCAATTGATAGAGGCATGCACAAGGCTGATGAATACGATTTCTTTTTTTTTTTGTCTCAGCAACGCAGAGAGATTCTCCTCTGCAACACTGCCTCTGCTGGCCATGCAATATAATCTGCAGATGGAAAAGTCCACCGTTAGTCCATTATTAGAACTTAATTATTTCCAAAATAAAGACAACACTACCAAATAAAATTATTTTCATAAAGCGTTAATAATTAGTACAATCGAGTCTGCAATATTGTGAAAATTCAAAGTTCACTAAAAATTCTATTCTCCATTTTAATTTCAACCTAACACACTTCTCTCAATCCTATGCCTCATTTGCTACCACTCTCTACACAACTCTAGCACCTATGTGAGGACGTAGATATAAATATCTCTTTAGCAGCCAAGAGACAGCGTACCTTTCTCACTGGAATTCTTTAAGGTTATGGTACACCAATAGCAATTCAGTGAACTAATAAGTTAAGGGAGGAAGGTTTATGCTACAGTTTGTTGAAATAATAAAAACTATGAGTATCAGATTCTAACATCTTCATTTTAGCACATCCCTATCAGTTAACCAATATTGCTACCGTCTTGAAAAGTTATATATATGCGGAAGACCCCACTAAAAGGTCCTGTGAGCCATAGGATGTTATGAACTTCTTTTAATGAGAGCAAAACGATTAAAAGCGAGTTTGACTTACCATATCAATTGATAGAGGCATGCACAAGGCTGATGAATACGATTTCTTTTTTTTTTGGCTCAGCAACGCAGAGAGATTCTCCTCTGCAACACTGCCTCTGCTGGCCATGCAATATAATCTGCAGATGGAAAAGTCCACCGTTAGTCCATTATTAGAAATTGAATATTTCCAAACTAAAGAAAACACTACCAAATAAAATTATTTTCATAAAGCGTTAATAATTAGTACAATCGAGTCTGCAATATTGTGAAAATTCAAAGTTCACTAAAAATTATATTCTCCATTTTAATTTCAACCTAACACACTTCTCTCAATCCTATGCCTCATTTGCTACCACTCTCTACACAACTCTAGCACCTATGTGAGGACGTAGATATAAAGATCTCTTTAGCAGCCAAGAGACAGCGTACCCTTCTCACTGGAATTCTTTAAGGTTATGGTACACCAATAGCAATTCAGTGAACTAATAAGTTAAGGGAGGAAGGTTTATGCTACAGTTTGTTGAAATAATAAAAACTATGAGTATCAGATTCTAACATCTTCATTTTAGCACATCCCTATCAGTTAACCAATATTGCTACCGTCTTGAAAAGTTATATATATGCGGAAGACCCCACTAAAAGGTCCTGTGAGCCATAGGATGTTATGAACTTCTTTTAATGAGAGCAAAACGATTAAAAGCGAGTTTGACTTACCATATCAATTGATAGAGGCATGCACAAGGCTGATGAATATGATTTTTTTTTTTTTGTCTCAGCAACGCAGAGAGATTCTCATCTGCAACACTGCCTCTGCTGGCCATGCAATATAATCTGCAGATGGAAAAGTCCACCGTTAGTCCATTATTAGAAATTGAATATTTCCAAACTAAAGAAAACACTACCAAATAAAATTATTTTCATAAAGCGTTAATAATTAGTACAATCGAGTCTGCAATATTGTGAAAATTCAAAGTTCACTAAAAATTATATTCTCCATTTTAATTTCAACCTAACACACTTCTCTCAATCCTATGCCTCATTTGCTACCACTCTCTACACAACTCTAGCACCTATGTGAGGACGTAGATATAAAGATCTCTTTAGCAGCCAAGAGACAGCGTACCCTTCTCACTGGAATTCTTTAAGGTTATGGTACACCAATAGCAATTCAGTGAACTAATAAGTTAAGGGAGGAAGGTTTATGCTACAGTTTGTTGAAATAATAAAAACTATGAGTATCAGATTCTAACATCTTCATTTTAGCACATCCCTATCAGTTAACCAATATTGCTACCGTCTTGAAAAGTTATATATATGCTGAAGACACCACTAAAAGGTCCTGTGAGCCATAGGATGTTATGAACTTCTTTTAATGAGAGCAAAACGATTAAAAGCGAGTTTGACTTACCATATCAATTGATAGAGGCATGCACAAGGCTGATGAATATGATTTCTTTTTTTTTTGTCTCAGCAACGCAGAGAGATTCTCCTCTGCAACACTGCCTCTGCTGGCCATGCAATATAATCTGCAGATGGAAAAGTCCACCGTTAGTCTATTATTAGAAATTGAATATTTCCAAACTAAAGAAAACACTACCAAATAAAATTATTTTCATAAAGCGTTAATAATTAGTACAATCGAGTCTGCAATATTGTGAAAATTCAAAGTTCACTAAAAATTATATTCTCCATTTTAATTTCAACCTAACACACTTCTCTCAATCCTATGCCTCATTTGCTACCACTCTCTACACAACTCTAGCACCTATGTGAGGACGTAGATATAAAGATCTCTTTAGCAGCCAAGAGACAGCGTACCCTTCTCACTGGAATTCTTTAAGGTTATGGTACACCAATAGCAATTCAGTGAACTAATAAGTTAAGGGAGGAAGGTTTATGCTACAGTTTGTTCAAATAATAAAAACTATGAGTATCAGATTCTAACATCTTCATTTTAGCACATCCCTATCAGTTAACCAATATTGCTACCATCTTGAAAAGTTATATATATGCGGAAGACCCCACTAAAAGGTCCTGTGAGCCATAGGATGTTATGAACTTCTTTTAATGAGAGCAAAACGATTAAAAGCGAGTTTGACTTACCATATCAATTGATAGAGGCATGCACAAGGCTGATGAATATGATTTTTTTTTTTTTTGTCTCAGCAACGCAGAGAGATTCTCATCTGCAACACTGCCTCTGCTGGCCATGCAATATAATCTGCAGATGGAAAAGTCCACCGTTAGTCCATTATTAGAAATTGAATATTTCCAAACTAAAGAAAACACTACCAAATAAAATTATTTTCATAAAGCGTTAATAATTAGTACAATCGAGTCTGCAATATTGTGAAAATTCAAAGTTCACTAAAAATTATATTCTCCATTTTAATTTCAACCTAACACACTTCTCTCAATCCTATGCCTCATTTGCTACCACTCTCTACACAACTCTAGCACCTATGTGAGGACGTAGATATAAAGATCTCTTTAGCAGCCAAGAGACAGCGTACCTTTCTCACTGGAATTCTTTAAGGTTATGGTACACCAATAGCAATTCAGTGAACTAATAAGTTAAGGGAGGAAGGTTTATGCTACAGTTTGTTCAAATAATAAAAACTATGAGTATCAGATTCTAACATCTTCATTTTAGCACATCCCTATCAGTTAACCAATATTGCTACCGTCTTGAAAAGTTATATATATGCTGAAGACACCACTAAAAGGTCCTGTGAGCCATAGGATGTTATGAACTTCTTTTAATGAGAGCAAAACGATTAAAAGCGAGTTTGACTTACCATATCAATTGATAGAGGCATGCACAAGGCTGATGAATATGATTTCTTTTTTTTTTGTCTCAGCAACGCAGAGAGATTCTCCTCTGCAACACTGCCTCTGCTGGCCATGCAATATAATCTGCAGATGGAAAAGTCAACCGTTAGTCCATTATTAGAACTTAATTATTTCCAAAATAAAGACAACACTACCAAATAAAATTATTTTCATAAAGCGTTAATAATTAGTACAATCGAGTCTGCAATATTGTGAAAATTCAAAGTTCACTAAAAATTCTATTCTCCATTTTAATTTCAACCTAACACACTTCTCTCAATCCTATGCCTCATTTGCTACCACTCTCTACACAACTCTAGCACCTATGTGAGGACGTAGATATAAAGATCTCTTTAGCAGCCAAGAGACAGCGTACCCTTCTCACTGGAATTCTTTAAGGTTATGGTACACCAATAGCAATTCAGTGAACTAATAAGTTAAGGGAGGAAGGTTTATGCTACAGTTTGTTGAAATAATAAAAACTATGAGTATCAGATTCTAACATCTTCATTTTAGCACATCCCTATCAGTTAACCAATATTGCTACCGTCTTGAAAAGTTATATATATGCTGAAGACACCACTAAAAGGTCCTGTGAGCCATAGGATGTTATGAACTTCTTTTAATGAGAGCAAAACGATTAAAAGCGAGTTTGACTTACCATATCAATTGATAGAGGCATGCACAAGGCTGATGAATATGATTTCTTTTTTTTTTGTCTCAGCAACGCAGAGAGATTCTCCTCTGCAACACTGCCTCTGCTGGCCATGCAATATAATCTGCAGATGGAAAAGTCAACCGTTAGTCCATTATTAGAACTTAATTATTTCCAAAATAAAGACAACACTACCAAATAAAATTATTTTCATAAAGCGTTAATAATTAGTACAATCGAGTCTGCAATATTGTGAAAATTCAAAGTTCACTAAAAATTATATTCTCCATTTTAATTTCAACCTAACACACTTCTCTCAATCCTATGCCTCATTTGCTACCACTCTCTACACAACTCTAGCACCTATGTGAGGACGTAGATATAAAGATCTCTTTAGCAGCCAAGAGACAGCGTACCTTTCTCACTGGAATTCTTTAAGGTTATGGTACACCAATAGCAATTCAGTGAACTAATAAGTTAAGGGAGGAAGGTTTATGCTACAGTTTGTTCAAATAATAAAAACTATGAGTATCAGATTCTAACATCTTCATTTTAGCACATCCCTATCAGTTAACCAATATTGCTACCATCTTGAAAAGTTATATATATGCGGAAGACCCCACTAAAAGGTCCTGTGAGCCATAGGATGTTATGAACTTCTTTTAATGAGAGCAAAACGATTAAAAGCGAGTTTGACTTACCATATCAATTGATAGAGGCATGCACAAGGCTGATGAATACGATTTCTTTTTTTTTTGGCTCAGCAACGCAGAGAGATTCTCCTCTGCAACACTGCCTCTGCTGGCCATGCAATATAATCTGCAGATGGAAAAGTCCACCGTTAGTCCATTATTAGAACTTAATTATTTCCAAAATAAAGACAACACTACCAAATAAAATTATTTTCATAAAGCGTTAATAATTAGTACAATCGAGTCTGCAATATTGTGAAAATTCAAAGTTCACTAAAAATTATATTCTCCATTTTAATTTCAACCTAACACACTTCTCTCAATCCTATGCCTCATTTGCTACCACTCTCTACACAACTCTAGCACCTATGTGAGGACGTAGATATAAAGATCTCTTTAGCAGCCAAGAGACAGCGTACCCTTCTCACTGGAATTCTTTAAGGTTATGGTACACCAATAGCAATTCAGTGAACTAATAAGTTAAGGGAGGAAGGTTTATGCTACAGTTTGTTCAAATAATAAAAACTATGAGTATCAGATTCTAACATCTTCATTTTAGCACATCCCTATCAGTTAACCAATATTGCTACCATCTTGAAAAGTTATATATATGCGGAAGACCCCACTAAAAGGTCCTGTGAGCCATAGGATGTTATGAACTTCTTTTAATGAGAGCAAAACGATTAAAAGCGAGTTTGACTTACCATATCAATTGATAGAGGCATGCACAAGGCTGATGAATATGATTTTTTTTTTTTTTGTCTCAGCAACGCAGAGAGATTCTCATCTGCAACACTGCCTCTGCTGGCCATGCAATATAATCTGCAGATGGAAAAGTCCACCGTTAGTCCATTATTAGAAATTGAATATTTCCAAACTAAAGAAAACACTACCAAATAAAATTATTTTCATAAAGCGTTAATAATTAGTACAATCGAGTCTGCAATATTGTGAAAATTCAAAGTTCACTAAAAATTATATTCTCCATTTTAATTTCAACCTAACACACTTCTCTCAATCCTATGCCTCATTTGCTACCACTCTCTACACAACTCTAGCACCTATGTGAGGACGTAGATATAAAGATCTCTTTAGCAGCCAAGAGACAGCGTACCCTTCTCACTGGAATTCTTTAAGGTTATGGTACACCAATAGCAATTCAGTGAACTAATAAGTTAAGGGAGGAAGGTTAATGCTACAGTTTGTTCAAATAATAAAAACTATGAGTATCAGATTCTAACATCTTCATTTTAGCACATCCCTATCAGTTAACCAATATTGCTACCGTCTTGAAAAGTTATATATATGCTGAAGACACCACTAAAAGGTCCTGTGAGCCATAGGATGTTATGAACTTCTTTTAATGAGAGCAAAACGATTAAAAGCGAGTTTGACTTACCATATCAATTGATAGAGGCATGCACAAGGCTGATGAATATGATTTCTTTTTTTTTTGTCTCAGCAACGCAGAGAGATTCTCCTCTGCAACACTGCCTCTGCTGGCCATGCAATATAATCTGCATATGGAAAAGTCCACCGTTAGTCCATTATTAGAACTTAATTATTTCCAAAATAAAGACAACACTACCAAATAAAATTATTTTCATAAAGCGTTAATAATTAGTACAATCGAGTCTGCAATATTGTGAAAATTCAAAGTTCACTAAAAATTATATTCTCCATTTTAATTTCAACCTAACACACTTCTCTCAATCCTATGCCTCATTTGCTACCACTCTCTACACAACTCTAGCACCTATGTGAGGACGTAGATATAAAGATCTCTTTAGCAGCCAAGAGACAGCGTACCTTTCTCACTGGAATTCTTTAAGGTTATGGTACACCAATAGCAATTCAGTGAACTAATAAGTTAAGGGAGGAAGGTTTATGCTACAGTTTGTTCAAATAATAAAAACTATGAGTATCAGATTCTAACATCTTCATTTTAGCACATCCCTATCAGTTAACCAATATTGCTACCATCTTGAAAAGTTATATATATGCGGAAGACCCCACTAAAAGGTCCTGTGAGCCATAGGATGTTATGAACTTCTTTTAATGAGAGCAAAACGATTAAAAGCGAGTTTGACTTACCATATCAATTGATAGAGGCATGCACAAGGCTGATGAATACGATTTCTTTTTTTTTTGGCTCAGCAACGCAGAGAGATTCTCCTCTGCAACACTGCCTCTGCTGGCCATGCAATATAATCTGCAGATGGAAAAGTCCACCGTTAGTCCATTATTAGAACTTAATTATTTCCAAAATAAAGACAACACTACCAAATAAAATTATTTTCATAAAGCGTTAATAATTAGTACAATCGAGTCTGCAATATTGTGAAAATTCAAAGTTCACTAAAAATTATATTCTCCATTTTAATTTCAACCTAACACACTTCTCTCAATCCTATGCCTCATTTGCTACCACTCTCTACACAACTCTAGCACCTATGTGAGGACGTAGATATAAAGATCTCTTTAGCAGCCAAGAGACAGCGTACCCTTCTCACTGGAATTCTTTAAGGTTATGGTACACCAATAGCAATTCAGTGAACTAATAAGTTAAGGGAGGAAGGTTTATGCTACAGTTTGTTCAAATAATAAAAACTATGAGTATCAGATTCTAACATCTTCATTTTAGCACATCCCTATCAGTTAACCAATATTGCTACCATCTTGAAAAGTTATATATATGCGGAAGACCCCACTAAAAGGTCCTGTGAGCCATAGGATGTTATGAACTTCTTTTAATGAGAGCAAAACGATTAAAAGCGAGTTTGACTTACCATATCAATTGATAGAGGCATGCACAAGGCTGATGAATATGATTTTTTTTTTTTTTGTCTCAGCAACGCAGAGAGATTCTCATCTGCAACACTGCCTCTGCTGGCCATGCAATATAATCTGCAGATGGAAAAGTCCACCGTTAGTCCATTATTAGAAATTGAATATTTCCAAACTAAAGAAAACACTACCAAATAAAATTATTTTCATAAAGCGTTAATAATTAGTACAATCGAGTCTGCAATATTGTGAAAATTCAAAGTTCACTAAAAATTATATTCTCCATTTTAATTTCAACCTAACACACTTCTCTCAATCCTATGCCTCATTTGCTACCACTCTCTACACAACTCTAGCACCTATGTGAGGACGTAGATATAAAGATCTCTTTAGCAGCCAAGAGACAGCGTACCCTTCTCACTGGAATTCTTTAAGGTTATGGTACACCAATAGCAATTCAGTGAACTAATAAGTTAAGGGAGGAAGGTTTATGCTACAGTTTGTTGAAATAATAAAAACTATGAGTATCAGATTCTAACATCTTCATTTTAGCACATCCCTATCAGTTAACCAATATTGCTACCGTCTTGAAAAGTTATATATATGCTGAAGACACCACTAAAAGGTCCTGTGAGCCATAGGATGTTATGAACTTCTTTTAATGAGAGCAAAACTATTAAAAGCGAGTTTGACTTACCATATCAATTGATAGCGGCATGCACAAGGCTGATGAATATGATTTCTTTTTTTTTTGTCTCAGCAACGCAGAGAGATTCTCCTCTGCAACACTGCCTCTGCTGGCCATGCAATATAATCTGCAGATGGAAAAGTCAACCGTTAGTCCATTATTAGAACTTAATTATTTCCAAAATAAAGACAACACTACCAAATAAAATTATTTTCATAAAGCGTTAATAATTAGTACAATCGAGTCTGCAATATTGTGAAAATTCAAAGTTCACTAAAAATTATATTCTCCATTTTAATTTCAACCTAACACACTGCTCTCAATCCTATGCCTCATTTGCTACCACTCTCTACACAACTCTAGCACCTATGTGAGGACGTAGATATAAAGATCTCTTTAGCAGCCAAGAGACAGCGTACCCTTCTCACTGGAATTCTTTAAGGTTATGGTACACCAATAGCAATTCAGTGAACTAATAAGTTAAGGGAGGAAGGTTAATGCTACAGTTTGTTCAAATAATAAAAACTATGAGTATCAGATTCTAACATCTTCATTTTAGCACATCCCTATCAGTTAACCAATATTGCTACCGTCTTGAAAAGTTATATATATGCTGAAGACACCACTAAAAGGTCCTGTGAGCCATAGGATGTTATGAACTTCTTTTAATGAGAGCAAAACGATTAAAAGCGAGTTTGACTTACCATATCAATTGATAGAGGCATGCACAAGGCTGATGAATATGATTTCTTTTTTTTTTGTCTCAGCAACGCAGAGAGATTCTCCTCTGCAACACTGCCTCTGCTGGCCATGCAATATAATCTGCATATGGAAAAGTCCACCGTTAGTCCATTATTAGAACTTAATTATTTCCAAAATAAAGACAACACTACCAAATAAAATTATTTTCATAAAGCGTTAATAATTAGTACAATCGAGTCTGCAATATTGTGAAAATTCAAAGTTCACTAAAAATTATATTCTCCATTTTAATTTCAACCTAACACACTTCTCTCAATCCTATGCCTCATTTGCTACCACTCTCTACACAACTCTAGAACCTATGTGAGGACGTAGATATAAAGATCTCTTTAGCAGCCAAGAGACAGCGTACCTTTCTCACTGGAATTCTTTAAGGTTATGGTACACCAATAGCAATTCAGTGAACTAATAAGTTAAGGGAGGAAGGTTTATGCTACAGTTTGTTCAAATAATAAAAACTATGAGGATCAGATTCTAACATCTTCATTTTAGCACATCCCTATCAGTTAACCAATATTGCTACCATCTTGAAAAGTTATATATATGCGGAAGACCCCACTAAAAGGTCCTGTGAGCCATAGGATGTTATGAACTTCTTTTAATGAGAGCAAAACGATTAAAAGCAAGTTTGACTTACCATATCAATTGATAGAGGCATGCACAAGGCTGATGAATATGATTTTTTTTTTTTTTGTCTCAGCAACGCAGAGAGATTCTCATCTGCAACACTGCCTCTGCTGGCCATGCAATATAATCTGCAGATGGAAAAGTCCACCGTTAGTCCATTATTAGAAATTGAATATTTCCAAACTAAAGAAAACACTACCAAATAAAATTATTTTCATAAAGCGTTAATAATTAGTACAATCGAGTCTGCAATATTGTGAAAATTCAAAGTTCACTAAAAATTATATTCTCCATTTTAATTTCAACCTAACACACTTCTCTCAATCCTATGCCTCATTTGCTACCACTCTCTACACAACTCTAGCACCTATGTGAGGACGTAGATATAAAGATCTCTTTAGCAGCCAAGAGACAGCGTACCTTTCTCACTGGAATTCTTTAAGGTTATGGTACACCAATAGCAATTCAGTGAACTAATAAGTTAAGGGAGGAAGGTTTATGCTACAGTTTGTTGAAATAATAAAAACTATGAGTATCAGATTCTAACATCTTCATTTTAGCACATCCCTATCAGTTAACCAATATTGCTACCGTCTTGAAAAGTTATATATATGCTGAAGACACCACTAAAAGGTCCTGTGAGCCATAGGATGTTATGAACTTCTTTTAATGAGAGCAAAACGATTAAAAGCGAGTTTGACTTACCATATCAATTGATAGAGGCATGCACAAGGCTGATGAATATGATTTCTTTTTTTTTTGTCTCAGCAACGCAGAGAGATTCTCCTCTGCAACACTGCCTCTGCTGGCCATGCAATATAATCTGCAGATGGAAAAGTCAACCGTTAGTCCATTATTAGAACTTAATTATTTCCAAAATAAAGACAACACTACCAAATAAAATTATTTTCATAAAGCGTTAATAATTAGTACAATCGAGTCTGCAATATTGTGAAAATTCAAAGTTCACTAAAAATTCTATTCTCCATTTTAATTTCAACCTAACACACTTCTCTCAATCCTATGCCTCATTTGCTACCACTCTCTACACAACTCTAGCACCTATGTGAGGACGTAGATATAAAGATCTCTTTAGCAGCCAAGAGACAGCGTACCTTTCTCACTGGAATTCTTTAAGGTTATGGTACACCAATAGCAATTCAGTGAACTAATAAGTTAAGGGAGGAAGGTTTATGCTACAGTTTGTTCAAATAATAAAAACTATGAGTATCAGATTCTAACATCTTCATTTTAGCACATCCCTATCAGTTAACCAATATTGCTACCATCTTGAAAAGTTATATATATGCGGAAGACCCCACTAAAAGGTCCTGTGAGCCATAGGATGTTATGAACTTCTTTTAATGAGAGCAAAACGATTAAAAGCAAGTTTGACTTACCATATCAATTGATAGAGGCATGCACAAGGCTGATGAATATGATTTTTTTTTTTTTTTGTCTCAGCAACGCAGAGAGATTCTCCTCTGCAACACTGCCTCTGCTGGCCATGCAATATAATCTGCAGATGGAAAAGTCCACCGTTAGTCCATTATTAGAAATTGAATATTTCCAAACTAAAGAAAACACTACCAAATAAAATTATTTTCATAAAGCGTTAATAATTAGTACAATCGAGTCTGCAATATTGTGAAAATTCAAAGTTCACTAAAAATTATATTCTCCATTTTAATTTCAACCTAACACACTTCTCTCAATCCTATGCCTCATTTGCTACCACTCTCTACACAACTCTAGCACCTATGTGAGGACGTAGATATAAAGATCTCTTTAGCAGCCAAGAGACAGCATACCCTTCTCACTGGAATTCTTTAAGGTTATGGTACACCAATAGCAATTCAGTGAACTAATAAGTTAAGGGAGGAAGGTTTATGCTACAGTTTGTTGAAATAATAAAAACTATGAGTATCAGATTCTAACATCTTCATTTTAGCACATCCCTATCAGTTAACCAATATTGCTACCGTCTTGAAAAGTTATATATATGCGGAAGACCCCACTAAAAGGTCCTGTGAGCCATAGGATGTTATGAACTTCTTTTAATGAGAGCAAAACGATTAAAAGCGAGTTTGACTTACCATATCAATTGATAGAGGCATGCACAAGGCTGATGAATACGATTTCTTTTTTTTTTTGTCTCAGCAACGCAGAGAGATTCTCCTCTGCAACACTGCCTCTGCTGGCCATGCAATATAATCTGCAGATGGAAAAGTCCACCGTTAGTCCATTATTAGAACTTAATTATTTCCAAAATAAAGACAACACTACCAAATAAAATTATTTTCATAAAGCGTTAATAATTAGTACAATCGAGTCTGCAATATTGTGAAAATTCAAAGTTCACTAAAAATTCTATTCTCCATTTTAATTTAAACCTAACACACTTCTCTCAATCCTATGCCTCATTTGCTACCACTCTCTACACAACTCTAGCACCTATGTGAGGACGTAGATATAAAGATCTCTTTAGCAGCCAAGAGACAGCGTACCTTTCTCACTGGAATTCTTTAAGGTTATGGTACACCAATAGCAATTCAGTGAACTAATAAGTTAAGGGAGGAAGGTTTATGCTACAGTTTGTTCAAATAATAAAAACTATGAGTATCAGATTCTAACATCTTCATTTTAGCACATCCCTATCAATTAACCAATATTGCTACCATCTTGAAAAGTTATATATATGCGGAAGACCCCACTAAAAGGTCCTGTGAGCCATAGGATGTTATGAACTTCTTTTAATGAGAGCAAAACGATTAAAAGCGAGTTTGACTTACCATATCAATTGATAGAGGCATGCACAAGGCTGATGAATATGATTTTTTTTTTTTTTTGTCTCAGCAACGCAGAGAGATTCTCCTCTGCAACACTGCCTCTGCTGGCCATGCAATATAATCTGCAGATGGAAAAGTCCACCGTTAGTCCATTATTAGAAATTGAATATTTCCAAACTAAAGAAAACACTACCAAATAAAATTATTTTCATAAAGCGTTAATAATTAGTACAATCGAGTCTGCAATATTGTGAAAATTCAAAGTTCACTAAAAATTCTATTCTCCATTTTAATTTCAACCTAACACACTTCTCTCAATCCTATGCCTCATTTGCTACCACTCTCTACACAACTCTAGCACCTATGTGAGGACGTAGATAAAAAGATCTCTTTAGCAGCCAAGAGACAGCGTACCTTTCTCACTGGAATTCTTTAAGGTTATGGTACACCAATAGCAATTCAGTGAACTAATAAGTTAAGGGAGGAAGGTTTATGCTACAGTTTGTTGAAATAATAAAAACTATGAGTATCAGATTCTAACATCTTCATTTTAGCACATCCCTATCAGTTAACCAATATTGCTACCGTCTTGAAAAGTTATATATATGCGGAAGACCCCACTAAAAGGTCCTGTGAGCCATAGGATGTTATGAACTTCTTTTACTGAGAGCAAAACGATTAAAAGTGAGTTTGACTTACCATATCAATTGATAGAGGCATGCACAAGGCTGATGAATACGATTTCTTTTTTTTTTTGTCTCAGCAACGCAGAGAGATTCTCCTCTGCAACACTGCCTCTGCTGGCCATGCAATATAATCTGCAGATGGAAAAGTCCACCGTTAGTCCATTATTAGAACTTAATTATTTCCAAAATAAAGACAACACTACCAAATAAAATTATTTTCATAAAGCGTTAATAATTAGCACAATCGAGTCTGCAATATTGTGAAAATTCAAAGTTCACTAAAAATTATATTCTCCATTTTAATTTCAACCTAACACACTTCTCTCAATCCTATGCCTCATTTGCTACCACTCTCTACACAACTCTAGCACCTATGTGAGGACGTAGATATAAAGATCTCTTTAGCAGCCAAGAGACAGCGTACCCTTCTCACTGGAATTCTTTAAGGTTATGGTACACCAATAGCAATTCAGTGAACTAATAAGTTAAGGGAGGAAGGTTTATGCTACAGTTTGTTCAAATAATAAAAACTATGAGTATCAGATTCTAACATCTTCATTTTAGCACATCCCTATCAGTTAACCAATATTGCTACCGTCTTGAAAAGTTATATATATGCTGAAGACACCACTAAAAGGTCCTGTGAGCCATAGGATGTTATGAACTTCTTTTAATGAGAGCAAAACGATTAAAAGCGAGTTTGACTTACCATATCAATTGATAGAGGCATGCACAAGGCTGATGAATATGATTTCTTTTTTTTTTGTCTCAGCAACGCAGAGAGATTCTCCTCTGCAACACTGCCTCTGCTGGCCATGCAATATAATCTGCAGATGGAAAAGTCAACCGTTAGTCCATTATTAGAACTTAATTATTTCCAAAATAAAGACAACACTACCAAATAAAATTATTTTCATAAAGCGTTAATAATTAGTACAATCGAGTCTGCAATATTGTGAAAATTCAAAGTTCACTAAAAATTATATTCTCCATTTTAATTTCAACCTAACACACTTCTCTCAATCCTATGCCTCATTTGCTACCACTCTCTACACAACTCTAGCACCTATGTGAGGACGTAGATATAAAGATCTCTTTAGCAGCCAAGAGACAGCGTACCTTTCTCACTGGATTTCTTTAAGGTTATGGTACACCAATAGCAATTCAGTGAACTAATAAGTTAAGGGAGGTTGGTTTATGCTACAATTTGTTCAAATAATAAAAACTATGAGTATCAGATTCTAACATCTTCATTTTAGCACATCCCTATCAGTTAACCAATATTGCTACCATCTTGAAAAGTTATATATATGCGGAAGACCCCACTAAAAGGTCCTGTGAGCCATAGGATGTTATGAACTTCTTTTAATGAGAGCAAAACGATTAAAAGCGAGTTTGACTTACCATATCAATTGATAGAGGCATGCACAAGGCTGATGAATATGATTTCTTTTTTTTTTTGTCTCAGCAACGCAGAGAGATTCTCCTCTGCAACACTGCCTCTGCTGGCCATGCAATATAATCTGCAGATGGAAAAGTCCACCGTTAGTCCATTATTAGAACTTAATTATTTCCAAAATAAAGACAACATTACCAAATAAAATTATTTTCATAAAGCGTTAATAATTAGTAAAATCGAGTCTGCAATATTGTGAAAATTCAAAGTTCACTAAAAATTATATTCTCCATTTTAATTTCAACCTAACACACTGCTCTCAATCCTATGCCTCATTTGCTACCACTCTCTACACAACTCTAGCACCTATGTGAGGACGTAGATATAAAGATCTCTTTAGCAGCCAAGAGACAGCGTACCCTTCTCACTGGAATTCTTTAAGGTTATGGTACACCAATAGCAATTCAGTGAACTAATAAGTTAAGGGAGGAAGGTTTATGCTACAGTTTGTTGAAATAATAAAAACTATGAGTATCAGATTCTAACATCTTCATTTTAGCACATCCCTATCAGTTAACCAATATTGCTACCGTCTTGAAAAGTTATATATATGCGGAAGACCCCACTAAAAGGTCCTGTGAGCCATAGGATGTTATGAACTTCTTTTAATGAGAGCAAAACGATTAAAAGCGAGTTTGACTTACCATATCAATTGATAGAGGCATGCACAAGGCTGATGAATACGATTTCTTTTTTTTTTTGTCTCAGCAACGCAGAGAGATTCTCCTCTGCAACACTGCCTCTGCTGGCCATGCAATATAATCTGCAGATGGAAAAGTCCACCGTTAGTCCATTATTAGAACTTAATTATTTCCAAAATAAAGACAACACTACCAAATAAAATTATTTTCATAAAGCGTTAATAATTAGTACAATCGAGTCTGCAATATTGTGAAAATTCAAAGTTCACTAAAAATTCTATTCTCCATTTTAATTTAAACCTAACACACTTCTCTCAATCCTATGCCTCATTTGCTACCACTCTCTACACAACTCTAGCACCTATGTGAGGACGTAGATATAAAGATCTCTTTAGCAGCCAAGAGACAGCGTACCTTTCTCACTGGAATTCTTTAAGGTTATGGTACACCAATAGCAATTCAGTGAACTAATAAGTTAAGGGAGGAAGGTTTATGCTACAGTTTGTTCAAATAATAAAAACTATGAGTATCAGATTCTAACATCTTCATTTTAGCACATCCCTATCAATTAACCAATATTGCTACCATCTTGAAAAGTTATATATATGCGGAAGACCCCACTAAAAGGTCCTGTGAGCCATAGGATGTTATGAACTTCTTTTAATGAGAGCAAAACGATTAAAAGCGAGTTTGACTTACCATATCAATTGATAGAGGCATGCACAAGGCTGATGAATATGATTTTTTTTTTTTTTTGTCTCAGCAACGCAGAGAGATTCTCCTCTGCAACACTGCCTCTGCTGGCCATGCAATATAATCTGCAGATGGAAAAGTCCACCGTTAGTCCATTATTAGAAATTGAATATTTCCAAACTAAAGAAAACACTACCAAATAAAATTATTTTCATAAAGCGTTAATAATTAGTACAATCGAGTCTGCAATATTGTGAAAATTCAAAGTTCACTAAAAATTCTATTCTCCATTTTAATTTCAACCTAACACACTTCTCTCAATCCTATGCCTCATTTGCTACCACTCTCTACACAACTCTAGCACCTATGTGAGGACGTAGATAAAAAGATCTCTTTAGCAGCCAAGAGACAGCGTACCTTTCTCACTGGAATTCTTTAAGGTTATGGTACACCAATAGCAATTCAGTGAACTAATAAGTTAAGGGAGGAAGGTTTATGCTACAGTTTGTTGAAATAATAAAAACTATGAGTATCAGATTCTAACATCTTCATTTTAGCACATCCCTATCAGTTAACCAATATTGCTACCGTCTTGAAAAGTTATATATATGCGGAAGACCCCACTAAAAGGTCCTGTGAGCCATAGGATGTTATGAACTTCTTTTAATGAGAGCAAAACGATTAAAAGTGAGTTTGACTTACCATATCAATTGATAGAGGCATGCACAAGGCTGATGAATACGATTTCTTTTTTTTTTTGTCTCAGCAACGCAGAGAGATTCTCCTCTGCAACACTGCCTCTGCTGGCCATGCAATATAATCTGCAGATGGAAAAGTCCACCGTTAGTCCATTATTAGAACTTAATTATTTCCAAAATAAAGACAACACTACCAAATAAAATTATTTTCATAAAGCGTTAATAATTAGCACAATCGAGTCTGCAATATTGTGAAAATTCAAAGTTCACTAAAAATTATATTCTCCATTTTAATTTCAACCTAACACACTTCTCTCAATCCTATGCCTCATTTGCTACCACTCTCTACACAACTCTAGCACCTATGTGAGGACGTAGATATAAAGATTTCTTTAGCAGCCAAGAGACAGCGTACCCTTCTCACTGGAATTCTTTAAGGTTATGGTACACCAATAGCAATTCAGTGAACTAATAAGTTAAGGGAGGAAGGTTTATGCTACAGTTTGTTCAAATAATAAAAACTATGAGTATCAGATTCTAACATCTTCATTTTAGCACATCCCTATCAGTTAACCAATATTGCTACCGTCTTGAAAAGTTATATATATGCTGAAGACACCACTAAAAGGTCCTGTGAGCCATAGGATGTTATGAACTTCTTTTAATGAGAGCAAAACGATTAAAAGCGAGTTTGACTTACCATATCAATTGATAGAGGCATGCACAAGGCTGATGAATATGATTTCTTTTTTTTTTGTCTCAGCAACGCAGAGAGATTCTCCTCTGCAACACTGCCTCTGCTGGCCATGCAATATAATCTGCAGATGGAAAAGTCAACCGTTAGTCCATTATTAGAACTTAATTATTTCCAAAATAAAGACAACACTACCAAATAAAATTTTTTTCATAAAGCGTTAATAATTAGTACAATCGAGTCTGCAATATTGTGAAAATTCAAAGTTCACTAAAAATTATATTCTCCATTTTAATTTCAACCTAACACACTTCTCTCAATCCTATGCCTCATTTGCTACCACTCTCTACACAACTCTAGCACCTATGTGAGGACGTAGATATAAAGATCTCTTTAGCAGCCAAGAGACAGCGTACCCTTCTCACTGGAATTCTTTAAGGTTATGGTACACCAATAGCAATTCAGTGAACTAATAAGTTAAGGGAGGAAGGTTTATGCTACAGTTTGTTGAAATAATAAAAACTATGAGTATCAGATTCTAACATCTTCATTTTAGCACATCCCTATCAGTTAACCAATATTGCTACCGTCTTGAAAAGTTATATATATGCGGAAGACCCCACTAAAAGGTCCTGTGAGCCATAGGATGTTATGAACTTCTTTTAATGAGAGCAAAACGATTAAAAGTGAGTTTGACTTACCATATCAATTGATAGAGGCATGCACAAGGCTGATGAATACGATTTCTTTTTTTTTTTGTCTCAGCAACGCAGAGAGATTCTCCTCTGCAACACTGCCTCTGCTGGCCATGCAATATAATCTGCAGATGGAAAAGTCCACCGTTAGTCCATTATTAGAACTTAATTATTTCCAAAATAAAGACAACACTACCAAATAAAATTATTTTCATAAAGCGTTAATAATTAGTACAATCGAGTCTGCAATATTGTGAAAATTCAAAGTTCACTAAAAATTATATTCTCCATTTTAATTTCAACCTAACACACTTCTCTCAATCCTATGCCTCATTTGCTACCACTCTCTACACAACTCTAGCACCTATGTGAGGACGTAGATATAAAGATCTCTTTAGCAGCCAAGAGACAGCGTACCCTTCTCACTGGAATTCTTTAAGGTTATGGTACACCAATAGCAATTCAGTGAACTAATAAGTTAAGGGAGGAAGGTTTATGCTACAGTTTGTTCAAATAATAAAAACTATGAGTATCAGATTCTAACATCTTCATTTTAGCACATCCCTATCAGTTAACCAATATTGCTACCATCTTGAAAAGTTATATATATGCGGAAGACCCCACTAAAAGGTCCTGTGAGCCATAGGATGTTATGAACTTCTTTTAATGAGAGCAAAACGATTAAAAGCGAGTTTGACTTACCATATCAATTGATAGAGGCATGCACAAGGCTGATGAATATGATTTTTTTTTTTTTTTTGTCTCAGCAACGCAGAGAGATTCTCATCTGCAACACTGCCTCTGCTGGCCATGCAATATAATCTGCAGATGGAAAAGTCCACCGTTAGTCCATTATTAGAAATTGAATATTTCCAAACTAAAGAAAACACTACCAAATAAAATTATTTTCATAAAGCGTTAATAATTAGTACAATCGAGTCTGCAATATTGTGAAAATTCAAAGTTCACTAAAAATTATATTCTCCATTTTAATTTCAACCTAACACACTTCTCTCAATCCTATGCCTCATTTGCTACCACTCTCTACACAACTCTAGCACCTATGTGAGGACGTAGATATAAAGATCTCTTTAGCAGCCAAGAGACAGCGTACCCTTCTCACTGGAATTCTTTAAGGTTATGGTACACCAATAGCAATTCAGTGAACTAATAAGTTAAGGGAGGAAGGTTTATGCTACAGTTTGTTGAAATAATAAAAACTATGAGTATCAGATTCTAACATCTTCATTTTAGCACATCCCTATCAGTTAACCAATATTGCTACCGTCTTGAAAAGTTATATATATGCGGAAGACCCCACTAAAAGGTCCTGTGAGCCATAGGATGTTATGAACTTCTTTTAATGAGAGCAAAACGATTAAAAGTGAGTTTGACTTACCATATCAATTGATAGAGGCATGCACAAGGCTGATGAATACGATTTCTTTTTTTTTTTGTCTCAGCAACGCAGAGAGATTCTCCTCTGCAACACTGCCTCTGCTGGCCATGCAATATAATCTGCAGATGGAAAAGTGCACCGTTAGTCCATTATTAGAACTTAATTATTTCCAAAATAAAGACAACACTACCAAATAAAATTATTTTCATAAAGCGTTAATAATTAGCACAATCGAGTCTGCAATATTGTGAAAATTCAAAGTTCACTAAAAATTATATTCTCCATTTTAATTTCAACCTAACACACTTCTCTCAATCCTATGCCTCATTTGCTACCACTCTCTACACAACTCTAGCACCTATGTGAGGACGTAGATATAAAGATCTCTTTAGCAGCCAAGATACAGCGTACCCTTCTCACTGGAATTCTTTAAGGTTATGGTACACCAATAGCAATTCAGTGAACTAATAAGTTAAGGGAGGAAGGTTTATGCTACAGTTTGTTCAAATAATAAAAACTATGAGTATCAGATTCTAACATCTTCATTTTAGCACATCCCTATCAGTTAACCAATATTGCTACCATCTTGAAAAGTTATATATATGCGGAAGACCCCACTAAAAGGTCCTGTGAGCCATAGGATGTTATGAACTTCTTTTAATGAGAGCAAAACGATTAAAAGCGAGTTTGACTTACCATATCAATTGATAGAGGCATGCACAAGGCTGATGAATATGATTTTTTTTTTTTTTTGTCTCAGCAACGCAGAGAGATTCTCATCTGCAACACTGCCTCTGCTGGCCATGCAATATAATCTGCAGATGGAAAAGTCCACCGTTAGTCCATTATTAGAAATTGAATATTTCCAAACTAAAGAAAACACTACCAAATAAAATTATTTTCATAAAGCGTTAATAATTAGTACAATCGAGTCTGCAATATTGTGAAAATTCAAAGTTCACTAAAAATTATATTCTCCATTTTAATTTCAACCTAACACACTTCTCTCAATCCTATGCCTCATTTGCTACCACTCTCTACACAACTCTAGCACCTATGTGAGGACGTAGATATAAAGATCTCTTTAGCAGCCAAGAGACAGCGTACCCTTCTCACTGGAATTCTTTAAGGTTATGGTACACCAATAGCAATTCAGTGAACTAATAAGTTAAGGGAGGAAGGTTTATGCTACAGTTTGTTGAAATAATAAAAACTATGAGTATCAGATTCTAACATCTTCATTTTAGCACATCCCTATCAGTTAACCAATATTGCTACCGTCTTGAAAAGTTATATATATGCTGAAGACACCACTAAAAGGTCCTGTGAGCCATAGGATGTTATGAACTTCTTTTAATGAGAGCAAAACGATTAAAAGCGAGTTTGACTTACCATATCAATTGATAGAGGCATGCACAAGGCTGATGAATATGATTTCTTTTTTTTTTGTCTCAGCAACGCAGAGAGATTCTCCTCTGCAACACTGCCTCTGCTGGCCATGCAATATAATCTGCAGATGGAAAAGTCAACCGTTAGTCCATTATTAGAACTTAATTATTTCCAAAATAAAGACAACACTACCAAATAAAATTATTTTCATAAAGCGTTAATAATTAGTACAATCGAGTCTGCAATATTGTGAAAATTCAAAGTTCACTAAAAATTATATTCTCCATTTTAATTTCAACCTAACACACTTCTCTCAATCCTATGCCTCATTTGCTACCACTCTCTACACAACTCTAGCACCTATGTGAGGACGTAGATATAAAGATCTCTTTAGCAGCCAAGAGACAGCGTACCCTTCTCACTGGAATTCTTTAAGGTTATGGTACACCAATAGCAATTCAGTGAACTAATAAGTTAAGGGAGGAAGGTTTATGCTACAGTTTGTTGAAATAATAAAAACTATGAGTATCAGATTCTAACATCTTCATTTTAGCACATCCCTATCAGTTAACCAATATTGCTACCGTCTTGAAAAGTTATATATATGCTGAAGACACCACTAAAAGGTCCTGTGAGCCATAGGATGTTATGAACTTCTTTTAATGAGAGCAAAACGATTAAAAGCGAGTTTGACTTACCATATCAATTGATAGAGGCATGCACAAGGCTGATGAATATGATTTCTTTTTTTTTTGTCTCAGCAACGCAGAGAGATTCTCCTCTGCAACACTGCCTCTGCTGGCCATGCAATATAATCTGCAGATGGAAAAGTCAACCGTTAGTCCATTATTAGAACTTAATTATTTCCAAAATAAAGACAACACTACCAAATAAAATTATTTTCATAAAGCGTTAATAATTAGTACAATCGAGTCTGCAATATTGTGAAAATTCAAAGTTCACTAAAAATTCTATTCTCCATTTTAATTTCAACCTAACACACTTCTCTCAATCCTATGCCTCATTTGCTACCACTCTCTACACAACTCTAGCACCTATGTGAGGACGTAGATATAAAGATCTCTTTAGCAGCCAAGAGACAGCGTACCTTTCTCACTGGAATTCTTTAAGGTTATGGTACACCAATAGCAATTCAGTGAACTAATAAGTTAAGGGAGGAAGGTTTATGCTACAGTTTGTTCAAATAATAAAAACTATGAGTATCAGATTCTAACATCTTCATTTTAGCACATCCCTATCAGTTAACCAATATTGCTACCATCTTGAAAAGTTATATATATGCGGAAGACCCCACTAAAAGGTCCTGTGAGCCATAGGATGTTATGAACTTCTTTTAATGAGAGCAAAACGATTAAAAGCGAGTTTGACTTACCATATCAATTGATAGAGGCATGCACAAGGCTGATGAATATGATTTTTTTTTTTTTTGTCTCAGCAACGCAGAGAGATTCTCCTCTGCAACACTGCCTCTGCTGGCCATGCAATATAATCTGCAGATGGAAAAGTCCACCGTTAGTCCATTATTAGAAATTGAATATTTCCAAACTAAAGAAAACACTACCAAATAAAATTATTTTCATAAAGCGTTAATAATTAGTACAATCGAGTCTGCAATATTGTGAAAATTCAAAGTTCACTAAAAATTATATTCTCCATTTTAATTTCAACCTAACACACTTCTCTCAATCCTATGCCTCATTTGCTACCACTCTCTACACAACTCTAGCACCTATGTGAGGACGTAGATATAAAGATCTCTTTAGCAGCCAAGAGACAGCGTACCCTTCTCACTGGAATTCTTTAAGGTTATGGTACACCAATAGCAATTCAGTGAACTAATAAGTTAAGGGAGGAAGGTTTATGCTACAGTTTGTTGAAATAATAAAAACTATGAGTATCAGATTCTAACATCTTCATTTTAGCACATCCCTATCAGTTAACCAATATTGCTACCGTCTTGAAAAGTTATATATATGCGGAAGACCCCACTAAAAGGTCCTGTGAGCCATAGGATGTTATGAACTTCTTTTAATGAGAGCAAAACGATTAAAAGTGAGTTTGACTTACCATATCAATTGATAGAGGCATGCACAAGGCTGATGAATACGATTTCTTTTTTTTTTTGTCTCAGCAACGCAGAGAGATTCTCCTCTGCAACACTGCCTCTGCTGGCCATGCAATATAATCTGCAGATGGAAAAGTCCACCGTTAGTCCATTATTAGAAATTGAATATTTCCAAACTAAAGAAAACACTACCAAATAAAATTATTTTCATAAAGCGTTAATAATTAGTACAATCGAGTCTGCAATATTGTGAAAATTCAAAGTTCACTAAAAATTATATTCTCCATTTTAATTTCAACCTAACACACTTCTCTCAATCCTATGCCTCATTTGCTACCACTCTCTACACAACTCTAGCACCTATGTGAGGACGTAGATATAAAGATCTCTTTAGCAGCCAAGAGACAGCGTACCCTTCTCACTGGAATTCTTTAAGGTTATGGTACACCAATAGCAATTCAGTGAACTAATAAGTTAAGGGAGGAAGGTTTATGCTACAGTTTGTTCAAATAATAAAAACTATGAGTATCAGATTCTAACATCTTCATTTTAGCACATCCCTATCAGTTAACCAATATTGCTACCGTCTTGAAAAGTTATATATATGCTGAAGACACCACTAAAAGGTCCTGTGAGCCATAGGATGTTATGAACTTCTTTTAATGAGAGCAAAACGATTAAAAGCGAGTTTGACTTACCATATCAATTGATAGAGGCATGCACAAGGCTGATGAATATGATTTCTTTTTTTTTTGTCTCAGCAACGCAGAGAGATTCTCCTCTGCAACACTGCCTCTGCTGGCCATGCAATATAATCTGCAGATGGAAAAGTCAACCGTTAGTCCATTATTAGAACTTAATTATTTCCAAAATAAAGACAACACTACCAAATAAAATTATTTTCATAAAGCGTTAATAATTAGTACAATCTAGTCTGCAATATTGTGAAAATTCAAAGTTCACTAAAAATTCTATTCTCCATTTTAATTTCAACCTAACACTCTTCTCTCAATCCTATGCCTCATTTGCTACCACTCTCTACACAACTCTAGCACCTATGTGAGGACGTAGATATAAAGATCTCTTTAGCAGCCAAGAGACAGCGTACCTTTCTCACTGGAATTCTTTAAGGTTATGGTACACCAATAGCAATTCAGTGAACTAATAAGTTAAGGGAGGAAGGTTTATGCTACAGTTTGTTCAAATAATAAAAACTATGAGTATCAGATTCTAACATCTTCATTTTAGCACATCCCTATCAGTTAACCAATATTGCTACCATCTTGAAAAGTTATATATATGCGGAAGACCCCACTAAAAGGTCCTGTGAGCCATAGGATGTTATGAACTTCTTTTAATGAGAGCAAAACGATTAAAAGCGAGTTTGACTTACCATATCAATTGATAGAGGCATGCACAAGGCTGATGAATATGATTTTTTTTTTTTTTTGTCTCAGCAACGCAGAGAGATTCTCCTCTGCAACACTGCCTCTGCTGGCCATGCAATATAATCTGCAGATGGAAAAGTCCACCGTTAGTCCATTATTAGAAATTGAATATTTCCAAACTAAAGAAAACACTACCAAATAAAATTATTTTCATAAAGCGTTAATAATTAGTACAATCGAGTCTGCAATATTGTGAAAATTCAAACTTCACTAAAAATTATATTCTCCATTTTAATTTCAACCTAACACACTTCTCTCAATCCTATGCCTCATTTGCTACCACTCTCTACACAACTCTAGCACCTATGTGAGGACGTAGATATAAAGATCTCTTTAGCAGCCAAGAGACAGCGTACCCTTCTCACTGGAATTCTTTAAGGTTATGGTACACCAATAGCAATTCAGTGAACTAATAAGTTAAGGGAGGAAGGTTTATGCTACAGTTTGTTGAAATAATAAAAACTATGAGTATCAGATTCTAACATCTTCATTTTAGCACATCCCTATCAGTTAACCAATATTGCTACCGTCTTGAAAAGTTATATATATGCGGAAGACCCCACTAAAAGGTCCTGTGAGCCATAGGATGTTATGAACTTCTTTTAATGAGAGCAAAACGATTAAAAGTGAGTTTGACTTACCATATCAATTGATAGAGGCATGCACAAGGCTGATGAATACGATTTCTTTTTTTTTTTGTCTCAGCAACGCAGAGAGATTCTCCTCTGCAACACTGCCTCTGCTGGCCATGCAATATAATCTGCAGATGGAAAAGTCCACCGTTAGTCCATTATTAGAACTTAATTATTTCCAAAATAAAGACAACACTACCAAATAAAATTATTTTCATAAAGCGTTAATAATTAGCACAATCGAGTCTGCAATATTGTGAAAATTCAAAGTTCACTAAAAATTATATTCTCCATTTTAATTTCAACCTAACACACTTCTCTCAATCCTATGCCTCATTTGCTACCACTCTCTACACAACTTTAGCACCTATGTGAGGACGTAGATATAAAGATCTCTTTAGCAGCCAAGAGACAGCGTACCCTTCTCACTGGAATTCTTTAAGGTTATGGTACACCAATAGCAATTCAGTGAACTAATAAGTTAAGGGAGGAAGGTTTATGCTACAGTTTGTTCAAATAATAAAAACTATGAGTATCAGATTCTAACATCTTCATTTTAGCACATCCCTATCAGTTAACCAATATTGCTACCATCTTGAAAAGTTATATATATGCGGAAGACCCCACTAAAAGGTCCTGTGAGCCATAGGATGTTATGAACTTCTTTTAATGAGAGCAAAACGATTAAAAGCGAGTTTGACTTACCATATCAATTGATAGAGGCATGCACAAGGCTGATGAATATGATTTTTTTTTTTTTTGTCTCAGCAACGCAGAGAGATTCTCATCTGCAACACTGCCTCTGCTGGCCATGCAATATAATCTGCAGATGGAAAAGTCCACCGTTAGTCCATTATTAGAAATTGAATATTTCCAAACTAAAGAAAACACTACCAAATAAAATTATTTTCATAAAGCGTTAATAATTAGTACAATCGAGTCTGCAATATTGTGAAAATTCAAAGTTCACTAAAAATTATATTCTCCATTTTAATTTCAACCTAACACACTTCTCTCAATCCTATGCCTCATTTGCTACCACTCTCTACACAACTCTAGCACCTATGTGAGGACGTAGATATAAAGATCTCTTTAGCAGCCAAGAGACAGCGTACCCTTCTCACTGGAATTCTTTAAGGTTATGGTACACCAATAGCAATTCAGTGAACTAATAAGTTAAGGGAGGAAGGTTTATGCTACAGTTTGTTGAAATAATAAAAACTATGAGTATCAGATTCTAACATCTTCATTTTAGCACATCCCTATCAGTTAACCAATATTGCTACCGTCTTGAAAAGTTATATATATGCGGAAGACCCCACTAAAAGGTCCTGTGAGCCATAGGATGTTATGAACTTCTTTTAATGAGAGCAAAATGATTAAAAGCGAGTTTGACTTACCATATCAATTGATAGAGGCATGCAGAAGGCTGATGAATTTGATTTCTTTTGTCTCAGCAACGCAGAGAGATTCTCCTCTGCAACACTGCCTCTGCTGGCCATGCAATATAATCTGCAGATGGAAAAGTCCACCGTTAGTCCATTATGAGAACTTAATTATTTCCAAAATAAAGACAACACTACCAAATAAAATTATTTTCATAAAGCGTTAATAATTAGCACAATCGAGTCTGCAATATTGTGAAAATTCAAAGTTCACTAAAAATTATATTCTCCATTTTAATTTCAACCTAACACACTTCTCTCAATCCTATGCCTCATTTGCTACCACTCTCTACACAACTCTAGCACCTATGTGAGGACGTAGATATAAAGATCTCTTTAGCAGCCAAGAGACAGCGTACCCTTCTCACTGGAATTCTTTAAGGTTATGGTACACCAATAGCAATTCAGTGAACTAATAAGTTAAGGGAGGAAGGTTTATGCTACAGTTTGTTCAAATAATAAAAACTATGAGTATCAGATTCTAACATCTTCATTTTAGCACATCCCTATCAGTTAACCAATATTGCTACCATCTTGAAAAGTTATATATATGCGGAAGACCCCACTAAAAGGTCCTGTGAGCCATAGGATGTTATGAACTTCTTTTAATGAGAGCAAAACGATTAAAAGCGAGTTTGACTTACCATATCAATTGATAGAGGCATGCACAAGGCTGATGAATATGATTTTTTTTTTTTTTTGTCTCAGCAACGCAGAGAGATTCTCATCTGCAACACTGCCTCTGCTGGCCATGCAATATAATCTGCAGATGGAAAAGTCCACCGTTAGTCCATTATTAGAAATTGAATATTTCCAAACTAAAGAAAACACTACCAAATAAAATTATTTTCATAAAGCGTTAATAATTAGTACAATCGAGTCTGCAATATTGTGAAAATTAAAAGTTCACTAAAAATTATATTCTCCATTTTAATTTCAACCTAACACACTTCTCTCAATCCTATGCCTCATTTGCTACCACTCTCTACACAACTCTAGCACCTATGTGAGGACGTAGATATAAAGATCTCTTTAGCAGCCAAGAGACAGCGTACCCTTCTCACTGGAATTCTTTAAGGTTATGGTACACCAATAGCAATTCAGTGAACTAATAAGTTAAGGGAGGAAGGTTTATGCTACAGTTTGTTGAAATAATAAAAACTATGAGTATCAGATTCTAACATCTTCATTTTAGCACATCCCTATCAGTTAACCAATATTGCTACCGTCTTGAAAAGTTATATATATGCGGAAGACCCCACTAAAAGGTCCTGTGAGCCATAGGATGTTATGAACTTCTTTTAATGAGAGCAAAACGATTAAAAGTGAGTTTGACTTACCATATCAATTGATAGAGGCATGCACAAGGCTGATGAATACGATTTCTTTTTTTTTTTGTCTCAGCAACGCAGAGAGATTCTCCTCTGCAACACTGCCTCTGCTGGCCATGCAATATAATCTGCAGATGGAAAAGTCCACCGTTAGTCCATTATTAGAACTTAATTATTTCCAAAATAAAGACAACACTACCAAATAAAATTATTTTCATAAAGCGTTAATAATTAGTACAATCGAGTCTGCAATATTGTGAAAATTCAAAGTTCACTAAAAATTATATTCTCCATTTTAATTTCAACCTAACACACTTCTCTCAATCCTATGCCTCATTTGCTACCACTCTCTACACAACTCTAGCACCTATGTGAGGACGTAGATATAAAGATCTCTTTAGCAGCCAAGAGACAGCGTACCCTTCTCACTGGAATTCTTTAAGGTTATGGTACACCAATAGCAATTCAGTGAACTAATAAGTTAAGGGAGGAAGGTTTATGCTACAGTTTGTTGAAATAATAAAAACTATGAGTATCAGATTCTAACATCTTCATTTTAGCACATCCCTATCAGTTAACCAATATTGCTACCGTCTTGAAAAGTTATATATATGCTGAAGACACCACTAAAAGGTCCTGTGAGCCATAGGATGTTATGAACTTCTTTTAATGAGAGCAAAACGATTAAAAGCGAGTTTGACTTACCATATCAATTGATAGAGGCATGCACAAGGCTGATGAATATGATTTCTTTTTTTTTTGTCTCAGCAACGCAGAGAGATTCTCCTCTGCAACACTGCCTCTGCTGGCCATGCAATATAATCTGCAGATGGAAAAGTCAACCGTTAGTCCATTATTAGAACTTAATTATTTCCAAAATAAAGACAACACTACCAAATAAAATTATTTTCATAAAGCGTTAATAATTAGTACAATCGAGTCTGCAATATTGTGAAAATTCAAAGTTCACTAAAAATTCTATTCTCCATTTTAATTTCAACCTAACACACTTCTCTCAATCCTATGCCTCATTTGCTACCACTCTCTACACAACTCTAGCACCTATGTGAGGACGTAGATATAAAGATCTCTTTAGCAGCCAAGAGACAGCGTACCTTTCTCACTGGAATTCTTTAAGGTTATGGTACACCAATAGCAATTCAGTGAACTAATAAGTTAAGGGAGGAAGGTTTATGCTACAGTTTGTTCAAATAATAAAAACTATGAGTATCAGATTCTAACATCTTCATTTTAGCACATCCCTATCAGTTAACCAATATTGCTACCATCTTGAAAAGTTATATATATGCGGAAGACCCCACTAAAAGGTCCTGTGAGCCATAGGATGTTATGAACTTCTTTTAATGAGAGCAAAACGATTAAAAGCGAGTTTGACTTACCATATCAATTGATAGAGGCATGCACAAGGCTGATGAATATGATTTTTTTTTTTTTTTTTGTCTCAGCAACGCAGAGAGATTCTCCTCTGCAACACTGCCTCTGCTGGCCATGCAATATAATCTGCAGATGGAAAAGTCCACCGTTAGTCCATTATTAGAAATTGAATATTTCCAAACTAAAGAAAACACTACCAAATAAAATTATTTTCATAAAGCGTTAATAATTAGTACAATCGAGTCTGCAATATTGTGAAAATTCAAAGTTCACTAAAAATTATATTCTCCATTTTAATTTCAACCTAACACACTTCTCTCAATCCTATGCCTCATTTGCTACCACTCTCTACACAACTCTAGCACCTATGTGAGGACGTAGATATAAAGATCTCTTTAGCAGCCAAGAGACAGCGTACCCTTCTCACTGGAATTCTTTAAGGTTATGGTACACCAATAGCAATTCAGTGAACTAATAAGTTAAGGGAGGAAGGTTTATGCTACAGTTTGTTGAAATAATAAAAACTATGAGTATCAGATTCTAACATCTTCATTTTAGCACATCCCTATCAGTTAACCAATATTGCTACCGTCTTGAAAAGTTATATATATGCTGAAGACACCACTAAAAGGTCCTGTGAGCCATAGGATGTTATGAACTTCTTTTAATGAGAGCAAAACGATTAAAAGCGAGTTTGACTTACCATATCAATTGATAGAGGCATGCACAAGGCTGATGAATATGATTTCTTTTTTTTTTGTCTCAGCAACGCAGAGAGATTCTCCTCTGCAACACTGCCTCTGCTGGCCATGCAATATAATCTGCAGATGGAAAAGTCAACCGTTAGTCCATTATTAGAACTTAATTATTTCCAAAATAAAGACAACACTACCAAATAAAATTATTTTCATAAAGCGTTAATAATTAGTACAATCTAGTCTGCAATATTGTGAAAATTCAAAGTTCACTAAAAATTCTATTCTCCATTTTAATTTCAACCTAACACTCTTCTCTCAATCCTATGCCTCATTTGCTACCACTCTCTACACAACTCTAGCACCTATGTGAGGACGTAGATATAAAGATCTCTTTAGCAGCCAAGAGACAGCGTACCTTTCTCACTGGAATTCTTTAAGGTTATGGTACACCAATAGCAATTCAGTGAACTAATAAGTTAAGGGAGGAAGGTTTATGCTACAGTTTGTTCAAATAATAAAAACTATGAGTATCAGATTCTAACATCTTCATTTTAGCACATCCCTATCAGTTAACCAATATTGCTACCATCTTGAAAAGTTATATATATGCGGAAGACCCCACTAAAAGGTCCTGTGAGCCATAGGATGTTATGAACTTCTTTTAATGAGAGCAAAACGATTAAAAGCGAGTTTGACTTACCATATCAATTGATAGAGGCATGCACAAGGCTGATGAATATGATTTTTTTTTTTTTTTGTCTCAGCAACGCAGAGAGATTCTCCTCTGCAACACTGCCTCTGCTGGCCATGCAATATAATCTGCAGATGGAAAAGTCCACCGTTAGTCCATTATTAGAAATTGAATATTTCCAAACTAAAGAAAACACTACCAAATAAAATTATTTTCATAAAGCGTTAATAATTAGTACAATCGAGTCTGCAATATTGTGAAAATTCAAACTTCACTAAAAATTATATTCTCCATTTTAATTTCAACCTAACACACTTCTCTCAATCCTATGCCTCATTTGCTACCACTCTCTACACAACTCTAGCACCTATGTGAGGACGTAGATATAAAGATCTCTTTAGCAGCCAAGAGACAGCGTACCCTTCTCACTGGAATTCTTTAAGGTTATGGTACACCAATAGCAATTCAGTGAACTAATAAGTTAAGGGAGGAAGGTTTATGCTACAGTTTGTTGAAATAATAAAAACTATGAGTATCAGATTCTAACATCTTCATTTTAGCACATCCCTATCAGTTAACCAATATTGCTACCGTCTTGAAAAGTTATATATATGCGGAAGACCCCACTAAAAGGTCCTGTGAGCCATAGGATGTTATGAACTTCTTTTAATGAGAGCAAAACGATTAAAAGTGAGTTTGACTTACCATATCAATTGATAGAGGCATGCACAAGGCTGATGAATACGATTTCTTTTTTTTTTTGTCTCAGCAACGCAGAGAGATTCTCCTCTGCAACACTGCCTCTGCTGGCCATGCAATATAATCTGCAGATGGAAAAGTCCACCGTTAGTCCATTATTAGAACTTAATTATTTCCAAAATAAAGACAACACTACCAAATAAAATTATTTTCATAAAGCGTTAATAATTAGCACAATCGAGTCTGCAATATTGTGAAAATTCAAAGTTCACTAAAAATTATATTCTCCATTTTAATTTCAACCTAACACACTTCTCTCAATCCTATGCCTCATTTGCTACCACTCTCTACACAACTTTAGCACCTATGTGAGGACGTAGATATAAAGATCTCTTTAGCAGCCAAGAGACAGCGTACCCTTCTCACTGGAATTCTTTAAGGTTATGGTACACCAATAGCAATTCAGTGAACTAATAAGTTAAGGGAGGAAGGTTTATGCTACAGTTTGTTCAAATAATAAAAACTATGAGTATCAGATTCTAACATCTTCATTTTAGCACATCCCTATCAGTTAACCAATATTGATACCATCTTGAAAAGTTATATATATGCGGAAGACCCCACTAAAAGGTCCTGTGAGCCATAGGATGTTATGAACTTCTTTTAATGAGAGCAAAACGATTAAAAGCGAGTTTGACTTACCATATCAATTGATAGAGGCATGCACAAGGCTGATGAATATGATTTTTTTTTTTTTTGTCTCAGCAACGCAGAGAGATTCTCATCTGCAACACTGCCTCTGCTGGCCATGCAATATAATCTGCAGATGGAAAAGTCCACCGTTAGTCCATTATTAGAAATTGAATATTTCCAAACTAAAGAAAACACTACCAAATAAAATTATTTTCATAAAGCGTTAATAATTAGTACAATCGAGTCTGCAATATTGTGAAAATTCAAAGTTCACTAAAAATTATATTCTCCATTTTAATTTCAACCTAACACACTTCTCTCAATCCTATGCCTCATTTGCTACCACTCTCTACACAACTCTAGCACCTATGTGAGGACGTAGATATAAAGATCTCTTTAGCAGCCAAGAGACAGCGTACCCTTCTCACTGGAATTCTTTAAGGTTATGGTACACCAATAGCAATTCAGTGAACTAATAAGTTAAGGGAGGAAGGTTTATGCTACAGTTTGTTGAAATAATAAAAACTATGAGTATCAGATTCTAACATCTTCATTTTAGCACATCCCTATCAGTTAACCAATATTGCTACCGTCTTGAAAAGTTATATATATGCGGAAGACCCCACTAAAAGGTCCTGTGAGCCATAGGATGTTATGAACTTCTTTTAATGAGAGCAAAATGATTAAAAGCGAGTTTGACTTACCATATCAATTGATAGAGGCATGCAGAAGGCTGATGAATTTGATTTCTTTTGTCTCAGCAACGCAGAGAGATTCTCCTCTGCAACACTGCCTCTGCTGGCCATGCAATATAATCTGCAGATGGAAAAGTCCACCGTTAGTCCATTATGAGAACTTAATTATTTCCAAAATAAAGACAACACTACCAAATAAAATTATTTTCATAAAGCGTTAATAATTAGCACAATCGAGTCTGCAATATTGTGAAAATTCAAAGTTCACTAAAAATTATATTCTCCATTTTAATTTCAACCTAACACACTTCTCTCAATCCTATGCCTCATTTGCTACCACTCTCTACACAACTCTAGCACCTATGTGAGGACGTAGATATAAAGATCTCTTTAGCAGCCAAGAGACAGCGTACCCTTCTCACTGGAATTCTTTAAGGTTATGGTACACCAATAGCAATTCAGTGAACTAATAAGTTAAGGGAGGAAGGTTTATGCTACAGTTTGTTCAAATAATAAAAACTATGAGTATCAGATTCTAACATCTTCATTTTAGCACATCCCTATCAGTTAACCAATATTGCTACCATCTTGAAAAGTTATATATATGCGGAAGACCCCACTAAAAGGTCCTGTGAGCCATAGGATGTTATGAACTTCTTTTAATGAGAGCAAAACGATTAAAAGCGAGTTTGACTTACCATATCAATTGATAGAGGCATGCACAAGGCTGATGAATATGATTTTTTTTTTTTTTTTGTCTCAGCAACGCAGAGAGATTCTCATCTGCAACACTGCCTCTGCTGGCCATGCAATATAATCTGCAGATGGAAAAGTCCACCGTTAGTCCATTATTAGAAATTGAATATTTCCAAACTAAAGAAAACACTACCAAATAAAATTATTTTCATAAAGCGTTAATAATTAGTACAATCGAGTCTGCAATATTGTGAAAATTAAAAGTTCACTAAAAATTATATTCTCCATTTTAATTTCAACCTAACACACTTCTCTCAATCCTATGCCTCATTTGCTACCACTCTCTACACAACTCTAGCACCTATGTGAGGACGTAGATATAAAGATCTCTTTAGCAGCCAAGAGACAGCGTACCCTTCTCACTGGAATTCTTTAAGGTTATGGTACACCAATAGCAATTCAGTGAACTAATAAGTTAAGGGAGGAAGGTTTATGCTACAGTTTGTTGAAATAATAAAAACTATGAGTATCAGATTCTAACATCTTCATTTTAGCACATCCCTATCAGTTAACCAATATTGCTACCGTCTTGAAAAGTTATATATATGCGGAAGACCCCACTAAAAGGTCCTGTGAGCCATAGGATGTTATGAACTTCTTTTAATGAGAGCAAAACGATTAAAAGTGAGTTTGACTTACCATATCAATTGATAGAGGCATGCACAAGGCTGATGAATACGATTTCTTTTTTTTTTTGTCTCAGCAACGCAGAGAGATTCTCCTCTGCAACACTGCCTCTGCTGGCCATGCAATATAATCTGCAGATGGAAAAGTCCACCGTTAGTCCATTATTAGAACTTAATTATTTCCAAAATAAAGACAACACTACCAAATAAAATTATTTTCATAAAGCGTTAATAATTAGTACAATCGAGTCTGCAATATTGTGAAAATTCAAAGTTCACTAAAAATTATATTCTCCATTTTAATTTCAACCTAACACACTTCTCTCAATCCTATGCCTCATTTGCTACCACTCTCTACACAACTCTAGCACCTATGTGAGGACGTAGATATAAAGATCTCTTTAGCAGCCAAGAGACAGCGTACCCTTCTCACTGGAATTCTTTAAGGTTATGGTACACCAATAGCAATTCAGTGAACTAATAAGTTAAGGGAGGAAGGTTTATGCTACAGTTTGTTGAAATAATAAAAACTATGAGTATCAGATTCTAACATCTTCATTTTAGCACATCCCTATCAGTTAACCAATATTGCTACCGTCTTGAAAAGTTATATATATGCTGAAGACACCACTAAAAGGTCCTGTGAGCCATAGGATGTTATGAACTTCTTTTAATGAGAGCAAAACGATTAAAAGCGAGTTTGACTTACCATATCAATTGATAGAGGCATGCACAAGGCTGATGAATATGATTTCTTTTTTTTTTGTCTCAGCAACGCAGAGAGATTCTCCTCTGCAACACTGCCTCTGCTGGCCATGCAATATAATCTGCAGATGGAAAAGTCAACCGTTAGTCCATTATTAGAACTTAATTATTTCCAAAATAAAGACAACACTACCAAATAAAATTATTTTCATAAAGCGTTAATAATTAGTACAATCGAGTCTGCAATATTGTGAAAATTCAAAGTTCACTAAAAATTCTATTCTCCATTTTAATTTCAACCTAACACACTTCTCTCAATCCTATGCCTCATTTGCTACCACTCTCTACACAACTCTAGCACCTATGTGAGGACGTAGATATAAAGATCTCTTTAGCAGCCAAGAGACAGCGTACCTTTCTCACTGGAATTCTTTAAGGTTATGGTACACCAATAGCAATTCAGTGAACTAATAAGTTAAGGGAGGAAGGTTTATGCTACAGTTTGTTCAAATAATAAAAACTATGAGTATCAGATTCTAACATCTTCATTTTAGCACATCCCTATCAGTTAACCAATATTGCTACCATCTTGAAAAGTTATATATATGCGGAAGACCCCACTAAAAGGTCCTGTGAGCCATAGGATGTTATGAACTTCTTTTAATGAGAGCAAAACGATTAAAAGCGAGTTTGACTTACCATATCAATTGATAGAGGCATGCACAAGGCTGATGAATATGATTTTTTTTTTTTTTTTTGTCTCAGCAACGCAGAGAGATTCTCCTCTGCAACACTGCCTCTGCTGGCCATGCAATATAATCTGCAGATGGAAAAGTCCACCGTTAGTCCATTATTAGAAATTGAATATTTCCAAACTAAAGAAAACACTACCAAATAAAATTATTTTCATAAAGCGTTAATAATTAGTACAATCGAGTCTGCAATATTGTGAAAATTCAAAGTTCACTAAAAATTATATTCTCCATTTTAATTTCAACCTAACACACTTCTCTCAATCCTATGCCTCATTTGCTACCACTCTCTACACAACTCTAGCACCTATGTGAGGACGTAGATATAAAGATCTCTTTAGCAGCCAAGAGACAGCGTACCCTTCTCACTGGAATTCTTTAAGGTTATGGTACACCAATAGCAATTCAGTGAACTAATAAGTTAAGGGAGGAAGGTTTATGCTACAGTTTGTTGAA
Organism: Triturus cristatus; assembly: GCF_964204655.1. NCBI lineage: Eukaryota > Metazoa > Chordata > Amphibia > Caudata > Salamandridae > Triturus > Triturus cristatus. Next base: position 742,731,459 of record NC_140593.1, read on the forward strand.
ATAATAAAAACTATGAGTATCAGATTCTAACATCTTCATTTTAGCACATCCCTATCAGTTAACCAATATTGCTACCGTCTTGAAAAGTTATATATATGCGGAAGACCCCACTAAAAGGTCCTGTGAGCCATAGGATGTTATGAACTTCTTTTAATGAGAGCAAAACGATTAAAAGTGAGTTTGACTTACCATATCAATTGATAGAGGCATGCACAAGGCTGATGAATACGATTTCTTTTTTTTTTTGTCTCAGCAACACAGAGAGATTCTCCTCTGCAACACTGCCTCTGCTGGCCATGCAATATAATCTGCAGATGGAAAAGTCCACCGTTAGTCCATTATTAGAAATTGAATATTTCCAAACTAAAGAAAACACTACCAAATAAAATTATTTTCATAAAGCGTTAATAATTAGTACAATCGAGTCTGCAATATTGTGAAAATTCAAAGTTCACTAAAAATTATATTCTCCATTTTAATTTCAACCTAACACACTTCTCTCAATCCTATGCCTCATTTGCTACCACTCTCTACACAACTCTAGCACCTATGTGAGGACGTAGATATAAAGATCTCTTTAGCAGCCAAGAGACAGCGTACCCTTCTCACTGGAATTCTTTAAGGTTATGGTACACCAATAGCAATTCAGTGAACTAATAAGTTAAGGGAGGAAGGTTTATGCTACAGTTTGTTCAAATAATAAAAACTATGAGTATCAGATTCTAACATCTTCATTTTAGCACATCCCTATCAGTTAACCAATATTGCTACCGTCTTGAAAAGTTATATATATGCTGAAGACACCACTAAAAGGTCCTGTGAGCCATAGGATGTTATGAACTTCTTTTAATGAGAGCAAAACGATTAAAAGCGAGTTTGACTTACCATATCAATTGATAGAGGCATGCACAAGGCTGATGAATATGATTTCTTTTTTTTTTGTCTCAGCAACGCAGAGAGATTCTCCTCTGCAACACTGCCTCTGCTGGCCATGCAATATAATCTGCAGATGGAAAAGTCAACCGTTAGTCCATTATTAGAACTTAATTATTTCCAAAATAAAGACAACACTACCAAATAAAATTATTTTCATAAAGCGTTAATAATTAGTACAATCGAGTCTGCAATATTGTGAAAATTCAAAGTTCACTAAAAATTCTATTCTCCATTTTAATTTCAACCTAACACACTTCTCTCAATCCTATGCCTCATTTGCTACCACTCTCTACACAACTCTAGCACCTATGTGAGGACGTAGATATAAAGATCTCTTTAGCAGCCAAGAGACAGCGTACCTTTCTCACTGGAATTCTTTAAGGTTATGGTACACCAATAGCAATTCAGTGAACTAATAAGTTAAGGGAGGAAGGTTTATGCTACAGTTTGTTCAAATAATAAAAACTATGAGTATCAGATTCTAACATCTTCATTTTAGCACATCCCTATCAGTTAACCAATATTGCTACCATCTTGAAAAGTTATATATATGCGGAAGACCCCACTAAAAGGTCCTGTGAGCCATAGGATGTTATGAACTTCTTTTAATGAGAGCAAAACGATTAAAAGCGAGTTTGACTTACCATATCAATTGATAGAGGCATGCACAAGGCTGATGAATATGATTTTTTTTTTTTTTTGTCTCAGCAACGCAGAGAGATTCTCCTCTGCAACACTGCCTCTGCTGGCCATGCAATATAATCTGCAGATGGAAAAGTCCACCGTTAGTCCATTATTAGAAATTGAATATTTCCAAACTAAAGAAAACACTACCAAATAAAATTATTTTCATAAAGCGTTAATAATTAGTACAATCGAGTCTGCAATATTGTGAAAATTCAAACTTCACTAAAAATTATATTCTCCATTTTAATTTCAACCTAACACACTTCTCTCAATCCTATGCCTCATTTGCTACCACTCTCTACACAACTCTAGCACCTATGTGAGGACGTAGATATAAAGATCTCTTTAGCAGCCAAGAGACAGCGTACCCTTCTCACTGGAATTCTTTAAGGTTATGGTACACCAATAGCAATTCAGTGAACTAATAAGTTAAGGGAGGAAGGTTTATGCTACAGTTTGTTGAAATAATAAAAACTATGAGTATCAGATTCTAACATCTTCATTTTAGCACATCCCTATCAGTTAACCAATATTGCTACCGTCTTGAAAAGTTATATATATGCGGAAGACCCCACTAAAAGGTCCTGTGAGCCATAGGATGTTATGAACTTCTTTTAATGAGAGCAAAACGATTAAAAGTGAGTTTGACTTACCATATCAATTGATAGAGGCATGCACAAGGCTGATGAATACGATTTCTTTTTTTTTTTGTCTCAGCAACGCAGAGAGATTCTCCTCTGCAACACTGCCTCTGCTGGCCATGCAATATAATCTGCAGATGGAAAAGTCCACCGTTAGTCCATTATTAGAACTTAATTATTTCCAAAATAAAGACAACACTACCAAATAAAATTATTTTCATAAAGCGTTAATAATTAGCACAATCGAGTCTGCAATATTGTGAAAATTCAAAGTTCACTAAAAATTATATTCTCCATTTTAATTTCAACCTAACACACTTCTCTCAATCCTATGCCTCATTTGCTACCACTCTCTACACAACTCTAGCACCTATGTGAGGACGTAGATATAAAGATCTCTTTAGCAGCCAAGAGACAGCGTACCCTTCTCACTGGAATTCTTTAAGGTTATGGTACACCAATAGCAATTCAGTGAACTAATAAGTTAAGGGAGGAAGGTTTATGCTACAGTTTGTTCAAATAATAAAAACTATGAGTATCAGATTCTAACATCTTCATTTTAGCACATCCCTATCAGTTAACCAATATTGCTACCATCTTGAAAAGTTATATATATGCGGAAGACCCCACTAAAAGGTCCTGTGAGCCATAGGATGTTATGAACTTCTTTTAATGAGAGCAAAACGATTAAAAGCGAGTTTGACTTACCATATCAATTGATAGAGGCATGCACAAGGCTGATGAATATGATTTTTTTTTTTTTTTGTCTCAGCAACGCAGAGAGATTCTCATCTGCAACACTGCCTCTGCTGGCCATGCAATATAATCTGCAGATGGAAAAGTCCACCGTTAGTCCATTATTAGAAATTGAATATTTCCAAACTAAAGAAAACACTACCAAATAAAATTATTTTCATAAAGCGTTAATAATTAGTACAATCGAGTCTGCAATATTGTGAAAATTCAAAGTTCACTAAAAATTATATTCTCCATTTTAATTTCAACCTAACACACTTCTCTCAATCCTATGCCTCATTTGCTACCACTCTCTACACAACTCTAGCACCTATGTGAGGACGTAGATATAAAGATCTCTTTAGCAGCCAAGAGACAGCGTACCCTTCTCACTGGAATTCTTTAAGGTTATGGTACACCAATAGCAATTCAGTGAACTAATAAGTTAAGGGAGGAAGGTTTATGCTACAGTTTGTTGAAATAATAAAAACTATGAGTATCAGATTCTAACATCTTCATTTTAGCACATCCCTATCAGTTAACCAATATTGCTACCGTCTTGAAAAGTTATATATATGCGGAAGACCCCACTAAAAGGTCCTGTGAGCCATAGGATGTTATGAACTTCTTTTAATGAGAGCAAAACGATTAAAAGTGAGTTTGACTTACCATATCAATTGATAGAGGCATGCACAAGGCTGATGAATACGATTTCTTTTTTTTTTTGTCTCAGCAACGCAGAGAGATTCTCCTCTGCAACACTGCCTCTGCTGGCCATGCAATATAATCTGCAGATGGAAAAGTCCACCGTTAGTCCATTATTAGAACTTAATTATTTCCAAAATAAAGACAACACTACCAAATAAAATTATTTTCATAAAGCGTTAATAATTAGCACAATCGAGTCTGCAATATTGTGAAAATTCAAAGTTCACTAAAAATTATATTCTCCATTTTAATTTCAACCTAACACACTTCTCTCAATCCTATGCCTCATTTGCTACCACTCTCTACACAACTCTAGCACCTATGTGAGGACGTAGATATAAAGATCTCTTTAGCAGCCAAGAGACAGCGTACCCTTCTCACTGGAATTCTTTAAGGTTATGGTACACCAATAGCAATTCAGTGAACTAATAAGTTAAGGGAGGAAGGTTTATGCTACAGTTTGTTGAAATAATAAAAACTATGAGTATCAGATTCTAACATCTTCATTTTAGCACATCCCTATCAGTTAACCAATATTGCTACCGTCTTATATATATGCGGAAGACCCCACTAAAAGGTCCTGTGAGCCATAGGATGTTATGAACTTCTTTTAATGAGAGCAAAACGATTAAAAGCGAGTTTGACTTACCATATCAATTGATAGAGGCATGCACAAGGCTGATGAATATGATTTTTTTTTTTTTTGTCTCAGCAACGCAGAGAGATTCTCCTCTGCAACACTGCCTCTGCTGGCCATGCAATATAATCTGCAGATGGAAAAGTCCACCGTTAGTCCATTATTAGAAATTGAATATTTCCAAACTAAAGAAAACACTACCAAATAAAATTATTTTCATAAAGCGTTAATAATTAGTACAATCGAGTCTGCAATATTGTGAAAATTCAAAGTTCACTAAAAATTATATTCTCCATTTTAATTTCAACCTAACACACTTCTCTCAATCCTATGCCTCATTTGCTACCACTCTCTACACAACTCTAGCACCTATGTGAGGACGTAGATATAAAGATCTCTTTAGCAGCCAAGAGACAGCGTACCCTTCTCACTGGAATTCTTTAAGGTTATGGTACACCAATAGCAATTCAGTGAACTAATAAGTTAAGGGAGGAAGGTTTATGCTACAGTTTGTTGAAATAATAAAAACTATGAGTATCAGATTCTAACATCTTCATTTTAGCACATCCCTATCAGTTAACCAATATTGCTACCGTCTTGAAAAGTTATATATATGCGGAAGACCCCACTAAAAGGTCCTGTGAGCCATAGGATGTTATGAACTTCTTTTAATGAGAGCAAAACGATTAAAAGTGAGTTTGACTTACCATATCAATTGATAGAGGCATGCACAAGGCTGATGAATACGATTTCTTTTTTTTTTTGTCTCAGCAACGCAGAGAGATTCTCCTCTGCAACACTGCCTCTGCTGGCCATGCAATATAATCTGCAGATGGAAAAGTCCACCGTTAGTCCATTATTAGAAATTGAATATTTCCAAACTAAAGAAAACACTACCAAATAAAATTATTTTCATAAAGCGTTAATAATTAGTACAATCGAGTCTGCAATATTGTGAAAATTCAAAGTTCACTAAAAATTATATTCTCCATTTTAATTTCAACCTAACACACTTCTCTCAATCCTATGCCTCATTTGCTACCACTCTCTACACAACTCTAGCACCTATGTGAGGACGTAGATATAAAGATCTCTTTAGCAGCCAAGAGACAGCGTACCCTTCTCACTGGAATTCTTTAAGGTTATGGTACACCAATAGCAATTCAGTGAACTAATAAGTTAAGGGAGGAAGGTTTATGCTACAGTTTGTTCAAATAATAAAAACTATGAGTATCAGATTCTAACATCTTCATTTTAGCACATCCCTATCAGTTAACCAATATTGCTACCGTCTTGAAAAGTTATATATATGCTGAAGACACCACTAAAAGGTCCTGTGAGCCATAGGATGTTATGAACTTCTTTTAATGAGAGCAAAACGATTAAAAGCGAGTTTGACTTACCATATCAATTGATAGAGGCATGCACAAGGCTGATGAATATGATTTCTTTTTTTTTTGTCTCAGCAACGCAGAGAGATTCTCCTCTGCAACACTGCCTCTGCTGGCCATGCAATATAATCTGCAGATGGAAAAGTCAACCGTTAGTCCATTATTAGAACTTAATTATTTCCAAAATAAAGACAACACTACCAAATAAAATTATTTTCATAAAGCGTTAATAATTAGTACAATCGAGTCTGCAATATTGTGAAAATTCAAAGTTCACTAAAAATTATATTCTCCATTTTAATTTCAACCTAACACACTTCTCTCAATCCTATGCCTCATTTGCTACCACTCTCTACACAACTCTAGCACCTATGTGAGGACGTAGATATAAAGATCTCTTTAGCAGCCAAGAGACAGCGTACCCTTCTCACTGGAATTCTTTAAGGTTATGGTACACCAATAGCAATTCAGTGAACTAATAAGTTAAGGGAGGAAGGTTTATGCTACAGTTTGTTGAAATAATAAAAACTATGAGTATCAGATTCTAACATCTTCATTTTAGCACATCCCTATCAGTTAACCAATATTGCTACCGTCTTGAAAAGTTATATATATGCGGAAGACCCCACTAAAAGGTCCTGTGAGCCATAGGATGTTATGAACTTCTTTTAATGAGAGCAAAATGATTAAAAGCGAGTTTGACTTACCATATCAATTGATAGAGGCATGCAGAAGGCTGATGAATTTGATTTCTTTTGTCTCAGCAACGCAGAGAGATTCTCCTCTGCAACACTGCCTCTGCTGGCCATGCAATATAATCTGCAGATGGAAAAGTCCACCGTTAGTCCATTATGAGAACTTAATTATTTCCAAAATAAAGACAACACTACCAAATAAAATTATTTTCATAAAGCGTTAATAATTAGCACAATCGAGTCTGCAATATTGTGAAAATTCAAAGTTCACTAAAAATTATATTCTCCATTTTAATTTCAACCTAACACACTTCTCTCAATCCTATGCCTCATTTGCTACCACTCTCTACACAACTCTAGCACCTATGTGAGGACGTAGATATAAAGATCTCTTTAGCAGCCAAGAGACAGCGTACCCTTCTCACTGGAATTCTTTAAGGTTATGGTACACCAATAGCAATTCAGTGAACTAATAAGTTAAGGGAGGAAGGTTTATGCTACAGTTTGTTCAAATAATAAAAACTATGAGTATCAGATTCTAACATCTTCATTTTAGCACATCCCTATCAGTTAACCAATATTGCTACCATCTTGAAAAGTTATATATATGCGGAAGACCCCACTAAAAGGTCCTGTGAGCCATAGGATGTTATGAACTTCTTTTAATGAGAGCAAAACGATTAAAAGCGAGTTTGACTTACCATATCAATTGATAGAGGCATGCACAAGGCTGATGAATATGATTTTTTTTTTTTTTTTGTCTCAGCAACGCAGAGAGATTCTCATCTGCAACACTGCCTCTGCTGGCCATGCAATATAATCTGCAGATGGAAAAGTCCACCGTTAGTCCATTATTAGAAATTGAATATTTCCAAACTAAAGAAAACACTACCAAATAAAATTATTTTCATAAAGCGTTAATAATTAGTACAATCGAGTCTGCAATATTGTGAAAATTAAAAGTTCACTAAAAATTATATTCTCCATTTTAATTTCAACCTAACACACTTCTCTCAATCCTATGCCTCATTTGCTACCACTCTCTACACAACTCTAGCACCTATGTGAGGACGTAGATATAAAGATCTCTTTAGCAGCCAAGAGACAGCGTACCCTTCTCACTGGAATTCTTTAAGGTTATGGTACACCAATAGCAATTCAGTGAACTAATAAGTTAAGGGAGGAAGGTTTATGCTACAGTTTGTTGAAATAATAAAAACTATGAGTATCAGATTCTAACATCTTCATTTTAGCACATCCCTATCAGTTAACCAATATTGCTACCGTCTTGAAAAGTTATATATATGCGGAAGACCCCACTAAAAGGTCCTGTGAGCCATAGGATGTTATGAACTTCTTTTAATGAGAGCAAAACGATTAAAAGTGAGTTTGACTTACCATATCAATTGATAGAGGCATGCACAAGGCTGATGAATACGATTTCTTTTTTTTTTTGTCTCAGCAACGCAGAGAGATTCTCCTCTGCAACACTGCCTCTGCTGGCCATGCAATATAATCTGCAGATGGAAAAGTCCACCGTTAGTCCATTATTAGAACTTAATTATTTCCAAAATAAAGACAACACTACCAAATAAAATTATTTTCATAAAGCGTTAATAATTAGTACAATCGAGTCTGCAATATTGTGAAAATTCAAAGTTCACTAAAAATTATATTCTCCATTTTAATTTCAACCTAACACACTTCTCTCAATCCTATGCCTCATTTGCTACCACTCTCTACACAACTCTAGCACCTATGTGAGGACGTAGATATAAAGATCTCTTTAGCAGCCAAGAGACAGCGTACCCTTCTCACTGGAATTCTTTAAGGTTATGGTACACCAATAGCAATTCAGTGAACTAATAAGTTAAGGGAGGAAGGTTTATGCTACAGTTTGTTGAAATAATAAAAACTATGAGTATCAGATTCTAACATCTTCATTTTAGCACATCCCTATCAGTTAACCAATATTGCTACCGTCTTGAAAAGTTATATATATGCTGAAGACACCACTAAAAGGTCCTGTGAGCCATAGGATGTTATGAACTTCTTTTAATGAGAGCAAAACGATTAAAAGCGAGTTTGACTTACCATATCAATTGATAGAGGCATGCACAAGGCTGATGAATATGATTTCTTTTTTTTTTGTCTCAGCAACGCAGAGAGATTCTCCTCTGCAACACTGCCTCTGCTGGCCATGCAATATAATCTGCAGATGGAAAAGTCAACCGTTAGTCCATTATTAGAACTTAATTATTTCCAAAATAAAGACAACACTACCAAATAAAATTATTTTCATAAAGCGTTAATAATTAGTACAATCGAGTCTGCAATATTGTGAAAATTCAAAGTTCACTAAAAATTCTATTCTCCATTTTAATTTCAACCTAACACACTTCTCTCAATCCTATGCCTCATTTGCTACCACTCTCTACACAACTCTAGCACCTATGTGAGGACGTAGATATAAAGATCTCTTTAGCAGCCAAGAGACAGCGTACCTTTCTCACTGGAATTCTTTAAGGTTATGGTACACCAATAGCAATTCAGTGAACTAATAAGTTAAGGGAGGAAGGTTTATGCTACAGTTTGTTCAAATAATAAAAACTATGAGTATCAGATTCTAACATCTTCATTTTAGCACATCCCTATCAGTTAACCAATATTGCTACCATCTTGAAAAGTTATATATATGCGGAAGACCCCACTAAAAGGTCCTGTGAGCCATAGGATGTTATGAACTTCTTTTAATGAGAGCAAAACGATTAAAAGCGAGTTTGACTTACCATATCAATTGATAGAGGCATGCACAAGGCTGATGAATATGATTTTTTTTTTTTTTTTTGTCTCAGCAACGCAGAGAGATTCTCCTCTGCAACACTGCCTCTGCTGGCCATGCAATATAATCTGCAGATGGAAAAGTCCACCGTTAGTCCATTATTAGAAATTGAATATTTCCAAACTAAAGAAAACACTACCAAATAAAATTATTTTCATAAAGCGTTAATAATTAGTACAATCGAGTCTGCAATATTGTGAAAATTCAAAGTTCACTAAAAATTATATTCTCCATTTTAATTTCAACCTAACACACTTCTCTCAATCCTATGCCTCATTTGCTACCACTCTCTACACAACTCTAGCACCTATGTGAGGACGTAGATATAAAGATCTCTTTAGCAGCCAAGAGACAGCGTACCCTTCTCACTGGAATTCTTTAAGGTTATGGTACACCAATAGCAATTCAGTGAACTAATAAGTTAAGGGAGGAAGGTTTATGCTACAGTTTGTTGAAATAATAAAAACTATGAGTATCAGATTCTAACATCTTCATTTTAGCACATCCCTATCAGTTAACCAATATTGCTACCGTCTTGAAAAGTTATATATATGCGGAAGACCCCACTAAAAGGTCCTGTGAGCCATAGGATGTTATGAACTTCTTTTAATGAGAGCAAAACGATTAAAAGTGAGTTTGACTTACCATATCAATTGATAGAGGCATGCACAAGGCTGATGAATACGATTTCTTTTTTTTTTTGTCTCAGCAACACAGAGAGATTCTCCTCTGCAACACTGCCTCTGCTGGCCATGCAATATAATCTGCAGATGGAAAAGTCCACCGTTAGTCCATTATTAGAAATTGAATATTTCCAAACTAAAGAAAACACTACCAAATAAAATTATTTTCATAAAGCGTTAATAATTAGTACAATCGAGTCTGCAATATTGTGAAAATTCAAAGTTCACTAAAAATTATATTCTCCATTTTAATTTCAACCTAACACACTTCTCTCAATCCTATGCCTCATTTGCTACCACTCTCTACACAACTCTAGCACCTATGTGAGGACGTAGATATAAAGATCTCTTTAGCAGCCAAGAGACAGCGTACCCTTCTCACTGGAATTCTTTAAGGTTATGGTACACCAATAGCAATTCAGTGAACTAATAAGTTAAGGGAGGAAGGTTTATGCTACAGTTTGTTCAAATAATAAAAACTATGAGTATCAGATTCTAACATCTTCATTTTAGCACATCCCTATCAGTTAACCAATATTGCTACCGTCTTGAAAAGTTATATATATGCTGAAGACACCACTAAAAGGTCCTGTGAGCCATAGGATGTTATGAACTTCTTTTAATGAGAGCAAAACGATTAAAAGCGAGTTTGACTTACCATATCAATTGATAGAGGCATGCACAAGGCTGATGAATATGATTTCTTTTTTTTTTGTCTCAGCAACGCAGAGAGATTCTCCTCTGCAACACTGCCTCTGCTGGCCATGCAATATAATCTGCAGATGGAAAAGTCAACCGTTAGTCCATTATTAGAACTTAATTATTTCCAAAATAAAGACAACACTACCAAATAAAATTATTTTCATAAAGCGTTAATAATTAGTACAATCGAGTCTGCAATATTGTGAAAATTCAAAGTTCACTAAAAATTCTATTCTCCATTTTAATTTCAACCTAACACACTTCTCTCAATCCTATGCCTCATTTGCTACCACTCTCTACACAACTCTAGCACCTATGTGAGGACGTAGATATAAAGATCTCTTTAGCAGCCAAGAGACAGCGTACCTTTCTCACTGGAATTCTTTAAGGTTATGGTACACCAATAGCAATTCAGTGAACTAATAAGTTAAGGGAGGAAGGTTTATGCTACAGTTTGTTCAAATAATAAAAACTATGAGTATCAGATTCTAACATCTTCATTTTAGCACATCCCTATCAGTTAACCAATATTGCTACCATCTTGAAAAGTTATATATATGCGGAAGACCCCACTAAAAGGTCCTGTGAGCCATAGGATGTTATGAACTTCTTTTAATGAGAGCAAAACGATTAAAAGCGAGTTTGACTTACCATATCAATTGATAGAGGCATGCACAAGGCTGATGAATATGATTTTTTTTTTTTTTTGTCTCAGCAACGCAGAGAGATTCTCCTCTGCAACACTGCCTCTGCTGGCCATGCAATATAATCTGCAGATGGAAAAGTCCACCGTTAGTCCATTATTAGAAATTGAATATTTCCAAACTAAAGAAAACACTACCAAATAAAATTATTTTCATAAAGCGTTAATAATTAGTACAATCGAGTCTGCAATATTGTGAAAATTCAAACTTCACTAAAAATTATATTCTCCATTTTAATTTCAACCTAACACACTTCTCTCAATCCTATGCCTCATTTGCTACCACTCTCTACACAACTCTAGCACCTATGTGAGGACGTAGATATAAAGATCTCTTTAGCAGCCAAGAGACAGCGTACCCTTCTCACTGGAATTCTTTAAGGTTATGGTACACCAATAGCAATTCAGTGAACTAATAAGTTAAGGGAGGAAGGTTTATGCTACAGTTTGTTGAAATAATAAAAACTATGAGTATCAGATTCTAACATCTTCATTTTAGCACATCCCTATCAGTTAACCAATATTGCTACCGTCTTGAAAAGTTATATATATGCGGAAGACCCCACTAAAAGGTCCTGTGAGCCATAGGATGTTATGAACTTCTTTTAATGAGAGCAAAACGATTAAAAGTGAGTTTGACTTACCATATCAATTGATAGAGGCATGCACAAGGCTGATGAATACGATTTCTTTTTTTTTTTGTCTCAGCAACGCAGAGAGATTCTCCTCTGCAACACTGCCTCTGCTGGCCATGCAATATAATCTGCAGATGGAAAAGTCCACCGTTAGTCCATTATTAGAACTTAATTATTTCCAAAATAAAGACAACACTACCAAATAAAATTATTTTCATAAAGCGTTAATAATTAGCACAATCGAGTCTGCAATATTGTGAAAATTCAAAGTTCACTAAAAATTATATTCTCCATTTTAATTTCAACCTAACACACTTCTCTCAATCCTATGCCTCATTTGCTACCACTCTCTACACAACTCTAGCACCTATGTGAGGACGTAGATATAAAGATCTCTTTAGCAGCCAAGAGACAGCGTACCCTTCTCACTGGAATTCTTTAAGGTTATGGTACACCAATAGCAATTCAGTGAACTAATAAGTTAAGGGAGGAAGGTTTATGCTACAGTTTGTTGAAATAATAAAAACTATGAGTATCAGATTCTAACATCTTCATTTTAGCACATCCCTATCAGTTAACCAATATTGCTACCGTCTTATATATATGCGGAAGACCCCACTAAAAGGTCCTGTGAGCCATAGGATGTTATGAACTTCTTTTAATGAGAGCAAAACGATTAAAAGCGAGTTTGACTTACCATATCAATTGATAGAGGCATGCACAAGGCTGATGAATATGATTTTTTTTTTTTTTGTCTCAGCAACGCAGAGAGATTCTCCTCTGCAACACTGCCTCTGCTGGCCATGCAATATAATCTGCAGATGGAAAAGTCCACCGTTAGTCCATTATTAGAAATTGAATATTTCCAAACTAAAGAAAACACTACCAAATAAAATTATTTTCATAAAGCGTTAATAATTAGTACAATCGAGTCTGCAATATTGTGAAAATTCAAAGTTCACTAAAAATTATATTCTCCATTTTAATTTCAACCTAACACACTTCTCTCAATCCTATGCCTCATTTGCTACCACTCTCTACACAACTCTAGCACCTATGTGAGGACGTAGATATAAAGATCTCTTTAGCAGCCAAGAGACAGCGTACCCTTCTCACTGGAATTCTTTAAGGTTATGGTACACCAATAGCAATTCAGTGAACTAATAAGTTAAGGGAGGAAGGTTTATGCTACAGTTTGTTGAAATAATAAAAACTATGAGTATCAGATTCTAACATCTTCATTTTAGCACATCCCTATCAGTTAACCAATATTGCTACCGTCTTGAAAAGTTATATATATGCGGAAGACCCCACTAAAAGGTCCTGTGAGCCATAGGATGTTATGAACTTCTTTTAATGAGAGCAAAACGATTAAAAGTGAGTTTGACTTACCATATCAATTGATAGAGGCATGCACAAGGCTGATGAATACGATTTCTTTTTTTTTTTGTCTCAGCAACGCAGAGAGATTCTCCTCTGCAACACTGCCTCTGCTGGCCATGCAATATAATCTGCAGATGGAAAAGTCAACCGTTAGTCCATTATTAGAACTTAATTATTTCCAAAATAAAGACAACACTACCAAATAAAATTATTTTCATAAAGCGTTAATAATTAGTACAATCGAGTCTGCAATATTGTGAAAATTCAAAGTTCACTAAAAATTATATTCTCCATTTTAATTTCAACCTAACACACTTCTCTCAATCCTATGCCTCATTTGCTACCACTCTCTACACAACTCTAGCACCTATGTGAGGACGTAGATATAAAGATCTCTTTAGCAGCCAAGAGACAGCGTACCCTTCTCACTGGAATTCTTTAAGGTTATGGTACACCAATAGCAATTCAGTGAACTAATAAGTTAAGGGAGGAAGGTTTATGCTACAGTTTGTTGAAATAATAAAAACTATGAGTATCAGATTCTAACATCTTCATTTTAGCACATCCCTATCAGTTAACCAATATTGCTACCGTCTTGAAAAGTTATATATATGCGGAAGACCCCACTAAAAGGTCCTGTGAGCCATAGGATGTTATGAACTTCTTTTAATGAGAGCAAAATGATTAAAAGCGAGTTTGACTTACCATATCAATTGATAGAGGCATGCAGAAGGCTGATGAATTTGATTTCTTTTGTCTCAGCAACGCAGAGAGATTCTCCTCTGCAACACTGCCTCTGCTGGCCATGCAATATAATCTGCAGATGGAAAAGTCAACCGTTAGTCCATTATTAGAAATTGAATATTTCCAAACTAAAGAAAACACTACCAAATAAAATTATTTTCATAAAGCGTTAATAATTAGTACAATCGAGTCTGCAATATTGTGAAAATTAAAAGTTCACTAAAAATTATATTCTCCATTTTAATTTCAACCTAACACACTTCTCTCAATCCTATGCCTCATTTGCTACCACTCTCTACACAACTCTAGCACCTATGTGAGGACGTAGATATAAAGATCTCTTTAGCAGCCAAGAGACAGCGTACCCTTCTCACTGGAATTCTTTAAGGTTATGGTACACCAATAGCAATTCAGTGAACTAATAAGTTAAGGGAGGAAGGTTTATGCTACAGTTTGTTGAAATAATAAAAACTATGAGTATCAGATTCTAACATCTTCATTTTAGCACATCCCTATCAGTTAACCAATATTGCTACCGTCTTGAAAAGTTATATATATGCGGAAGACCCCACTAAAAGGTCCTGTGAGCCATAGGATGTTATGAACTTCTTTTAATGAGAGCAAAACGATTAAAAGTGAGTTTGACTTACCATATCAATTGATAGAGGCATGCACAAGGCTGATGAATACGATTTCTTTTTTTTTTTGTCTCAGCAACGCAGAGAGATTCTCCTCTGCAACACTGCCTCTGCTGGCCATGCAATATAATCTGCAGATGGAAAAGTCCACCGTTAGTCCATTATTAGAACTTAATTATTTCCAAAATAAAGACAACACTACCAAATAAAATTATTTTCATAAAGCGTTAATAATTAGTACAATCGAGTCTGCAATATTGTGAAAATTCAAAGTTCACTAAAAATTATATTCTCCATTTTAATTTCAACCTAACACACTTCTCTCAATCCTATGCCTCATTTGCTACCACTCTCTACACAACTCTAGCACCTATGTGAGGACGTAGATATAAAGATCTCTTTAGCAGCCAAGAGACAGCGTACCCTTCTCACTGGAATTCTTTAAGGTTATGGTACACCAATAGCAATTCAGTGAACTAATAAGTTAAGGGAGGAAGGTTTATGCTACAGTTTGTTGAAATAATAAAAACTATGAGTATCAGATTCTAACATCTTCATTTTAGCACATCCCTATCAGTTAACCAATATTGCTACCGTCTTGAAAAGTTATATATATGCTGAAGACACCACTAAAAGGTCCTGTGAGCCATAGGATGTTATGAACTTCTTTTAATGAGAGCAAAACGATTAAAAGCGAGTTTGACTTACCATATCAATTGATAGAGGCATGCACAAGGCTGATGAATATGATTTCTTTTTTTTTTGTCTCAGCAACGCAGAGAGATTCTCCTCTGCAACACTGCCTCTGCTGGCCATGCAATATAATCTGCAGATGGAAAAGTCAACCGTTAGTCCATTATTAGAACTTAATTATTTCCAAAATAAAGACAACACTACCAAATAAAATTATTTTCATAAAGCGTTAATAATTAGTACAATCGAGTCTGCAATATTGTGAAAATTCAAAGTTCACTAAAAATTCTATTCTCCATTTTAATTTCAACCTAACACACTTCTCTCAATCCTATGCCTCATTTGCTACCACTCTCTACACAACTCTAGCACCTATGTGAGGACGTAGATATAAAGATCTCTTTAGCAGCCAAGAGACAGCGTACCTTTCTCACTGGAATTCTTTAAGGTTATGGTACACCAATAGCAATTCAGTGAACTAATAAGTTAAGGGAGGAAGGTTTATGCTACAGTTTGTTCAAATAATAAAAACTATGAGTATCAGATTCTAACATCTTCATTTTAGCACATCCCTATCAGTTAACCAATATTGCTACCATCTTGAAAAGTTATATATATGCGGAAGACCCCACTAAAAGGTCCTGTGAGCCATAGGATGTTATGAACTTCTTTTAATGAGAGCAAAACGATTAAAAGCGAGTTTGACTTACCATATCAATTGATAGAGGCATGCACAAGGCTGATGAATATGATTTTTTTTTTTTTTTTTGTCTCAGCAACGCAGAGAGATTCTCCTCTGCAACACTGCCTCTGCTGGCCATGCAATATAATCTGCAGATGGAAAAGTCCACCGTTAGTCCATTATTAGAAATTGAATATTTCCAAACTAAAGAAAACACTACCAAATAAAATTATTTTCATAAAGCGTTAATAATTAGTACAATCGAGTCTGCAATATTGTGAAAATTCAAAGTTCACTAAAAATTATATTCTCCATTTTAATTTCAACCTAACACACTTCTCTCAATCCTATGCCTCATTTGCTACCACTCTCTACACAACTCTAGCACCTATGTGAGGACGTAGATATAAAGATCTCTTTAGCAGCCAAGAGACAGCGTACCCTTCTCACTGGAATTCTTTAAGGTTATGGTACACCAATAGCAATTCAGTGAACTAATAAGTTAAGGGAGGAAGGTTTATGCTACAGTTTGTTGAAATAATAAAAACTATGAGTATCAGATTCTAACATCTTCATTTTAGCACATCCCTATCAGTTAACCAATATTGCTACCGTCTTGAAAAGTTATATATATGCGGAAGACCCCACTAAAAGGTCCTGTGAGCCATAGGATGTTATGAACTTCTTTTAATGAGAGCAAAACGATTAAAAGTGAGTTTGACTTACCATATCAATTGATAGAGGCATGCACAAGGCTGATGAATACGATTTCTTTTTTTTTTTGTCTCAGCAACACAGAGAGATTCTCCTCTGCAACACTGCCTCTGCTGGCCATGCAATATAATCTGCAGATGGAAAAGTCCACCGTTAGTCCATTATTAGAAATTGAATATTTCCAAACTAAAGAAAACACTACCAAATAAAATTATTTTCATAAAGCGTTAATAATTAGTACAATCGAGTCTGCAATATTGTGAAAATTCAAAGTTCACTAAAAATTATATTCTCCATTTTAATTTCAACCTAACACACTTCTCTCAATCCTATGCCTCATTTGCTACCACTCTCTACACAACTCTAGCACCTATGTGAGGACGTAGATATAAAGATCTCTTTAGCAGCCAAGAGACAGCGTACCCTTCTCACTGGAATTCTTTAAGGTTATGGTACACCAATAGCAATTCAGTGAACTAATAAGTTAAGGGAGGAAGGTTTATGCTACAGTTTGTTCAAATAATAAAAACTATGAGTATCAGATTCTAACATCTTCATTTTAGCACATCCCTATCAGTTAACCAATATTGCTACCGTCTTGAAAAGTTATATATATGCTGAAGACACCACTAAAAGGTCCTGTGAGCCATAGGATGTTATGAACTTCTTTTAATGAGAGCAAAACGATTAAAAGCGAGTTTGACTTACCATATCAATTGATAGAGGCATGCACAAGGCTGATGAATATGATTTCTTTTTTTTTTGTCTCAGCAACGCAGAGAGATTCTCCTCTGCAACACTGCCTCTGCTGGCCATGCAATATAATCTGCAGATGGAAAAGTCAACCGTTAGTCCATTATTAGAACTTAATTATTTCCAAAATAAAGACAACACTACCAAATAAAATTATTTTCATAAAGCGTTAATAATTAGTACAATCGAGTCTGCAATATTGTGAAAATTCAAAGTTCACTAAAAATTCTATTCTCCATTTTAATTTCAACCTAACACACTTCTCTCAATCCTATGCCTCATTTGCTACCACTCTCTACACAACTCTAGCACCTATGTGAGGACGTAGATATAAAGATCTCTTTAGCAGCCAAGAGACAGCGTACCTTTCTCACTGGAATTCTTTAAGGTTATGGTACACCAATAGCAATTCAGTGAACTAATAAGTTAAGGGAGGAAGGTTTATGCTACAGTTTGTTCAAATAATAAAAACTATGAGTATCAGATTCTAACATCTTCATTTTAGCACATCCCTATCAGTTAACCAATATTGCTACCATCTTGAAAAGTTATATATATGCGGAAGACCCCACTAAAAGGTCCTGTGAGCCATAGGATGTTATGAACTTCTTTTAATGAGAGCAAAACGATTAAAAGCGAGTTTGACTTACCATATCAATTGATAGAGGCATGCACAAGGCTGATGAATATGATTTTTTTTTTTTTTTGTCTCAGCAACGCAGAGAGATTCTCCTCTGCAACACTGCCTCTGCTGGCCATGCAATATAATCTGCAGATGGAAAAGTCCACCGTTAGTCCATTATTAGAAATTGAATATTTCCAAACTAAAGAAAACACTACCAAATAAAATTATTTTCATAAAGCGTTAATAATTAGTACAATCGAGTCTGCAATATTGTGAAAATTCAAACTTCACTAAAAATTATATTCTCCATTTTAATTTCAACCTAACACACTTCTCTCAATCCTATGCCTCATTTGCTACCACTCTCTACACAACTCTAGCACCTATGTGAGGACGTAGATATAAAGATCTCTTTAGCAGCCAAGAGACAGCGTACCCTTCTCACTGGAATTCTTTAAGGTTATGGTACACCAATAGCAATTCAGTGAACTAATAAGTTAAGGGAGGAAGGTTTATGCTACAGTTTGTTGAAATAATAAAAACTATGAGTATCAGATTCTAACATCTTCATTTTAGCACATCCCTATCAGTTAACCAATATTGCTACCGTCTTGAAAAGTTATATATATGCGGAAGACCCCACTAAAAGGTCCTGTGAGCCATAGGATGTTATGAACTTCTTTTAATGAGAGCAAAACGATTAAAAGTGAGTTTGACTTACCATATCAATTGATAGAGGCATGCACAAGGCTGATGAATACGATTTCTTTTTTTTTTTGTCTCAGCAACGCAGAGAGATTCTCCTCTGCAACACTGCCTCTGCTGGCCATGCAATATAATCTGCAGATGGAAAAGTCCACCGTTAGTCCATTATTAGAACTTAATTATTTCCAAAATAAAGACAACACTACCAAATAAAATTATTTTCATAAAGCGTTAATAATTAGCACAATCGAGTCTGCAATATTGTGAAAATTCAAAGTTCACTAAAAATTATATTCTCCATTTTAATTTCAACCTAACACACTTCTCTCAATCCTATGCCTCATTTGCTACCACTCTCTACACAACTCTAGCACCTATGTGAGGACGTAGATATAAAGATCTCTTTAGCAGCCAAGAGACAGCGTACCCTTCTCACTGGAATTCTTTAAGGTTATGGTACACCAATAGCAATTCAGTGAACTAATAAGTTAAGGGAGGAAGGTTTATGCTACAGTTTGTTCAAATAATAAAAACTATGAGTATCAGATTCTAACATCTTCATTTTAGCACATCCCTATCAGTTAACCAATATTGCTACCATCTTGAAAAGTTATATATATGCGGAAGACCCCACTAAAAGGTCCTGTGAGCCATAGGATGTTATGAACTTCTTTTAATGAGAGCAAAACGATTAAAAGCGAGTTTGACTTACCATATCAATTGATAGAGGCATGCACAAGGCTGATGAATATGATTTTTTTTTTTTTTTGTCTCAGCAACGCAGAGAGATTCTCATCTGCAACACTGCCTCTGCTGGCCATGCAATATAATCTGCAGATGGAAAAGTCCACCGTTAGTCCATTATTAGAAATTGAATATTTCCAAACTAAAGAAAACACTACCAAATAAAATTATTTTCATAAAGCGTTAATAATTAGTACAATCGAGTCTGCAATATTGTGAAAATTCAAAGTTCACTAAAAATTATATTCTCCATTTTAATTTCAACCTAACACACTTCTCTCAATCCTATGCCTCATTTGCTACCACTCTCTACACAACTCTAGCACCTATGTGAGGACGTAGATATAAAGATCTCTTTAGCAGCCAAGAGACAGCGTACCCTTCTCACTGGAATTCTTTAAGGTTATGGTACACCAATAGCAATTCAGTGAACTAATAAGTTAAGGGAGGAAGGTTTATGCTACAGTTTGTTGAAATAATAAAAACTATGAGTATCAGATTCTAACATCTTCATTTTAGCACATCCCTATCAGTTAACCAATATTGCTACCGTCTTGAAAAGTTATATATATGCGGAAGACCCCACTAAAAGGTCCTGTGAGCCATAGGATGTTATGAACTTCTTTTAATGAGAGCAAAACGATTAAAAGTGAGTTTGACTTACCATATCAATTGATAGAGGCATGCACAAGGCTGATGAATACGATTTCTTTTTTTTTTTGTCTCAGCAACGCAGAGAGATTCTCCTCTGCAACACTGCCTCTGCTGGCCATGCAATATAATCTGCAGATGGAAAAGTCCACCGTTAGTCCATTATTAGAACTTAATTATTTCCAAAATAAAGACAACACTACCAAATAAAATTATTTTCATAAAGCGTTAATAATTAGCACAATCGAGTCTGCAATATTGTGAAAATTCAAAGTTCACTAAAAATTATATTCTCCATTTTAATTTCAACCTAACACACTTCTCTCAATCCTATGCCTCATTTGCTACCACTCTCTACACAACTCTAGCACCTATGTGAGGACGTAGATATAAAGATCTCTTTAGCAGCCAAGAGACAGCGTACCCTTCTCACTGGAATTCTTTAAGGTTATGGTACACCAATAGCAATTCAGTGAACTAATAAGTTAAGGGAGGAAGGTTTATGCTACAGTTTGTTGAAATAATAAAAACTATGAGTATCAGATTCTAACATCTTCATTTTAGCACATCCCTATCAGTTAACCAATATTGCTACCGTCTTATATATATGCGGAAGACCCCACTAAAAGGTCCTGTGAGCCATAGGATGTTATGAACTTCTTTTAATGAGAGCAAAACGATTAAAAGTGAGTTTGACTTACCATATCAATTGATAGAGGCATGCACAAGGCTGATGAATACGATTTCTTTTTTTTTTTGTCTCAGCAACGCAGAGAGATTCTCCTCTGCAACACTGCCTCTGCTGGCCATGCAATATAATCTGCAGATGGAAAAGTCCACCGTTAGTCCATTATTAGAACTTAATTATTTCCAAAATAAAGACAACACTACCAAATAAAATTATTTTCATAAAGCGTTAATAATTAGCACAATCGAGTCTGCAATATTGTGAAAATTCAAAGTTCACTAAAAATTATATTCTCCATTTTAATTTCAACCTAACACACTTCTCTCAATCCTATGCCTCATTTGCTACCACTCTCTACACAACTCTAGCACCTATGTGAGGACGTAGATATAAAGATCTCTTTAGCAGCCAAGAGACAGCGTACCCTTCTCACTGGAATTCTTTAAGGTTATGGTACACCAATAGCAATTCAGTGAACTAATAAGTTAAGGGAGGAAGGTTTATGCTACAGTTTGTTCAAATAATAAAAACTATGAGTATCAGATTCTAACATCTTCATTTTAGCACATCCCTATCAGTTAACCAATATTGCTACCATCTTGAAAAGTTATATATATGCGGAAGACCCCACTAAAAGGTCCTGTGAGCCATAGGATGTTATGAACTTCTTTTAATGAGAGCAAAACGATTAAAAGTGAGTTTGACTTACCATATCAATTGATAGAGGCATGCACAAGGCTGATGAATACGATTTTTTTTTTTTTGTCTCAGCAACGCAGAGAGATTCTCCTCTGCAACACTGCCTCTGCTGGCCATGCAATATAATCTGCAGATGGAAAAGTCCACCGTTAGTCCATTATTAGAACTTAATTATTTCCAAAATAAAGACAACACTACCAAATAAAATTATTTTCATAAAGCGTTAATAATTAGCACAATCGAGTCTGCAATATTGTGAAAATTCAAAGTTCACTAAAAATTATATTCTCCATTTTAATTTCAACCTAACACACTTCTCTCAATCCTATGCCTCATTTGCTACCACTCTCTACACAACTCTAGCACCTATGTGAGGACGTAGATATAAAGATCTCTTTAGCAGCCAAGAGACAGCGTACCCTTCTCACTGGAATTCTTTAAGGTTATGGTACACCAATAGCAATTCAGTGAACTAATAAGTTAAGGGAGGAAGGTTTATGCTACAGTTTGTTCAAATAATAAAAACTATGAGTATCAGATTCTAACATCTTCATTTTAGCACATCCCTATCAGTTAACCAATATTGCTACCATCTTGAAAAGTTATATATATGCGGAAGACCCCACTAAAAGGTCCTGTGAGCCATAGGATGTTATGAACTTCTTTTAATGAGAGCAAAACGATTAAAAGCGAGTTTGACTTACCATATCAATTGATAGAGGCATGCACAAGGCTGATGAATATGATTTTTTTTTTTTTTTGTCTCAGCAACGCAGAGAGATTCTCATCTGCAACACTGCCTCTGCTGGCCATGCAATATAATCTGCAGATGGAAAAGTCCACCGTTAGTCCATTATTAGAAATTGAATATTTCCAAACTAAAGAAAACACTACCAAATAAAATTATTTTCATAAAGCGTTAATAATTAGTACAATCGAGTCTGCAATATTGTGAAAATTCAAAGTTCACTAAAAATTATATTCTCCATTTTAATTTCAACCTAACACACTTCTCTCAATCCTATGCCTCATTTGCTACCACTCTCTACACAACTCTAGCACCTATGTGAGGACGTAGATATAAAGATCTCTTTAGCAGCCAAGAGACAGCGTACCCTTCTCACTGGAATTCTTTAAGGTTATGGTACACCAATAGCAATTCAGTGAACTAATAAGTTAAGGGAGGAAGGTTTATGCTACAGTTTGTTGAAATAATAAAAACTATGAGTATCAGATTCTAACATCTTCATTTTAGCACATCCCTATCAGTTAACCAATATTGCTACCGTCTTGAAAAGTTATATATATGCGGAAGACCCCACTAAAAGGTCCTGTGAGCCATAGGATGTTATGAACTTCTTTTAATGAGAGCAAAACGATTAAAAGCGAGTTTGACTTACCATATCAATTGATAAAGGCATGCACAAGGCTGATGAATATGATTTTTTTTTTTTTTTGTCTCAGCAACGCAGAGAGATTCTCATCTGCAACACTGCCTCTGCTGGCCATGCAATATAATCTGCAGATGGAAAAGTCCACCGTTAGTCCATTATTAGAAATTGAATATTTCCAAACTAAAGAAAACACTACCAAATAAAATTATTTTCATAAAGCGTTAATAATTAGTACAATCGAGTCTGCAATATTGTGAAAATTCAAAGTTCACTAAAAATTATATTCTCCATTTTAATTTCAACCTAACACACTTCTCTCAATCCTATGCCTCATTTGCTACCACTCTCTACACAACTCTAGCACCTATGTGAGGACGTAGATATAAAGATCTCTTTAGCAGCCAAGAGACAGCGTACCCGTCTCACTGGAATTCTTTAAGGTTATGGTACACCAATAGCAATTCAGTGAACTAATAAGTTAAGGGAGGAAGGTTTATGCTACAGTTTGTTGAAATAATAAAAACTATGAGTATCAGATTCTAACATCTTCATTTTAGCACATCCCTATCAGTTAACCAATATTGCTACCGTCTTGAAAAGTTATATATATGCGGAAGACCCCACTAAAAGGTCCTGTGAGCCATAGGATGTTATGAACTTCTTTTAATGAGAGCAAAACGATTAAAAGTGAGTTTGACTTACCATATCAATTGATAGAGGCATGCACAAGGCTGATGAATACGATTTCTTTTTTTTTTTGTCTCAGCAACGCAGAGAGATTCTCCTCTGCAACACTGCCTCTGCTGGCCATGCAATATAATCTGCAGATGGAAAAGTCCACCGTTAGTCCATTATTAGAACTTAATTATTTCCAAAATAAAGACAACACTACCAAATAAAATTATTTTCATAAAGCGTTAATAATTAGCACAATCGAGTCTGCAATATTGTGAAAATTCAAAGTTCACTAAAAATTATATTCTCCATTTTAATTTCAACCTAACACACTTCTCTCAATCCTATGCCTCATTTGCTACCACTCTCTACACAACTCTAGCACCTATGTGAGGACGTAGATATAAAGATCTCTTTAGCAGCCAAGAGACAGCGTACCCTTCTCACTGGAATTCTTTAAGGTTATGGTACACCAATAGCAATTCAGTGAACTAATAAGTTAAGGGAGGAAGGTTTATGCTACAGTTTGTTCAAATAATAAAAACTATGAGTATCAGATTCTAACATCTTCATTTTAGCACATCCCTATCAGTTAACCAATATTGCTACCGTCTTGAAAAGTTATATATATGCGGAAGACCCCACTAAAAGGTCCTGTGAGCCATAGGATGTTATGAACTTCTTTTAATGAGAGCAAAACGATTAAAAGTGAGTTTGACTTACCATATCAATTGATAGAGGCATGCACAAGGCTGATGAATACGATTTCTTTTTTTTTTTGTCTCAGCAACGCAGAGAGATTCTCCTCTGCAACACTGCCTCTGCTGGCCATGCAATATAATCTGCAGATGGAAAAGTCCACCGTTAGTCCATTATTAGAACTTAATTATTTCCAAAATAAAGACAACACTACCAAATAAAATTATTTTCATAAAGCGTTAATAATTAGCACAATCGAGTCTGCAATATTGTGAAAATTCAAAGTTCACTAAAAATTATATTCTCCATTTTAATTTCAACCTAACACACTTCTCTCAATCCTATGCCTCATTTGCTACCACTCTCTACACAACTCTAGCACCTATGTGAGGACGTAGATATAAAGATCTCTTTAGCAGCCAAGAGACAGCGTACCCTTCTCACTGGAATTCTTTAAGGTTATGGTACACCAATAGCAATTCAGTGAACTAATAAGTTAAGGGAGGAAGGTTTATGCTACAGTTTGTTGAAATAATAAAAACTATGAGTATCAGATTCTAACATCTTCATTTTAGCACATCCCTATCAGTTAACCAATATTGCTACCGTCTTGAAAAGTTATATATATGCGGAAGACCCCACTAAAAGGTCCTGTGAGCCATAGGATGTTATGAACTTCTTTTAATGAGAGCAAAACGATTAAAAGTGAGTTTGACTTACCATATCAATTGATAGAGGCATGCACAAGGCTGATGAATACGATTTCTTTTTTTTTTGTCTCAGCAACGCAGAGAGATTCTCCTCTGCAACACTGCCTCTGCTGGCCATGCAATATAATCTGCAGATGGAAAAGTCCACCGTTAGTCCATTATTAGAACTTAATTATTTCCAAAATAAAGACAACACTACCAAATAAAATTATTTTCATAAAGCGTTAATAATTAGCACAATCGAGTCTGCAATATTGTGAAAATTCAAAGTTCACTAAAAATTATATTCTCCATTTTAATTTCAACCTAACACACTTCTCTCAATTCTATGCCTCATTTGCTACCACTCTCTACACAACTCTAGCACCTATGTGAGGACGTAGATATAAAGATCTCTTTAGCAGCCAAGAGACAGCGTACCCTTCTCACTGGAATTCTTTAAGGTTATGGTACACCAATAGCAATTCAGTGAACTAATAAGTTAAGGGAGGAAGGTTTATGCTACAGTTTGTTGAAATAATAAAAACTATGAGTATCAGATTCTAACATCTTCATTTTAGCACATCCCTATCAGTTAACCAATATTGCTACCGTCTTGAAAAGTTATATATATGCGGAAGACCCCACTAAAAGGTCCTGTGAGCCATAGGATGTTATGAACTTCTTTTAATGAGAGCAAAACGATTAAAAGCGAGTTTGACTTACCATATCAATTGATAGAGGCATGCACAAGGCTGATGAATATGATTTTTTTTTTTTTTGTCTCAGCAACGCAGAGAGATTCTCATCTGCAACACTGCCTCTGCTGGCCATGCAATATAATCTGCAGATGGAAAAGTCCACCGTTAGTCCATTATTAGAAATTGAATATTTCCAAACTAAAGAAAACACTACCAAATAAAATTATTTTCATAAAGCGTTAATAATTAGTACAATCGAGTCTGCAATATTGTGAAAATTCAAAGTTCACTAAAAATTATATTCTCCATTTTAATTTCAACCTAACACACTTCTCTCAATCCTATGCCTCATTTGCTACCACTCTCTACACAACTCTAGCACCTATGTGAGGACGTAGATATAAAGATCTCTTTAGCAGCCAAGAGACAGCGTACCCTTCTCACTGGAATTCTTTAAGGTTATGGTACACCAATAGCAATTCAGTGAACTAATAAGTTAAGGGAGGAAGGTTTATGCTACAGTTTGTTGAAATAATAAAAACTATGAGTATCAGATTCTAACATCTTCATTTTAGCACATCCCTATCAGTTAACCAATATTGCTACCGTCTTGAAAAGTTATATATATGCTGAAGACACCACTAAAAGGTCCTGTGAGCCATAGGATGTTATGAACTTCTTTTAATGAGAGCAAAACGATTAAAAGCGAGTTTGACTTACCATATCAATTGATAGAGGCATGCACAAGGCTGATGAATATGATTTCTTTTTTTTTTGTCTCAGCAACGCAGAGAGATTCTCCTCTGCAACACTGCCTCTGCTGGCCATGCAATATAATCTGCAGATGGAAAAGTCAACCGTTAGTCCATTATTAGAACTTAATTATTTCCAAAATAAAGACAACACTACCAAATAAAATTATTTTCATAAAGCGTTAATAATTAGTACAATCGAGTCTGCAATATTGTGAAAATTCAAAGTTCACTAAAAATTCTATTCTCCATTTTAATTTCAACCTAACACACTTCTCTCAATCCTATGCCTCATTTGCTACCACTCTCTACACAACTCTAGCACCTATGTGAGGACGTAGATATAAAGATCTCTTTAGCAGCCAAGAGACAGCGTACCTTTCTCACTGGAATTCTTTAAGGTTATGGTACACCAATAGCAATTCAGTGAACTAATAAGTTAAGGGAGGAAGGTTTATGCTACAGTTTGTTCAAATAATAAAAACTATGAGTATCAGATTCTAACATCTTCATTTTAGCACATCCCTATCAGTTAACCAATATTGCTACCATCTTGAAAAGTTATATATATGCGGAAGACCTCACTAAAAGGTCCTGTGAGCCATAGGATGTTATGAACTTCTTTTAATGAGAGCAAAACGATTAAAAGCGAGTTTGACTTACCATATCAATTGATAGAGGCATGCACAAGGCTGATGAATATGATTTTTTTTTTTTTTTGTCTCAGCAACGCAGAGAGATTCTCCTCTGCAACACTGCCTCTGCTGGCCATGCAATATAATCTGCAGATGGAAAAGTCCACCGTTAGTCCATTATTAGAAATTGAATATTTCCAAACTAAAGAAAACACTACCAAATAAAATTATTTTCATAAAGCGTTAATAATTAGTACAATCGAGTCTGCAATATTGTGAAAATTCAAAGTTCACTAAAAATTATATTCTCCATTTTAATTTCAACCTAACACACTTCTCTCAATCCTATGCCTCATTTGCTACCACTCTCTACACAACTCTAGCACCTATGTGAGGACGTAGATATAAAGATCTCTTTAGCAGCCAAGAGACAGCGTACCCTTCTCACTGGAATTCTTTAAGGTTATGGTACACCAATAGCAATTCAGTGAACTAATAAGTTAAGGGAGGAAGGTTTATGCTACAGTTTGTTGAAATAATAAAAACTATGAGTATCAGATTCTAACATCTTCATTTTAGCACATCCCTATCAGTTAACCAATATTGCTACCGTCTTGAAAAGTTATATATATGCTGAAGACACCACTAAAAGGTCCTGTGAGCCATAGGATGTTATGAACTTCTTTTAATGAGAGCAAAACGATTAAAAGCGAGTTTGACTTACCATATCAATTGATAGAGGCATGCACAAGGCTGATGAATATGATTTCTTTTTTTTTTGTCTCAGCAACGCAGAGAGATTCTCCTCTGCAACACTGCCTCTGCTGGCCATGCAATATAATCTGCAGATGGAAAAGTCAACCGTTAGTCCATTATTAGAACTTAATTATTTCCAAAATAAAGACAACACTACCAAATAAAATTATTTTCATAAAGCGTTAATAATTAGTACAATCGAGTCTGCAATATTGTGAAAATTCAAAGTTCACTAAAAATTCTATTCTCCATTTTAATTTCAACCTAACACACTTCTCTCAATCCTATGCCTCATTTGCTACCACTCTCTACACAACTCTAGCACCTATGTGAGGACGTAGATATAAAGATCTCTTTAGCAGCCAAGAGACAGCGTACCTTTCTCACTGGAATTCTTTAAGGTTATGGTACACCAATAGCAATTCAGTGAACTAATAAGTTAAGGGAGGAAGGTTTATGCTACAGTTTGTTCAAATAATAAAAACTATGAGTATCAGATTCTAACATCTTCATTTTAGCACATCCCTATCAGTTAACCAATATTGCTACCATCTTGAAAAGTTATATATATGCGGAAGACCCCACTAAAAGGTCCTGTGAGCCATAGGATGTTATGAACTTCTTTTAATGAGAGCAAAACGATTAAAAGCGAGTTTGACTTACCATATCAATTGATAGAGGCATGCACAAGGCTGATGAATATGATTTTTTTTTTTTTTTGTCTCAGCAACGCAGAGAGATTCTCCTCTGCAACACTGCCTCTGCTGGCCATGCAATATCATCTGCAGATGGAAAAGTCCACCGTTAGTCCATTATTAGAAATTGAATATTTCCAAACTAAAGAAAACACTACCAAATAAAATTATTTTCATAAAGCGTTAATAATTAGTACAATCGAGTCTGCAATATTGTGAAAATTCAAAGTTCACTAAAAATTATATTCTCCATTTTAATTTCAACCTAACACACTTCTCTCAATCCTATGCCTCATTTGCTACCACTCTCTACACAACTCTAGCACCTATGTGAGGACGTAGATATAAAGATCTCTTTAGCAGCCAAGAGACAGCGTACCCTTCTCACTGGAATTCTTTAAGGTTATGGTACACCAATAGCAATTCAGTGAACTAATAAGTTAAGGGAGGAAGGTTTATGCTACAGTTTGTTGAAATAATAAAAACTATGAGTATCAGATTCTAACATCTTCATTTTAGCACATCCCTATCAGTTAACCAATATTGCTACCGTCTTGAAAAGTTATATATATGCGGAAGACCCCACTAAAAGGTCCTGTGAGCCATAGGATGTTATGAACTTCTTTTAATGAGAGCAAAACGATTAAAAGTGAGTTTGACTTACCATATCAATTGATAGAGGCATGCACAAGGCTGATGAATACGATTTCTTTTTTTTTTTGTCTCAGCAACGCAGAGAGATTCTCCTCTGCAACACTGCCTCTGCTGGCCATGCAATATAATCTGCAGATGGAAAAGTCCACCGTTAGTCCATTATTAGAACTTAATTATTTCCAAAATAAAGACAACACTACCAAATAAAATTATTTTCATAAAGCGTTAATAATTAGCACAATCGAGTCTGCAATATTGTGAAAATTCAAAGTTCACTAAAAATTATATTCTCCATTTTAATTTCAACCTAACACACTTCTCTCAATCCTATGCCTCATTTGCTACCACTCTCTACACAACTCTAGCACCTATGTGAGGACGTAGATATAAAGATCTCTTTAGCAGCCAAGAGACAGCGTACCCTTCTCACTGGAATTCTTTAAGGTTATGGTACACCAATAGCAATTCAGTGAACTAATAAGTTAAGGGAGGAAGGTTTATGCTACAGTTTGTTGAAATAATAAAAACTATGAGTATCAGATTCTAACATCTTCATTTTAGCACATCCCTATCAGTTAACCAATATTGCTACCGTCTTGAAAAGTTATATATATGCGGAAGACCCCACTAAAAGGTCCTGTGAGCCATAGGATGTTATGAACTTCTTTTAATGAGAGCAAAACGATTAAAAGCCAGTTTGACTTACCATATCAATTGATAGAGGCATGCACAAGGCTGATGAATATGATTTTTTTTTTTTTTTGTCTCAGCAACGCAGAGAGATTCTCCTCTGCAACACTGCCTCTGCTGGCCATGCAATATAATCTGCAGATGGAAAAGTCCACCGTTAGTCCATTATTAGAAATTGAATATTTCCAAACTAAAGAAAACACTACCAAATAAAATTATTTTCATAAAGCGTTAATAATTAGTACAATCGAGTCTGCAATATTGTGAAAATTCAAAGTTCACTAAAAATTATATTCTCCATTTTAATTTCAACCTAACACACTTCTCTCAATCCTATGCCTCATTTGCTACCACTCTCTACACAACTCTAGCACCTATGTGAGGACGTAGATATAAAGATCTCTTTAGCAGCCAAGAGACAGCGTACCCTTCTCACTGGAATTCTTTAAGGTTATGGTACACCAATAGCAATTCAGTGAACTAATAAGTTAAGGGAGGAAGGTTTATGCTACAGTTTGTTGAAATAATAAAAACTATGAGTATCAGATTCTAACATCTTCATTTTAGCACATCCCTATCAGTTAACCAATATTGCTACCGTCTTGAAAAGTTATATATATGCGGAAGACCCCACTAAAAGGTCCTGTGAGCCATAGGATGTTATGAACTTCTTTTAATGAGAGCAAAACGATTAAAAGTGAGTTTGACTTACCATATCAATTGATAGAGGCATGCACAAGGCTGATGAATACGATTTCTTTTTTTTTTTGTCTCAGCAACGCAGAGAGATTCTCCTCTGCAACACTGCCTCTGCTGGCCATGCAATATAATCTGCAGATGGAAAAGTCCACCGTTAGTCCATTATTAGAACTTAATTATTTCCAAAATAAAGACAACACTACCAAATAAAATTATTTTCATAAAGCGTTAATAATTAGCACAATCGAGTCTGCAATATTGTGAAAATTCAAAGTTCACTAAAAATTATATTCTCCATTTTAATTTCAACCTAACACACTTCTCTCAATCCTATGCCTCATTTGCTACCACTCTCTACACAACTCTAGCACCTATGTGAGGACGTAGATATAAAGATCTCTTTAGCAGCCAAGAGACAGCGTACCTTTCTCACTGGATTTCTTTAAGGTTATGGTACACCAATAGCAATTCAGTGAACTAATAAGTTAAGGGAGGAAGGTTTATGCTACAATTTGTTCAAATAATAAAAACTATGAGTATCAGATTCTAACATCTTCATTTTAGCACATCCCTATCAGTTAACCAATATTGCTACCATCTTGAAAAGTTATATATATGCGGAAGACCCCACTAAAAGGTCCTGTGAGCCATAGGATGTTATGAACTTCTTTTAATGAGAGCAAAACGATTAAAAGCGAGTTTGACTTACCATATCAATTGATAGAGGCATGCACAAGGCTGATGAATATGATTTCTTTTTTTTTTGTCTCAGCAACGCAGAGAGATTCTCCTCTGCAACACTGCCTCTGCTGGCCATGCAATATAATCTGCAGATGGAAAAGTCCACCGTTAGTCCATTATTAGAAATTGAATATTTCCAAACTAAAGAAAACACTACCAAATAAAATTATTTTCATAAAGCGTTAATAATTAGTACAATCGAGTCTGCAATATTGTGAAAATTCAAAGTTCACTAAAAATTATATTCTCCATTTTAATTTCAACCTAACACACTTCTCTCAATCCTATGCCTCATTTGCTACCACTCTCTACACAACTCTAGCACCTATGTGAGGACGTAGATATAAAGATCTCTTTAGCAGCCAAGAGACAGCGTACCCTTCTCACTGGAATTCTTTAAGGTTATGGTACACCAATAGCAATTCAGTGAACTAATAAGTTAAGGGAGGAAGGTTTATGCTACAGTTTGTTGAAATAATAAAAACTATGAGTATCAGATTCTAACATCTTCATTTTAGCACATCCCTATCAGTTAACCAATATTGCTACCGTCTTGAAAAGTTATATATATGCGGAAGACCCCACTAAAAGGTCCTGTGAGCCATAGGATGTTATGAACTTCTTTTAATGAGAGCAAAACGATTAAAAGCGAGTTTGACTTACCATATCAATTGATAGAGGCATGCACAAGGCTGATGAATATGATTTCTTTTTTTTTTGTCTCAGCAACGCAGAGAGATTCTCCTCTGCAACACTGCCTCTGCTGGCCATGCAATATAATCTGCAGATGGAAAAGTCCACCGTTAGTCCATTATTAGAACTTAATTATTTCCAAAATAAAGACAACACTACCAAATAAAATTATTTTCATAAAGCGTTAATAATTAGTAAAATCGAGTCTGCAATATTGTGAAAATTCAAAGTTCACTAAAAATTATATTCTCCATTTTAATTTCAACCTAACACACTGCTCTCAATCCTATGCCTCATTTGCTACCACTCTCTACACAACTCTAGCACCTATGTGAGGACGTAGATATAAAGATCTCTTTAGCAGCCAAGAGACAGCGTACCCTTCTCACTGGAATTCTTTAAGGTTATGGTACACCAATAGCAATTCAGTGAACTAATAAGTTAAGGGAGGAAGGTTTATGCTACAGTTTGTTGAAATAATAAAAACTATGAGTATCAGATTCTAACATCTTCATTTTAGCACATCCCTATCAGTTAACCAATATTGCTACCGTCTTGAAAAGTTATATATATGCGGAAGACCCCACTAAAAGGTCCTGTGAGCCATAGGATGTTATGAACTTCTTTTAATGAGAGCAAAACGATTAAAAGCGAGTTTGACTTACCATATCAATTGATAGAGGCATGCACAAGGCTGATGAATATGATTTTTTTTTTTTTTTGTCTCAGCAACGCAGAGAGATTCTCCTCTGCAACACTGCCTCTGCTGGCCATGCAATATAATCTGCAGATGGAAAAGTCCACCGTTAGTCCATTATTAGAAATTGAATATTTCCAAACTAAAGAAAACACTACCAAATAAAATTATTTTCATAAAGCGTTAATAATTAGTACAATCGAGTCTGCAATATTGTGAAAATTCAAAGTTCACTAAAAATTATATTCTCCATTTTAATTTCAACCTAACACACTTCTCTCAATCCTATGCCTCATTTGCTACCACTCTCTACACAACTCTAGCACCTATGTGAGGACGTAGATATAAAGATCTCTTTAGCAGCCAAGAGACAGCGTACCCTTCTCACTGGAATTCTTTAAGGTTATGGTACACCAATAGCAATTCAGTGAACTAATAAGTTAAGGGAGGAAGGTTTATGCTACAGTTTGTTCAAATAATAAAAACTATGAGTATCAGATTCTAACATCTTCATTTTAGCACATCCCTATCAGTTAACCAATATTGCTACCGTCTTGAAAAGTTATATATATGCGGAAGACCCCACTAAAAGGTCCTGTGAGCCATAGGATGTTATGAACTTCTTTTAATGAGAGCAAAACGATTAAAAGCGAGTTTGACTTACCATATCAATTGATAGAGGCATGCACAAGGCTGATGAATACGATTTCTTTTTTTTTTTGTCTCAGCAACGCAGAGAGATTCTCCTCTGCAACACTGCCTCTGCTGGCCATGCAATATAATCTGCAGATGGAAAAGTCCACCGTTAGTCCATTATTAGAACTTAATTATTTCCAAAATAAAGACAACACTACCAAATAAAATTATTTTCATAAAGCGTTAATAATTAGTACAATCGAGTCTGCAATATTGTGAAAATTCAAAGTTCACTAAAAATTCTATTCTCCATTTTAATTTCAACCTAACACACTTCTCTCAATCCTATGCCTCATTTGCTACCACTCTCTACACAACTCTAGCACCTATGTGAGGACGTAGATATAAAGATCTCTTTAGCAGCCAAGAGACAGCGTACCCTTCTCACTGGAATTCTTTAAGGTTATGGTACACCAATAGCAATTCAGTGAACTAATAAGTTAAGGGAGGAAGGTTTATGCTACAGTTTGTTCAAATAATAAAAACTATGAGTATCAGATTCTAACATCTTCATTTTAGCACATCCCTATCAGTTAACCAATATTGCTACCGTCTTGAAAAGTTATATATATGCGGAAGACCCCACTAAAAGGTCCTGTGAGCCATAGGATGTTATGAACTTCTTTTAATGAGAGCAAAACGATTAAAAGCGAGTTTGACTTACCATATCAATTGATAGAGGCATGCACAAGGCTGATGAATATGATTTTTTTTTTTTTTTTGTCTCAGCAACGCAGAGAGATTCTCCTCTGCAACACTGCCTCTGCTGGCCATGCAATATAATCTGCAGATGGAAAAGTCCACCGTTAGTCCATTATTAGAAATTGAATATTTCCAAACTAAAGAAAACACTACCAAATAAAATTATTTTCATAAAGCGTTAATAATTAGTACAATCGAGTCTGCAATATTGTGAAAATTCAAAGTTCACTAAAAATTATATTCTCCATTTTAATTTCAACCTAACACACTTCTCTCAATCCTATGCCTCATTTGCTACCACTCTCTACACAACTCTAGCACCTATGTGAGGACGTAGATATAAAGATCTCTTTAGCAGCCAAGAGACAGCGTACCCTTCTCACTGGAATTCTTTAAGGTTATGGTACACCAATAGCAATTCAGTGAACTAATAAGTTAAGGGAGGAAGGTTTATGCTACAGTTTGTTCAAATAATAAAAACTATGAGTATCAGATTCTAACATCTTCATTTTAGCACATCCCTATCAGTTAACCAATATTGCTACCGTCTTGAAAAGTTATATATATGCGGAAGACCCCACTAAAAGGTCCTGTGAGCCATAGGATGTTATGAACTTCTTTTAATGAGAGCAAAACGATTAAAAGCGAGTTTGACTTACCATATCAATTGATAGAGGCATGCACAAGGCTGATGAATATGATTTCTTTTTTTTTTTGTCTCAGCAACGCAGAGAGATTCTCCTCTGCAACACTGCCTCTGCTGGCCATGCAATATAATCTGCAGATGGAAAAGTCCACCGTTAGTCCATTATTAGAACTTAATTATTTCCAAAATAAAGACAACACTACCAAATAAAATTATTTTCATAAAGCGTTAATAATTAGTAAAATCGAGTCTGCAATATTGTGAAAATTCAAAGTTCACTAAAAATTATATTCTCCATTTTAATTTCAACCTAATACACTTCTCTCAATCCTATGCCTCATTTGCTACCACTCTCTACACAACTCTAGCACCTATGTGAGGACGTAGATATAAAGATCTCTTTAGCAGCCAAGAGACAGCGTACCTTTCTCACTGGAATTCTTTAAGGTTATGGTACACCAATAGCAATTCAGTGAACTAATAAGTTAAGGGAGGAAGGTTTATGCTACAATTTGTTCAAATAATAAAAACTATGATTATCAGATTCTAACATCTTCATTTTAGCACATCCCTATCAGTTAACCAATATTGCTACCGTCTTGAAAAGTTATATATATGCTGAAGACACCACTAAAAGGTCCTGTGAGCCATAGGATGTTATGAACTTCTTTTAATGAGAGCAAAATGATTAAAAGCGAGTTTGACTTACCATATCAATTGATAGAGGCATGCACAAGGCTGATGAATATGATTTCTTTTTTTTTTGTCTCAGCAACGCAGAGAGATTCTCCTCTGCAACACTGCCTCTGCTGGCCATGCAATATAATCTGCAGATGGAAAAGTCCACCGTTAGTCCATTATTAGAACTTAATTATTTCCAACATAAAGACAACACTACCAAATAAAATTATTTTCATAAAGCGTTAATAATTAGTACAATCGAGTCTGCAATATTGTGAAAATTCAAAGTTCACTAAAAATTCTATTCTCCATTTTAATTTCAACCTAACACACTTCTCTCAATCCTATGCCTCATTTGCTACCACTCTCTACACAACTCTAGCACCTATGTGAGGACGTAGATATAAAGATCTCTTTAGCAGCCAAGAGACAGCGTACCCTTCTCACTGGAATTCTTTAAGGTTATGGTACACCAATAGCAATTCAGTGAACTAATAAGTTAAGGGAGGAAGGTTTATGCTACAGTTTGTTGAAATAATAAAAACTATGAGTATCAGATTCTAACATCTTCATTTTAGCACATCCCTATCAGTTAACCAATATTGCTACCGTCTTGAAAAGTTATATATATGCGGAAGACCCCACTAAAAGGTCCTGTGAGCCATAGGATGTTATGAACTTCTTTTAATGAGAGCAAAACGATTAAAAGTGAGTTTGACTTACCATATCAATTGATAGAGGCATGCACAAGGCTGATGAATACGATTTCTTTTTTTTTTTGTCTCAGCAACGCAGAGAGATTCTCCTCTGCAACACTGCCTCTGCTGGCCATGCAATATAATCTGCAGATGGAAAAGTCCACCGTTAGTCCATTATTAGAACTTAATTATTTCCAAAATAAAGACAACACTACCAAATAAAATTATTTTCATAAAGCGTTAATAATTAGCACAATCGAGTCTGCAATATTGTGAAAATTCAAAGTTCACTAAAAATTATATTCTCCATTTTAATTTCAACCTAACACACTTCTCTCAATCCTATGCCTCATTTGCTACCACTCTCTACACAACTCTAGCACCTATGTGAGGACGTAGATATAAAGATCTCTTTAGCAGCCAAGAGACAGCGTACCCTTCTCACTGGAATTCTTTAAGGTTATGGTACACCAATAGCAATTCAGTGAACTAATAAGTTAAGGGAGGAAGGTTTATGCTACAGTTTGTTCAAATAATAAAAACTATGAGTATCAGATTCTAACATCTTCATTTTAGCACATCCCTATCAGTTAACCAATATTGCTACCATCTTGAAAAGTTATATATATGCGGAAGACCCCACTAAAAGGTCCTGTGAGCCATAGGATGTTATGAACTTCTTTTAATGAGAGCAAAACGATTAAAAGCGAGTTTGACTTACCATATCAATTGATAGAGGCATGCACAAGGCTGATGAATATGATTTTTTTTTTTTTTGTCTCAGCAACGCAGAGAGATTCTCATCTGCAACACTGCCTCTGCTGGCCATGCAATATAATCTGCAGATGGAAAAGTCCACCGTTAGTCCATTATTAGAAATTGAATATTTCCAAACTAAAGAAAACACTACCAAATAAAATTATTTTCATAAAGCGTTAATAATTAGTACAATCGAGTCTGCAATATTGTGAAAATTCAAAGTTCACTAAAAATTATATTCTCCATTTTAATTTCAACCTAACACACTTCTCTCAATCCTATGCCTCATTTGCTACCACTCTCTACACAACTCTAGCACCTATGTGAGGACGTAGATATAAAGATCTCTTTAGCAGCCAAGAGACAGCGTACCTTTCTCACTGGAATTCTTTAAGGTTATGGTACACCAATAGCAATTCAGTGAACTAATAAGTTAAGGGAGGAAGGTTTATGCTACAGTTTGTTCAAATAATAAAAACTATGAGTATCAGATTCTAACATCTTCATTTTAGCACATCCCTATCAGTTAACCAATATTGCTACCATCTTGAAAAGTTATATATGCGCGGAAGACCCCACTAAAAGGTCCTGTGAGCCATAGGATGTTATGAACTTCTTTTAATGAGAGCAAAACGATTAAAAGCGAGTTTGACTTACCATATCAATTGATAGAGGCATGCACAAGGCTGATGAATATGATTTTTTTTTTTTTTTGTCTCAGCAACGCAGAGAGATTCTCCTCTGCAACACTGCCTCTGCTGGCCATGCAATATAATCTGAAGATGGAAAAGTCCACCGTTAGTCCATTATTAGAAATTGAATATTTCCAAACTAAAGAAAACACTACCAAATAAAATTATTTTCATAAAGCGTTAATAATTAGTACAATCGAGTCTGCAATATTGTGAAAATTCAAAGTTCACTAAAAATTATATTCTCCATTTTAATTTCAACCTAACACACTTCTCTCAATCCTATGCCTCATTTGCTACCACTCTCTACACAACTCTAGCACCTATGTGAGGACGTAGATATAAAGATCTCTTTAGCAGCCAAGAGACAGCGTACCCTTCTCACTGGAATTCTTTAAGGTTATGGTACACCAATAGCAATTCAGTGAACTAATAAGTTAAGGGAGGAAGGTTTATGCTACAGTTTGTTGAAATAATAAAAACTATGAGTATCAGATTCTAACATCTTCATTTTAGCACATCCCTATCAGTTAACCAATATTGCTACCGTCTTGAAAAGTTATATATATGCGGAAGACCCCACTAAAAGGTCCTGTGAGCCATAGGATGTTATGAACTTCTTTTAATGAGAGCAAAACGATTAAAAGTGAGTTTGACTTACCATATCAATTGATAGAGGCATGCACAAGGCTGATGAATACGATTTCTTTTTTTTTTTGTCTCAGCAACGCAGAGAGATTCTCCTCTGCAACACTGCCTCTGCTGGCCATGCAATATAATCTGCAGATGGAAAAGTCCACCGTTAGTCCATTATTAGAAATTGAATATTTCCAAACTAAAGAAAACACTACCAAATAAAATTATTTTCATAAAGCGTTAATAATTAGTACAATCGAGTCTGCAATATTGTGAAAATTCAAAGTTCACTAAAAATTATATTCTCCATTTTAATTTCAACCTAACACACTTCTCTCAATCCTATGCCTCATTTGCTACCACTCTCTACACAACTCTAGCACCTATGTGAGGACGTAGATATAAAGATCTCTTTAGCAGCCAAGAGACAGCGTACCCTTCTCACTGGAATTCTTTAAGGTTATGGTACACCAATAGCAATTCAGTGAACTAATAAGTTAAGGGAGGAAGGTTTATGCTACAGTTTGTTGAAATAATAAAAACTATGAGTATCAGATGCTAACATCTTCATTTTAGCACATCCCTATCAGTTAACCAATATTGCTACCGTCTTGAAAAGTTATATATATGCTGAAGACACCACTAAAAGGTCCTGTGAGCCATAGGATGTTATGAACTTCTTTTAATGAGAGCAAAACGATTAAAAGCGAGTTTGACTTACCATATCAATTGATAGAGGCATGCACAAGGCTGATGAATATGATTTCTTTTTTTTTTGTCTCAGCAACGCAGAGAGATTCTCCTCTGCAACACTGCCTCTGCTGGCCATGCAATATAATCTGCAGATGGAAAAGTCAACCGTTAGTCCATTATTAGAACTTAATTATTTCCAAAATAAAGACAACACTACCAAATAAAATTATTTTCATAAAGCGTTAATAATTAGCACAATCGAGTCTGCAATATTGTGAAAATTCAAAGTTCACTAAAAATTATATTCTCCATTTTAATTTCAACCTAACACACTTCTCTCAATCCTATGCCTCATTTGCTACCACTCTCTACACAACTCTAGCACCTATGTGAGGACGTAGATATAAAGATCTCTTTAGCAGCCAAGAGACAGCGTACCCTTCTCACTGGAATTCTTTAAGGTTATGGTACACCAATAGCAATTCAGTGAACTAATAAGTTAAGGGAGGAAGGTTTATGCTACAGTTTGTTGAAATAATAAAAACTATGAGTATCAGATTCTAACATCTTCATTTTAGCACATCCCTATCAGTTAACCAATATTGCTACCGTCTTGAAAAGTTATATATATGCGGAAGACCCCACTAAAAGGTCCTGTGAGCCATAGGATGTTATGAACTTCTTTTAATGAGAGCAAAACGATTAAAAGTGAGTTTGACTTACCATATCAATTGATAGAGGCATGCACAAGGCTGATGAATACGATTTCTTTTTTTTTTTGTCTCAGCAACGCAGAGAGATTCTCCTCTGCAACACTGCCTCTGCTGGCCATGCAATATAATCTGCAGATGGAAAAGTCCACCGTTAGTCCATTATTAGAAATTGAATATTTCCAAACTAAAGAAAACACTACCAAATAAAATTATTTTCATAAAGCGTTAATAATTAGTACAATCGAGTCTGCAATATTGTGAAAATTCAAAGTTCACTAAAAATTATATTCTCCATTTTAATTTCAACCTAACACACTTCTCTCAATCCTATGCCTCATTTGCTACCACTCTCTACACAACTCTAGCACCTATGTGAGGACGTAGATATAAAGATCTCTTTAGCAGCCAAGAGACAGCGTACCCTTCTCACTGGAATTCTTTAAGGTTATGGTACACCAATAGCAATTCAGTGAACTAATAAGTTAAGGGAGGAAGGTTTATGCTACAGTTTGTTGAAATAATAAAAACTATGAGTATCAGATTCTAACATCTTCATTTTAGCACATCCCTATCAGTTAACCAATATTGCTACCGTCTTGAAAAGTTATATATATGCTGAAGACACCACTAAAAGGTCCTGTGAGCCATAGGATGTTATGAACTTCTTTTAATGAGAGCAAAACGATTAAAAGCGAGTTTGACTTACCATATCAATTGATAGAGGCATGCACAAGGCTGATGAATATGATTTCTTTTTTTTTTGTCTCAGCAACGCAGAGAGATTCTCCTCTGCAACACTGCCTCTGCTGGCCATGCAATATAATCTGCAGATGGAAAAGTCAACCGTTAGTCCATTATTAGAACTTAATTATTTCCAAAATAAAGACAACACTACCAATTAAAATTATTTTCATAAAGCGTTAATAATTAGTACAATCGAGTCTGCAATATTGTGAAAATTCAAAGTTCACTAAAAATTCTATTCTCCATTTTAATTTCAACCTAACACACTTCTCTCAATCCTATGCCTCATTTGCTACCACTCTCTACACAACTCTAGCACCTATGTGAGGACGTAGATATAAAGATCTCTTTAGCAGCCAAGAGACAGCGTACCTTTCTCACTGGAATTCTTTAAGGTTATGGTACACCAATAGCAATTCAGTGAACTAATAAGTTAAGGGAGGAAGGTTTATGCTACAGTTTGTTGAAATAATAAAAACTATGAGTATCAGATTCTAACATCTTCATTTTAGCACATCCCTATCAGTTAACCAATATTGCTACCATCTTGAAAAGTTATATATATGCGGAAGACCCCACTAAAAGGTCCTGTGAGCCATAGGATGTTATGAACTTCTTTAATGAGAGCAAAACGATTAAAAGTGAGTTTGACTTACCATATCAATTGATAGAGGCATGCACAAGGCTGATGAATACGATTTCTTTTTTTTTTTGTCTCAGCAACGCAGAGAGATTCTCCTCTGCAACACTGCCTCTGCTGGCCATGCAATATAATCTGCAGATGGAAAAGTCCACCGTTAGTCCATTATTAGAAATTGAATATTTCCAAACTAAAGAAAACACTACCAAATAAAATTATTTTCATAAAGCGTTAATAATTAGTACAATCGAGTCTGCAATATTGTGAAAATTCAAAGTTCACTAAAAATTATATTCTCCATTTTAATTTCAACCTAACACACTTCTCTCAATCCTATGCCTCATTTGCTACCACTCTCTACACAACTCTAGCACCTATGTGAGGACGTAGATATAAAGATCTCTTTAGCAGCCAAGAGACAGCGTACCCTTCTCACTGGAATTCTTTAAGGTTATGGTACACCAATAGCAATTCAGTGAACTAATAAGTTAAGGGAGGAAGGTTTATGCTACAGTTTGTTGAAATAATAAAAACTATGAGTATCAGATTCTAACATCTTCATTTTAGCACATCCCTATCAGTTAACCAATATTGCTACCGTCTTGAAAAGTTATATATATGCTGAAGACACCACTAAAAGGTCCTGTGAGCCATAGGATGTTATGAACTTCTTTTAATGAGAGCAAAACGATTAAAAGCGAGTTTGACTTACCATATCAATTGATAGAGGCATGCACAAGGCTGATGAATATGATTTCTTTTTTTTTGTCTCAGCAACGCAGAGAGATTCTCCTCTGCAACACTGCCTCTGCTGGCCATGCAATATAATCTGCAGATGGAAAAGTCAACAGTTAGTCCATTATTAGAACTTAATTATTTCCAAAATAAAGACAACACTACCAAATAAAATTATTTTCATAAAGCGTTAATAATTAGCACAATCGAGTCTGCAATATTGTGAAAATTCAAAGTTCACTAAAAATTATATTCTCCATTTTAATTTCAACCTAACACACTTCTCTCAATCCTATGCCTCATTTGCTACCACTCTCTACACAACTCTAGCACCTATGTGAGGACGTAGATATAAAGATCTCTTTAGCAGCCAAGAGACAGCGTACCCTTCTCACTGGAATTCTTTAAGGTTATGGTACACCAATAGCAATTCAGTGAACTAATAAGTTAAGGGAGGAAGGTTTATGCTACAGTTTGTTGAAATAATAAAAACTATGAGTATCAGATTCTAACATCTTCATTTTAGCACATCCCTATCAGTTAACCAATATTGCTACCGTCTTGAAAAGTTATATATATGCGGAAGACCCCACTAAAAGGTCCTGTGAGCCATAGGATGTTATGAACTTCTTTTAATGAGAGCAAAACGATTAAAAGTGAGTTTGACTTACCATATCAATTGATAGAGGCATGCACAAGGCTGATGAATACGATTTCTTTTTTTTTTTGTCTCAGCAACGCAGAGAGATTCTCCTCTGCAACACTGCCTCTGCTGGCCATGCAATATAATCTGCAGATGGAAAAGTCCACCGTTAGTCCATTATTAGAAATTGAATATTTCCAAACTAAAGACAACACTACCAAATAAAATTATTTTCATAAAGCGTTAATAATTAGTACAATCGAGTCTGCAATATTGTGAAAATTCAAAGTTCACTAAAAATTCTATTCTCCATTTTAATTTCAACCTAACACACTTCTCTCAATCCTATGCCTCATTTGCTACCACTCTCTACACAACTCTAGCACCTATGTGAGGACGTAGATATAAAGATCTCTTTAGCAGCCAAGAGACAGCGTACCCTTCTCACTGGAATTCTTTAAGGTTATGGTACACCAATAGCAATTCAGTGAACTAATAAGTTAAGGGAGGAAGGTTTATGCTACAGTTTGTTGAAATAATAAAAACTATGAGTATCAGATTCTAACATCTTCATTTTAGCACATCCCTATCAGTTAACCAATATTGCTACCGTCTTGAAAAGTTATATATATGCTGAAGACACCACTAAAAGGTCCTGTGAGCCATAGGATGTTATGAACTTCTTTTAATGAGAGCAAAACGATTAAAAGCGAGTTTGACTTACCATATCAATTGATAGAGGCATGCACAAGGCTGATGAATATGATTTCTTTTTTTTTTGTCTCAGCAACGCAGAGAGATTCTCCTCTGCAACACTGCCTCTGCTGGCCATGCAATATAATCTGCAGATGGAAAAGTCCACCGTTAGTCCATTATTAGAAATTGAATATTTCCAAACTAAAGACAACACTACCAAATAAAATTATTTTCATAAAGCGTTAATAATTAGTACAATCGAGTCTGCAATATTGTGAAAATTCAAAGTTCACTAAAAATTCTATTCTCCATTTTAATTTCAACCTAACACACTTCTCTCAATCCTATGCCTCATTTGCTACCACTCTCTACACAACTCTAGCACCTATGTGAGGACGTAGATATAAAGATCTCTTTAGCAGCCAAGAGACAGCGTACCCTTCTCACTGGAATTCTTTAAGGTTATGGTACACCAATAGCAATTCAGTGAACTAATAAGTTAAGGGAGGAAGGTTTATGCTA
Organism: Triturus cristatus; assembly: GCF_964204655.1. Lineage (NCBI taxonomy): Eukaryota > Metazoa > Chordata > Amphibia > Caudata > Salamandridae > Triturus > Triturus cristatus. Next base: position 742,775,239 of record NC_140593.1, read on the forward strand.
CAGTTTGTTGAAATAATAAAAACTATGAGTATCAGATTCTAACATCTTCATTTTAGCACATCCCTATCAGTTAACCAATATTGCTACCGTCTTGAAAAGTTATATATATGCGGAAGACCCCACTAAAAGGTCCTGTGAGCCATAGGATGTTATGAACTTCTTTTAATGAGAGCAAAACGATTAAAAGTGAGTTTGACTTACCATATCAATTGATAGAGGCATGCACAAGGCTGATGAATACGATTTCTTTTTTTTTTTGTCTCAGCAACGCAGAGAGATTCTCCTCTGCAACACTGCCTCTGCTGGCCATGCAATATAATCTGCAGATGGAAAAGTCCACCGTTAGTCCATTATTAGAACTTAATTATTTCCAAAATAAAGACAACACTACCAAATAAAATTATTTTCATAAAGCGTTAATAATTAGCACAATCGAGTCTGCAATATTGTGAAAATTCAAAGTTCACTAAAAATTATATTCTCCATTTTAATTTCAACCTAACACACTTCTCTCAATCCTATGCCTCATTTGCTACCACTCTCTACACAACTCTAGCACCTATGTGAGGACGTAGATATAAAGATCTCTTTAGCAGCCAAGAGACAGCGTACCCTTCTCACTGGAATTCTTTAAGGTTATGGTACACCAATAGCAATTCAGTGAACTAATAAGTTAAGGGAGGAAGGTTTATGCTACAGTTTGTTCAAATAATAAAAACTATGAGTATCAGATTCTAACATCTTCATTTTAGCACATCCCTATCAGTTAACCAATATTGCTACCATCTTGAAAAGTTATATATATGCGGAAGACCCCACTAAAAGGTCCTGTGAGCCATAGGATGTTATGAACTTCTTTTAATGAGAGCAAAACGATTAAAAGCGAGTTTGACTTACCATATCAATTGATAGAGGCATGCACAAGGCTGATGAATATGATTTTTTTTTTTTTTGTCTCAGCAACGCAGAGAGATTCTCATCTGCAACACTGCCTCTGCTGGCCATGCAATATAATCTGCAGATGGAAAAGTCCACCGTTAGTCCATTATTAGAAATTGAATATTTCCAAACTAAAGAAAACACTACCAAATAAAATTATTTTCATAAAGCGTTAATAATTAGTACAATCGAGTCTGCAATATTGTGAAAATTCAAAGTTCACTAAAAATTATATTCTCCATTTTAATTTCAACCTAACACACTTCTCTCAATCCTATGCCTCATTTGCTACCACTCTCTACACAACTCTAGCACCTATGTGAGGACGTAGATATAAAGATCTCTTTAGCAGCCAAGAGACAGCGTACCTTTCTCACTGGAATTCTTTAAGGTTATGGTACACCAATAGCAATTCAGTGAACTAATAAGTTAAGGGAGGAAGGTTTATGCTACAGTTTGTTCAAATAATAAAAACTATGAGTATCAGATTCTAACATCTTCATTTTAGCACATCCCTATCAGTTAACCAATATTGCTACCATCTTGAAAAGTTATATATGCGCGGAAGACCCCACTAAAAGGTCCTGTGAGCCATAGGATGTTATGAACTTCTTTTAATGAGAGCAAAACGATTAAAAGCGAGTTTGACTTACCATATCAATTGATAGAGGCATGCACAAGGCTGATGAATATGATTTTTTTTTTTTTTTGTCTCAGCAACGCAGAGAGATTCTCCTCTGCAACACTGCCTCTGCTGGCCATGCAATATAATCTGAAGATGGAAAAGTCCACCGTTAGTCCATTATTAGAAATTGAATATTTCCAAACTAAAGAAAACACTACCAAATAAAATTATTTTCATAAAGCGTTAATAATTAGTACAATCGAGTCTGCAATATTGTGAAAATTCAAAGTTCACTAAAAATTATATTCTCCATTTTAATTTCAACCTAACACACTTCTCTCAATCCTATGCCTCATTTGCTACCACTCTCTACACAACTCTAGCACCTATGTGAGGACGTAGATATAAAGATCTCTTTAGCAGCCAAGAGACAGCGTACCCTTCTCACTGGAATTCTTTAAGGTTATGGTACACCAATAGCAATTCAGTGAACTAATAAGTTAAGGGAGGAAGGTTTATGCTACAGTTTGTTGAAATAATAAAAACTATGAGTATCAGATTCTAACATCTTCATTTTAGCACATCCCTATCAGTTAACCAATATTGCTACCGTCTTGAAAAGTTATATATATGCGGAAGACCCCACTAAAAGGTCCTGTGAGCCATAGGATGTTATGAACTTCTTTTAATGAGAGCAAAACGATTAAAAGTGAGTTTGACTTACCATATCAATTGATAGAGGCATGCACAAGGCTGATGAATACGATTTCTTTTTTTTTTTGTCTCAGCAACGCAGAGAGATTCTCCTCTGCAACACTGCCTCTGCTGGCCATGCAATATAATCTGCAGATGGAAAAGTCCACCGTTAGTCCATTATTAGAACTTAATTATTTCCAAAATAAAGACAACACTACCAAATAAAATTATTTTCATAAAGCGTTAATAATTAGCACAATCGAGTCTGCAATATTGTGAAAATTCAAAGTTCACTAAAAATTATATTCTCCATTTTAATTTCAACCTAACACACTTCTCTCAATCCTATGCCTCATTTGCTACCACTCTCTACACAACTCTAGCACCTATGTGAGGACGTAGATATAAAGATCTCTTTAGCAGCCAAGAGACAGCGTACCCTTCTCACTGGAATTCTTTAAGGTTATGGTACACCAATAGCAATTCAGTGAACTAATAAGTTAAGGGAGGAAGGTTTATGCTACAGTTTGTTGAAATAATAAAAACTATGAGTATCAGATTCTAACATCTTCATTTTAGCACATCCCTATCAGTTAACCAATATTGCTACCGTCTTGAAAAGTTATATATATGCGGAAGACCCCACTAAAAGGTCCTGTGAGCCATAGGATGTTATGAACTTCTTTTAATGAGAGCAAAACGATTAAAAGTGAGTTTGACTTACCATATCAATTGATAGAGGCATGCACAAGGCTGATGAATACGATTTCTTTTTTTTTTTGTCTCAGCAACGCAGAGAGATTCTCCTCTGCAACACTGCCTCTGCTGGCCATGCAATATAATCTGCAGATGGAAAAGTCCACCGTTAGTCCATTATTAGAAATTGAATATTTCCAAACTAAAGAAAACACTACCAAATAAAATTATTTTCATAAAGCGTTAATAATTAGTACAATCGAGTCTGCAATATTGTGAAAATTCAAAGTTCACTAAAAATTATATTCTCCATTTTAATTTCAACCTAACACACTTCTCTCAATCCTATGCCTCATTTGCTACCACTCTCTACACAACTCTAGCACCTATGTGAGGACGTAGATATAAAGATCTCTTTAGCAGCCAAGAGACAGCGTACCCTTCTCACTGGAATTCTTTAAGGTTATGGTACACCAATAGCAATTCAGTGAACTAATAAGTTAAGGGAGGAAGGTTTATGCTACAGTTTGTTGAAATAATAAAAACTATGAGTATCAGATGCTAACATCTTCATTTTAGCACATCCCTATCAGTTAACCAATATTGCTACCGTCTTGAAAAGTTATATATATGCTGAAGACACCACTAAAAGGTCCTGTGAGCCATAGGATGTTATGAACTTCTTTTAATGAGAGCAAAACGATTAAAAGCGAGTTTGACTTACCATATCAATTGATAGAGGCATGCACAAGGCTGATGAATATGATTTCTTTTTTTTTTGTCTCAGCAACGCAGAGAGATTCTCCTCTGCAACACTGCCTCTGCTGGCCATGCAATATAATCTGCAGATGGAAAAGTCAACCGTTAGTCCATTATTAGAACTTAATTATTTCCAAAATAAAGACAACACTACCAAATAAAATTATTTTCATAAAGCGTTAATAATTAGCACAATCGAGTCTGCAATATTGTGAAAATTCAAAGTTCACTAAAAATTATATTCTCCATTTTAATTTCAACCTAACACACTTCTCTCAATCCTATGCCTCATTTGCTACCACTCTCTACACAACTCTAGCACCTATGTGAGGACGTAGATATAAAGATCTCTTTAGCAGCCAAGAGACAGCGTACCCTTCTCACTGGAATTCTTTAAGGTTATGGTACACCAATAGCAATTCAGTGAACTAATAAGTTAAGGGAGGAAGGTTTATGCTACAGTTTGTTGAAATAATAAAAACTATGAGTATCAGATTCTAACATCTTCATTTTAGCACATCCCTATCAGTTAACCAATATTGCTACCGTCTTGAAAAGTTATATATATGCGGAAGACCCCACTAAAAGGTCCTGTGAGCCATAGGATGTTATGAACTTCTTTTAATGAGAGCAAAACGATTAAAAGTGAGTTTGACTTACCATATCAATTGATAGAGGCATGCACAAGGCTGATGAATACGATTTCTTTTTTTTTTTGTCTCAGCAACGCAGAGAGATTCTCCTCTGCAACACTGCCTCTGCTGGCCATGCAATATAATCTGCAGATGGAAAAGTCCACCGTTAGTCCATTATTAGAAATTGAATATTTCCAAACTAAAGAAAACACTACCAAATAAAATTATTTTCATAAAGCGTTAATAATTAGTACAATCGAGTCTGCAATATTGTGAAAATTCAAAGTTCACTAAAAATTATATTCTCCATTTTAATTTCAACCTAACACACTTCTCTCAATCCTATGCCTCATTTGCTACCACTCTCTACACAACTCTAGCACCTATGTGAGGACGTAGATATAAAGATCTCTTTAGCAGCCAAGAGACAGCGTACCCTTCTCACTGGAATTCTTTAAGGTTATGGTACACCAATAGCAATTCAGTGAACTAATAAGTTAAGGGAGGAAGGTTTATGCTACAGTTTGTTGAAATAATAAAAACTATGAGTATCAGATTCTAACATCTTCATTTTAGCACATCCCTATCAGTTAACCAATATTGCTACCGTCTTGAAAAGTTATATATATGCTGAAGACACCACTAAAAGGTCCTGTGAGCCATAGGATGTTATGAACTTCTTTTAATGAGAGCAAAACGATTAAAAGCGAGTTTGACTTACCATATCAATTGATAGAGGCATGCACAAGGCTGATGAATATGATTTCTTTTTTTTTTGTCTCAGCAACGCAGAGAGATTCTCCTCTGCAACACTGCCTCTGCTGGCCATGCAATATAATCTGCAGATGGAAAAGTCAACCGTTAGTCCATTATTAGAACTTAATTATTTCCAAAATAAAGACAACACTACCAATTAAAATTATTTTCATAAAGCGTTAATAATTAGTACAATCGAGTCTGCAATATTGTGAAAATTCAAAGTTCACTAAAAATTCTATTCTCCATTTTAATTTCAACCTAACACACTTCTCTCAATCCTATGCCTCATTTGCTACCACTCTCTACACAACTCTAGCACCTATGTGAGGACGTAGATATAAAGATCTCTTTAGCAGCCAAGAGACAGCGTACCTTTCTCACTGGAATTCTTTAAGGTTATGGTACACCAATAGCAATTCAGTGAACTAATAAGTTAAGGGAGGAAGGTTTATGCTACAGTTTGTTGAAATAATAAAAACTATGAGTATCAGATTCTAACATCTTCATTTTAGCACATCCCTATCAGTTAACCAATATTGCTACCATCTTGAAAAGTTATATATATGCGGAAGACCCCACTAAAAGGTCCTGTGAGCCATAGGATGTTATGAACTTCTTTTAATGAGAGCAAAACGATTAAAAGTGAGTTTGACTTACCATATCAATTGATAGAGGCATGCACAAGGCTGATGAATACGATTTCTTTTTTTTTTTGTCTCAGCAACGCAGAGAGATTCTCCTCTGCAACACTGCCTCTGCTGGCCATGCAATATAATCTGCAGATGGAAAAGTCCACCGTTAGTCCATTATTAGAAATTGAATATTTCCAAACTAAAGAAAACACTACCAAATAAAATTATTTTCATAAAGCGTTAATAATTAGTACAATCGAGTCTGCAATATTGTGAAAATTCAAAGTTCACTAAAAATTATATTCTCCATTTTAATTTCAACCTAACACACTTCTCTCAATCCTATGCCTCATTTGCTACCACTCTCTACACAACTCTAGCACCTATGTGAGGACGTAGATATAAAGATCTCTTTAGCAGCCAAGAGACAGCGTACCCTTCTCACTGGAATTCTTTAAGGTTATGGTACACCAATAGCAATTCAGTGAACTAATAAGTTAAGGGAGGAAGGTTTATGCTACAGTTTGTTGAAATAATAAAAACTATGAGTATCAGATTCTAACATCTTCATTTTAGCACATCCCTATCAGTTAACCAATATTGCTACCGTCTTGAAAAGTTATATATATGCTGAAGACACCACTAAAAGGTCCTGTGAGCCATAGGATGTTATGAACTTCTTTTAATGAGAGCAAAACGATTAAAAGCGAGTTTGACTTACCATATCAATTGATAGAGGCATGCACAAGGCTGATGAATATGATTTCTTTTTTTTTGTCTCAGCAACGCAGAGAGATTCTCCTCTGCAACACTGCCTCTGCTGGCCATGCAATATAATCTGCAGATGGAAAAGTCAACAGTTAGTCCATTATTAGAACTTAATTATTTCCAAAATAAAGACAACACTACCAAATAAAATTATTTTCATAAAGCGTTAATAATTAGCACAATCGAGTCTGCAATATTGTGAAAATTCAAAGTTCACTAAAAATTATATTCTCCATTTTAATTTCAACCTAACACACTTCTCTCAATCCTATGCCTCATTTGCTACCACTCTCTACACAACTCTAGCACCTATGTGAGGACGTAGATATAAAGATCTCTTTAGCAGCCAAGAGACAGCGTACCCTTCTCACTGGAATTCTTTAAGGTTATGGTACACCAATAGCAATTCAGTGAACTAATAAGTTAAGGGAGGAAGGTTTATGCTACAGTTTGTTGAAATAATAAAAACTATGAGTATCAGATTCTAACATCTTCATTTTAGCACATCCCTATCAGTTAACCAATATTGCTACCGTCTTGAAAAGTTATATATATGCGGAAGACCCCACTAAAAGGTCCTGTGAGCCATAGGATGTTATGAACTTCTTTTAATGAGAGCAAAACGATTAAAAGTGAGTTTGACTTACCATATCAATTGATAGAGGCATGCACAAGGCTGATGAATACGATTTCTTTTTTTTTTTGTCTCAGCAACGCAGAGAGATTCTCCTCTGCAACACTGCCTCTGCTGGCCATGCAATATAATCTGCAGATGGAAAAGTCCACCGTTAGTCCATTATTAGAAATTGAATATTTCCAAACTAAAGAAAACACTACCAAATAAAATTATTTTCATAAAGCGTTAATAATTAGTACAATCGAGTCTGCAATATTGTGAAAATTCAAAGTTCACTTAAAATTATATTCTCCATTTTAATTTCAACCTAACACACTTCTCTCAATCCTATGCCTCATTTGCTACCACTCTCTACACAACTCTAGCACCTATGTGAGGACGTAGATATAAAGATCTCTTTAGCAGCCAAGAGACAGCGTACCCTTCTCACTGGAATTCTTTAAGGTTATGGTACACCAATAGCAATTCAGTGAACTAATAAGTTAAGGGAGGAAGGTTTATGCTACAGTTTGTTGAAATAATAAAAACTATGAGTATCAGATTCTAACATCTTCATTTTAGCACATCCCTATCAGTTAACCAATATTGCTACCGTCTTGAAAAGTTATATATATGCTGAAGACACCACTAAAAGGTCCTGTGAGCCATAGGATGTTATGAACTTCTTTTAATGAGAGCAAAACGATTAAAAGCGAGTTTGACTTACCATATCAATTGATAGAGGCATGCACAAGGCTGATGAATATGATTTCTTTTTTTTTTGTCTCAGCAACGCAGAGAGATTCTCCTCTGCAACACTGCCTCTGCTGGCCATGCAATATAATCTGCAGATGGAAAAGTCCACCGTTAGTCCATTATTAGAAATTGAATATTTCCAAACTAAAGACAACACTACCAAATAAAATTATTTTCATAAAGCGTTAATAATTAGTACAATCGAGTCTGCAATATTGTGAAAATTCAAAGTTCACTAAAAATTCTATTCTCCATTTTAATTTCAACCTAACACACTTCTCTCAATCCTATGCCTCATTTGCTACCACTCTCTACACAACTCTAGCACCTATGTGAGGACGTAGATATAAAGATCTCTTTAGCAGCCAAGAGACAGCGTACCCTTCTCACTGGAATTCTTTAAGGTTATGGTACACCAATAGCAATTCAGTGAACTAATAAGTTAAGGGAGGAAGGTTTATGCTACAGTTTGTTGAAATAATAAAAACTATGAGTATCAGATTCTAACATCTTCATTTTAGCACATCCCTATCAGTTAACCAATATTGCTACCGTCTTGAAAAGTTATATATATGCGGAAGACCCCACTAAAAGGTCCTGTGAGCCATAGGATGTTATGAACTTCTTTTAATGAGAGCAAAACGATTAAAAGTGAGTTTGACTTACCATATCAATTGATAGAGGCATGCACAAGGCTGATGAATACGATTTCTTTTTTTTTTTGTCTCAGCAACGCAGAGAGATTCTCCTCTGCAACACTGCCTCTGCTGGCCATGCAATATAATCTGCAGATGGAAAAGTCCACCGTTAGTCCATTATTAGAACTTAATTATTTCCAAAATAAAGACAACACTACCAAATAAAATTATTTTCATAAAGCGTTAATAATTAGCACAATCGAGTCTGCAATATTGTGAAAATTCAAAGTTCACTAAAAATTATATTCTCCATTTTAATTTCAACCTAACACACTTCTCTCAATCCTATGCCTCATTTGCTACCACTCTCTACACAACTCTAGGACCTATGTGAGGACGTAGATATAAAGATCTCTTTAGCAGCCAAGAGACAGCGTACCCTTCTCACTGGAATTCTTTAAGGTTATGGTACACCAATAGCAATTCAGTGAACTAATAAGTTAAGGGAGGAAGGTTTATGCTACAGTTTGTTGAAATAATAAAAACTATGAGTATCAGATTCTAACATCTTCATTTTAGCACATCCCTATCAGTTAACCAATATTGCTACCGTCTTGAAAAGTTATATATATGCTGAAGACACCACTAAAAGGTCCTGTGAGCCATAGGATGTTATGAACTTCTTTTAATGAGAGCAAAACGATTAAAAGCGAGTTTGACTTACCATATCAATTGATAGAGGCATGCACAAGGCTGATGAATATGATTTCTTTTTTTTTTGTCTCAGCAACGCAGAGAGATTCTCCTCTGCAACACTGCCTCTGCTGGCCATGCAATATAATCTGCAGATGGAAAAGTCAACCGTTAGTCCATTATTAGAACTTAATTATTTCCAAAATAAAGACAACACTACCAAATAAAATTATTTTCATAAAGCGTTAATAATTAGCACAATCGAGTCTGCAATATTGTGAAAATTCAAAGTTCACTAAAAATTCTATTCTCCATTTTAATTTCAACCTAACACACTTCTCTCAATCCTATGCCTCATTTGCTACCACTCTCTACACAACTCTAGCACCTATGTGAGGACGTAGATATAAAGATCTCTTTAGCAGCCAAGAGACAGCGTACCCTTCTCACTGGAATTCTTTAAGGTTATGGTACACCAATAGCAATTCAGTGAACTAATAAGTTAAGGGAGGAAGGTTTATGCTACAGTTTGTTGAAATAATAAAAACTATGAGTATCAGATGCTAACATCTTCATTTTAGCACATCCCTATCAGTTAACCAATATTGCTACCGTCTTGAAAAGTTATATATATGCTGAAGACACCACTAAAAGGTCCTGTGAGCCATAGGATGTTATGAACTTCTTTTAATGAGAGCAAAACGATTAAAAGCGAGTTTGACTTACCATATCAATTGATAGAGGCATGCACAAGGCTGATGAATATGATTTCTTTTTTTTTTGTCTCAGCAACGCAGAGAGATTCTCCTCTGCAACACTGCCTCTGCTGGCCATGCAATATAATCTGCAGATGGAAAAGTCAACCGTTAGTCCATTATTAGAACTTAATTATTTCCAAAATAAAGACAACACTACCAAATAAAATTATTTTCATAAAGCGTTAATAATTAGCACAATCGAGTCTGCAATATTGTGAAAATTCAAAGTTCACTAAAAATTATATTCTCCATTTTAATTTCAACCTAACACACTTCTCTCAATCCTATGCCTCATTTGCTACCACTCTCTACACAACTCTAGCACCTATGTGAGGACGTAGATATAAAGATCTCTTTAGCAGCCAAGAGACAGCGTACCCTTCTCACTGGAATTCTTTAAGGTTATGGTACACCAATAGCAATTCAGTGAACTAATAAGTTAAGGGAGGAAGGTTAATGCTACAGTTTGTTGAAATAATAAAAACTATGAGTATCAGATTCTAACATCTTCATTTTAGCACATCCCTATCAGTTAACCAATATTGCTACCGTCTTGAAAAGTTATATATATGCGGAAGACCCCACTAAAAGGTCCTGTGAGCCATAGGATGTTATGAACTTCTTTTAATGAGAGCAAAACGATTAAAAGTGAGTTTGACTTACCATATCAATTGATAGAGGCATGCACAAGGCTGATGAATACGATTTCTTTTTTTTTTTGTCTCAGCAACGCAGAGAGATTCTCCTCTGCAACACTGCCTCTGCTGGCCATGCAATATAATCTGCAGATGGAAAAGTCCACCGTTAGTCCATTATTAGAACTTAATTATTTCCAAAATAAAGACAACACTACCAAATAAAATTATTTTCATAAAGCGTTAATAATTAGCACAATCGAGTCTGCAATATTGTGAAAATTCAAAGTTCACTAAAAATTATATTCTCCATTTTAATTTCAACCTAACACACTTCTCTCAATCCTATGCCTCATTTGCTACCACTCTCTACACAACTCTAGGACCTATGTGAGGACGTAGATATAAAGATCTCTTTAGCAGCCAAGAGACAGCGTACCCTTCTCACTGGAATTCTTTAAGGTTATGGTACACCAATAGCAATTCAGTGAACTAATAAGTTAAGGGAGGAAGGTTTATGCTACAGTTTGTTGAAATAATAAAAACTATGAGTATCAGATTCTAACATCTTCATTTTAGCACATCCCTATCAGTTAACCAATATTGCTACCGTCTTGAAAAGTTATATATATGCTGAAGACACCACTAAAAGGTCCTGTGAGCCATAGGATGTTATGAACTTCTTTTAATGAGAGCAAAACGATTAAAAGCGAGTTTGACTTACCATATCAATTGATAGAGGCATGCACAAGGCTGATGAATATGATTTCTTTTTTTTTTGTCTCAGCAACGCAGAGAGATTCTCCTCTGCAACACTGCCTCTGCTGGCCATGCAATATAATCTGCAGATGGAAAAGTCAACCGTTAGTCCATTATTAGAACTTAATTATTTCCAAAATAAAGACAACACTACCAAATAAAATTATTTTCATAAAGCGTTAATAATTAGCACAATCGAGTCTGCAATATTGTGAAAATTCAAAGTTCACTAAAAATTCTATTCTCCATTTTAATTTCAACCTAACACACTTCTCTCAATCCTATGCCTCA